>NW_022900935.1:40594894-40596460 GCF_012274545.1 Fukomys damarensis | reverse complement strand
CTGCGCCCGGCAGATCGCGGGGTCGCCGGCGGGGTGCAGACGCTCTTGTTATTTATCACCAGGGCCGTCCCTAAAGACCTGTCCCTGGGGCAGGGGGTGCACAGTGGGCTCCGGAGATTTGCCCTTTGAAGATCTTTTGAAATGAGGATGAGCGCTTCATAACGTTTGCTTTTGTTTTTGTTTTTTTAAATAATGTGTGACATAAGCTGAATTACGTGAAAGAACAGCAAAATTAGTAAACTGCGCTGCTCATTGGAAAGGAAAAAGTCTCACCAAAGAATAAAGGAGAGAACATAATAGATGCAGTGAAGACTCGGAGAGCAGCATTCAGCCCTGTCCCCTAAGTTGGAAGAACGGAAAAAGCCAAATAGCCATCACTTTTTAACTTTGAAAAATACAACTCTGTGTCCCAGAGACCCCCGAGGCTGGTAATCGGTGTCCTCAATGCTGAAAGGGGAGCTGAGGCAGGCCAAAAGCTCATCCATCTTCTACTTAACGTAATTTAGAGGATTGAGGGGTTGGGAAATTTTAATTATGATTTCTAGTTTTTGAAATGCATGTCGTGTTTATTGAGTTCTTTCACAGACCCTGGCGTGCATCCAGGGGGAATCATCAACCTATTGTTGGTTTGTTAATATTCTGTAAATGCTCGTTGGTGTCCTTACACCACACACTCTTCCCGGAGGAGTTAAGATCACTAACAGAATAATTAATGGATGGAACAAAGCTCAAGGTAATTCCTAAATCTATTTTAAATAAAGTGATAATTTTCTCTTTGGAATATCTATTCAAATTATGATTTCTACACCCACCCAATGATTCCTTTTAAGAATAATTTGTACTCACAGATACTGTACCCTGACCCAAGAGATTTAAAACCCAGTGGGTTCTTACCATTACCTTTCTGCCTAACTTTCAGCAAGAAAAAAATTTTTTTGTTTGTTTGTTTCTTGAGACCGGATCTCACTATTTACTTCAAACTGGGCTCCAACTCACTGCAATCCTCCTTCCTCAGCCTCCCAAGTCCTGAGATTTACAACATGCATGGTTAGCAAAAAAATATTCTTTAGGGCCAGGGATTTGGCTCAGGGGTTTAGCCGCCTGCCTCACAAGCCCAAGGGCCCAAGTTTCATCACCAGTACCAAAAAAAAAAAAAAAAAATACATATAATATGAGAACTGAATTTTATTTTGCTTGTTTTGTTTTTGGTACTGGGGATCGAACTTGGGACCTTGTGTTTGTGAGGCAGGCGGCAGAACCACTGACCTAAATCCCCAGCCTGAGAGCTGAATTTTATTTTATAGCATAATAAATTCAGTAAATAGCTTTCAACATGGTAGACGTGGCTGGAGCTATTTAACCTCCGTTTGAAGATAATGAGGGAGGAAATACATGAGTTGATGCTTCAGTTTGCACCAACAGACAGACTGCAGCCCTATTTCCACTAAAGGCTCCATTCTGGGGTGAGTAGACGCAGAACTGTGGGACCCACACTGAGGGCGGAGGAGTCACTCAGGACTAGGGGCACAACACTTCATGTAGTAGTAGGTATGTTTTCATATATAT
>NW_022900935.1:40584060-40594858 GCF_012274545.1 Fukomys damarensis | reverse complement strand
TATATATATATGAATTTTTTGAGATGTGGTCTTGCTATATAGTTCAGTTCAGGATGGCCTAGAACTCAGGGTGATCTTCCTGCCTCAGTCTCCTGAGTGCTGGGATTACAGGCCTGCGCTAACACCCCTGGCTTCCTTTATTTATAAAAGTGTATATTTAGAGGTCTCCAAATTCTACATAATTGCAAAGCATCATATGGTATCAGGCCATAAAATTAGCAAGCAACCTAGTTACCAGTAACTAGGCCCACCTGGAGCTGTGGTAATTGTGACCTCCTGACAAGAACGCAGAGGAAGACACTGACTGAGCTCCTGATGTCCCAAGCACCACGACCTGAGCGCTACCTTCTTTCGCCCACTTAGGCTGGACAACCGCAGGTGAAGTGTGTTATGGTTCTGTTCATTTGAAAGCTCAAGGAGCTAGGGCTTAGGTGAAATAACTTGGTGAAGATTCAAGAGGTTAAATATCTACTGAGGTTTCTTTCCCATGATGAAATTAGAAAAAGATTTCCTTGTTCTTTTCTTAGTAAGCTTCAGAAAATAGAGATTACCTTGGATACTGAAACTGAAAACATGAAGGACTTTTGTTAGGTATGTGCCTTTGGACAGGTACGAAGAACTGATTTGTGTACAGACATCAGAGATACAATAGTCTTATTTGAAAGACACCAAGGAAAGGGATTATTTAATCAATGATGTTGGGACAAGATGGATTGAATGAGTGTGTGTATGCACTTACATGCTTTGCCACTGAGCTACACCCCTAATCTTTTATTTTGTAATTTAAAAACTGAAACCACCAAACCGCTATTGCTTCGGTTGAGTTCCTGGTATTTGTTTTATTATTGCCTTCTATAACATATGCATACATGCACACCCTTTGGATGTGCCAGGTATTTCAGAATTTTGTTTGTTTGTTTGTGATAGGGTCTTGCTATATAGTTCAGGCTGGTTTTATTTTTTGTTTGTTTTGTTTTTGGTACCAGGGATCAAACTCGGGTCCTTGTGCTTGTGAGGCAGGCAGCAGAACCACTGAGCTAAATCCCCAGCTATTTTACATTTCTGGAAGGCATACAAATATAGTAGCAAATATACTAGCACTTAGAAGGCTGAGGCAGGAGGATTGCCCTGAGTTTGAGGCCAGCCTGAACTACACAGTGAGTTCAAAACCAGCCTGAGCTAAAGACCCTGACTCAAATAAATATATAAACGAACGGACAAATTTGCACATGCTTCAAAAATGTCCAGGAGCACAGCCAGGGGCTCAGTGGCAACGTGCCTGCCTCGCAAGCGCAAGGTCCTGAGTTCCATGCCCGGTACAAAAAATTCAAAAAATCCAGGAGCAAATAGATCATCCAGAAACCCCTTCACGCCGAGCCCACCAGGCAGTGCTGACTGCTGACTTCATTCAACTCTTTTCTGCGATTTTCCTCTTTTTCATATCCAGCATGGATAATTTGTATAACTAAAGAAAAGAATCCAAGTTCTCTGAACAAATGGCTGGTAACGCACCTTCCTAATTCACCAGAAGTACTGGAGATTTGGAGCAAGTGAATTCTTTTCCCCTGAAATGCAAAGCAGGGCAAGCCTGTGGGAGCCATTGTGGAACACTCTGGAGCCGCTTCCCGGCCGTTTCTAGAAATCAGCTCCCCCCACCCCACAGTGCGCTGCGCAGAGCTGAGCCAGGCGCCAGCCCAGAGCTCTCTGGCTGCCCTTTTCCAGGTTGAGTCGCACTTGCTCCTGTCGGGTGCTGGAGCCAGTCTGGCCTTTACCACGGGGTCACAGATTTGCTGAGCACCCACCCTTCCCGCGTCCAGCCCCTGGGAGCTTGTCCCTGCCCCAAATTGGAATGGGGAATTCAGGGACTCGGGCTGCCTTCTTTGGGGCGCACAGCAACTGAGAAGAGACGCAAACAGAGCCGGGACATTTTCAAAACAAACCAGAATTCAGAAATCTGCAGAGGGAGGAGGGAGCCCGGTGGTAGAGCATTTGCCTAGCAGGTGCAGGGCTCAGAGGTAGCAGCACTATGGGGCCGAGGATTTAGGTCAGTGGTTTTGTTGCCTGCCTCGCAAGCGCGAGCATCTGAGTTCGATCCCCAGTACCAACAAAAAAAAAAAGAAGAAGAAGAAGAAAAGAAACCAGCACTAGAAGGAGGCTGAGGGAGGATGATCACTGCAAGTTTGAGGCCAGCCTGGGCTACATAGTGAGATCAAGGCCAGCCTGAACTACGTAGTAAGACTCTGTCTCAAAACAACAACAAATCAGAAGCCCCTTTTCTTTGTTTGATCCTTGATAGCAGTCACAGTTCAACTCCAGATTCTGCTGGATTTGATTTCAGATCCCTCAGAGGTGGGTCGGGCCTGTTGGCTCCCAGGAGAGACAGTAGAAGTGGCTCCAAAGCAGGGGCAGCTCTGGAGGCAGGAGGCCCTGTCCTCTGGTCCCGTTTGGCCTCTGGGCGCCCTGTGGGTGAGTCCTGAAGCCCCCGGCTGCCTCCTGCTCCCCTCTGGTTATTCAGAGTCTCCCGTGACTTGAGGAAGAACTGAGAGGCAGAGGTGCTGATGCTCACGGTCCTGGCCCCATGCCAAGGCCGATAGTGAGGCACCACCCCTCGCCTTCCCGATCCTGCCCTTCACCAGAGACGTGCGACTCCAAACAACCATCACTGCTCACAAGGGAGCAGAGCCCAGAAAAACAGCTCCCTGATGTCAGGCTTACTCATCCAGGGACCAGGAGCCCTAGTAATGCGGGGTGCGAATGCCCAATAATCAAGACACATGGGTCATAAGGGACCTCAGAGGGAGGAGCCTCCTGCTGGGTCTGGGGCTTGCGCAACTCTGTAATCCCAACACGCAGGAGGCTGAGGCAGGAGGGCCTCTGTGAGTAGAAAATACACCTTAGATCCCAAGGTTATGAATGGGGGACTCAGAACTTACATAGCAGGTGCTGTGAGCCCCCAAACTCCATTCTTCAATCCAGGCCCAAACAGAACAGAGGCAAACATCACTGTAACCCAGAAAGATCGGCACTGTGCCCCTCTGCTGTCCCAGCTGCACAGTCCATGCCAGGTGAGCCCAGGGCTCTCTTAAAGCTGCCCTCCTTGTCACCTCAGTCTCAAAACACCCACGTCCTTCATCTCCCAGCCCTAAGCACAAAGTACACAGCTTCCAGAATAAATTCTGCTACTCTCACTTACTTTATGTGACTATTATTTTTTTGAAGGAGGGGAGTTGAAGTAAAGTCTTGCCGTGCAGCCCGGGCTGACCTTGAACTCCAGTGATCCTCCTGCCTCAGCCTCCCAAGTGCTGGATGACAGGCATGTGCTTGTTCTCTTGTACTCTTGACCACTATGAACTTTAGAAAAAGGATCCCTGCGACACTTGCCCCTGAAAGGTCTTCTGACCATTCCAAAAGAACCTCACTTTCTTCCAAATATAACAGAAATTCTTACTACACCCAACACATGTAAAGGCCAAGGAAAACTCTGAGGTATCTTTGCTTTATATGGAAGCACCATCCACCATACCTGAGTACTTACTGCGCGTGTAACAGTGACTCTGAGTTGCTGTTGGTGGTGGGCTGTTTTGACTCAGGATTTGATTTATTTGTTTGCGGTATGGATATGAAGCCCAAGATTACTCTACCATGGAGCTACACGCCAGCTTCTTCTTTTCGGAGACAGGTTCTCATTAAGTTACCTAGGCTGTGCTCAAATTTGCGATCCTCCTGCCTCAGCCTCAAAAGGAGCTATGATTACATGCAGGCACCACCAAGCCTGGCTGTGACTGTAATCCCAGGAACAAAGAAAGCCCAAAGCCGGAGAGCCAGGGAAAGGCGACAGGACATAAAAACTTCCAGCAAGTTAATCACCGCAAATGAGGAGGTGAAGATTATTCTCTGTACTGAAGAGCAAAATGCACGAAAAAAGAAATGAGGGAAAGCGCCAGGCTCACAGATCCCGGTGAAAGGGCTGAAAACACAACTACTAATCCACAGAGCGGGACAGTCTCACAGAAAAGTCCAAGAGTTTTTTAAACTCTTTTTTGTTTATTTAGTTTGTTGTTGTTTTTGTCTTTTTTTTTTTTTTGAGATAGGATCTCATTATCTCATTATGTAGTTCAGGCTGGCCTCAAACTCTCAGCAATCCTCCTGCCTCAGCCTCCTGAGTGCTGGGAAGCAGGCACCATGCCTAGTTTAAATGTCTTTTAGAAGCCTGTGATACTAACAAAAATGTACTCTCAGACTCAATGCAGAGAGCAAGTACTATGGGTCAGAAAAGCTCATGTAAAATGCAAAACTAATGAAATTCTAGAAGAAAATACCTGAGAAGTTATTGAACATGACACAAGGGCCCAAACTACTCAACAGACGTACTTGACACATACTCTAAAGACTTCTTATTCATGGGCTAGGGAGGTAGCTCAGTGGTACCACACCTGCCTGGCAAGTACAAGGTCCTGAGTTCCATCCCTGGTGCCACATAAATAAATAAATAAATAAATAAATAAATAAATAAAGCTTACAGTAGCTAGGCGTGGTGGCAAACACCTATAATCCCAGCACTTGGGAGGCTGAGGCAGGAGGACCGCTGTGAGTTCAAGACCAGCCTGAGCTACATAGTGAGTTCCAGGTCAGTCTCAGCTACATAGTGAGATCCTGTCACACACAAAAAATAAATAAATAGAAAGGCTTACAAATCTATGCAAATAAACATAAATAACCATCCAGGGGTGATGGTGCACACCTGTAATCCCAGCACTCAAGGAGCTGAAGCAGGAGGATGGCTTTGAGTTTAAGGCCAGCCTGAGCTACATAGCAAGATCCTGTCTCAACATCCACACACACTAAAAAAGATCCAGTTGTTTGTCAGGCTGGTTTCTCCCGCATACTCTTCTTGTGTACATAGCACTGTTTCCCGAGCTGTACTCCTATAGCCTTTACTTAGGGCCCAGAAGCCTTGGTGTCTTTTCCTTTTTATTCAAGGCAACCGTCCTGCCTCAGGCTCCCAAGTTCTGGGATTAGAGCTGTGTGCCACCATACCCAGCCCTGTGTGTGTTTTCAGTGGCAGCCTTCTAAGGGACATGGACATGAGGAGGTGTCCACAATTTCGCTTCTTGAACTTCTCCCTTCCAATAGCCTAAGTCTTTTTCTTTCCCTCAGACTTTAGGTTTGTTTTTTTTTTGTTTTGTTTTGTTTTTTGAGACAGGGTCTCACTATGTAGTTGAGGCTGACCTAGAGCTCACTCTGTAGCCCAGACTGGTCTTGAACTCACAGCAATCCTCCTGCCTCAGCCTCCCGAGTGCTGGGATGACAGGCGTGGGACACCACACCCTGCTTCAAACTGTAGATTTGACACAGAGCTACAGCTCCTACCTAACTCCAATGCCACACAGCCCACCCTCTGAAGATCTTTTCCAGCAATTCCAACTTGGACACCGAATCCATCATTCCTTCTATTTTTGCTCTTTTAAGGCCTCTAAGTCTTTCAACCCCCAGGAACTCACCCTTTGTGATCTGAAGAGATGACCTAAATACAGAGTCTGTTTTCACTTGCATTTCTACCCATTGCTTCTCTTCACCAACAGTTTATACTGTTTGACTTTAATATGGCAGAACAAAATGACTACTTAGCTAAAATCACCAAAACATATTAAATGAATTTGTACTGTCTCATGTAAAATAAATGTTTTGCTCTGTATAATGTTTACTTTAACTAATATTTCTTTTTTGAGATAGAGTCTTGCTATATAGTTCAGGCTGGCCTCAAACTCACTATGAAACCCAGGCTGGCCTTGAATTTGAGGTGATCTTCCTGCCTCAGCCTCCTCAATGCTAGGATTATAGGTGTGGGCCACCATGCCTAACTTTCTGACTTCATCTTTACATATCATTTACATGTATGAAATCATCATACTCTACTCACTCAATAAATATGCACAAATATGTGTCAATTAATACTCTAGATAAAAATTTTTAATTAAAAAATATTAAGCCCAGTATATTAGTATGTGCATATAATGCTAGCTACTTGGGAGGCTGAGGCAGGAGGATCCTAAATTCAAGGCCAGCAATATAGTGAGAATTTCCTTCAAAAAACAAAACTGCCAGGCCTGGAATTTAACTCAGTGGTTCTGCAGCCTGCCTTACAAATGCAAGGTCCTGAGTTCAATCCCCAGTACAAAAAAAAAAAAAAAAAAAATTGCCAGGAATGGGATACAGCTCAGTGGCACTGTACCTGCCTCACAAGTGCAAGGTCCTGAGTTCAATTCCTGGTACCAAAACAAATTGCCAAGTGTAGTGGTATACTCCTGTAATCCCAGCACTCAGAAGGCTGAGGCAGGAGGATCGCCATGCACATGAGGCCAGCCTGGGCTACATAGTGAGTCCAGAATGTTGAGCTGGGGATGGAGCACTGTGGTACCATGCTCACCTAGCATGTGTGAGGGCCTGGGTTCAATTCCAGCACCGCCAGAAGAAAAATCCTTTCTGGAGCACCTCACCCATCTCTGGCACTGCTCTGGAGCCCGGGCTTTTGCACAGGGCACTGTTGCTGTGTTCTGGTCCCCCGGGCAGAGGCAGAGAAGGGCTGGAAGATTTACCACTGGTAACTCCTAGAGTGAATCCTCAAGCCTGTGACTGGAGCTTGTCACAAGGCCTGATGTATCCTAAGGAAGATAGAAAAGCGGGGCATGGTGGCACAGGCCCATTCATGTTAGCATGCTGGGAGGCTGAGGCAGGAGTATCGCAAGTTCCAGCCCAGCCTGGGTAATTTAGGGAGGTCCTTTCTCAAAATAAAATATAAAATAAAGGGTGAGGGATATGGCTCAGTGCAAAGGCCTTGGGTTCAATTCCCATACAAAAAATGAAGTAAAACTAGATATGGTGTCACACTCTTAGGTAAATCCAAGAATTTTCCAACTGGAAGGAAACAATAAAAAAATTATATTTGAAAAATATAAAATCATGTACAGGTGCAAATTCCCTACGATGAGTGTTATCATTATGTATGTCTAACATGCAGTGATAAATGTTTTGCTATTAAAAAAATTTTTTTTTTCTGTAAAATAGGGTTCTTTTTTTTTTAATTGAGTTTATTGGTACATTTTAGGTATACAGGACAGTTACATTCATCATTGGGGTCTTGTACCTTTACATGACAGGTCTTGGTTAAAATTTTTTTTAAATAAAATAAAATTTGTTTTACCTCCATTGTCAGGCATGGTGGCGCACACCTGTAATCCCAGCACTCCAGAGGCTGAGGCAGGAGGATCGCCGCGAGTTCAAGGCCAGCCTGGGCTACATAGTGAGACCCTATCTCAAAAAAACAAATAAATACATAAATAAAATTTTGAATTCTTTTCCTCCCTCCTCCTCTCCAAAGCTCAATGCCGTGAGAACCAGGGTCCTTTGGGTCTTTGCCTTTGCCTGTTCCCAAGTTCATTCGTCACCAGCACTTTCCAAAATCCTATTACTTTGGAGGATTCGGAGAAGAGGGGATTGGTGGACTGATTTCTCATCTAAATGCTCGAAATGGGCAACATAAAAACGAGAAATAACTGTCAGAGTACAGATGTTGGAAGTGATCCCCGGCTTAGTTGTGAAAAGGTGAAAGCACAGCCAGAGAATATCCGGCTACTTCTGAAAGGGGATCCCCGTCTTCCCCAGGGTTCTTTCTTCTTTACCTTCAGACTCACAAATGCGGGCCGCCTGTTTTGTCTTGTTTGAGACAGGGTCTCCCTATGTAGCTCAGGGTGGCCTTGAACTCCCGGGGGCGCTCAAAGTGGCTTCCTCCTGCCTCAGCGTCCTGTGCACTGGAATCTTGTGCACCCTCAGGCCTGGCTCGCTGTGGGCCTGCTCAGAGCAAGCAAAGTCTTCCCTGCAGATCTCTGCTTACAGATTGTGCCGCTGCCCTCCAGCCGTCCACAGTGGTTCCTCCATGGGTTTTATCGGTTTAATGAAATTCTTTTGGTCCCAGTCCAGCCTGTCCTGGATGTCACAGAAGTTGTATGTTTCCCGATGGATGCCAGGACTGTTAATGTCCTTTATGATCACTAGGCATTGCCGGTCCTGCTTGTCTGCATTTCCAGTTTGTTCTTTAAAGTTCTTATCTAAAAGGTTAAAGTCTTCGTATGACCATTTGGCTGATCCTTGGCTCAGCTAATGTACAAACAATTCCACAAATATCTGTAAGTCACTAATATTTGTCTACAAAGATCTGGCTCAGGGTATGAAATCTGTAGATTATAGCAAATGTGATGCTGCTTTATCCAGATGTTGCACCACATTTCCTTAGTTCAAATAAATGCAGTGCACCTCATAATGGAGTCATGGGGATGGAACACAGGGCCCCACACATGAGAGTTAAGCATTCTACCACCAGCTCTTTTTTTATTTCTTAGTTCTCTGTTTTTCTTTGGTGACACAAGATTTCACTGTGTACCTCAGATTGACCTGAGCTCACTGTGGAGCCCAGGCTGGCCTGGAAATTCCTGCCTCAGCCTCCTGAGTGCTGGGATTACAGGCCCAGCCCCTTCAGTGACTTTCGCCTACACACCTTGCCTGTGCAGATTGACACCCCAAGACGTTGGCACTTGCTATATGTGATGTGTACTTTTGTGTGAGTGCGGATTTGTTTTTTTCTTTTTTTTTTTTTTTTGAGACAGGGTCTCACTATGTAGTTGAGACTGACCTGGAACTCACTATGTAGCAGCCCAGGCTGGTCTCAAACTCACAGCGATCCTCCTGCTTCAGCCTCCTGAGGGCTGGGATTACAGGCGTGTGCCACCATACCTGGCTGTACTTTTGTGTTTTTGTGCACAGTTCCTGGCTCACAACTCCTTCCCCAAGCAGCCATAGAAGATGGAATTTCTCTTCCCCCAAATTTAGTGATCAACTATCCTCTATCACAAACTGGTAGATGTAAGGGCAGTGTTTCCAGGGCTGTGAGGAGGGGCTTGCGGGAGCCCCAGCTAGTATCAGGTTGGCCAGGCGTAGTGGAGGCCTGAACTTTTGACTGATCTGAGCAGGGGCTATCTCAGGGGCCCCCATCTGTGGGGTTCAGTGCTGTGCCTGGGTACACTGAACCAGAGGTTGGATCAGAGCCCCCACCAGGTGTCCCTGCCTGTCCCCCAGAGCCTCATAGGTGGTTTTTTTTCAGAGGTGGCTGGATCCTAGAGTGTGTGATGCTGGGATTGATTCATGGAGCAATGCTAGGCCCAAGGGCACTAGGATCAAGGGTGTGAGTGCCGCCTGCCCTAACAATAAGATGGAAGAGGTATAAAGAGCTGTGGCCGTCCCTTGTTGCTTTGCTGCCTTCTGCCCACCATGAACTGTTTCTCCTCTGCCATTTGCCACCCTGCCTTGGAGCCAGCAGATTATGTTTGTTTGTTTTTTTTTTCTTTTCTTTTCTGGTACTAGGAATTGAACTCAGGGCCTTGTGCTTGCCAGGCAGGAGTAGTACCACTGAGCTACATATTCAGCACTCCAGCTGATTATGAACTGAAACCTCTACAAACCATGAGCTAAATAAACATTTTCCCCTTTCATTTTGTGTGTCAGGTATTTTGTCTTAGCAGTGAGAAAAGTAACAAGAGACATAGCTGTAGCGTTGATCACTTTTGGGGTGTGAATGCCACTGGCATTGGGCGCTGTAGGAGAAACTGAGTCAGAGTTAGCTTTTTTCCCCTTATCTTCAGATTGCCTTTTTTTTCTCATTGAGTTTATTGGTACTTTTTAGATAGACAGTACAGTTACATTCATCATTGGGATCTTGTACCTCTACATGACAGGTCTTGGTTCTCATTTTCAGATTGCCTTCTGGCTGAGGGCCCTGTGGTGGATGACTTGTGTCCTTTCCAAACACACGTCCCAGTCAGTCTTGCCTCTCAGTACCTGTGTGTGTGCTCCTAACAGTGCTGCTTTCTCAAAGTTTGTCCCCTCAAATTCAGAAGATACTATCCCCAATGTAATGGTAAAGAGAGCCAGGCCTGGTGCCTCAGGATTGTAATTCCGCGCTCTGGGAGGCTGAGGCAGGAGGGTCCAAAGTTCAAGCCCAGCCTGAGCAATTTAATAATTTAGAAGATTTTGTCTCAAAATAAACAATGAAAAGGGCTAGGGATATAGGTGAATGTGAGGCTCTGGGTTCCATCCCCATTGCTATGACTAAGAAACCACTCCACTACCCAGGTATTTTGTTGTAGAAGTGCCAGTGTGCCAAGACCTTAGACACCATGGCTTTTTCAGTGTAAGTAGAACAGAGTTAAGCTGAGGTCCCAGGGACTAGGATGGGCCTTCAAGCGAATGAGCAGTGCTGTGTAAGGGGGAGACTCCAGAAGCTTGGACCAGTGGTCCTTGTCTATAATGCCAGCAGCTGAGGCTCAGGAGGCTGAGGCAGGAGGATTGCAAATTCAAACATGGGCAACTTAGTGACTTAGCAAGACCCTGTCTCAATAACAACAGCAACAATACATTTTTAAACAATACTTGGGGGAGGGAGGCAGCCAGGGATTTAGCTCAGTGGCACTGTGCCTGGCTTGCAAGTGCAAGGTCCTGAGTTTGAAAAAGAGATGGGGGAGAGATGTCAAAACAAGATTGTAGCTCAGTGTGAAGGCCCTGGATTCAATCACTAGCATGGAAAAAAAAAAGAAAGGAAGGAAGGAAAGAAGAAAGAGGGTCCAGGTGTGGTGGTGTACACACGTGTCTCCCCAGCACTTGGGAGGCTGAGGCAGGGGGATCGCTGTGAGTCTGGAACCATCCTGGGCTACATAGTGAGACCTTAGCTGGGGGCGGTGGGGAGGAGAGG
>NW_022900935.1:40567823-40583974 GCF_012274545.1 Fukomys damarensis | reverse complement strand
AGGAAGAGGAGGAGGAGGAGGAAAGAAGGAGAAGGAGGAGGAGAAGAGAGAAGAGGAAGAGGAAGAGGGAGAAAGAAGAAGAAAGAAGAAGAAGAAAGAAGAGAAGAAGAAGAGGAAGAGGAAGAGGAAGAGGAAGAAGTAAGGAGGGGAGGGAGGAGAGGGCAGACTCATCCTCATCCCCACACACGGCGTTGTGGTGGAGCCAGAGCCAGGACAGGAAGGCGGGTCCCCATCACCTCACTATCAGGCGCCTCGGGCAGGGGAACCCCGCGGTGCTCCTGCCCCACCGCACCTCCGGATCACCCGCAGCCCAGCCCAGCCCAGCCTGGGGCGCTGTCGGTGAGGGAAACCCAGCGGCTTCCCAGACGTCCCTGAAGGCCGCGAAAGAGGAAGAGGAAAACAGGTGACTGTTTCGGGCGGTTTCTCGTCTTCTTTTTGGCTTGTTTTTTGGCAGTGCTGGGGATTGGATCCAGGGCCTTTGCACAGAGCTCCACCCTCAGCCCTTTTCTTTTTTTGGTTTTTTGAGACAGGGTCTCACTCTGTAGTTGAGACTGACCTGGAAACTATGTAGTCCAGGCTGGTCTCTAATTCACAGCGATCCTCCTACCTCAGCCCCCCAAGTGCTGGGATTACAGGCGTGCGCCACCACGCCCGGCTCCTCCCACCCCTTTTCTTATTTTTTACTTAGGGACGGTCTCACTGTTCGCTCAGTTGTCCAGGCTGTGACCCTCCTGCCTCAGCCTGGTAGAGTGCAGGGATCACAGGCCTGCGGCGCCGCGTCTTCTCACATTCCTGATGCTTCCACTGTCTGGGACCCCGTGGCTGGTGCTTTATAAGAACATCTGGGACTCACAGTTCTGACGTTCACAGCCATAGCCCGGGTTTCAGCCTGCTCCGGTGAGACCCGCACAACAGATAAAACGGCGCACACCTGTGATCCCCGTATTTGGGAGGCTGAGGCAGGTGGATCACTAATAGTTCAAGGCCAGCCTGGATTACAGAGTGAGTCCCCATCTCAAACACCACACACACACGCACACGCACAATATCACATAGCAAGGTTTAAAGAGTAGTATACACGTGTAATTAAATTGTATTAGTAATAAGTGATGGGATGCTAGGGCTGGATCATTCACCAATTGGGTAACCTTCCTGCTCTGGTGATAGGTGGGGATTCCCCAGGCGGCCCCCGGGGGATCCGGTTCCCCCAGGCCTCCTCCCAGCCTCGGGCGGGGGTGGGGCGCGTCCCAGGGAGGCGCAGTCACACCGGACGTCCTCCCAGTCCCGCGGTGGGGTTAAGGCTGGGGTCCACAGCGCCGACGCCCCCGGCGGCTATTTTGTTTCTTATGTGGGGTCTCCCCATGTGGCCCAGGCTCATCTCCAACTCCTGGACACAAGGGAGCCTCCTGCCTCAGCCTCTCGAGTAGATGGGATTATATCCCATCAGTGCTGGAATTATAGATGTATGTCACGGCTCCCAGCAAGGGGATCTAGGGAGTCCAGCCGGGGTGGGGTGGATACTAGCAGTGGCCACCACCCCAGAGCACATTCCCTAGAAATGCAGCTTTCCTAGGAGTGTTTGACCGGATCTGTCCGCAGCCGTTAAGACCCACATGAAAAAGACATCCTAGGGTTGGGGTGCGGTTCAGCAGGAGAGCAGTTGCCTGGCACAGATAGGTGCAAGACTGCAGTTTCTATCCCCAGGTCTGCCAAAAAGCAAACAAAAAAAATCCTTAAAAGCCAGGTGCAGGTTCACACGCCTGCAATTCCAGCACTCTGGGAGGCTGAGGCAGGACGATCACAAGTTCACACGCAGCCTGCATAACTTAATGACTTGGTGAGACCCTGGCTCAAAGTTAAAAAGGAAAGGCTGGGGCTGGAACTCAGTGGGTTCAATCCGTAGTTCAATGCTCCCAATATACACAAGGAAAAGAAAGAAAAGGAGGGGGGGAGGGAGAGAGACAGAGAGAAAAGATGAGCACCAGATTCAAAACTGAGTCAAACGTTTATCTCCCGGAAGATGCACAAATTGACAATGAGCATGTGAAAAGGTACTGGCCATCGTGGGTCTTTAGAAAATGGCAAGTCGTCAGGGGTGGTGGCATACACCTGTCACCCTAGCACCAAGAGGCTGAGGCAGGAGGATCTAGAGTTTGAAGCCTGCCTGGGCCACACAGCAAGACCCTGTTTCAAAAAAACCAAACCATATAAACAAACAAACAAAACCCTCACAAAGCTGAACAAAATAAAACAAAAATCTACCACACAGCGAAATACCATTTTACTCCCATTAAAATAGTATTCAAAATATCCCAAAACAAATGTGAAAAATGTAGAAAAATGGAACCTTTGAATACTGCTGGGGGCTGTGAAGGAAAAACCATTGCACAAACAGTCTGCAGGGTCTCCAGAGGTAAAATGTGGTTGGTCTGTAACCTAGCCGTTCCACTCCTGGTGTTTTTTTCCTATGCTTTGTTTTGTTTTTTGAGACAGTCTCACTATGTAACCCAGGCTGGTCTCCAACTCACAGTGATCCTCCTGCCTCAGCCTCCCGAATGCTAGGTTTACAGGCCTGTGCCACCACAGCCTGGCCAATTTATTTTGCAGAGCTGGGATTCAAACGCAAAGCCTCATACATGCCAGGCAAGCACCCTACCACACAGCTACATCCCTGGCCCTGCCTAAGAGGAGAGAGTACATTCACACAGAAGTTTATACAGGAATTTTTGGGCATGGTGGTGCACGCCTATAATCCCAGCACTCTGGAAGGCTGAGGCAGAAGGATCACAAATTTGAGCCCAGCCTGGGCTACTTAGTGACTTAGTGTCAAAATATAAAAGGGTTAGGGTTGGTTAGCTCAGTGGCAACACGTCTGCTTCACAAGCACTAGCTAGGCCCTGCGTTCCATCCCCGGTACCAAAAAATAAAAATAAAAGGGTTGGTTGGGAGTACAGCTCAGTGGAAGGGTCCTGGGTTCAATGCCCAGTTGGTGCACATGGACACACACACACACACAGCCACTTGGTATGAACCAGGTGCCCTGCTGGGTGCAGACTCCACTGCAGTGGGCAAGTGTGACCAGGCATCAGGAACAAGCAGGGGTTAACATTCCCGCAGTTGCTAAGGCCTTAAAGAGAAGCAGGGTGCAAGGGCAGGGCTGCCACACACCCACGCACCAGGGGGGAACTCTGGGGGAGACCATAGCAGAAACCCAGATGGACCTCCGGTGCCCTGGCACCTGGGCTCCTTCTCAGAGGTTGAGACTCCACTTTGTCTTGGCTGGTTGCTCAGTGCCAGAGCGCAGAACTGAACAAAGTTGAAGGAGGAAAGTTTATTTCAGCATAGTTCGTAGCGGTTTCAGTCCATAGATGCTGGCTCCACAGCAGCCAGAGAAACAGTCCCTGGCATGGTAGGCAGGAGGCAGAGGGCTGTCTTTCTCCTTCCCTTTTCATTCCATCCAGGCTGCAAGCCTATTGGTTGGTGCCACCCACACCAAGAACTATACTAAACCAATCAGAACACTAATCTAGTGTCACACCCATGGTTCAACATCACAGGTCCACCACCCAGCCACTTCCAGAAGCCCTGAGTGCCTGAAGCTTTAGGACAGCTATATAAGAGCCCTAATACTTTTTTTTTGTTTTGGTTTTTTGAGACAGGGTCTCACTATGTAGTTGAGACTGACCTGGAACTCACTATGTAGCCCAGGTTGGTCTGGAACTCAGCGATCTTCCTGCCTCAGCCTCCCGAGTGCTGGGATTATAGGCATGCGCCACCATACCTGGCCTAGCCCTAACACTCTTTATAACTACACTAGGATGGCTATAGTTTTAAAAATGGAAAACAGGGCTGGGAACGTAGGTCGTGGTGCCGCACCTGCCTGGCAGCTGTAAGGCCAGGGATTTAGCTCAGCGGTTCGGTGGCCTGCCTCGCAAGTGCAAGGACCCGAGTTCAATCCCTGGTACCAAAAAAAGAAAAATGGAACACAAGCAGTGCTGGGTATGGTGACATATGCTTGTCATACTAGCACTTTGGAGACAAAAATTGTCACAAGTTTGAAGCCAGCCTGGGCTACACAGTGAGACCGTCTCAAAGAAAAGGAGCAGGGGGATGAGGGTGTAGTTCAGGGTTAGAGCCTGCACTTAGGTGGGCAAGACCTTCCTCAGGTTCAACCCTAGCAGGGACACACAGGTCGCACACAGAACTCTTGGCCCAGCCGGCCTGGTGGTGTGCGCATTTGACCCTCCTGTGTTGCACACCAAAGTGTGTCGGGTGGATATTTCCTCAGCGAGACTTCACGGCCATCGGAAAAGCCCTCGAGCAGCTGCCCTGCAGTGGCTTCTCCATCACTGCGTCAGGCCAGGGGCATCAGGGACCCTGGGGATGATGCTGCCCCGTAGGCCATAGGGCAGTTGCCGGGCTGCACAGGGACAGCTCAGCGCCTCCCAGGTGATGACGCAGTCTAACTGCTCCTGAATAATCGTGCATTCTCCTCTGTCGCAATTTCCTGTCCCATCCCACTGTCCCTGTGTAACCCCGGCAGCCCCATGTTACCCACCCTGGGGATCCCCAGCACCAAAGCTTGAGGGCCTCAGGAGCCGCGGTGGGGGTGGTTTACAGAAAAGGCAGCAGAGGTGAAGGGCGAAGGTTAGAGCAGCGGAAGGTGGCTCAGTGGGGCCAACGCTGGCCCTCTGGGACTGAGGACCTGGTGGTGCTCACTTCCCAACCTTGTAGAACCCAGACTGCCCGAGTGGTGGGGCCCTGTGATCTCAGCACTCGGGAGGCTGAGGCAGGAGGATGGCTGGAATTTCACAGCCAGCCTGCCTATAGTGAGATCTTATCTATAAATCAATCAATGCCAGGCTCGGAGGTGCACTGCACAGGGACATCCTATCTCTAAAAAGCAACAAAACTAAACACAAACAAAACCTACACACAGACCCAGGGTGCAGTTCAGCAGTGGGCTTTTGTCTACCACACACAAAGCCCCAGTTTGATCTCTAGAAATACTATTCCCCCCAAGAAATTGCCTAGGCTACACCAGAACTCATCTTCCTGCCTCTGTCTTCCAGACCCAGGCTGATAGGATCACAGACATACCCCACCTCACCCAGGCTTAGCTTAATCTCATCTTTAAAAATCAATGTGGGTCAGGGCTGGGGATTTAGCTCAGTAGTTCTGCTGCCTTCCTTGCAAGCAAAAGGACACAAGTTCAATCCCTGGTACCAAACCCAACCCAACCCATCATCTCATGATTTGGCCTTCCTGGTAAAAGTTAGAACTGGATCACTTGGTTTTTTCTTTTATCTTGTCCTAGTTTAAAATGCTTGTATCTCTATTTTTTTTTTTTTTGCTTTTATCTCTTAAAGTCAGCACTTTTCCTTTTCTGGAGCCCAGGCTGGTCTCAAACTTGTGCTCCTCCTGCCTCAGCCTCCAGTGCTGGGATTCAGGTGTGCATCACATCTGGCTGGGTCAGTCCTTAAGTCTCTTACGGGGACAGGATATAGCTCAGTGGTTCTGCTGCTTGCCTTGCAAATGCAAAGATCAGAGTATTGATCAGAAGAAAAAAAAAAGCCGTCCCACGTGGTTGAGCAGGTTGAAGATACCATAGCTGGAGTGTCCACAAGAGGGCGTTAGCTCCCAGACCCAGACTGCTCCCGGCTCCAGTGCTCTCCGCAGGTCCCCACCAAAGCACATGGTCCCCACCAAAGCACATAATTTTTTTGGTGGTATTGGGGACTGAACTACACGGAGCCACAGACCCCACTGCTGTGGTTTATGTTGACACTGTCACGTCAGGTCACCTAGCGGTCCTGTCCTGCCTCAACCAGAGTAGCTGAGATCACAGGTGGGCACCACCCTGCCGTGGGGCAGAATTTAGAGGCCACACACAACTGCCCCCCACAGACCTCTTCCTTGTCTGGATTGGTTTTGAGACAGCATCTCACCATAAAGCCCACACTGGTCTCAAACTCCCAGTGGTCCTCCTGCCTCAGCCTCCCAAGTGCTGGACGTTCAGCTGTGCGCCACCACGCCTGGCTCTCATCTTTGCAGGTCTGGCCCACCAGTACACCACGGGGCCCGAACACCAGTCCCAGAAAGGACTGGCTCCAGATGGCAGCCCGGCCACCCCTGACACACAGTTCTCAGGGGCAATGGTGTTTGTTTATTTTGCAATACAACCACTGGGGACCTCGCCCGGGGCCACCCGAGCTTATACGGGGGCACACGCAGCTCCAGACATGGTGGACACAGGTGACAAAGACAGCGATCAGAGCTGGGGTCACGGCTCCAGGTGGGTGCTGGCATCTACAGAGGCGGAGGGGACCTAAACTATCAGGGCCCCTGGGGCCTAGGGCTCGCCTGCCTCAGCCTACTTGGCCAGGGGATTTCTGAAGTTCCTGCCGGCGAACTTGGCCTTGCTGCCCAGCTCCTCCTCGATTCTGGGGAAGAGAGAGGATGGGTCAGGGCTTTGTGAAGCTTCTACTCAGACAGGTGAGGGATGCAGCCCTGGCCCCTCCAGCCCAAGGCCTCTACTCAGCAGACCGCCCCACCCCTACCTGAGGATCTGGTTGTACTTGGCCAGGCGCTCAGAGCGGCACGGCGCACCGGTCTTGATCTGTGGAGAGAGTCTTGTCAGCGGGGACGGCAACCGTGGGAGGGATGGCAGCTGGGCCCAGGAGACCCCCGCTCACCTGCCCGGTGCTGAGCCCCACCACCAGGTCGGCGATGAAGGTGTCCTCAGTCTCCCCGGAGCGGTGGCTCACCATGACGCCCCAGCCATTGGACTGGGCCAGCTTGCACCTGAGGCCGGGGAAACACAGGCCGTGCCTCAGTTTCCCTCAGCTGCTCCCTTCTCCCTGGCAGGAAGGAACTAAACCCTCAACGCCTGGCATCATCACAGGGTGGGCCTGGAAGCCAGGTGTGGTGGTGACGCCTGCAATTTGAGCACGGTGGAAGCTGAGGCAGGAGGATCACCAAGAGCTCAAGGCTGGCCTGGGCTACACGGGGAGACAATCTGAGGGGAGAGCGGGCGCCTCGCCCGTCTGCACACTCACGCCTGCAGGGACTCGGTCACTGAGCCGATCTGGTTGACCTTGAGCAGCAGGCAGTTGCAGGCCTTCTCGCTCACGGCCTTGGCGATGCGCTTGGGGTTGGTCACCGTGAGGTCATCGCCCACCACCTGGATGCCTGCGCTGCCCGTGAAGCTCTGCCAGGCCTGCCAGTCGTCCTGGTCGAACGGGTCCTCGATGGAGACCACTGCGGAGCCAGAGCCGTGGCACAGCCTGAGCTGGGCAGGGATGGCAACGGCACTGCCCTGACCCCGCAGCCCCTGCTCCCTAAGGGGACTCAAGCCTGGCCCTGACAATGTGAAAACGAAATTCTTTTTTCTTTTGGTACCGGGGTTTGAACTCAGGACCTTGCATTTTCGAGGCAGGCGCAGTGCCACTGAGCTACATTCCCAGCCCTAGAATTCTTATTTTTAAAGAAAGCAGAGTGGGGCATGGTACTTGTAACCTCAGTACTCAGAAGGCTGAGGCAGGAGGATTGCTCCAAGTTTGAAGCCAACCTGGGCTCCACAGTTCAAGACCATCCTGAGCTACATACTGAGACCCTGTCACAAAAAACACAACAAAACACAAAGTAGCTGGGCGGGTGAAACCCTGCACACCCCAAACCCAGCACTTGAGGAGGGGATCCCAGGTTCCAGCCCAGCCTGGGCAATTTAATAACTCAGTGAGATTGTGTCTCAAAAAATTTAATAGAAAAAGAAAAAGAGAAAAATGAAGTCATAAAATGATAGTGAAGCACAGTCTGGGGTCCAACTCCCAGGCCTCCATTCCTTCACTGCTCCACGTCTGATGGGCCAGTGAGAACAGTGCTTTCCCCGCGGGCTGCTCACCTGGGTAGTCCTTGACGAAGGACTTGTAGAGGTCGGCCAGCTGGTCAGGCGAGATGTACCTGCTGGGGTCATCAGGGGACTTGAAGTCCAGGTCGTATTTCCCAGACCGGAAGAACTCAGATGCTGCCACGTCCATGCCGATCACCACCTTGTCCGTGTAGCCAGCCTTCCCGATGGCGTTCTTCAGCAGCTCCAGGGCTGGGGACACGGGGACAGCGGTCAGGTGGGGACGGGAGGAGGGACAGCCACTTCTGCAGAGCGGCCTCCTCGCCGCCAGCGCCCAGGCCAGGCTGGGACAGAGCGGGAGCAGCAAGAGCCCAGGGCAGCAGGGCCTGGCCTGTCCCCAGGCAGGACAGGGGTGGCTTGGGAGACCGAGGCTTCCTACGGAGGGTTTCCTCCCACCAGGCGCCCTGAGTGTGGCCTATCCCCCTCAAGAAGGTCCACTGTGCACAGATGCACACCCCTGTAATCTCAGCCAGCTGGGAGGCTGAGGCAGGAGGATTTCAGGTTCAAGCCCAGCTTGGGCAAACAAGACCCCGTCTCAAGGTCTGACAAAAGCCCCTCACCCCTGCCCGCTGGTCTGGTCAGCAACGGTACCTTCCTTGTTCTCCAGGATGTTGGGCGCAAAGCCGCCCTCGTCACCCACGTTGGTGGCGTCCTTGCCGTACTTGTCCTTGATGACGTTCTTCAGGTTGTGGTAGACCTCAGCGCCGATGCGCATGGCCTCCTTGAAACTGGCTGCCCCCACGGGCAGGATCATGAACTCCTGCATGGCCAGCTTGTTGCCCGCATGCGAGCCGCCGTTGATCACGTTGAAGGCCTAGGGGAGGGTGGGCAGGGTGAGCACAGGACAAGACCTCAGAACCCCAGGCTCTCCCAGCCTACCCATCCCTAGCTACTCACAGGGACTGGCAGGATGACCTCGGCGTTGCCAGCCAGGTCGGCGATGTGGCGGTACAGGGGGACCCCCTTCTCCACAGCACCGGCCTTGCACACGGCGAGGGACACCCCAAGGATGGCATTGGCCCCGAATTTCGCTGCAGTGGAAGGAGGTGAATCAGTTTCTGCTGCTGCCTGAGGTCCTGAGGGACTGGACCTAGGGCCTCTGCAGTGAGCTGTATACCCAGACCTTTGTTCTGTTCTTATTTTGGGATGGGAACTTTGGCGAATCACTGAGTTGTCCAGGCTGAGCTTGAACTTGAGATCCTCCTGCCTCAGCCTCAAAGGTGTTTCTCACTCGCCTATCTTCCCCCTGCTGGCCCTACACCTGGGAATCCCTTCTTCTTCTCCACACAAACTCACCTGCAGTCCCCAGACACCCTGACAGACTTCACCCATGCTTGATCATACGGGAAACCTTTGAGAGTTCAGATTGGTCAACTGGTCATGCCCTGGGCGTTTAAAGTATAACTTTTAAACTGGGTATGGTGGCACCTGGCTACCCTCCCCACACTGGGGAGGCTGAAGCGGGAGGGTCAGCCTGAACTACATAGTTAGACCCTGTCTCAGAATAACGCAGGAATAACAGTAATAATAAATGAAGAACACTGAGGCAAAGCGATGGGGGGCCAGACGCCCCGGGTGTCCTGGGCCTGTCAACAGATCCCCAGGACCCCGCTCCCGGGCACTCACATTTGTTCTCTGTCCCGTCCATCTCAATCATCAGTTTGTCGATCTTCTCCTGCTCCACGACGTTCAGTTTCTGGAGGGAGGGGGAGGCTGAGGTCCAGGGTGAGGCTGCGCAGCCTGCACACCCACCCTGTGTCCTCCCGTGCGAGGGGCCTGGGCTCCAGCCCAGCGCCGGAGAAACAGCTGTCACCTCTAGGGCACCGGGCCTTTCTCCGGCCCACGCCGAGGGTCACCCTGCACACCAACCCCGCCACAGATAAATAAGAAAGCCCAGGGTTCCGCAGTGGGGCCTTGTGGGGTCAGCTCTGTGGCAGCCCCAATCTTTGTCCTCTGCAGGGACGCATGGTTTCCTTCCCCATTTTTTTGAGACAATGCCTCCCTACTTGACTCGGGCTGGCCTTGAACTCAGAGGGATCCTCCTGCCTCAGGCTCCACTTGCTGTACTGGGATTACAGGTGTACGTCACCACGCGGGTCCCTGGCTACTTGATTTCTGCAGATAGCCCAGAAACATTTAGCAAAACATTTGTTGATCAAAAGAGATATTTTGTTGAAGAAACTATAAAATAAATAAAGGTGGTATCTTGAAAATTGGGTTAGAATATTCAATCATCACGCATAATTTTGTAAATAATATTCTCTCTATAAAAACTAGAATGCAAGGCCGGGCATGGTGGCGCACATCTGTAATCTCAGCACTCGGGAGGCTGAGGCTCCTAGGAGGATCGCTGTGAGTTTGAGACCAGCCTGGGCCACATAGTGAGTTCTAGGCCAGTCTCAACTACATAGTGAGACCCTGTCTCAAAAAAACCAAACCAAAACCAAAACAACAAAAATCTAAAACCTGAAGGTACATGCTGGTAACCCTAGCTCTGGGGGGCTGAGGCAGGTGGACAGTGTTGGGGCCAGCCCGGGTACACAGCAAGACTGTGTCATGCCACAGAAGCACCTGGCACCTGGTGCTGTTTTCCACAGCATCGCTGGAAGAGCGGTCACCCAGGCAGGTAGCTCGGAGGCCAGTCCTCATCACAGCCCAGGCAATCTGCATTCTCCTGGGGGACACTGCCATGCAGGACACCAAGGCATAAAGAACAAGGCGTGCGTGAAGGCGCCCAGGGGACAGGAACAGGGGGTGCACACGGGCAGAGCCTAGCCAGGAACTTCCTCCTCTGGGCATCGGGTGGGCAGGGGCCAATTAAAGGCGGCACAGAGGCCAGGCCAAAGGAAGTGGGGACAGCAACACAGGGGCACTATCTCCCATCAGTGTGCAGAACAGGTAGTGTGGAGAGACCAAGGGTCCCCACAGCAGCTGTACTTCTGCCTGGTGCATGAACAGAAGTTTCAAGTGAAACTTTCTATCTCCTTTTTGGGGCTGGGGATGGAAGCCAGTGCCGCCCGTCCTGCTGCCCTAGAGCCACAGACCCGGCTCCGGAGAAGGAATCTGTCCGGGGAGTTGAGGATGGTCTGGAACTCCTGGGCTCAATCCCCGGGGAACTGGGACAGCAGGCATGTGCCACTATGCGCCACCATGCCTGACAAGGAAGTGTGGCCTAACAAGAGCCTTTCTGGTGAAGGAGCCCACAGGAGTGCACGGAAACCCCAGGGCATCCCTCCACCCCGAGAGATGCGCTCTCAAATCCGGATCTTTATTTTCTCAACTCGGAGGTGCTGGTGGCGTGCACACATGTAATTTCAGCCCCGAGGCCAGCCTCGCTACACAGCAGGACTTTGTCTAGACAGCTGACCCCTCCCAAATGAGGCAGTTGCAGGGGAAAACTCCCTCTCATCCCGGGCCCAGTTCCAGGGGCAGCCAGACAGGGCATGGCGGGGAGCCAGCTCCTGGGCGCTCAGAACGAGCCAGGGGCCTCGCCTGGGACCGGCTTTGCTCGCCCCACAGCACTGTGATGGGGGCAGGTCCTACCTTGCTAACCAGGGCAGGTGCAATAGTTTTATTGATGTGCTCAACAGCCTTTGACACACCTGGAAGGAACAATCAACCAATTACCCACATTGATTGGGAACCACAGGCTTGAGCTGCGCTGCTGCGGAGTCCTACGGCCTGAAGCCCAGCCCAGCGGCGCCCTTCCCGCTCTGTCTGCGCGCTCGCACCTGGGAGCCCACAGGTTAGAGCCACACAGGAGCAGCACGCTCGTACTTGGGGTTAGTGTCACCACCATGCTGCAGGTCGCCACGGGCATTACCTGTGTGCACAGGGCCGGTGCCAGGAACTCATTGACATACTTAACGGGTCTGGAGACGCCTGCCCGCCAGGACGGAGGGAGAGGATAGAGGAAGAGAGAGACTGAGGAGAGCGGGCAGAGGATGCCGAGGGGACAGGGCCACGGCGGACAGGCAGCCGGAGCCTGTGGCCACAGCTGTTCTCGGTACAGTGTGAGGCTGCCCGCCCCAGTCCTACAGGAGGGCTGCACCAGCCAAGCCAGGCGCCTGAGCCCGGCAGCCCTGCCCTCCCGGGAGGGGACCCCCAAGGAGACGGGATGAAGTAGAAACGAATGGAATGAGAGGACGGGACGGATCTGCTGCTGTCCCCACCACTGCCGTGAGGATCCAACCCTGCCCAGCGCAGCCGCAGGACACCTTGGGCCCTGGCCTCACCCTTGCCCATGTAGCGGGTCTTGTCATTGTCACGCAGCTCCAGGGCCTCATAGATGCCAGTGGAGGCGCCGCTGGGCACAGCAGCTCGGAAGAGACCTGGAGGTGGGAGAGAAGGCACCTAAGACAGACGGCAGTGACACAAGCCCGGCTTCCTCCCACACGCAGATGGCGGCCACCACTGGAGACGCCGTCATTCCCTTCTGCCACCTGGGAAGAAGTTCCAGCAGCTCATCTTCCTGCCCACCGCCCCCCACCCCCGGGCTTTAGGGTTCTGCAGCGCAGACCCCACTGCGGCAGATGGAGAACTCTAGTTTAACGAAAACATCACAAGCAGAGCTTCTCCATCTCTAATCACCCACGGGCCACCTGGAGATCTCACTAAAGTGCTAACTTCAGGCAGGCATGATGGTGCAGGCTTGTAATCCCAGCACTCAGGAGGCCGAGGCAAGAGGATTGCAGAGAAGTCAAGGTCAGCCTGGGCTACATATTTAGACCCTGTCTCAAAAAACAAAAAAGTCAAGCGGATTCCACAGGCGATGTGCTTGTGTAGCACCCCAAGAACCCTGGGAATTCTCCACAGAGCACATGCCCAGAAGCCAGGACCACACGTCAGGGAGGGGCAAGACAAGACTGGGGGATGCTCCTTGGGGGCGGGCAGAGTGGCGGAGGAAAGGGCTGGGCTCACGTTGGGCCTGTGACTCAACAGTGACTCAGCTCTGACTGGCAGGCTCTGGTGAGCCGCTAGGCCTGGGCGATGATGCCAGCCGCACCCACCACTGGAGACCAATTCTCTTAGATTTTTTTCCCATTTTGGAGACAGTTGTCAAGTTGCCCTGGCTGGTCTGACACCTGCAATCCTCCTGCCACACAGGCCCCGAGTAAAAGCGTGCTGCAATCCCTAGGAGATGCAGTCAGGTGGGAATTTGGGTCTTGCACCGTTCTGAAGCCCAAAGTCCAGACTCAGATGTGATTTCCTGACCAAACTCCAGCACCGGAGCACCGAGGCCCTGAGCTCCTCTGACCTCTTTCCTTATCAAGAGGAAGAGCTCAAGCTAGCTCAGCCACCTGCTTATTTGGTCACAGCAAGCCGTGTGGCGATGGGTCCAAGATGTCACCTTACTGTCCCGCCTCAGGGTGGGAGCGGCCCTGCATGAGCAAAGACTCCAGCCTATATATGTGCCCCAACTCCCAGCATCATAGCTCATCAGCACAGTTGCAGGAACAGATATTTTCTTGCCCAAAGCAATGTAACTGTAAGATCATTTGCTTGTTTCCTCACTCATAGATTGATTTTTTTTTTGAGACAGTCTCCCTATGTAGCCCAGGCTGGCCTTGAGTTATTTTGTTTGTTTGTTTTTGGTACCAGGTATTGAACTCGGGTCCTTGCGCCTGCAAGGCAGGTGGTGGAACCACTGGGCTAAATCCCCAGCCCTCCCCAACCTAGTTTTAAATGGAGCATGGCAGAAGGAACTCTGGACACCAAGGTGGCACTTACCTTTGTTGGTGTAGAGATCTACTTCAACAGTGGGGTTCCCACGAGAGTCAAAGATCTCTCGGGCGTGGATCTTGAGAATAGACATGTTGGATTCTGTGGAGAAACACAGTCTGTATTTCCATAGATAAGCAAAGCACCTGCTCATCCATTCCAGGGGTCACTTCTGATGCAAAGCAGGGAGTTGGTCCTTTTGAGAGACTGGGGGCCAAGGGTGCAGCTCAGAGGCAGAGCACATGTGGAGCTGCCCTTGGTCCCGTCCCCAGCACCAAGAGGAAAAATGAGCAAAATAACAACAGTAGGTTGGCCCAGCCCTGGACCCCTCCCCAAGGACTCAGGCCTCATTATGCGCAGGGAAACAGCCCAAGGAAGCTCAGACCAGGAAACCGAACGCAGAAGCCACGCAGAGGGGCTCAAGTGGGTTCTCTGTCACCAGTTAACAGTGGGGCCTGGCCTGGCCTGGGATGGAGAGGGACGGAGAACAAACAGTAAGGGCAGAAGGGACATGAAAGTCACGGCAAACCAGGCAGGACAAGGTCAGAAAGGGAGAAGGCAAGATGAAAAACTGGCTTTTGCAGGATAGCAACTGAAGTCTGGGGCGTAATTCATAGCAGGAAACTTGAAGCAGCACAGTAGATCCCACCCAGCGATTTGATGGTTAGAAATCTGAGTTTTGTTACTGCCATTTCGAGGGGCCTTTCAAATTTCACAGTTCTCTGGGTCTTTAGCAAAACCTGAGACACCGGGGAAAGCACCTCATCATATTTCCCTCAAAGGGCACTTTAGCATATTTGAAAAACTTCAGTGTGAAATGTTATGATTTGTAAGTAGAAGAAAGATTCTATTTTTGAACACCAGGGGAAAAGGCTTCCTTAAAGAATGTTTAAAAAAAAAAGGAAGCTGGGCGTGGTGGTGAAGGTCTGTAACCTTAGGGAGCTAGTGGGGAAGATCACTTCCAGTTTGAGAAGAGCCTAAAACACATAGGGAGACCCTGTCTCCAAAAAAAAAAAAAAAAAAAAAAAAAGAGAGAGAGAGAAAGGAAGCATTTGTAGCAACGAAGAAGAAATAACAAGTCTTCAAAGGAAGCCCCTTTCTCCCTTTGGGGTGCTCAAAAATAAAGCAATCCATCAAGCTGTAGAACTAAAGGCCTGAATCCCTGCCCAGAGCCTTTGTCTGGCAGGGCTCCCCGGGGACACCTTCTCTGGAATGTTCTGAGGGAGGAAGGGGCACCATTTTTTTTTTGGAGTTTCAAAATGAGACAGGAAGCCACTTCTGTGGTTTTGTCTGTGCAACAGTGGAGTTCTATTCATCGACCAAGAAAAAGATACAGTTTTTATCTACCACGTTCCAAAAAGGCAAATTTGTTTATAAGCCATTCAATCGTGCTACACAGATTTACTCTGTAGACTGCGGTTGCATTTATGAACTCATCTTTATCTCAGATCCTCAGCGTTTCTGGCTTTTAGTGCCAAAAGATAAAATAATTAGTTTTACCATAAAAATGTGATTTATCTTTAAATCGGGTGGAAGAGCTGCGCTGCAAAATCACGAAAGCTCAGGGAGCGTGGACCTGGATGAGGCCTGGCCTGAACCCCGCACCATGGGCACAACACGTGGACCCCGAAGGCCACACCACAGCGGCCGTGGCCAGCCTGGAGGCCCCAGACCCTTTTGCTAACTTGGGCGAGGTCCTCCGCCGGGCTTGCTAGTGACCCAGCGGACCGAGCAGGGACTCGCCGGCCACACCAGACCCTGCGCCGCAGGCTGCGCCTGGAGGGTGGGCGCGGGGGCTAGGGAGGGGAAGGAGACTGCGGTCGCCCCAGCACCTCCGTCCCTGGCCCCTCCTCCGTTTCGAATGGGGCTGGCTGGAGCGGGAACCAGTGCGAGGCGATCTCCGTCGCCTAGGCCGTACCCTGGGCTCCTGATGGTGCGCGGCCTTACGTTTCCCAGGCCCGCCTTCCCCGACTTTCTGAACCCGGGGGTCCCGGGTCGCACGTGGACCCGTGCCTCGTCCCCCCGCCCGGGGGTCACACGTAGGACGTGCGCTTTGTACCCCGCAAAGCATCGCGAGCCCTACAGGTGTGCACGCAGCCGTGCCCACCCACGTGGCTGAACAGAGCTCGCGGCTCTCCGTGGGCTCCGGATCGTGCTCGGGAAGGGGGCTCGCAAGTGCCCAGGACCCCGCGCCGCCGAGGGGAGGGAGCCCTGCTCGGAACCTTACCTGGCTACCGGATCTAGTCGCCCAGAAGAGAGAGGGTACTACAGACACGGAGGTTCGCGTTAAACAGACGAGATGCGACTGCCCCGAGACCCCTAGCTGCTCTGCTAGCTGCCCGCCCGGACTTCCTGCCCAGCTCGCGACGCCCCGCCCAGTGTCCCCCTTCGAGTCCCGCCCACTCAGCAAGGCCACGCCATTGGCTAGGCTAGCTGTCGCTCAGCTCCTCCGCGGGAAGGGGCGGGACTTCGGTTGCAGCTCCGGCCCGAGGAGGGTGGGGGGTGCTGCGGGGTTGCGGGG
>NW_022900935.1:40564596-40567512 GCF_012274545.1 Fukomys damarensis | reverse complement strand
CCGCCCATCGCCGAGACCCGCGGGGACGTTGGGCAGCGGGGCCAGGGACCCTGTGCGCCTGCGCGCTTCTTCGTGTCCTTGCGTCCGTGTCCCGCCAAGGTGACCCGGGCCTTTGTGCTGCCTGCCGGGTCCCTTGCGACTCTCAAGCCAAGGTGGCCAGAGAGGTTCCTTTCCCCGATGTCTCATTTATTCGTGTATTTAGGTGCCAGAGATTGAACCCTGGGCCTCGCACGTGCTAAGCACAAACTGCCAAGGAGCTGCACCCCACCGCTTCCCGCCAAGCCTTATTAGCACTCTTTGGTAAAACCCTGCTGCTTGGCAGGAAGCCTCATATAGCCCAGCCTAGCCCGCCTCGGGGCCTGGATCACCCTACCTCCATTCTCGTGAACCCTACAACCCTACGTGTAACTAGGGTGGAAGAAATGGAGGTAGAAACACAAGGAAAATCCGGATTTTAAAACTATTCTTTTAGCCAGGTGTGGTGGTGCACACCTGTAGTCCCAGCACTCAAGAGACTGAGGCAGGAGGATCGCCTCGGCCTGCTTGGGTTACATAGTGAGTTCAAGGCCAACCTGAACTACATAGAAGACCATGTCTAAAAACAAAAAACCCCTTGCTCAACCCAAAAGTTACTTAAGTCTTCTGGAAACTCACCCTCCCCTCCCCGCAAAGAGAACAGTCCTAAGTGTTTTAGACACAATCGACCAGTAAATTGGGCTCTGAGCCCGTGCTTGTCACCTCTGAACCGCACTCCACCAACCTCCACCCTCAAGATAGCGGCAATGTGAGCTATCAGAAGGTAGTGGTCTCAGCTTCAAACACAAACAGCCCACCGTGTGGGCCACCTGATAGTGGAAGGGCACATCCTAAATAGCCTATCCGGAAGACACCCCAAGGCCCCCTATAAATACCCAGCTCCAGATCATAAGGGTGTTGGAGTCCCCCCACCCCCGAACTCTATTTCTTTGTGTACCTTTAAATTTCTGCCTGATAAATCCCTTTATGCCTCCTAACGTCGAGCCCTGAAAATTCTTCTGTGCCAGAACCAGTGAATCTATATCTTATTTCAACAGGAAGGTGGGTGCAGGTTCCCTACCTCCCTGAGGGACCTTAGTTAGGGACAGTGATTTGGGATTAGAGTTTAACATAGGCCAAGGAATTTCTCAGAGTTGAGTCAGATTATAGTCCATGGTGGTTTGGCAAATGAAAAACAGGAAGGGGTAGGTGAGTAGGTGATGTCCTTTTACCTGGGTCACCATTAAAAATCAGCTCTGTGGGGGCCACACTCCAGAAGGGCCGGGTGGATCACCTCATTTTTTGTTATATTTATTTTCGTATTTTTTTCAGTGTTCCCCTGGCCTGAAAGCCTGAGAGCTAAAACGTCATATGTCTCTGTATTTTGCACATTGCCTTGGTGTGAGTGGGCAAAGACCCTCTTGAACTTGCTCATCTTCTGATCAGACACAGAACTGCATGCATTTATTCACCTTAGTGTTTTGATCCCCAGAGCTCCTTCCTGGCTTAGGTTTTGGTGGCACTGTTTAAAAATGAAGGCCAGTGAACCCATGGCATTAGCTCTCCACTCACTAAGACGCAAGCCCTTGGGACCAAGTTCAGCAAAGAAGAAACAAGGAACATTTTAGATGTGGCGTTAAGAGTATTATGAATTTTGCAAGCAGAGCGTGATCTCACCAGTAACACGGACGTTTTTGGCTGCAAAAATCCAGTATCCCCAGCCCCATGACTCAGCAGCTAAATCAACAGCCCAGGTCTCCTAAACCTTCTAGGAGTCATAAGAAATTAGACACTTTAAAGTCATCATATCCAGAGTGGTTCTAAGGCGTGGTCCTGGAAGGCCCCCAGACAATCTTTTCCTTCAAACTGGCTAGAGAGATAAAGACAGAACAGCGTGGTCTTCCTGAGTGCCGTCTGGCCCTGACCAGTGAACCTAGCGAGAATCAAGGGCAGAACCTGATCTTGGCTACTTTTGCAAGACTCCTGGAGGTCCCTTCGCGGCATGGCATCTGGAGTCAGCATTTGGACCTCAAACTGTGGCTCAAATGTTAATGATTAGTAGTGATTCCTTCAAGTCCATCTCTTTTCCAAAACTCACAGGCTGCCAAGTGCCCCCACTGTCTCTGCAGCTCCTGAGGCTCCTTACAGGTTGTTCCAGGTCTTGGACTCCAGGTACTCACCTTGCCACAGGCGCTGTGCTGTTGTCTTCCACTTGTAGGTGTGCAGGGCACCTGAAGCCCTGCAAGCAGGTCTGCAGCTGGCGCCTGAGGGGAAGGAGAGGAGCTGCCCAGGATCGCTGATTCTACCTGAGCTACCTACATGGAATCCCTGAAAGCCACTGCTCAGCCTGAAAGTCTCGGCCTCTTTACAGAGGAGGGGGAACTTCCAGGCAGCATGTGGGGCCCTGGGCCGGTAAGATCTCAGAGGAGTGTGGAAGGTCCTTGGGGATTAGGTAGCCAATCCTTCCTCCTAGGGGTCAAGATTGACCTGGAGCCTGGCCGGGTGGTGTTTGTGTGTGAGCCCAGCAGATTAGGATGCTGAGGCAGGAGGGTTCCCTAAATTCCAGGCCCTAGGTTCCATTCCCACTATGGAAAGAAAAAAGGAGAGGGGGCTGGGATCTATAGCTCTTGTTGAGCATGTGCTCAGCATGCAGGGCCCTGGATTCCATCCCCGGCCAAAACAAAGCACAAATAGAGGTTTTTGTGTTTATCACTATTTCACAAATTTTTTTGTTCTTTTCCCTTTGTTTCTTAGACTACTAAAACAGACTAGGAAAACTAAGAGGACAAAGACTGCAGATTATTAGCCATGGTTAATGACGTCATCCCACCGGGGATTTAGCTCAGTGGTTCCACTGCCTGCTTCGTAAGCACAAGGACCTGAGTTCCATCCCTGGTACCA
>NW_022900935.1:40553272-40564432 GCF_012274545.1 Fukomys damarensis | reverse complement strand
ACAAAAAAAAAAAAAAAAAAAAAAGACATCATCCCCACACCATTGGGTCAGTATTACCTAGGCGACTGTACTCGTGATCTTATTGGTTGATGATAGTTTCTCCGTGCGTTGTACCCAACCCTCCTGGCTTCGCTCTATAAAACTCCCTGTGAGGAGTGGGCTCCTTGGCAACCCATTCGGGGCCCCTCCTGTCTCCCAGGAGCTCTTTCTATTCCCCGTTCCTGTTCCCCAATAGGTTTTCCTGCTCTTAACCTCTGCTGTTCCTTAGAACTCCTTCTTGGACTTCGGGGACAGGAACTCGCGTACCTGACATCCAGTGAGTGGGGCTTCCCTCCACCCCTACATCTGATTTGTGTGCACTCCGTCCTGTAGCTGTGTTGTGTTTCACCTGGTGCCCATCACATCCTGGCCCTGTGCTCCGGCTTGGTCCCGTTTCGTTCTGCTTCCTCGTCGAGGCCCACAAGGCCAGGGACTCTGACACCCAGGTCTCCAGAGCACTGCAAGGCCCTCCCCATGCGCAGGCCCAGGACGCCGACCTCCAGCTTTGTGCTTAAGGCTTGGGACCTTTGTGCACTTTTGCCTGCCACAAGCACCTAGGATTTCTGATCTGGTTTTAAAAAACTGCCAAATCTAGATCTTTGTGTTTTTTCTAGGCATAAAACCCCTCATAGTTTTCAGCATTGTACCCTTCCCAGTTTCCCTACATACAGAAACTGTAGGAATGGGGTCTGCAAGTAAGAAGATAAAATAAGGACTTCTTTGGGTCTTGTAGCTAATCCTGATGAGAAGGAATCGAAAGCAAACTTTACTAGATAGGTTTCCTGGGGAAGCAAGTCAAAGATGGGCCGAAAAAGAAAAACAATGAAACAAAAGAAAACAACAAATAAAGGCACCAGGAGCCAGACATGGTGCTATGTGCCTTCAATCTCAGCACTCAGGAGGCTGAGACAGGAGGATCACAAGTTCGAGCCCAGGCTGGGCAATTGAATAACTTGGTAAGACCTGTCTCAAAAAATAAAGGGCTGGGTTATTTAGGTGAGTGGTTCTGCTGCCTGCTTCAAAAGGGCAAGGTCCTGATTTTGATCCCTAGTACCTAAAAAGTGAAAAAGGGATGGAGACTTAGCTCAATGCACACGAAAAAATATTTTAAAAGCTGACTTCAGCTGTAGAGAGGAAAGGATGGGGCAAAGCACAAGTTTGGAAAGACTGAGGGGGACACAGTGTGATTTTATTTATTTATTTATTTATTTAGGTACCAAGGATCGAACTCAGGTCTTTGGGCTTGTGAGGCAGGCAGCAGCACCACTGAGCTAAATCCCCGGCCCCCAGTGTGACGTTAAACTGAGTCATGTTAGGCATTCATCAGGGGGACGTAGGCAGGTAGTTGGTTCAGGCTGGCTTCGAATGCATGGCAGCCTTCTTCCTCAGCCTCCTGAGCGCTGGGATGACAGGCCTGTTTCACCACACCTGTCCCTCAACCCTTCTGCTGGCTGCTCTTCCAGGGCCGGGCTCCATAGGCCCTTGGGTTTGGATGAAGGCCACACCAGGCTCAGCCCGAGGAGCCATCCTCAGTTACACACTTTCGCCATGACCATAACTTGTGGAGTCTGTCTCAGCCTCAGAGACGTGGCCCTGCAGCCTTCATGCCTGCTGGGGGCCGCCCCGCCCCAGTGTCTCCAGGCGGTAGGGGAAGCCGAGGTCAGGCCAGTCCCACCGTGTCACCATCCACATCACCAGGACCCCGCATCCACCCCACACACGGGGGGTTTAACTGGCACTCCTCAGACCGAAGGGTAGCAGCTCCCTGTCAGGGCTGTCTAGGCTCCTCCTCAGAGCCTCAGACTTTGTGACCTGGGAACATTCATGGCGCAATTTAGGATTATGGGTGCTAGGACTAAGGGTGTGAGTGCTCCTTGCCCAGAGGAGCCTGGATAAGATACGAGGGACAGAAAGAGGCTTGTCACAGGTCACCTTGCTGGTTTGCTACTCTGCCTGCTTCTGCTGACTTTTGCCTGCCACGAACCCCCCCCCCCGTGATGCCCACTTTCCCTGGAGCCAACCAACTATGGACTGAAACCTCTACACACTGTGAGCTACATAAACCTTTCCCCGTTTAACTTTGGGAGTGGGTATTTTGTCTTGGCAACAAGAGAAAAGTAGCCTGGACACTCCCTGCTTTTCCACCAAGTACTTCCTGTTCCCTTGCAGTGAACTTCCGGTCTCCTAAACTGGGACTTCCTGTCTGAGCTCAGGGGTTTTATTCTCTGTTTTATGCAGGCAGTGAGGTAAGAGGAGGGCACCTGTCACAGCAGACGCTTGCAATGAAGCACAGGTGGAAAGGAAGCGAGTGTTGATTTGTGCTGGCTGCTGGGTCTTCCTCCTGGGCAAAGCCTGAAGGTGCCACCCTGGATAAAAATAGTGATGGCAGCTGCTGGAGTCCCAGGTCATCGGGGCTGCCAGATAGCTGTGCTAGTGACCTGCTGATGTGGAGCTCGCAAGGTGGCAGGTGGTGGAGTGACCCCTCGGAGAGGCTTCCTGTGCCTACCAGGCCCCAGCTGAACTCCTCAGGCTGCATTGGCCTCTTCCACCTGTGCACAGGGGCAGCACCTGAAGGGCCCCGAGGGACAGCTCTGCGCTGGAGGAGCAGGGACACTGTGGGGGTCTGGCCAGGCCCCAGGAAGTTTGGAGCCAGGATCCATCAAGAGAGTGATCTAGAGCTTGGGGTGGCGGCTCACGCTTGTATAATCCCAGCTCTCAGGAGGCTGAGGCAGGAGGATCAAAGCGAGTTCAAAGCCAGCCTGGGCTGCATAGGGAGACCCTGTGTCACAAAGCTAACAGATAAATGCAAAATGAATTGTCACCAGGGTAAGAGCTTGTTGAGCCCCTACTCTGTGCCAGGCACAGGGGACATGGCCAGGGAAATTGAGATTTGAGTGGGCTGGGAGGAGGGAAAAGCTGCTGCTTTTAGTTTTTGTTTACTCATTTATTAGTGCAGGGATTGAGCCAGACCTCGTGTGTGCCTGGCAGCCAGAGCAGGCAGATGCTTTTTTAGAATACACGTGGCTATGCAGGTGACCCAGAGGAGAGGTGACCCTTGAGCAGTAACCTGGGGAAGCGAGTGGCTTGGGGAGGGCTTTGGAGTCAGGGAATCTGGTGTCTGGGACTAAAGGGGGCCCATGTGCTGTTGAGGGAAGATGGGGTGTGTGTCTGTTATCGGTGCTTGGTAACAAGCATTCCCTAAAACCCCTGTGGCACAAAATGACACCCGTTTTCTTTTTCCTGGTCATGTGCTGGCTTGGGCTGAGCTGGGTTTTTCTAGTGGTCATGTCCCAGCCTCAAATGGGCAGGCAAGGACTGGCACATGTGATCTTGTGCACTGATGTTCCAGGCTGCTGTAAGAAAGGACCACAGGCCGGTGGCTTACAATAGAAATGTAGCAGAAATTTATTGTTTCTCTGTGACTCTGTAGGGGGCAGTCTCACTCCAGGGACTGGCAGGTTGCTCCTTCCTGGGGCTTTTAGGGGGGATCTGTCCAGGCCTGGCTCCTTCTCGGGTCCCCAGCAGCCTTGGGGCTCTTTGGCTAGCATGAGCCTCAGCCACCCGGCTGGCTGTGTCCCGCATGGCTCTGTGGCTGCCTCCCCTCTCCTTATAAGGAGAGCAGTCAGATGGGACTTGAGGCCTTGTTTTAAACTGGTCACTTCTGCCAAGACCCTGGCTCCAAATACGATCGCTGCTGTGGATTAAAGGTGTTCCCCAAATTCGTGTGGGACCTCATGGCTGGTGTGAGGGTATTAGGGGCTGGGCCCTTGGAAGGCAGGGGCGTCCTGCCCTCCTGCTTCCCCATGTGAGATCGCTGGAGCAAGGGGCCGGCTCCGGAGCGAGCGGAGAGTAGGCCCTCAGCAGACAAGGTCTGCCTGTCCGTTGGCACCTTGACCTTCGCCTCCCCAGCCTCAGCACAGGGAGGAACAAACTTCTGAGAGTGAGAGACAGGATGGGAGCGCCTAGAGGGCAGGGCTCCGGTGCAGGTGGTGATGGAGAGGCTGCTGGTCGGCACCCCATTGGCCAAAGCAGGTCACATGGTCAGCGTGGGCGGGGCTTACATGGACTGGACACAGCCCTGGTCCATCAGGAGGGACAGGAAGAGCAGCGCAGAGCAAGAGGGGTCAGGGAGCCATCCAGCTCCACGGGCCCAGGGTGGGAGCTGAGAGTGCACAGGGCAGCTGGGATCCTAGAAATGCTTTTGAGAGAAGCAGATGGTTTTTGTGGTTAGATTGGAATGGGCGCAGCATTCAGTTGATCATCCATGGCCCGTCCTCCCGCACCTGAGAGCTGTGTGCAGAGCAGTACTGCGCGAGCCACACAGGGACTGCAGAGCCCAGCGCCCTGGGAAGCCCGGGCCGAGCAGGCGCAGGCGGCACAAACGCTGGGTGCCGTGTGCCTGTCTGGGCCCAGGTTCCACCGTGGCACTGAGAGACCCAGGACTGAGGTTCCGGGCCACACATGCAGGGCATGACTGCAGGGTCACAGTGAGAGCGTTTTAATAATAAAAATACAGGGATTTCCAAGTAATGAACGTTGGGGCGGATATGGCGCCTTCAGGCAGCCAGGATGACTGCGGGGAACGGGGGGGGGGGCTCCTGGCCCAGAGAGCTTTAACACATTGGACCGGCTGTGCTGTGGGCATGTTCCGGGGACCCTGCTCCCACTACAGCCAGGAAAGTCGCACTAATGCAGTTCAGATATCCCCAGTGTGGTGGCACACGCCTGTGATCCCAGTACTCTGGGAGGCTGAGGCAGGAGGATTGCAAATTTGAGCTCAGCCTGGGCAAGTAGCCATTAGTGAGACCCTGTCTCAAAATATACAAAAAGGGATGGGAATGGAGCTCAGTGCCAAGGCCCTGAGCTCTAACCCCCAGTATAAACATACACACAGGCCAGTACATGGACACGTGCCTGTAGTCCCAGCTACTCAGAGGCAGAGGCTGGAGGACTGCTTCATCCCGGGAGTCGAGGCCAAACTGAGCCAATCTGAGTGTTGGGATCACAGGCTCACACCACAGCACCTAGCTGAAAAGTACAATTTTACTATTTCAAGTTTCCTCACCTGCTTTCTGCCTGTCTTTAAAAAAAATTACTTACTCAATCCCCAGTACCAAAAAAAAAAAAAAAATTACTTAGCCGGGCATGGTGGCACATGCCTGTAATCCCAGTACTCAGGAAGCTGAGGCAGGAGGATCGCTGTGAGTTCCAGGTCAGTCTCAGCTACATGGTGAGACCCTGTCTCAAACAAAACAAAACAAAACAAAAATTACTTATTGGGCTGGGGATTTGGCTCAGTGGTGCCACCACCTGCCTCACAAGCACAAGGGCCTGAGTTTGATCCTGGTACCAAAAAGAAAAAAAATTTACTTATTTACTTAATTTTGATTCTTGAAGACAGGGTCTTGCTATATAGCTAAGGCTGGCCTTTAATTCACTATGTACCCTGGGCTGCCCTCCAACTTGTGGTGTTGCTCCTGCCTCAGCCCCCTAAGTGCTGAGGTGACAGGTGTGCATCTCCACACACGGCTTTTCTGCCTGTCTTCATTTCACCCACCCTACCCCATGCCAGCGGAAGGGTTGACTGCAGGGTGTTGACAGCTGCTACCAAGCAGTTGCCGATTATGGAGAGGGAGTCTCTGTGGCACAGGCAGAGAGCAAGGGTGAGTGGAGAGCAGCTCAGTTAAAGAAAGAGAGGAGGGAGGGAGGAGGGAGGGACGGGAAGGGGATTAAAAATGAATCAAACTGTTTTATATGCATGTGCCACTCCCCAAGGTGGCTGTAAACTGCAGACGTGTACTAATAGAAAAAGAAAGGAAGAAAAGAAAAAAGGGAGGCTGGGCATGGTGGCCTGTACTCTCCACTCTGGGAGGCTGAGGCAGGAGGATGAGGCTGAGGCAGGAGGAACACAAGTTTGATCCCATACTGGGCAACTTGGTGAGACTCTGTTTCAAAACGAAAGATAAAAGGGTTGGGGACTCAGCTCAGTGTGAAGGCTCCATACAGACAGACAGACAGACACACTCCAACATTAGTTCCAGAGTGCCGCCCTGCTCCTGGGAGCTGTCTGGGGAGAGGCTCGGCTGTCCTCCAAGCCTGGGAATTCGGCATCGCAGGCTGCAGCTGCTCGCTTTGCCGTGCACGTATCTAAAGCAAATCTACACAGTTACTTCCAGCGCTAGTGGGGCTGGCAGGGCAGTCTTCCAGTCCTCTGTCCACCCTCTGCAGAGGGGAAGCACAGCCCCTGTCCCTGCAACCCCTGCTCAGCATAACTAGAGCCTTGGGGCCTGGAGCCCAGGGAAGACAAAGCTGCCCTGTTTCCCTCCAGGGACACTGGCCTCTAAGCCAAGGCCTTCCACAGCCCGGCAGCGGGGGATGGGGCCCACAGGTCACGGAGGGGCTCTTCCTGCTGTTGCCAGGGCCCAGCCACGTTCTAGGGAGGAGCTGGATCTTGGCGTCCCCTGTCCCCCAGGTCCACCCTGGTCCCTTGCACACCGCCAGCGCCAACTCTGCCCTGAGCAGTGCCCAGTTCTGAGGGCTCCTAGTTGGGGACAGATGCTGCTCTGTGTCCCAGCCCTGTAGCCAGGTTCCTTGGCCTGGCCAGGCTGGTGGTGCAGCCATCCGTGTCCGAGGGCGGGTGACAGGCTGCCCGTGGGGAGTGCCCAGTCTCCATGGTGAGGCCTTTTGCCGGGAAACCCTGAGGGCTCCATGCAACCCCAGTCATGAACCCTGCTCTGTCCTGGGGCCCTCTGCACCCCGGGTCTTCACTCCTTTGAGTCCGCGCAGTGGTGGGGTTCACTTCCTGCGAGTCCCTTGTCCCCTGTCACCCAGCTGTGTGGCGTGGACAGCGAGGGACCCTTCCATGTCTCCATTCCTCCCACTCCTGGGAAAGTCCTGGGACAGGAAGTGCAAGCCCCTCCTGGGGTCCCTCAGCTGCCAGCCCTGCTTGTGGAGACCCTGCCAGGTCCAGCCGGACCTCGGGCAGGACACCCACAGGTAACTAGGGCAGTGCAGAGCCTGCAGGGCACAGAGGGCCTGGGTTGGTCAGAGACCCCCCAAGCTGGAACACTACACTCTGATTCTTTTATTTTCAGACAGGATCTCACTATGTAGCCCAGGCTGCCTCTGAACTCAAGGTGATCCTCCTGCCTCAGCCTCCTCAGTGCTGGGATTACAGGAGTACATCACCACACCTGCTTGTACTCGCTCTCTTTACTCCCCAGAAAGCCCCACATCTCATGGAGGGGCAGGAGGGGGTCCCCTCTTTAGCTGCAGGCTCACTTCCTGCTAGTTCAACTTGGTTCTGCCTTGAGCCGGAAGTTGTGATCAGGAGAGAAGAATGTAATAGAGAAAAAGCCCCACGCACTGAGCCGTTTCAACCAAGGTGCAAGAGACCGGTTGGAGAAGGAAGGGTCTTTTCAATCAATGGTGCAGGCAAATTGGACATTCACATGCAGGAACGAGACCCCTGTCTCTCACCAGTTACGAAAATCACCTCACACTGGGCGTGGTGGCACATGTCTATAATCCCAGTTTCTTGGGAGGCTGAGGCGGGAGGATCCCAGATTCAATGCCAGCCCGGGCAACTTGGTGAGATCTGGTCTCAAAATAAAAGTGTTCCCAAAGAATGGGGACGTAACTCAGAGCTCCCTGGTTTCCAGCCCCCGACAGTCAGCTCAAAATGGGTCAGGAGCTAAGGTGTGGGTCGCGATACAGGTTCAAGGGGTCCCTGTGCTGTTGGGGGGCGGTGGGAGGCTCTTGACACAGGTGAAGCTGGGATTCCGCCTGCTGCCCCCTTCCTCCTGGGTCTCAGCCGTGAGGGCAGCAGGTTTCTAGGGTGCAGGAGCCCACCGCCCGCCTTGGGAGTGGTGACCCATGTGCCCCTCGCTAACCAATGCCAGGGTGTGTGGGGAGCTTCTCCTTGCCAGTCACCCCCCTCTGCCCAGTGTCAAGTGTGTGGGATGCGGAGGGAGGGGCCACCCAGCCTGGGGCTGGGACGAGAAACCTCAGCCAGCGCTGATGGTGCAGGACATTAAAAAGACATGGGCCTTCCCCAGGGCCTGTTAAAGAAAAAAGCGATTCATATCATCCCTTAAAGAACAGTAAAGGCAAAACCCAGCTGGTGGCCCCCACCTGGGATCCCAGCAGTTGGGAGGCTGAAACAGGAGGATCACTGTGAGTTTGAGACCAGCCCAGACTACGTGGTGAGATCCAGTTCAGTCTCAAGTACAAGTGAGACCCTGTCTCAAAACAAAACAAAACAAAAAACAACAGAGGTAAGAACACTGGGTAGAACAAACAAAGGACTTTAAAAAAAAAACCACAACAGGCAGGTCAATGTCATTCAAGTGGGCTGCTCAATGGGGTATCACCACTGGAGGGGAGCAGGGGAGCGATCAGAGAGGTGGCGATTCACAGCCAAGCAAAGGCTCAGTGGACAGAAGATTACTGAGAGGAACCATCTCGGCCTGGCCATCCCGGCTGGGATTTCAGTTAAACTGACTCCATGAGATTTCTACTCCAGAATCCAAGGCAAACTGGCTGCTGCCCCCACTCAGCTGAGTTCTCCTTTGCTGAAATTGGACAAAGGGCCCCAAACCACTGCAGTGAGGGTGGCAGGGGATCAGAAAGACAAGAAGAGGGCTGGGGATGTAGCTCAGTGGTGCCACCGCCTGCCTCGCAAGCACAAGGTCCCAAGTTCCATCCCCGGTACCAAGAAAATAAAAAATAAAAAAAGAAAGACAAGTGACACTGGTAATGGTAAACACCTGTGACCCTAGCAATTGGGTGGATGAGGCAGGAGGATCTCCACAAGTTCAAAAATAAAAATCAGCTTGGTGTGGTTGTACAGGCCTGCAATCGCAGCACTTGGGAGGCTGAGGCAGGAGGATTGCCATGATTTCCAGGGCAGCCTGGGCTGCATGGTAAGACCCTGTTTCAAAAAACAAAACAAAACAAAAATCAGAATTTGAAAATCAACAAAAAATAAATTCCAGGATTTAAACCTATTCAAAACAACAACAACAAAAAATAACCCAGTAGGGCTGTAGGGAAGGGTTTCTTTTTGTCCCTGACAGCAGCCATCCAAGCCCACTGTGCATTCCCATCTCCTGGACAGAAGCTCGCCGGGCCTGGCTTATGAGAATAGGGTCGCATCCTCCCTGATGCCCTGTAGTCTAGTTCTGAGACATAGCCGGTCACTCACTTCCCACACACAACAGGGTCCTAGAGAGGACGACCACAGCAAACACACAAACAAACAAACACCATCACTCAGAGGCCGGAAGATGGCAGCTGCGGCCCAGTGCCCAAGGTTCCCTCAAAAGCAAAGTGAAGCCCGACAGCGTGTAAGCAGCAAAACAAACTGAGTTTAACAGGTTCAACTTAACTGAAACGCCACGAGAGTTCTAACCAGGGGCCTGCACTTTAACCGATCACTTACGTGTCTGTCATTCAATGACACAGAATTGCCATTCAGTGACATATTCCCGCACACGGTAGGCTGAGGCAGGAAGATCGCTTGACCCAGGAGTTGGAGGCAGCCTGGGTGCCTTGATGAGGGCCTGACCCAGGTGGGGGAGGACACGTCTACTCAGCGGTGCCTTCTTGTCTTGCTTCCCAAACATTTTAGACACATATCCCCTGATGGTGTGCCTTCTGCTGCTGGCTGGTTCGTGAACTACTATTGGGTCAAATACTTTGTTTTCAGATTTGATGTGCCTCAGTTTATCTTTTCTATCTTTTTCTTTATGTAGTTCAGGCTGGTCTTAAACTCAGGAACCTGCAGCGATCCTCCTGCCTCAGCCTCCCGAGTGCTAGGATCTCAGTATATCTGTTAACCCGATGAATGGTCCGGGTTCCCCTTTGGTGATATGGACAGAGAACACCTTCTCCTCTTCCCCAACTGCCTTATACACACCCGGGCTGCACCTTGTCCCCTTCCTTACCCTGGTATACTGGCTGTGGTGTGTCTGAGCCCCGAGTGACCTCCTAAGGGTGTTTGCACGCATCTAGTTCCTGTGGACGCCTGCTCTGGCCTCCCCACCCCAGGGCCTCTGGGCTCCACCGTGTTGGGCTCGCCCTGGAGTGAACCCCTACCCGGGTCACTATCCGGAACACGCCGTGACACTCTCTAGGCCCCAGCTGCCCTGTCGAAAGGAGGAGCAACACCTGACCTGCCTATCTCACAATGTTGTCCAGAAAGAAACTGTCCATCCCTCATGTCTGTGGTCCCAGCACTCTGGGAGGCCGAGGCAGGAGGATCGCAAGTTCAAGCCCAGCCCTGGGCACTTAGGGAGACCCTGGCTGAGCAAAGAGTCGGGAGATGTAGCTCAGTGCAAAGGCCCTGAGTTCAATCCCCAGTTACAAAAAAGCAAAAGCAAAACGCAGACAAAGCCCTCAGCAAATCACCAGGCAGACGCCTAGGATGTGCGTGGGTGGGCATAAGTCTGCAGCGTGAAGGACGTTGTATTCTCCAATCAGCATCCTGCAAATCTCACTGCCGGCGAGGAATCCGCAAAGCCTGCTCTTCAGCGCCGGATTCTCCCCTGCTGGTTTGAGCGCGAAGCCCATGGCAGGCGAAGGACGCCGAGCGGGGAAAGGGCAGCGTTATTTCGCGCCGTCCTGCAATCTTCATGGAAGTGGCTGAGAGCTGTGGCAGCATCAGAGATGTCCTGAAGTTAGTCACGGTCTAAGCGCTGCGCATTTCATATTCTGGTAACGTTTCAAAAAACCTTGCCGAGGAAGGCTTCATCTCGGGCTGTCCCTAGTCCCTGTGGTTCTGTTTATGCCGTCCAGCGCTACAACTTTGAAGAGATGCTAATGACCAGGCGTGGTGCCCGAGGTGGATCCCGTACTCGGGAGGATGAAGCAGGAGGATCGCTGCGAGTTCGCGGCCAGTCTGGAAGACGTACTGAGATCCTGTCTCAAACAACAAAACAAAACAACAAAAAACCAAAGCCAACAAACCCCTCAAACTCAGAGATGCTAAAAGGCTGGTTAGCTTATCCGTACTAGATAAACTGCTATTATTTTATTGTCTAGTCTTTGCTTAAATTAAGTATTTAAAAATAAGTAAATAAGTCTTTTTTTTTTTTTTTTAATCGTTTTGAGGCTGGGGAT
>NW_022900935.1:40540102-40553186 GCF_012274545.1 Fukomys damarensis | reverse complement strand
CCAAAAAAAAAAAAAAAAAATCACTTTGTAGCTGGGCATGGTGGTGCACGCCTGTAATCCTAGCACTCCGGAGGCTGAGGCAGGAGGATCACTGTGAGTTCGAGACCAACCTGGGCTTCATAGTGAGTTCCAGGTCAGTCTCAACTACACAGTGAGACCCTATCTCAAAACAAAACAAAACAAAACACCCCAGAATATTGTAGTTGACCTGGTATAAATCAGGCAGTGACGATCTTTGTTTCACTATGCTGCACAAGTAACAGAATTGTCTTGCTGGATCGCTGCCTTGCTCATTGGCTGGCGTCAGAGAACCGTCAGAGGCCGTGATCCTCTTGCTAGACAAGAGTCTTGCTCAGAACATGCGCTCTTAGCTGTAGAGCGTACATTCATTTCTGCACCCTGGGTTCAGACCTGTGCACCGCGCTGCCCGCCCCTGCCATCCCTAGGCGCTCCCGGAAACTCAGCCTTGCCCTCGGAAGTAAGCGGGGCCTCCGAAACACCGGCTCGGGTCTGAGCGCCGCCCTTCCCGGAGCGCTGGCGTCTCCGACTGTGGGGAGGGCTCGTGGTGCTGCCGCCAATCCGCTCAGGACGCAACTTTAAAAGTGAGGTTTTCCCTTCTAGAGCTAAGCAGTTGCTCCAGACTTCCTCTCACTGAGCTCATGAGTAACATTTCCTCCCCTCTGCCTAAAAATAGAGCCGGAACGTGCAGACGCTGGAGCCCAGTTGTGGTCCAGGAGAAAGGGGCAGAGGGTGGCCTTTCCCACCCCAGAGGGGCGCGCGGCTGGGCGGCACCGCTGAGATAAATCCCCAGCCCTTAATTGTCTTTTCTGCAACAGCCATGGATGCCTTGTAATGTACAATAATTTCTGAAGTCAACAGGTTTGCCTGTAGCTGGGACTTGGATCAGGGGACACTCAGGGGTTTGGGGGTAAGGTGGGGCCTCCTGGGCCGCAGGGCAACTGGAGGAGACAGGGGGGGGGGGGCGGGGGTGGGATGGCTGTGCTTCCTCGGCCTTGCTCCTTCCTCCTCACAGAGCATCTGAGGCACAAGCTGGGGGGCCCAGGTGGCAGTGGCCCCCTGGGTGGGGACTCTGGCTCTGCGGAGCTTGCCCGAGCCCTGCTCATGAGCGGCTGCCTCAGGTGTCCCTACCCGCCGTCCCCAGTGCAGGGGCCAGAGACCACTGGGCTCTTTCCAGAGTCCACACCTCGGGAGGCCGACGGTGCCCACTCAGGGGCCCCTGAGGTGGCCCTGGTCACCCACTGTGACTTTGTGGCTGAGGCTGGGCCAATGGGAAGTAGCCCTGGCCAGGGTGAGGAAGGCCTCCTGAGTCGCTAAATTGCCCAGGCTGCTCTTGAACTTGCAATCCTCCTGCCTCAGCCTCCCAGAGTGCTGGGATCACAGATATGCGCCACCACTCCCAGCTGTCTTGAAGATTTTTGTGTGTGTGTTTTGTTTTTTGAGACGGGGTCTTGCTATGTAGCCCAGGCTGGCCTCAAACCTCCAGCAATCCTCCTGCCACAGCCTCTTAAGTGCTGGGATTATAGGTGAGTACCACCATGCCTATGTTTTGAAAATTCCTGACCTTCTCAATGAGTATTTAAAGTATACTTCATTATTGAGGGCCCCCTATGATATTATCCCCCATTACTCCTAGTCACAGCTTTGTGTGTGTTTTCTTTTTGGGGGGTGGGTACCAGGGATCGAACTCTGGTCCTTGTGCACCACAGGCGGTAGAACCACTGAACTAAATCCTTGGCCTTGTGTGTGTTTTCTAAAACCACAGATGACTTGCTCCCTGGTCTTTAACCTCTGAGTTCTTGCTAAGATCAAAGGGTCACCAGGCAGAGGGCCAACCTGTCTTGGGCAAACACGGGGTGGGCTGGCTTCCACATGGCAAGGCCCTTGGAGCCTGCAGCAGCCCTGGCAGGGAAGTCATGTTGCAGACTGCACAAGCTGACCCAATCAGCGAGGCACTGGAGGCCCTGCTGAGTCTCGGTGTCCTGGCTCCCTCTGAACGCACTGTAGAGCTCATCTGGGGGAGTCGTTGGCAGAAGAGGAGACACCCCAGGCCCACTCAGGGTAGTGCTGGGCAGGGGACACAGATCCCAAGGTGGCTGAAGGGAGCTATGGTCCCAATGGGACAAGAGGGCTGGGCCTTTGCTCTCCTGCAGCAGCTACTGTCTGGGCTGCCCTTGGGCCAGGCAGGGCCAGGCGTCACAGCTGGGGACCTGGCACCTGCCTTCCCCAGCAAGCCTGGCCCTCCTAATGCTCCTCAGCGGCTCCAGCCAGTGACTTTAATCCCTCCAACCCTCAAGCTAGGTGCGGTGGCACAGGCCTATCATCCCAGCACTCAGGAGGCTGAGGCAGGAGGATCTCTGAGTTCAAGGCCAGGCTGGGGTACATCATGAGACCCTGTCTCAAAAAAACGAAAAAAGAGAAGAGAAAAGAAACTGTATTCAGCTCTAACGCAATGCAGTTTGGTTAGAAGACCCACCAAAGGTTTAGTATAAGAAAAAGAATGTAAACACTTGCATTCCTATTCTTCACCAGCGCCAGCTTTCTTGTGGTGCTAGAATGGGACCAGAGCTTTGCCGGAGCCCCTGGAGCTCTGCTCTGAGCCAAGCTCTCAGCCCCTCCTGTTCATAGTGCTTTTGTTTCTTTTTTTTTTTCCCCCCATTTTTTTGAGAAAGGGTCAGACTATGTAGCCCAGGCTGGCCTCAAGTTTGCAGTGATCCTCCTGCTTCAGCCTCCTGAGTGCTGGGATTACAGACATGTGCCACCATGCCTGGCACAGCTCTTTTATAAAATTTATTTGGGCCATGGATTTAGCTCAGTGGTGCCACTGCCGGCCTCTCAAACACAAGGTCCTGATACCAAAACATTAAAAAAATTTTTTTGTATTATTAGTATTTTTATGGCACTGGGATTGAAGCCAGGGCCTTGTGTGTGCTAGGCAAACTGAGCCCAGCTCTTGCTAGGTTTCAGTTTGAGACAGGAGCTCCCTGGCTGCCTTCAAACTTTAGATCCTCCCGCCTCAGCTCCTGCACGGCTGGAATTACAGACATGGCCTGTCTGAGGCCCCAGCTCTAGACAAGACCACCACGTGGTAAGTTCAACTTGGCCCAACAAAGGATGTCCACAGTCACCTTCCACATTCCTGCTTTAGAAAGCTTTGTCGCAATCTGTGAGCGTGTTTACAGCAGGGCTCCTGAGGCCGGCTGGGCTTTCTGCAACGTCCCTTCGTGCCACTGCAATGTCAAGGCAAGGGTACTTTCCTGTGAGGCCCTGAAACGTCCCCTCATGATTTCCTCCTTTGAAAGAAAACGTGGCGAATTAGTGACCTGGAAGGTTTGAATAAAAACACAGCAGAAAACTTGATGTTTTGAGAATCCTTTCAGCTTCGTTTAATTCACTTCACCCATTCTGTTTCATTAAGGCCGGAGGGGGTGACCGGGGTCTCTCCCAAGGCTCAGCTGAGCTGCTGTCTACAAGGAACCTTGGGCAAATAAACTCCCTGAATGGGGCCTTTTATGGCCTTATTCCCACTGTACTGTGAGACCCCCCCAGGCCACAGGAAGTTGTCCCCTCCCCAAATAAACCGGGGAAAGCTGGCCCTAGGGTGAATAAGATTCTCCTTTTGTCAGTACTAAGGAATCTAGGGGCCTGGGATTTAGCACAGTGGTTCTGCCACCTGCCTTGCAAGCACAGGGACCCGAGTTCAATCCCCAGTACCAAAAAAAAAAAAAAAAAAAAACCAAACCCAAAAACAAAGCCAAACTAAAAGATGGAAATTACCCAGTGTTTATCAGCAGGTGAATAGGTGAACCCGAACATGGTGGACATTATTGCTTTTTTCTGAGACGTAGTCTGCTTTGTCCACCAAGCTGGTCTTGGGCTCCTGGGCTGGAGAGATCCTCCCGCCTCAGCCTTTAAGAAGCTGAACCCACAGGTGTGCTGTGCCATGCCTGTCTTGTGTCCAGGAAGCCACCGTTTAGGACTAAACTTCTACAGTCAGACAAAACCCAGATGGAGCTGCTCCAGGGGAAGTCCTGGTGCCCAGGCTGAAATTAAGCTGTTTATCTTGGTCAAGAAATCAGGATGGGAGTAACAGCACTTTTCCCAAACAGGTCAGTTTCAATTTTTCTATTGTTTTGTCTCCCTGGCCTTTCCTTATAAGGAAAGTAACTTGGAAATGATCAATCTACTTTTTGCTTTTTTATTCTGATTACTTTTTTTTTTTTTTTTTTTTTTTTTTTTTCTCGGGTGGAAAATCACATCTTGTGTTTTGCAGGCAGTGGAACCACTGAGCTAAATCCCCAGCCCTGATTACTTTTTTTTTTTTTTCTTGAGACAGGGTCTCACTATGTAGTTCAGCCTGGCTCGAACTCACTACCAGGAACCTACAGCAATCCTCCTGCCTCAGCCTCCCAAGTGCTGGGATCACAGGTATGTGCTACCACGCCTGGCTGTGCAATGTAGACTTTTACCTTTGCTCTCTCTTTTTCTCTTTACTTGGCCCAAGCTTGCTCTGCAGAGCCAGTTTCTCCCCCCACCCCCTTTTTTTTTTATTTTTTTGAGACAGGGTCTCACTATGTAGTTGAGACTGATCTGGAACTCACTATGTAGCCCAGGCTGGTCTCGAACTCACTGCGATCCTCCTGTCTCAGCCTCCCTAGTGTTGGGATTACAGGTGTGCGCCACCACGCCCAGCCTCTACCCCCTTCTTTACTTTTGCTTACTTGGATAAACTTTACCACTGGAAAAAAAAATGAAAGGAAAAAGAAAAGAAAGAAGCCAGACAGAGAGGTCAGCAACTGTTGATCTTATGTGTTTGAAATACCCAGGATAAGTGTAAATCTTTTGCAAAAGGGAAGGGGGCCAAGAGATGCAGGGAGAGGGGATGGGAGGAGATGGAGACAGAAAAAGAATCGAGCTGTGTTCTCTCTGTGCAGCAGCTCCCCACCAGAATGCAATTGTCTCACACTTTTAACAAGGGCCAAGAAAGAGGAAAATTAACACTGGGTGTCGTGGTGCACACCTGCAATTCCGGCACTGGGGAGGCTGAGGCGGGAGAATCGCCCAGAGTTCGAGGCCAGCCTGGGCTCCATAGTGAGTTCAAGACCAGAATGAAATGTACAGAGAGACTCTGTCTCAAAAAAGACATCAATAAAAACGTAAATGGCTGGGATGTCACTCAATGCAAGTGCCCTGGGTTCAACCCCCAGTATCAGCTCCATGACAAAATGAAGCCCAGTTAAAATTCTACTGTGCTAATTTCACCTCAATCAACTGCTTTTGGTACTGGGCATGGGACCCAGCGTAAGCACACGCTGTGCCGGGACGCTGCACCCCAAGCCCCTTGTAGAATGCTTTTTACTGCTTTCTCTGTGAAGGAGCACTGGGCAGTGTGAGGCGAGGATTTCTCACAAATCCCGGCAACCTCCGGGGTCTTCCCTGGATCTTGGGGTGGGGGTGCTGGGAGTTGAACCTAGAGCCTTTGGACTGAGCTGATCCTGATCTTTTGTGTGTGTGTGTGTGTGTGTGTGTGTGTGTGTGCCAGGGATCAAACTTGGGTCCTTGGGCTTGCGAGGCAGGCGGTGGAACCACTGAGCCAAATCCCCTGCCAACTTTTTTACCTTTTAGTCGGAGGCAGGGTCTCCCTAAATTGTCCGTTCTGGGCTCTCACTGGCGACCCTCCGGCCTCAGCCTTCTGGGATCTCAGGCTACTCACGAAATGAAAACCCCAACAGTCGCATCCTGCACTCCCCTTTCTGGCCACTGGGTGTCAGGCGCGAGCCACGCAGCGGCGGGGGCCTACGAGAGGGAAGGTGAGAGGGGGTTTTGGAGGCACAGAGAAGCCAGTGTGAGGACAACGTGGGCAGACGTGCAGGGCCAGCCTCCAGGTTGTGCTTCCCCGGAGGCTTCAACAGAGCCGTGGACGACCTAAAATAAGGCCGCACGCACTGTGATCCCAGTCCTCCCGGAGGCTGAGGCAGGAGGATCACAAGTCTGAGTGCAGCCTGGGCAACTAATTTAGCCAGATCCTGTCACAAAATAAAAAGCAAAAAAGGGCTGGAATGTAGTTCAGCTCAAAGGCCCTGGGTTCATCCTCAGCATAAAACAAAAACAAAAACAAAAACAAAAAAACCACACACACAAAACAAAAAATAATGAATATTGTGGTTTGTGTCTCGACGTCCCCCCAAAGCCTCATGCAGTCTTAGGGCCATCCCGGAGGCGGCTGCATCTACAGTGTGTGATGCTGGGGTTGATTCGTGGTGCAGTGCTGGGCCCGAGGGCACTGGGATGAAGGGTATGAGTGCTGCCCGCTCTAAGCAGCCTGGATAAGACAGACGGGGCAGAAGAGGTTCGTCTTCTCCTTGGTGCTTTTGCTACTCTGTGGGCGCTAAGGACTGTTTCTCCTCTGCCCTCTGGAACCTCTGCAGGCTGTGAGCTGAATAAACCTCTCCTCCTTTAACTCTGAGTGTTTGTATTTTTTCTCAGCAACGAGAAAAGTAATTTAGGCAAAAAAGAAAGGAGAAACGTCCTTGGGTTTCTTCTCAAGGCTCTGAGCGAGGAGGAGCAGGACACCCGGGACCCTGGGCCCGACAGCAACAGTAGGAGGCACTGTCACCGCCTTGCGTTCACCTCCTGAGCCCCCTTCCAGGTCATCCTGTTGTTATTTGTGTGATTCCGAGATCTTCAGCCCTGCACCGCCTCTGGGCTCAGCCTGGCCGTGAACACGCCATCAAGAAGGGCGTCGACTTTTAGGGTTTGGTGTTTGTTTTATTTATTTAGTTGTTCGTTTTTTTGAGACAGGGTCTTGCTCTTAGCTCAGGCTGGCCTCGAACTGGCAATGATCCTCCCGTATCAGCCTCCTGAGAGCTGGGATTATAGGTGTGCACCGCCACGCTGGGCTGCGGAGGCTGCTGATTTTAGTATGTGTTTCCTCCAGAGTGAGCCGAGTTCAAGAGGCACTGGGAAAAGTGACTGGAACGTTGTCTACGTGTTGATGCGACCTGCGGGCCACTTCCAGATGCCACCAGGGAGTGTGGGGGTGGTGAACAGCGCTGTGTGAGCTGCTCCAGGAGGACTCATTCTGCTCTGCCATCTTTAGCATACTGGCTTCTTATCTTCATGGTCACAAGATAGCTGCACAGCTCCAGGCATCACATCTGATTTTAGAGAGGAGTTGTGATGTTGCTAAGCTTTCCTGATCTCCACTTGTTTGTTTTTCTAACAAAGAAAACCCTGAAGCTAAAATTGAGTGATTTGGCTTCTCTTGGTTTAAAGAGCTAAGTGGAACAGTTTAGGCAGCTTTGATGTCTTTCCCAGGTGAGTGTGAGTTGAAAAGGTTGATCACCGACAAAAATGGCATTAGGTGGGCTTGGGGCGCACACCTACAATCCCAGCTACGGGAGGATCACAAGTGAGACCCTGTCCCACAATAAAAAATAAATTTTTAAAAATAAAAAATGAATTTTTAAATTATTATTATTATTTTTTTTTTTTTTTTGAGACAGGGTCTCACTATGTAGTTGAGACTGACCTGGAACTCACTATGTAGCCCAGGCTGGTCTCAAACTCACAGCGATCTTCCTGCCTCAGCCTCCTGAGTGCTGAGAGTATGGGTGTGCGCCACCAAGCCTGGCCAAAAAAGGAATTTTAAAAGAGTGCTGGAGATGTAGCTCAATAGTCAAAAGAAGGAAGGAAAGAAGGAAAGGAGGTGAGAAAGAGAAAAGAAAACAAACAGTGACATTCATGTAAGAGACCAAAAATGTCTCACAAATATGAACTGCAAACCAGGAAGAGTACTCTTTCATTTATTCTTATTTTCCTTAAAAATTTTAATATTTAAGTTCATCCATGGTACTGACTGATAATTTTTATTTTTTCTGCAATCCTTGTTAGATTTTGGTCTCAAACATACAGTAGTCAGCAGGATGTGGTAGGGCTTGCCTATAATCCCAGTCCTTGGGAGGCTGAGGCAGGAGGATCTCCATAAGTTCTGGGCCAGCCTGAGATACCTAGAGAGATTGTCTCAAAATAAAAGAAAGAAAGAAAGAAAGAGTAGAAAGAATAAAAGATACAGTTGCCTCAGAAAATGAGCTGGCGAGTGTGTTTTTTTGGCAGCTGTGCCCTGAGAGGCAGGTGGTAAACACGGAGTTTCTGCCATCTGTACCCTCTCTTGTGACCGCTGGGCCGCCGCTGGGGTGCCAGCCACCCAGACGGTACGTAAAGATCAGGCCCACAGCCTGTGGTTTGCCTGCCTCTGTCTGGACTGTGTTTTTAACAGTTTTTTAAAGTTTAGAATTATTTGGTTTTTAAATGTTTGGGGAAACGTGACCGTCTGACGTCACAGGCTTGTTTTTGACCCCGAGCGTTTTCCTACAGTGGTGCAGTTTCCTTTGGCCTCTTCCAGGCCGTGCTGGACAGGCGTGTTGGGATGCGTGTCTTTGGTTAAGCTCTCAAAAGAATGCACAGTCTTTCGTGATTACTTCTCTTTGTTGTGGCGACTTATACACAGTGTGAAATTCACCCTCGGAACCTTTTTCGGTTTGTTTGTTTCTTGAGACAGTCTCACCACGTAAGCCCAGGCTGGCTTTGAGCTTGCAGTGATTGTCCTGCTTCAGCCTCCCGAGTGCCAGGATGACAGGCACGCACCTCCGTGCCCAGCCGCTTCCGGAGTTTACACACGAGCGAGCCAGGCCCAGAAGTGCCGTGCGCAGTGGGCCCCCATGCGAGGGCCAGACGCCAGGGGAAGCAGCGGCAGCCGTCCGTCCGCCAAAGGTCGCGTTGGCTCTCCCAGCTGTCCCCGCTGGTCCTCGTGTGTCCGCTGCCCTGTTTACCCGGGCGCCCTTGCCCTGCCTCAGTGGCCCTGCCCTGGGAGGAGGGAGAGCCCCTGCCCGCCTGACCCTCGGGCAGCCAGGGCCACCACACTGCCAGGATTTGGCCTCGGTGTGGGCTGGGGTGGCCAAAGATGGTGAGGGAGGCTGTGCGAAGTGCCACACTCGAGGGTGCTCACACACACACACGCACACACACGCACACACGCACACCCGAGGGAACAAGCACACCTCACACGGAGAAGGAAGAAGCCAGTGGAAAATTTGAAGGTCAGAGAAGACAATGAGTCAGACATTAGGCAACAAGCTCGACGTTGCTTGATTCTGTGTGGATTATGTCACCGGAAGGAAGCCGCCCTGGGGGCCGGGAGCCTTGGCCGCGGTGACCTGTCCTCATTCTCAGGTGTCGGTCTGCCATCCCAGCTCAGTTGCTCACTTATTTATTTATTTAGGTTTTTGAGGCAGGGTCTCACTAGGTGGCCCAGGCTGGCCTGGAAATCATGGTGATCCTCCTGCCTCAGCCTCCTATGCGCCATTTTGCCAGACCTCCTGCACCCTCCTTGGCACTGGCTGACCAGTTTTGGGCATCCTGGGTACAGCCTCAGCCAGACAGCCAGGTAGCAAGGGGTCTGCCGGGGACTGTGGGGTGCCTGTGTTTAGGCTCGAGGGTTCCGGGCTGTCCTGGGAACCCCAAATGCCAGCCCCAGCCGCAGAAGCCCACGGGAGACGGGAGGCTGGTGAGTGCTGGGCGGCGGGGAGCACTTGTCCTGGGGCTCCTGTCCCAGAGTACTCACTCCTATGTCTGCTAAGTCCCCAGGGCCTCCCTCCCCGGGCCCAGCTCCTCCCAGGCTCCCTGGCTTCTGTCACCTCAGAACCTTCCCACTGTGCTCCCACTGCTGCTCCTGCCTCAGTTTCCCCCAAGAGATTCCCTGGGGAAACATCAAGTGTCCCCTTGGCTGCCGGGCCCTGGCTCATCCAGCATCCTCTGCGTGGCGGGCCTCGTGCTGTCTACACTGCGGCCCCTTCTGCAGACGGGAGTGTGGGGCTGCGCTTTCTGCCACACGGGAAGTTCCAGACCTGTGACCACCTGTGCTTCAAGTCCCCGCACTGACAGGAGGGTGGCGGAGCCAGTTGCTCTCTCGTCCTCCCAGGAAGGGGCCGCAACACCACACATGAACCTGCCGCCGAGTCCTCAAGAGGCAGCAGCGTGGACTCCTGAAGTCAGGGACACTGAGGCGCAGAGCAGTTGGACGACTTGCTCAAGGTCACGCGGCCAGGCAGAGCTGGGTCAGATCCCTGTCAGAACCCTGTGGTTCTGCTTCAGAACCCCAGCTCTTGACCTTGATCCCTTTGCCATCCTATGGGCTGGTGAGCTTTGTGGGTCTGTCATCCCCCTCCCACGGCTGGCCTCGGACTCACAGCGATCCTCCTGCTTCAGCTTCCTGAGTACTAAGATTGCCGGGGTGCACGCCTCGCGGGGCTTTTGGGGGCTCCAACACCTCGCGCGCCCTGTCAGGCTGGGTGCGGGGGCAGTGCATGCCCTTCCAGCTGGGCTCCGTTTGCCAGCGTGGCTGGTCCTTGGCACCCCACGGTGTGGCAAGTGCCCACAGGAACCCTGCCTGCCCTTTCTCCCTGCGTGAAGGACAGGGACGCTGCTGCCAGCGGTCTGAATGCCCCGTGTCCCCGCGCTGGCCCAGCAGACAGCCCGATCACGTGTCCAGGGGTGCCCGCCTGTGCACAGGTGCCAGAGCGGTGGGTGCAAACCGGGGAGGCCAGGCCGGGGCGTCTGCCTCTGGGACCCCAGATCAACTGGGACCCCGAGTCCTGCGCAGAACCCGGGGCCAGGCCATGTCCCAGGCCAGAAGTGCCAGTGGGGATCCGGGGGGCCGCACAGCCCGGGATGCCCCACACAGCTGGCAGAAAGGGCAGAGGAAGCAACCAGGAGCCCCGCTTCCTGCCGGCCCCTCCTCCCCGCCGTCCACAATGGCCGCTCTGTACCACTGCGGCTCAGGTGCGGTCCGGCCGCCCGGCAGGGACACGGCTAATTGGTAGGGCACGCCTGGCACATGGAGCCCACTGACAGGGACCATTGTGGGAGGTGTTGTTGTTCAGTGGGCGTAGGGCAGGGCAGATCAGCCAGCTGGACGGACGGGCTGTAAATTGTTATTTACACTTGCTGAGCCTTTAAAAGCAGAGCCGTCCTGGCACCCACACCGCTCCAGACCTCAGTGCCATGGGGACCCTGGCGACTCTAGTGTCCCTGCTCCTCCTGTGGGCCCAGGCCCCGTGCTGGTCCCACTCTTCCGAGTGGACCTACTCAGGTAAGGGTGGCCCGTGGGGCTTCCGGGCCCCCACATTGGTGTGGCGCCTCAGCTGGGTTTTCTTGCTATGGGGGATGAAACTCAGGACCTCGTGCTTGCCAGGCGGGTGCGGTGCCTGAGCTACGTCCCTCTGAGTACAGCACTCTGGAGGCTGAGGCAGGAGATGGCCTTTGGAGTTGGAGGCCAGCCTGGGCTACCCAGTGGGTTCAAGGCCAGCCTGAACTACATATTGAGACCCTGTCTCAAGACAGCCGCCTCACAACAAAACCCCCAAAACAAAAAAAGAAAGGAGTGGTGGGGAATGGAACCTAAGGCTACACCCCCAGCCCTTTTAATTATTTATTTTTGAGACAGGGTTTTACCAAGATTCATAGTGTCCGGGCTGGGCTCCTACCTCAGCCTCCCTAGAGTGCCGGTATAACAGGAGTGTGCTCTGATGTCTCCGAGTGAATGGAGAACAAACTGAACTCAAACTTCCATGCAGGAAAAGGAATGGCTCCCCCGCCCCAAGCTCCGGGTTCACGCAGGCCCAGTGCTTTAAGCCTTATCTCCCCAGGTGTTGGAAGCTTCTGAGGCAAAATCCATTTGCTTTTTTAGTCTGTACAAGCAGAAGGCTCAGTTCTTAGCGGGGACTTTAGCGGGGACCTGTCTCCTCCCACAGACGCTGTGAGGCTGTGAGCTCCCTTCCTGGAAATGTCCCCAGGCACAGTTCACCCAGAGCCGCTTCCATTTGCTATTTTTTGTTTTGTGACACAGAGTCTCACCTTGTAGCCCAGGCTGGCCTGCAGCTCACCGCAATCCTCCTGCCTCAGTCTTCCTAGTGCTGGGATCACAGGCGTGCACCACCACGTCCTGCTTTGCCCAGAGCTTCTGGACTTGACAGGAACCCATCTGCCTTTAGGTGGCTCCAGGCCACTGAGAGAAATCCTAAAATGTGACAGTTAAAGTCCTGGCAGGGCTGGGGATTTAGCACAGAGGTGCTGCACCTACCTCACAAGCGCAAGGTCCCGAGTTCGATCCCAGGTACAAACAAACAAAAAAGAAAGAAAAGAAAAAAAGAAGGTAAAGTCCTGGCATTTGGCACAGGTTCCACTCATAGGTGAGCTGAAGACAGGCCACTAGACGCCGGTGTCCATGGTCACAAAGGCATCTCCTCCTGCTCTGTGTTTTACTGGGCCGTGGAATGGGGGCCCCCCAGGGGCAGCAACAGGGGAACAAGCCACCCTGCAGGCCCCGAGTGGGCAAGGCAGGCCTCCCAAGCCAAGGGCAGTAGAGGTGGGACATCCTGGGTGCTCAGGGTCTGGAGCCACAGTGACCCTCCGGTGAGCCACGGCCAGGAGTGACACCTGCTGCCAGGCATGTCCCAGCTGTCGGCGTCCTCTGGCCAGGCCTCTGCCGAAGCTGCAGGCTGCAGGAAGTGGAGGGTTCCAAGGACGAAGGCCGGTCCTCCTGGCCTTGGTCCAGCTCAAGACTGAGCGTCCTGGGGGCCTGGGCACCCCTAGAACTGGGCAGATTCTGCAGGCCTGCCCTAATGAGCAGGGCCTGGGCAAAGGCATTTGACCCTGGAAGAGGAAGGAAGTTATAACTGGGCTGGGCTAGTAAGAGGGGAGGAGGGCATGGAACTTGAGCACTTATTTTTCTATCGAGTTCAATCCAAGAAGCTGAAAGGCTGACAGGAATGCAGCTCCTAAAACACCGCGACCCCTGAGTGGCTGGGACTACAGGTGCACGGATGTGCCCAGCTTCTCAATTTAAAAAGCCGTCCTTCCTGATGCTCCCCTGGCTGCCCTGAGCCATGGCTGTGGCCCCTGTGGTCTCTACCATCCCGGGGTTGCCGCCTGCAGCTTGGGGATGGGGCAGGGGCTGCTGCTGGGGCCTGGAAACGGCGCAGGGCCCGCGGGTCCTGGAAGAAAGCCC
>NW_022900935.1:40516614-40540000 GCF_012274545.1 Fukomys damarensis | reverse complement strand
CTGGGACAGCACCAGAGCCCCCGAAACCTGGCCCGCAGAGCTGCCCCTGATCCGTGCCCACTGTCCCCTTCTCAGGTGGGGAGCTGGACGAGGAGCACTGGCCACGGGGGTACCCAGAGTGCGGGGGCAACCGGCAGTCACCCATCGACCTGCAGAGGCGGAAGGTGCGCTTCAACTCGGCCCTCAGGGCGCTCGACCTCGAGGGCTACGGGGACGACGAGGCCGGCCAGTTCCCCGTGACCAACAACGGCCACACGGGTAAGGGGGCGCCTAGAGGTGACGCGCGCAGGGACACAGCCAGCAGCGAGGAGCCGGAAAGCGGCGGCTGCACGCTGAGTCCCTGCGGCAGCTCCTCGAGTTCCCCTCCTGCACCCAGGGGCAGGACACGAGGGCGGCAGCCAGCACCCCCCGCGCCCCTCTTTCTCTCTTGAGTCTGAAACCATAAAACTCGTGCTTGACTTTTGCAAAACACCCCCTGATTTTCTAGCGGCCTCCCCTGAGCCTCCCACAGGTCCCTGCGGGGGCGCTTCTCGGCGGGGGAGGCAGAGGCAGGAAGGTCAGGTGACAGCCTCTCGAACCCCGGCCACCTGGTGTCCGGCCACGTCCTTCCGGGACACCAGGCGCCGTCACTCCCGCCTGGTCCTGGGGCCTGTGTGTGCCCACACACAGGTGCGTCTTGCACAACTGAGAAAGGCGATTGCTCATGGCAGGGCGGGTGACAATGGTAAACAGTAAAGTCACAGGGGCAAAAGGCTGCAGGTGTGCGCGGCTTCGACCACGGACTTCTGCAAACAACCAACGGGACCCCTCCCGGGCAGTGCCGGGCCGGGGCCGTGCTGGGCATGCGCACTACCACAGAGCGCCCCCCCGTCCCTCCCTCTCCCTCCTGGGGCGCAGGTGTTGGCACTGCCTCCAATTCCCGATTCTTGCGCTCCTTTGCCATCTTCGTATCTCCTTGGCAGAGCGGTCTGTCCTGTCTTCTGTCCATTTTCAAAGCAGGTTGTTCGTTTTCCTATTGTTGATTTTTAGGCGTTCTTTGGACATTTTGGATAGGGGTCTGTTCATTAGCTTTAGTAAAATCCAGCTCCCCCGTAATGAATTGTACCTCTGGTGGTGTATTTAAAATGTCCCTGCAGGGCAGCGGTAGCCCGGGGTAGAGCACTTGCCTGACATGTGTGAAGCTCAGGATTCCACACCAGCACCGCACACACGCACAAGATCAACAGTCTTGCATTTAGGTCTGTGGACCATGTGCAGTTGATTTTTGGGACGGGTGCAAGGGCCCTTGTGACTACCAGCAAGGGCTCTACCCTGAGCTGCCCCCTGGCTCAGGGATGGCAAACCTTTTAGAGACGAGCACCCAAACTGCAACCCAGAACCCACTTACTCATCGGGAAATGTCAACACTGCAATTAAACCTGAAGACTGAGGTTTTAATTTAGAAAAAACAACTTTACATTAACATCTTGTCCCTTAAGAAAAACACAAAAACAGAGCTCTTGATGATAGTTTTCTATTGAAAGGCAAAATCTGCATTTGCTGTGTTTCTGCGCAGCTGTGATCTTTGCTGTTTGTTGTGTGCACACTGACCATTTGTGAAACTGGGGCTCGTCCTGTGTGGGTCTGGCGGCAATGAGTGCAGTGCTCAGGTCGTCTGTTTATTTCCTGTGTCAGATGTGACAGAATTCAAAGCAGAAAGAAGCCGCTCACAAGCATAAGCTGCCGGGGCAGCTTAGCTCGAGAGCTAAGGAGAGAACTATGAGTGCCATAGGGTGTCATAGGTTCGCCACCACTGCCCTGGTGCTTTTGATCTTTGGAGGCTGGGGCCTGGTTGTGGCTCTGATTTTTTAACTTTTATTTTGAAACAGTTTTAGGCTAGGAAAACAGCGAAAGTGATACAGAGCGTTCCCACACACCTGCTCCCACTTCTAACTCTCTCCTAACCACAGCCTTTATCACTGGAATTAACACGGTTGCAGTGTGGTTAGAGACCTCGAGGCCTCGTATCACTTTCCTACCCTGCCCTTTTTCTGTCTAAACCGGGGTTCCCTGTCACTCTTCCCCATGGTCGTTCTGTCTCCCTCCATGTGGGTCCGATTTTCAGTCTGTTCTTGGCCTTCGTGGCTTTGATATTTGGCTGATCATGTCTTTTAAAAAATTTATTTATACCTGGGTGTGGTGATGCATGCCTGTCATCCCAGCACTCAAGAAAGCTGAGGCAGGAGGATCTCAGGAGTTTGAGGCCAGCTTGGGCTACACAGTGAGTTGAAGACCAGCCTGAAATACATAGTGAGACCCTGTCTCAAAACAAAAATATTTTTAAAAAATATGTCTTTCTTAGTCTACGTTTGCAATACATAATGACTGGATTCACTGTGGGGTGTAGGCACAGGTACACAACACATCTTGATTATTTTATTCCCCTTCCTTACCTCTGATTGTTCTTGTTCTTCTTCTTCTTTTTTTTTTTTTTGTATGGGGTTTGAACTCAGGTCCTTGTGTTTGTGAGACAGGCACCAGAACCACTAAGCTAAATCCCCGGCCCTCTGATTGTTTCTTGAGCACAGCCGATGCTCAGATGATGTGGACTGCTGCAAGAGAAATTGGTTAAGTTCATCCCCTGTGAAGGCGAGCAACCTCTTTGGGAAGTTGAATCCATTTTCAGAATCTGAAAGGTTCAGCAAGTTGAATTTTTGGGGCAGAGATTTTGGCCTCCCCGTTTCAAAAGCATAGCCACAAGCTCATCGTTACCTCCTGCCCTGCGGATGGGACTGTCAGGGTCTCTCTTACCGCTGTCTAGAGCTAACCTGTCCTTTTGTTTGTTGAGCCACAGTTTCACTGTGTGGCCCAGGCTGGCCTTGATCTTGTGTCAGTCCTCCTGCCTCAGCCTCCCAAGTGCTGGGATTACCGGGGTTCATCACCATGCCTGGCTCTGGGCCCTTGTTTTCTGAAGTGGGTGGCTTTATGCTGGGCCCCCCTCACCTGTCAGCCTCCCGTCCACACCCAGAACATGCAGAGCCTGCAGGGGCCCCCCCCAGCCAGTTGGGCGGCAGCGGGGCGGAGTCCAGGGTGCACAGGTCAGGGCTGGAACATTGACCCGACCCCACCTCAGAGCGTGGTCCACCAGCTGCACCTGCTTGGGCCTCTGAGGGCCTGGCCACCCTGGGCGTGGCCGTGGAGGGGCCGGAGAGCAACGCGGGGGCCGGCAGGTCTGAGTGCCCGCTGTCCCCGCAGTGCAGATCAGCCTGCCCTCCAGCATGCGCATGACGGGCCCCGACGGCACCGTGTACCGGGCCGTGCAGATGCACTACCACTGGGGCGGCGAGTCCTTCGAGGTCAGCGGCTCCGAGCACACCATTGACGGGATGCGCCGGGCCATGGAGGTGCGTGGGGACCCACGGGTCCCTTTCCCTGCAGACCCCACGGCCCACTCCCTCCGCTGTGCCTGAGGCAGGTTCTCAGTCTGTGGCCCAGCCTGGCCTGAACTCGGGGTGATCCTCACTGCCCCCTAGGGAGCCCCGGGGCCCCTGGCAAGCCAGTGTCCTGGGAGCGCTTTCCGGCTGGAGGAGAGAGGCCGAGGTGGCAGGGGCGGGTGCGGGAAGTCTGAGGCCTGGCATCCTGCTCTTTTCTTCTTCCTTGGGAACTGTGTGGGGTCGGAGCTGCCCTGACGAGGTACCTGCCTCGCTCCCGCAGATTCACGTGGTTCACTACAACGCCAAATACGAGAGCTACGAAGTAGCCAAAGATGCCCCGGGTGGCCTGGCGGTGCTGGCCGCCTTCGTGGAGGTAGGCGGGGCTTTGGGTGCGGTGTAGACCCATGGCCGGGCAGAGTCAGTGTAGACCAGGGTCTGCCCCGCGTCTCTCCAGTCCTTTCCTGGGCTCCCGGTCCGTGGAAGCCGACTCGGTGGGAGACTTGGGAGATGGACCCTTCTGGGCTGTGAACCTTGGGGACAGATGCCGTAAGGGGAGGGAACCACAGAGAGGTGACCAACACAGACAGGTCAGAAGGGCAGGGCAAACCTCTACCCAGCCAGACAAAGAAAACAGCTCTGTTTCTAAGGCATCCTGAGGGAAGCTAGAAGTGGTGGGTAACTGAATTGCCAAAAAGTAAGTATTAAACTGGGTAAAATTATATATATATATCAAAACCAAACAAAAAATCAAACAACCATTTCCACAACACCACAAAACCCAAAAACAAAACAAGAGTAAAACCCCCAACCATTTCAATGCTCTGGAAATGGGTCAAGACAAATAACAAATTAAAGCATTTACTCATGAAGATGGTTATAATTTTTTTAAAAAGGCCGGGCGTGGTGGTGCACACCTGTAATCCCAGCACTCGGGAGGCTGAGGCAGGAGGATCGCTGTGAGCTCGAGACCAGCCTGGGCTACATTGTGATTTCCAGTTCAGTCGCAACTATATATGAGACCCTGTCTCAAACAAACAAAACAAACAAACAAACAAAAAACAAAGAGAGAGAGAGCGAGCTCTGGCCATGGGGCCTCTGAGCCCTGGGCCCTGGTCACAGGCCATCCGACTTCTGATGACACTTCCCTAAACAAGTGCCCTGGGCAGTTTTCAGCATGGCTTAGTCACTTTCTCATGGCTGGTACAAAATACCAGACACCCACCACAACCTTGCAGGAGAGGTTTATCTTGGCTCATGGTTTTTAGAGGGTTCGGTCCGTAGTTGCTGACTTCAAGGCAGGAAGGGCCTGTTGGAGCAGAGATGCTTACCTCGTGGCACCCAGGAAGCAGCGGGAGAGGGGAGGAGCCTGGAGGGACATAACCTTGCCCAGGCCACGCCCCATGACCAGACTAGGCCCCGCCTCTTCTGTCCAGGCCCCGCCTCCTCACTGCCAACCACTAGCAAGTACGTCTCTGCCCGGTTGCTAGGAAAGCACAAAGCTGCGTCTTCCCCACCTGGTTAACTGCTCCTCCTTTCTCCTCCAGGCTGAGAATGCTGAAAATACATACTACAGCAGCTTCATCTCCAACCTGGCCAGCATCAAGCATGCAGGTAGGACACGACGTAGGGGACTGGGTGCGCATGCAGATGAGGACAGGGTGGGGAGAGGGTGGCGCTGCTGAGGGTCTGAAGGGCCTGAGCCGGGAGCCCGCGCCTCTCCCAGTGCCACTACCGGCTCTGGTGGGGCACAGCCAGAGGAGCTGTGAGCTGTGTGACCCGTACAGCAGCAGACGTGGCCGGGAGCCCCCTTCTGAAAGCGGCCAGAGCAGTGGCCTTAGTGTGCCGCCCCCAGTGACCGTCGCTCTCCGTCCTCCCGGTTAGGACAGAGCACGGTGCTCCACGGCCTCTCCGTCCTGAACATGCTGCCCCAGGACCTCTTCCACTACTACAGCTACGAGGGCTCGCTCACCACCCCACCCTGCACCCAGAACGTGCGCTGGTTCGTGCTGGCCGACTCCGTCAAGATCTCCAATGTGCAGGTAATTCCTGCCAGCCTTGCCCGCCCGGCTGCGGGGGCACTGAGAGGGCTCCCGGGTTCCTCTGGGCCTCAGTGGGGTCTGCCACGTGCCAGTCTGCAGAGCCGCCTGGGTGACTGTGGGTGACAGCAACACCGGTGCTGTGGCAGAGACTGGCAAACCCAGGCAGTGCAGAACCCACGGAGTCTGTTCGCTGGTGTGAAGTGAGGCTGGCTATCTTCTCGTGCATGCTGAGGACATTTTTTTGCATGGTGGGAAGTCAGTCGGGGGTCCAGTTATCCAAAGTCAGTCTGGAATTCAAGAATCAATCTGTAGGTTTAAAAAAATGTTTTTCAATCTGTAGGTTTGATATTAACGCAAGAGAATCTTTTATAAATATATTACAAATAAAATTATAGGCGGTGCACACCTGTAATCCCAGTACTCGGGAGGCTGAGACAAGAGGATCTCTTTGAGTTCTAGGCCAGTCTTGGCCACATAATGAATTCAAGGCCAGCCTGGACTACATAGCAGGACCCTGTTCCCCCACAAAAAAAAGAAAACGAACAACTTCACACTTAACACAACCCAGTGAAACCATAAAACATAAAAGACCAAGTTTGAAAATCTGAGCGGGAAAGCAGTTGTGAAGAGAGGCATGAGCCCTAAGCTGACCTCACCCAAGTGTGGCGATGGCAGGGGATGCTGGGTCCTGCTTCCCAGCAAGGGAAACAGGCTGAATGATTAAATATTTTAAAAATGAATTATAGGACTGGGGATTTAGTGTCCACTGCCTGCCTTGCAAGTACCAGGTTCTGAGTTCAATCCCTGGTACCAAAAAAACCCAATAAAATAAAATGAAAAATGAATTATGGTAAAAGGCACATCGCCACGAATCGCCCCAAATCCTCTCCCTCCCTTTGGACGCACTCACCCCATCGTCCTTGCTACTTTCTGCCGAGCTCTGGGGTCCTCTTTCTTCAGTGTCTTGTGTTGTGCTGTTGTGGATGCTTCTGTATCCTGAATCGGTTCCAAACGTTCACGTTTCCTGGTCATTTTAACCTTGGAGAAGAGCCAGAGAGGTCCCACGGCAGCAGATGCAGCGCATAAGGTGGAGGAGGACACCGTCAAGTTTTATTTGATGGAAATCGCCTCCAATATTTCGAATTGATTCAGGACAGAGACGGCTGTGAAAAGACACTCACGAAAGAGTCCTTGCAGAACTGCTTCAGAGAGTAGCGAGGACAATGGGATTCATGTGTTCAAAGTGAAGGGGAGTAATAATAATCTGTCTTTTACTGGATTGGTTGATTGACTGGCTTTTTGTTTTGTTTTGTTTTTTGAGACAGGGTCCCACTGTGTAGTTGAGACTGACCTGGAACTCACTATGTAACCCAGGCTGGTCTCGAACTCACAGCGATCCTCCTGCCTCAGCCTCCCGAGTGCTGGGATTACAGGCGTGCGCCACCACGCCCGGCTAATTGATTGGCTTTTTGAAACAGAGGCTCACTATGCAGCCCAGGCTGGCCTTGAACTCACAATGATCTTCCTGCCTCAGCCTCCTGAGTGCTCGCATTTCAGGCATAGGTCACCGCGCCTGGCCTTTTATCTGTACATTTCAACATTCACCATACTTTTGGGTCACACCTCAGCGTGCCAGCACAGAACACCTAGAACCTCCCCTGGATTTGAGATCTTACAAGCCCTTCCTCAGGGCTGACAGAACTCCCGGCAAGATTCCCTCCCTGTGCCCGCAGGTCTGGAAGATGGAGAACACGCTGCTGACGCACCAGAACAGGACGCTGCAAAACGGCTACCGCAGCACCCAGCCACTACACAGCCGGGTGGTGGAGGCCAACTTCCGCTATTTCCCCAGCTCCGGTGAGTGCCGGCTGCCTGCCCGCCCTGGGCCCCTGGGCTGGGGCAGGGGTGACAGTCTGGGGGACAGTGAGGGGACCACAGTCTCATCACCTGCTGGGCTCAGGGTCTGGCTTTCCTCACCCACCGCACTGCACCGGGCCCAGCCGTACCTTGCATGCGCCCCTGTATCTCCCTGCATGATGAGTCTGGCCACGCCTCTGCCGCGGGGTCCTCAAGGCCACAGGTCGTCTCCTGCGCCTTCTTTGGGGCCAAGCACGGGGCCCTGGGGTGCTGGGGAGGCAGGAGCTGCCCCACCTCTCTGATCCCGCTGGATCTTCAGGTCAGGTTCCAGCTGGGCTCTCGGCTCACCGCATGGCTGTGGTGGCAAGGATGCGAATACTGCTGGGTGTGGCTGCACATGCCGACATCTCTGCCCTCAGGAGGCTGAGGCAGGAGGATCGCTGTGAGTTTGAGGCCAGCCTGGACTACATAGTGAGTTCAAGCCAGCCTGAACTACACAGCTAGACCTTGTCTCAGACAAACAAACAAACAAACAAAGACATTAAAAATATTTTTTGAGACAGAGTCTTGCTAAGTGAGAGACTTCCTTCTCCAAAGAGTGGCGGTCTTCTACATAGCCCGTTTCTCACAGGCTATGCAGAGAGGATATAGACTCATGGACTTATTTCCTGGTTATAGATTTCCCTAGGCCTTTTTGCAAGGCTTGAACTCACTAGCTCAGGCTGTCCCCAAACATGTGGCAATCCTCCTGCCTCAGCCTCCCAAGTGCTGGGATTGCAGCTGTGCACCACTACGCCTGGAGAACCTTCCAAATTTTGACCTTGCCAAAGTAATTCTTTCTTTTATCCCATATGTTCTAGGCTCTGAGCTCAGGTCTTACCTGCACAGAATAGAGAACAATATCCAGTACTTGGTTGAATCTCTGGAGGAAGTTAAGAGGCAGGTCTAACTGCAGGCAGCACGAACTGGCCCAGGAAAGGGTGGCCTGGCAGGAGGAGTCCCGTGGCGGGTGCCTGGGGCACCGGCTGGACTTCTCACTTCGACTGGGAACCACTACCGGGACGAGAGGGGCCTCGAGGCCACATCGCCAATAGAAATTGATTGGCACGGATGTGTCGGCCTGGGGCCCGGGAGCTGCTCAGTGGCGGCCACCGCAAGAAAAGAATCATCACTCACTTGGTCTAAGCGATAAATCAGCGCAGAAAGAAATCACAGGAGATAAATAAATACAAAGGCGTCCACTGTTCACGGACTGGAGGCGAGGGAGGGAGGGCCCGCTGCGGAGGGACACAGGGCTGCCGCGGCCCTCGCTGAAATAGTCCGCATCTTGATTGTGACACAGCTGCACGTTGGCACACACGTGTGTACTTGCACGCAATAATGTTTCTTTAATGAATGTATCACACTGTGCATAAATTATGCATGTTATTAAATAACATTCACTTAAAAAAAAAAAAGAAAAAAAATCAGCCTGAACTTCCTTTAGCATTTAGATGTAATAAAATCATTTTGGAAATTTGTTTTAAAATATGTTCCTGTTCCTTTGTACCACTTCAGATACCCCTGAACACGCATGCGTACCCTTTTTTCCCTGCTCCAGAGGGCACAGGGGAGAGGTGGAGACTAAGGGAGGGAGGATTTCCAGGATTTAGAGTAGGAAAAGGAAGATTCTTCTATAATCCTTCAGGCCAGAAAGCAACAAGTCAAGTAAGACTAGTGTCCTGTCAGAAGATACTGGACCACCTTGCAGGGACTTGGGGTATATCCACCCCAAACCACAAGGTCAGGTGACTGGGTGTGATGCCGTACACCTGTGATCCCAGCAAGGGGAGGCTGAGGCAGGAGGGTCACCTGAGTTTGAGGCCAGCCCCGGCTACATAGTGAGACCTTGTTTCAAACAAAGCAAAACAAAGCAAACAAGAGAGAGAGGGAAGGAGAGGGCCCAGGACCTTTGCTGTGTCTGTAATTCCACTTCTTGCTGAAGGTAGGTCATGGATTCAAGGGTATTCATTATTCTTTATCACTGTTTATTCCCTTAAAATGCAAAACATCATGCACTTTACCTGCTCCAAGCCCTGCTGTGGTTTCCATCACAGAGAACAAATCCAAAGCCCTAATTGTGGGCTGCACCGCTGGCCCCTGGCTGCTCTCTGGGCACAAGCCCTCCCCCACTCCGTGGTACCTGGGCCACACGGATACAGAGGGGCAGAGGGAAGCCCCACCCGCTGGATGTCAGGTATGCGAGTTCGTGTCCCCAAAGTCGAAGAAGGAGGTTAAGAGCAGGAAATCTCATTGGGGAACAGAAAGAGCTCCTGGGAGACAGGAGGGGTCCCAAGTAGGTTGCCAAGGAGCCCACTCCTCACAGGGACTTGCTGCCATGTGTACTTATCCTCTGCACCGACTTTGAGTAGTTCTAACTTTTACTGTCTATGTCAATACCACATACATCCTGGCCACAGGGCCCTTGCACATGCCTTTCTTGGACTAGACAGAGGGTGTGGGCCTCTACACTCCTTGCTGTGCTTTTGTGCATTGGCCCCAGAGATGGACAGTGAGCTTGTGGGGACACTGGCTGTCTGGACAGACACTGGGTGGGGGTGAGAGGGAAGCCCCCTTTATTACCGGGGCATCCAGAAGAGCAACTGGGGGACGGACTATCTACCAGCAGTACATGAAAGCAAAAAGACTTCTATTTTTATAGTTTCCTCAAAGGGCTGGGGTGCGGGTCAGTGGTGAGTGCCTGCCTAGCCTGCATGAGATCCTGAGTCCATCCTGAGTGCTGCTAAGAAAAAAGAAAGGAAAATCCCTGACAGCTTCATTCCTAAACTGGCCGCTGTGGCACAGGCCCATAATCCCAGCACTCTGGAGGCTGAGGCAGGAGGATGACATGTCCCCGTGTGCTACATTGGTCCCGTCTTCAGTGCAAGGGGGAGAATGAAGGTCTGTGATCATCACTGCCATTTCTGTAACTTCTCGGCAGCTGTGAACACCCTGGTTTAATTGTGTGACTGCTGTTCGTTTCTGATTCCAAATGTGTCTCCTACAAACCACACAGAGGAGAAAAGTAGCTGATTCTCCTTTGAAAACTAAAAAACAAAAGCGAAAAGGTTTCTAGTGATAATAGTTTGTTATTGTCCCTGTTTTGTTTTTGTACTGGGGGTTGAGCCCAGGGCCCTCACACCGAGCTACATCCTTAGCCCTTTTTCATTTTCATTTTATTTTTAATTTTATATATCTTTTGTGGTGCCAGGAGGGATGGAACTCAGGACTTTGCACTTGCGAGACAGGTGCAGCACCACTGAGCTAAATCCCTGTCCCCTTTTCTATTTTTTAAGACAGGGTCTCAATGAGTTATCTAGCCAGGACTCGAACTTGCAGTCTTCCTGCCTCAGCCTCCCAGAGCGCTGGGATTGCAGACCTCCACCTCCACGCATGGTCTAACGTGCCCTTTTTGTAATTACATCACTGCAGAGCAAACCCTGCCACTTCGGCCACGAGCATGCTGCCCTCCAGTGGCCACAGTGAGGACTGCAGGGCCAATGCTCCAGGGACCTGGGACGGCTGCTCTTGCGACTGTCTACAAATGTTGCTAAACTGAGGCCCAGAGGTCCAGAAAGATCCTACGGAAAGATCCGCACCTATCAAGCACAGGTGCAGGTCTCTGGATGGCTCAAGGGAGTGGCGGGCTTGCTCTGGGCAGCTGCTGATGCTAGAACTTCAAAGCACTTTCACACCTGTGCCTATAATCCCAGGACTCTGGGAGGCTGAGGCAGGAAGATCCCAAGTTGGAGCCCAGCCAGGGCCATTTAGAGACTTAGGGAGACCCTGTCTCGAAATTAAAAAATAAAAATAAAAAAGGGCTGGTGATGGAGCTTGGTATCATGACCCAGGTACACTCCTAGCACTGCAAGAGAAAAAGCAGGAACCTCCTCCAGTTGTTCAGATACCCTGAGTTCAGGGGGCTCCTGAGGACTCGGGGACTCAGTCCCTCCTGGCAACCCTGCAAGGTAAACCATGTACTAAGATAACCCCGCTCTCCGGATGGGAAAATGAGGCCAAGACAGCAAGGAATGTGCTCTGGGGCAGAGCTAGGCCCAAGCAGGCAGGCTGGGCGCAGTCACCCTGGGAGGCGCTGGCGTGGCAGTTGGTGAGCTGCCCGTCCACAGAGGTATTCAAGCCGGGGCCTGGCTGGAAGCCTGGGATTGTGAGGCTGGGGCAGCGCGAGGTCTCCAGAGTTGGAGCTCGCAGGTCTGGGGATCCTGGAAGTGCCAACCAAAGGGGGCTCTGAGTCGGAACAAGGGAGCCCAGGAAAGGAGCCCAAGAGGCCCGCAAGTGCATCCTCAGGGCTCTGCTGGGTGCCCGGCAGCAGCCCGCTTGCAGCCTGGCTTTCTGAGTGGGCAGCGAGTGGGATGTGGGGCCTCATACTCTCCCTGGGGCTGCCACGGCTCCTCCAGTGCACAGCCCATCCCAGCCCAAACTCGGGGAGCCCTGCATCCAAACAGCCCTGAAGCCGGGTGCCGGGTCCCCAGTGCACACCCGGCCTGGCTCCTCCTGTACCGAATGGGGGGATTTGCCTTGGTTCCCTCCACCACCAAAGTCCCAGGACTGGGGCTTCGGTGAGAAAGGGGCGTCCAGAAGAGCCCTGGCCCCTGGGGGTGTGGGAGAAGCAAGGAGGTCGAGCTGGCGGGGAGGTCACTGCGGGGTCTCCCGGGACGGACAACCCACGCTCTCCCCAGGCCCGCACCTCAGTCCGGCCTAGCCTGCATCCCGTTCCGGGGACCTTGGCCCGGGCGGCTCCTTATCTGGGGCCGTGGCTCTGCAGCAAGCGTGAGTGCCCGGGTCAAAGGCTTTAGGGTCACCGTGACAGGCGCGTGGCAGACTCACTCTGGGCCCAAGCTGGCCTTGAACTTGCAGCAAGCCTTCCCGATCACAGGCGAGAGCTGTCATGCCCAGTTAAGTCGCCTCCCTTACTTAAATGTTCAATTTCATCTGACATGTATGTACGTACCCACAGTCGGGATAATGAGGGTTTCAACTAAGGCTCAGGATGCACGCCTGTGATCTCAGCACTGGGAGGCTGAGGCAGGAAGATTGCAAGTTCAAGCTCAGCCTGGGAAATTCAGCGACTTACTGAGATTTTGTCTCAAAAGTTATAAAAGCACAGTGAGGGGGGTGGCTCATCAGGAAAGCTCTGTTGTGTTCAGCATTGGAAAAAAAAACCAAAAACCAAAACAAAACCAACCATCGAAAAAAGCTTCCCCAAGGAATACTATCTCCTTTCTGTCACTGCAGATTAATTTGCATTTTTAAGAATTTTATGTGTTGAAATATTACAAGATATTCTTACTCTGGCCTGACTTCTTTTGTTATTTCTTTGTTTTATGAGACAGTTCTCACTATATAGTCCAGGCTGGCCTTGAACTCACTATGTTACCTGGCCCTGAACTCTGGGTGATCCTCCTGCCTCAGCCTCCTTCCCGAGTGCCGTGATTACAGGCAAGCCCCACAACTCCTGGCGTTGTTCTTTGAATCACATTGTACCGTGAGTGGATTGTGCGCAGTTTGGGGCTGAGCACAGCTCTACCCTGTTGATGTACTGCAATCTTCTCACCCTCGCACCCTGGGCCCTTTTATGTGGCTTTCCCTTTTCTGGCTATCACACACGAGGCTGCTGGGCTTCTGCAGAGGTACCTGGGCAGTGGGTGTGGGGTCTGAGGTGTGTGTCATATTCTACGGGGCTGGTAGCTGTTTTTGAAAGAGTGGTACCGTGTCCAGTCCCCACGGTCACCCACACCCTGTGCCCCTGACGCCAGCTGACTTAACTCCCGCAGCAGCCGGCCACCCGCACAGCTGGACTCAGTGTCAGACGTGGTGGTGGGGGTTTAGCTTCTGCCCTGAGCCTGGTGAGCTTGACTGGAACTGTGTTCTTTCTATAGATGGATTTGGGGGGCCCGAGCGAGCCCTGCGTCCCCCGGATACACTCCTCAGGTCAGGACGTGTCTTACCCTTGCAGCGTAATACTGGACTCTGTTCCCTAAAAGCTGGCTGATCATTTTCATATCCATGTTCAGGAGGGCTTTTATTTTCCAGGAGGGTTACTGGTCTGTGGTTTTCTTGCAAGGTCTTTAGTTTGGTTTAAGTATCTGAGTAATTCTGCCTTCACAGAATGAGGTGAGCAGTTTTTCTTCCTCTTCAGAGTTCTGGAAGAATTTGTGTCAAGTTGGTTTTATTCTTTCTCCAAAGGTTTAGTAGAATTAAGTGGCTTCACTCAAGTCATTTTGGCCTGGAGTTTTCTTCTCTTGGGGAATTTTCTTTTTTTAACAAAAATTCAATTTCATAGTTGGGTGTGGTGGAACACACCTGTAGTCACAGGTATCACAGAGGCTGAGGCAGGAGGAACACTTAGCAAGATCCTGTCTCAAAAATTTAAAATTTAGGGCTGGGGATTTAGCTCAGTGGTGCCACCGCCTGCCTCGCAAGCGCAAGGTCCCAAGTTGATCCCCAGCACCAAAATAAATAAATAAAAGTGTTTGCTATGTTATCTCAAGAGTAGGACTATAAAAAAAATTTTTTAAATTTAAAAGAGGGCCAGGACCTGGCATGGTGGCACATACTTGTAATTCTGGCACTTTGGGAGGCTGAGGCAGGAGGATTGCCAGTTTGAGCCTGGATTGGGCAATTTAGTGACTTAGTAAAACTGTGTCTCGAAATAAAAAATAAATAAAGAAGGCCGAAAATGTAGCTTCATTTGAAGACCTCGATTCACCCACCAGTACTGAATTAAAAGCCAAAATTGGCTGGGGGTGTAGCGCCTTCCTGGGTTTGAGTTCCAGTACCACAAAAAGCAGAACAAGACAAAGAATAAAAACAGAAATTCAATTTCTCTGACTCATTTAGGATACTGAGGGTCGCTGTCCCCCAGAGTGGGCCTGGTCACTTCCTGTGTTCGAGGCGCTTGTGCATTTATTTCAGCTCTGCTGTTAGGTGACTGTCATGCAACTGCAAAGCACTCCCGACAGTCACACACTGTGCTGGGGTCTGGGATCTGAGAGGCAGCTTCGCCCAGGCTCGAAGAACCCCAAGGCCGCCAGAGCACTTTCCGCAGGGATCCTGGAGACAGCATCTCTCAGTGCCAAGCCGCTGCTGTGCTTAGATCCGATGTATCTCCAGGGCCCCAGCGTCCTGGGCCAGGTCCCAGCCTTTGACCCGGGGGTGGTTTTAGAGCCTGTAAGGGGCGTGGCCTGATGAGAGGAAGTGACGTCAGAGCGTGGCCTTCAAGGGAACATGGCCTCCCCCACCTTCTCCCTGGCCACCCCAGAATAGCACCTTTGCCCCGCTGCGCTGCTGTCATCCCAAAACAACGGACCCAGACCACATGGACTGAACCTTCTGACACCATGAGTCAGAATAATTCTTTCTTTTCTGGTCCTAGGGATTGAACCAAGCTACGTTCCCAGCCCTTAAAAAAAAATGTTTTTTTTAAACAGAGGCTCTTTGCATTACTAAGTTGCCCAGGCTGGGCTTAAACTTGGGATCTTCCTGCCTCAACTCCCAGGAGGGCACCGCCACACCTGCATCTTTCCTCCTTTCATGTTGTCTATCTCAGGCATTTTGCCCCAGCAATGCAACACTTTCTAATAGACCAGGCTGGGTGACATAATGGGGATCCAAAGAAAGATTTTTTTTTTTGAGACGGGGTCTCACTATGTAGTTGAGATTGACCTGGAACTCACTATGTAGCCCAGGCTGGTCTCGATCTCACAGCGACCCTCCTGCCTCAGCCTCCTGAGTGCTGGGATGAAAGGTGTGTGCCACCACGCCCGGCTCCAAAGAAAGATCTTGTGATGTTCAAGAATTTCTGCAAATTCCTTCCACTCTCACTCTCTTGCTGAGTGCTGGGACCGCTGACCTGGACAGGCTGTGCCGTCTCTGACACAGCGGGGACAGGGGAAGCCACCTGACAAGGAGCCAGCGGCTTCGTCTCTTTGGTCTCTGGTTCCTGTGATTCTCGACCCAACACACGGTGGGAACCTAGGTTTCCATGTGGCTCTCTGATGCTGTGCTGTAGACAAGTGGCCCCTGGGTCCCCAGGGTGGCAGTGTTGGGGTGTCTTTAGGTTATTGAGGGCATTCTGGAGGGGTTGGTGGGACCCAGGCTCTGGGTCTGTCTCTGCTTCCTGGACTGCAATGTGTGGTCCTTCCCAGAAGCCTAACGTCATCAGTCACCTGATCTTAGGTTAGAACCCAGGACAACTAAAGCAAAACAAACCTTCTTCTTTATAAGTTAATCCCCTCAGGTGTTTTTTCACAGTAATGTAAAGCTGACGAATGTACCAAACATCACCCAAGTTTTACTTTGAAAAAGGGTGTGCATACATATTTAAGTCAAGGTGTCTCTGTTTGTGTTTGTTCTATCAGGGATTGAACCCAGGGCCTCCCACTGAGCTACATCCCCCACCCCTTTTTATTCTGCTTTGAAACAGGCTCTTACTAATTTGGCCTCAAACTGGTGATCTTATTGCCTCAGCCTCCCAAGTAGCTGGGATCATAGGGGTTCGCCACCAAGCCTGGCAAGGAGTTGGGTCTTAATAACACACACCACACACCTGCCACCATCCCGTCACTCCCCCCAGAGACTCTGTGTTCCTTGGGGTACAAAGGTCTCACTGCTGTGACCCCTCTTCTCAAAGAAGGGCCCGGAACGCGCTACCCTCTAAAGGGCCGTCTCCGTGAGTGTGGTGGGTGGGTGAGGCCCCAGGCCAGCGACTCCTCCTTTCTCCTCCGGAATCTCCACGCCATTCCTCTTGGCGAAAATGCGGTTGATCTCCACGAACGACTTGCCCTTGGTCTCAGGGACAATCATGTAGATGTAGGAGGCGGTGAGGGCACAGAGGCCCGCGAAGATGATGAAACAGTAGGCGCCAATGCCAGCCTGGAGGGGCGGGACAGGGGCGTCGCACGGAAGATCAGGCTGGGCCCTCATCTCCTGGCAACAGGGACCTTGGGGCTCAGAGCCTCCTTCCTGGGGGAGGGGGACCAGGGCTGGTGCTGGGCAGGGCCTGAGCAGCAGGGGTGGGGGAGCAGGGCGGCTCACCTGCATGGACGGAAACACCAGGCCCACGACAAAGTTGGTGAGCCAGTGCACAACCCCGTCCACCGTGAAGGCGGCCGGCCGCCAGGACTGCAGGAAGAGCTCAGTCCTCACCACCGAGGGCACGGGACCTGGGGGGCACAGGGCACAGGGCCGTGGGGGCGGCTTGGGACGGGCCCTTCCCTGCCTGCCTTTGGGGGTGGCCCGAATTTAATTTCCACTGTCGATGTCCCCAGAGCCTGCAGTGCCCGGGTGCATGGGGGAGGGCTGCAGGCAGGGTTGGTGGTTCAGTGGTCGGCGCTTGCCAGGCCCTGGCTTCCATCCAGCTCTGCAGAAAGGAAGGAAAAGAAAGCAAGCAGCAGGGCTGGGGATTTAGCTCAGTGGTTCCACTGCCTGCCTTGCAAGTGCAAGGACCCGAGTTCGATCCCAGGTACCAAAAAAAAAAAAAGCAAGCATCGGATGGAAAGTGACCCTGTGGTTTGGACTGTGGTCCCCTCATAGGCTCAGAGAGGGTCTTTTGAAATTCTGCACCCACAGGTCCTGGGCTGGGCAATGCTGCCCCCTGTGGTGGGAGACGGGAATGGCAGCTCCTGTTCCTGCCTGTCCTGGACCCCAAAGCCATCACTTTCCTTCCTTGCTCCTTCCAGGGAAGTTTAACACCACAGCCCTACTGTACAGGGAGCGATTTAAAAATAAGGTGAATGTTTAAATAGAATTTATCACAGTAAAGGACACACAGCCACGGATCCCCTTCAAAATCCTCCCCCTCCAAGCCAGGTGTGGTGGCTCATAGCTGTGATTTCAGTGCTCAGGAGGCTGAGGCAGGAGGATTGCTGTGAGTTCAAGGCCAGCCTGAACTACATGGCGAGACCTACACTTATCCCATCGCTTGCTACTTTTTTTTTTTTTTTTTTTTGGTTTTTTTGAGACAGGGTCTCACTGTGTAGTTGAGACTGATCTGGAACTCACTATGTGGTCCAGGCTGGTCTCGAACTCACAGCGATCCTCCTGCTTCAGCCTCCCCAGTACTGGGATTATAGGTGTGCGCCACCACGTCCGGCTGCTTGCTACTTTCTGAAGCAGCTCTGGAAGGACTCTTTCATGAGTGTCTTTATGAGATGTGATAAAATTGTAGTGAATACTGCTCCCAAGTACCATCCGACAGAAAGGCAGCTCACAAAAACATGACACCATGGGCTGGGGATGTAGCTCAGTGGTGCTGCTGCCTGCCTCCCAAGCACAAGGTCTTGAGTTCCATCCCCGGTACCAAAACAAACAAATGAAAACACAACGCTGTTTCTTCATCCACCTCATTCTCCAGATCTGGCACTGTGTCACTTCCGGCTCCTCCCCAAAGTGAAAAGAACTATGAAAGGGAGCCAGGTTCCTTTCTCAGGAGGAGCCAGGGAGGGAGCCCTGTGCCTCCATGGCTTCCCTGAGGGTTTGGCCCAAGTGGGCCTGAAGCTGTGGGCACAGGGACGGGGGTACCCGCAGCCTGGCCTGGTAGCTGGGGTGGGTGGGAGTGAGACCCTGAGCCCTGGGTGGGCTCCAAGGCACGGAGAGCATTTGCGGGGCGCACACAAGAGTTTCAGGGATCCTCTCCTTGTCGGGGACTCGGGACCCGAGTCTGGGCACCTCTGGGAGGCCAGATTAGTGAGGCGTGGGCCTAACTGCAGCACTAACTGGCACTGGAAAATGCTCGCTGAGTGAGTAAGTGTGACACAGAATGGCTAGCATTTTGGAAAAGGTAGAGTATCCAGGCTTTGAAGAATGGTCCCTCTGGACCAGACCGGAGGGGGAGCCTCTGGAGGTGGCCCAGAGAGGATGGCGAGGGTGTCGTGAATCACAACAGCCAGTCCCCAGGGTGCAGTGGGTACTCACTGGGCCCGATGGCGTGTCCCATGATGTACACCAGGACACAGATGATGGCCAGGTAGGACAGCTCTGGGACCGTGCTCTGTGGGGACGGGCAGGCTGTCAGATCCATGTGCAGCCCCAGCTTCTGGCCTCGAGAGGAGCCCCCCTGGGGTCCTGAGCCTGGCAGGGCCTTAGGACTCAGTGGGCAGGAGGAGGAAGAGGACGGCAGCACAGAGCGACATGAACACACTTTATCTCCATGTCCGGAGCCGTGGTGCCACCATTCCCGACCTACAGAGGTGGACAGGGAGCTAGACAGCCCTGAATCCAGACCACGAGGTCCTCGGCCCCTTGGCTGTGGCCTGGATCCCCATTCACTACCCTGGGATCCCTACAGCATCCTTCTAGGAGCCCCTGGGTTTCAACCTGGCCTGGAATTCATAGCGATCCTCCTGCCTCAGCCTCCCAAGTGCTGGGATTACAGGCGTGTGCCACCACGCCTGGCACATGGTTCTCCTCGGTGGTGTGTGGTGTTGGTGGCATCCTCCACGCACCAATTCCAAAGGAGAGGGCCGAGCTGGCTCTGGGGCTCCCCACACCCCAACCCCCACTGTGGGCCAGGGAGGCAGCAAGACCTGGAAAAGCAGTGTCAGGGTGAGCCCCAGGCAGGCACAGCAGCAGGTGGAGTAGCCGGACAGCAGGAGGAGACGCCGTCCCAAGCGCTCGATGGTGAAGGCCTGTGGGCATGTGGCTGTGAGGAGCCCTGGCGCCCTGAGCGACAGCCGTCCCCACACAGGGCCAGGAGGACGGTGAGGAGCAGAAGTGGTGTTGGGAGGGGAAGGGGGCGCTGGGTGTTAAGAATGGAGCTCTGAGGCCACACCTCTGTCAGCTGGGACTGGGTCACCGTTGGGACAGGACCGAGCCTTGCAGGGGAGCAGGTGACCCTGACCCATCCGGAGGCCGCATCCTGGTCACTCACGGAGATGATGGTCATCACCAGGGTGACCACACCAGTGCCCACTGTCACATACTGGGACTGTGTGGGGTCCACGCCAGCAGACACGAAGATGGTGTCTGTGTAGTAAACCATCTGAAACCCAAACCCGGGCTGTGAGGAGAGGTGGACACCCAGGCCACTGGCTTCCTGTCCTCCCTCCAGAAAGTTAGGACACCGGGGACAGAGCCAAGCTGCGCTGGACACTGTGGGTCAGGACACTGTAACTCTCTAGCTTTGGGTTCTGCATCTCCAGAGTGGGAGTCTAGTGCTCTGGGAGGCTGAGGCAGGAGGATCCCATGCTGGAGGCCCGCCTGGGCAACTTAGCAGGACACTGTCCCAAAATAATCAAAATAAAAAAGGCTGGGGATGTATTGAATGTCCTGAGTTCAACCCCAGTGCCCCCAACAGTTCCCTTGTGCTGTGTTACTCTGTAACAACAGAAGGGCCCCGCAGAAGCACTGATTTTGAATTGTTGTTTGGTTTTTTTAGACGGTCTTGCTAGCCAGGGAGGCTGAGGCAGGAGGATGGTAACTTTAAGGCTGGGCCAGCAATTTAGTGAGGCCCTGTCTCAAAATAAAAAAATTAAAAAGCCCAGGATGCAGCTCCGTGGTACAGCTGCCCCTGTGTTCTACCCCTAGGTAGCACCAGACAGTACCAAATAGGTAATAAATACATGAACAATCTATAGGAGGAGAAAGAGAAAGTGGCCCGTGGGCAGAGGAGGAGTTGGGAGATGAGGACTGAGCGTCTGTGTCTCCCTGACTTCGGGTCCCGCTGCTCAGCTTCTCTGAGCCTCGCCGCACCTGGGCTTTTTGAGAGTTGTCTGTGTGAAAGAAGTCTGGGTTTCCTTTCATCCCAGTGGGTTTTTATTTATTTATTTGGTCCTTAGATTAAACGATTGGCCTCAGGGCCTTTGGCCCGAGCTGCACCTGTGCAGTTTTTTATTTTTTATTTTGAGATGGGCTGGCCAGGTTGGCCTCCAGTTGGACACCCTCCCGCCTCAGCCTCCTGCATAGCTGGGATTGGGGCTTCCCGCAGGGCCTCCTCACTTGCAACTGCGCCCCGTGCGTCCCTCCCTGGGGGCGCAGATCCCGCCGTACCCCCACCCGGCACAGTGGCACGCACCACGTTGATCCCCGACAGCTGCTGGCCAGCCATGAGCGTGACGACGGACACGAGCTGCCAGCGAAGCGCCCGCTGCGCCACAAGGCGGCGCAGAGACACCGGGCCCGCGGCGCGCTCCGCCTGCTCCTCGGTGCGCATGCCCCGCAGCTCGGCCTCTGGGTCGCCGCCGCGTCTCAGCCTGCGCAGAGCTTTGGGAGGGGTGCACTCTGCCTCGGCGGCCCTTTCGCCCTCTGCACCCGCGCCGGGTGCCACCCGCCTTTCGGACTCAGATCAGGCCTGCCTGGGGGCTGAGGTGGAACTCGGGGCCTTCGCACTGAGCAGTTTCTGAGTCAGGGTCTCCATAAATGGCCCAGGCTGGGCTGATATTTGCGATCCTCCTGTCTCAGCCTCCCAGAACCCTGGGATTACAGGCGTACATCACCCCACAGGGCTGGGGTGAAGGAAAAGGGGCGTGGGGAGCAGGGTTAGGCTCGGGGTTAGGATTCGAACCTCTCCTGGCCGCCTCTTCGTCTCCTTTCTGAATCAGGGTGTAGCGGGGGCTCTCAGGGAAGAAGGGCAGGGATAGCAGCTGCAGCAGCGCGGGGACCCCGGTGACGGCCAGGAGCACCGGCCAGCCTGGAGGACGTGAGGGAGGACTGGAACCCGGGACAACAGAGATGGGCGCAGGGGATCTGCTTCTGAGTGGTCAGTCGCTTGGAAGCTGCTTCCCTGGCACAGTGCTCAAGAGTGGGGGCCCAAGACAGTGGCACAAGGTGGCCTCTCTACCACTGGGGCTGGGGGCACCGGCGCTGGGTCCTCCTGGGAGTTTGGCTGTGATGGGGTGGGGCTGTCTAAGCTGAGCCCCCAGTGAGGGAGTGTCGTGGGTTGCAAGCCACAGGAGCCAGGGCACTGCCCATGCAAATGTCCTGGGGTGTCTTCTAATGTTGATAGCAAGCATCCCCCAAGGTCATTACCGAAGAGCCTCCCCAGGCCACCCACCTCTGGTCTCTTAAATCCCCTCGAGATACTGTGGAACACCAGGGAGGGGTGGCCATGCCTGCAATCCTAGCTACTCTGGAGGCTGAGGCAGGAGGATTGCAAGTTCGAGGCCAGCCTGGGGAATTTAGCAAGCCTCTCAAAAATAAAAAAATGTAATGGGTGATAGGTTAGTAGTAGTGCTTACCTAGCATGTGTGAGAGCCTGGGTTTGATCATAAGAGAGAGGGAGGGAAGAGAAAGAAAAAGAGAAGGAAGGAGAGCCAGATGAAGGAAGGAAGGAAAAGAAGGAAGGAAGAAGAGAAAGGAAAGGAAAGATAGGAAAAGGAAGAGGAAGAAGGAAAGGGAGGAAGTAAAGCAGCAGTACAGATGCAGACCCCGCCCCCGTGTGGGCGGGGCGTGGGCCGTGTTCATGGGCATCAGTGTGGTGCCTGCTGCCCTCCCATCTTCGTCCCCTGGGCCCCACCACGTCCCCACGCCATCATCAGCAACACCCTTGCTCCCAGCTCGCCTAGAAAACAGAAGCCACCAGGAGAGGCACCACGCACCCGTGTCCCAGCCCCAGGGGCTGCGCCCGTTGTGACTTCCGCTCCCGACTTACCTGTGGCATTGCCCAGGATGGCCTGGAGGCTGAGGATCTGTGCCAGCAGGACTCCGACGATGGCGGATATCTCGGTCATGGTCCCCAGCATCCCGCGCAGGTCCTGGGGGGCCAGCTCGCCCAGGTACATGGGGAGGATGTTGTAGCCGGTGCCTGGTGCAGGTGCAGGGAAGTGAGGGCCGGCCGAGGGCTGTGCCCAGCCTGCGGGACTCCGGAGCCTACGGATCCAGGGCCACTTCCAAGTCCTGGCTTCTCAGGGTGTCAGCCCCGAGGGACCTAACACTGGTTCCGTGGTAGCTGTGGCCAAGCTGGGTCACCTGTGACAGGGAGGAGCTTGGGCTTCTGTGCGTCCCAGGGCTTTAAGGCAGGACGGAGCCTTAGGAGGCCTTGGAGTTATTGCCTTGGCTTACTTCTCCCATTTTGCGGGGGAAGGACTGGGGAATCGGACTCAGGACCTTGTGCTTGCAAGGCAGCACCACTGAGCCAAATTCCTGGCGCTGTTTGGCTCTTTGAGACAGGATCTTGCTATATAGTTCAGGCTGGCCTCGAACCCAGAGTGAGCCTCCTGCTGTAGTGATGGGATTTCAAGTGTGTGCCACCATGCCTGGCTAGCTTTTTGTTTTGTATTTTATTTTATTTTTTGGTACCGGGGATCAAACTTGGGGCCTTGTGCTTGCAAGGCAGTCGCTGGAACCACTGAGCTAAATCCCTGGCCCTTGTTTTGTTTTTTAAATAGCAGAAACCACTAAGAAAACTCTGCTTGCCTGCTAACCAAGACCCAAATTCCATATTTCTTTTGTCCAGAGCCCTTTATTCTTAGTCTAAACTCTACACCCTCCTCAGAAGATGCCTGGTGAAGCCCTGTGGGTATCTAAGTGTGTTTCTGAAGAGATTTCCTTAAACAAAGGGAAGCGGGAGGCTCGCAAGGCCCTGGGGCAGATTCAGGAGGAAAGGAGGACTGCGGAGCCCAAGTCCGCCTGCCAGGCCCTGCCTTGGCCCTGGGTTCGAGCCCTGCTGACCCGGGCACCGCGCCCGTACCTGCACAGATTCCCAGCAGCACACGGGCCACGATGATCAGCTCGTAGGCCCGGGCCACGCCGCTGACGCCCATCAGGAGGGCGGGGACCACGGCGAAGATGTTGTTGATCAGCAGGGCTCCCTTCCTGCAGGACAGCGTGGAGGGCAGAGGCTGGGACAGGCCGCATCCGTCCTGGGAGGGAGGAGCACAGCGCGCTCTCCGGGCAGACGATTCCATGCGCGCCGGGTCTCCCCATGCATCCTGCTCCGGGGACCGGCTCCTTATCCGGGGTCGGGGCTCTGCAGCGAGCCTGAGCGCAGCAAGCACGGTGCAAAGGCCTAGGCTGTGGGCCACCGAGAGCCGGGGCCAAGGCGGGCGTCACTGAGCCCGGCTCCACGCTCCACCCCGGACGCCC
>NW_022900935.1:40511043-40516484 GCF_012274545.1 Fukomys damarensis | reverse complement strand
CCAGAGCCCGGGTGACCCTCTCCATGTGCTCCCGGGCCCTTGGCCGGCCAGCGGCCTGCGCTCGGTGGGGACTCAAGTGGGACCTCCCGAGCTCACGGTCACCTGAGTGGAGCCGCACCGAGTTACCTGCCGCACCGATCTGTCAGCGGCCCGACCAGCAGCGAGCCCAGCAGGCCGCCCAGCGGGAACATGGACACCGTGCAGGACCAGAGCAGCAGCATGGCAGGCTCGTCCAGGGGTACTCCATAGCGCTCCAGGTAGGTTTCGTTGAAAAACGACTTCAAGACCTGAAAAGCACGGCCCCACCCTAACCACCTGGACTCTTAGGCACTCCAGAGAGAAGGTGACCAAGTCCCACTAGAAGGACATTTTTGTCTAAACCGCAGGGCACAGCAGAGCCCTTGATTGCCTGCGGGGACCCTCAGACAGAATAATCTACTCTGTGATGGGGAACCAGACTGCCCAAAAAATTGTAAAAATGCATTGTTGTGGGTCAGTGCTGGTGTGTGCCTGTGGTCCTGGCCTTCTGGTAAGCTGAGGCAGGAGGATTCAAAGTTCAGCCTGGGTGGTTCAGCAACTTAGTGACAGCTTATCTCAAAAACAGGGAGGTGCTGGGGGTGTAGTTCAGTGCAAAGGCCTGGGGTTCAACACCCCAAGTACCTCAGGAATCAATACGTGATAAAAACTAAAAATTCAATACAAAAAAGTTGTGTTTGGAGCCTTACTCTGCCAGAGGTAACAGGAAACGTTTATACTGGCTGAGGGTCAAAGTCATACTGGCTTTGGGAAAGTTAGATGTTGGGAAGCCATAGGTTTTGGACGGCATCTGGGTCTGGGGAAATCTGGGCCCCGATGCTCCAGGTCAGGGGCTCACCTGGCCGCGTGAGGCTCTGAGTTCAGTCTCCAGCACCACCAAGTAAAACGGACCCAAAGCTGAGCATGACTTAAAAATCCTGCAGAGCTCACACACCCCTGCTCGGCCGGGATGCGGGCTCCTGTCCCACCGTCCTTCAGGACCTCTTGCCTGTGTCTGTCCCCGGCCGTCTGAATGGCTGGTCTTCCTCTCTCTGCCCGTTCCCCATCAGCATAGAGAATCCCACCCCCTCCTCCAAGCTTTTATTGTCTGGCTTTTCTGGACCACAAAATCTTTCAAAAGTGTGTCTGCCCTGCTGCCTCTATCCCTCTTTTTTTTTTTGCTTTCTTGGGACAGGGTCTCACTATGCAGCCCAGGCTGGCCTCAAACTTGTAGCAATTCTCCTGCCTCAGCCTCCGGAGTATGGAGATTTCAGGTGGGAGTCACCACACCCAGCTCCTCACATTTTCCCTAGAGCCCAGTCCAGCTTCAGTCTTGTCTAGGGTGCTGTGTCCTCCGTGGGTCAGAGCTGGGTCACCAGTCCCTCCTCTTGAGGACAGTAGCACACTGTCCACCCTTCTCAGGGACTCCTGGCCCTCAGCATCTCCCCACCCGACGAGGCCTCTCTTTTTCCTTTGCTCCCTGCACCTCCATCTCAATCCCCAGACCCTCGGGGTTCAACCCTGGACCCCTTCTCTACGTCACGGTGGGGCTCAAACCCCAAAGAGCCGGGCAGAGAGTCCAGCTCCCCTGGTCTCCGGCTCGGGCACCCAGGGAGCCGGGGTGGCAGCGGTGCCCACCTGGTGCGGCGTGTTGAGGACGGAGACATTGTAGCCGTACTGGAAGGTGGAGCCCAGGGTCGCACTTACAGCTGCCAGCAGCAGTGTGGACGAGAACTGCTTGAGGGAAGCCGCAGAGTCGGGGCTCTGCCTCTTGCCTCCCCAGTGGACACAGCCAGGCCCAGGGAGGAGGGAAGAGGCCAGGCTGGGCCCTCCCAGGCTCTGAGGCCTTATTCCCAGCTCCCCAGCACCCTCTCCCTCCTTGGGATGCAGTCAGTGTCCCCTGCACCCTAGGCCCTGGAGGTGACGCAGGAGGGGTCTTTAGGTGCTTTAGGGACCAGGCCAGCCGAGGCCACACTGTGGACACACAGGTGTGTAACCTAGCGGTGACAGAGCCTGGGACAGGGTGATGGCGGGTGGGGGTGGGGTGGGGACAGTGTGCTCATCAGCGGGGTGCAGGTGGCTCTGGGAAGGGCCGAGCAGGGGAGCAATGATTTGGGTCCCGGGGAAGCCGAGGCCAGCCTCCTGTGGTGGCCCGGACCCCAAGTGGCTCAGGGACGAAGCTCAGGGTGAGTGGGTCGTAGCAGATCTGTGGGTGTCTCCCAGAGGCCAGCTCTCTCCCTGCACCTCCGCCCCGCCCCATGTGCCCACAGCCTAAGCCCAGGGCCTGCAGGAAAGTGGGGCGTCCTTCAGAGCCCACCTGCCAGCTGCCCTCCAGGGGGCCCGGCAGGCAAGGGGTGCGGGGGGCACCATGAGCCGTCCCCCTCCACACCCCACTCCATAGAACTGACCTCGGGCCTGCACCCCTCCAGGGCCCCTGATAGGGCAGGGAGGGAAAAGGCCCGGACAGGCACAGCCTCCGATCGATGGGCGCTTACCCGCTCCCTGGGCGGGGCGGGCGGAGGGGTCCCTGGCCCTGCGTCCTCCATCCCTTCTGCGTGCCTGGGCTCTGCTGCACCTGTGCGGCTCTCCTGGGTCTCGGTTCCACCTGGCTTATCACCGGCCTGCCCTCTGGACCGGGCCGGCTCTCCCAGCTGATAAGATAGGGAAGGATATTTTGCCAGTGTCATTCACACACAGCGTGAATTTTATCTCTGTGTCCACCAAGCCCCCGGCCAGAAGCTCCGAGGTTGCTGACACTGGTCCCAGAAGTGGAGCTTCACAACCCGAGGCAGGATGTGGATGAGACCTGGGCCTGGATGCTCTTCTTGTGTAACTGCTCTGAATCAGCTTCTTCAATGCACTGCAGCTAATTTTGGAGGAAGAGTAAATAAAACAGATAAAATGTGAGTGTGAATGAGTGAGTGTGTGTGTCTTATACTGGGGCCTGAACTCAGGAGTGCTCTACTCCTGCACTACATTCCCAGCCCTTTGTATTTTCTAATTTTAAAATTTTGTTTATTTATTTATTTTTTTTTTTTTGGTACAGGGGATCGAACTTGGGTCCTTGTGCTAGCAAGGCAGGCAGCGGAACCACTGAGCTAAATCCCAGCCCTGCATTTTTTTATTTTGAGATAAAACTCACTGAGTTTGCCAGGCAGGATTTAAATTTGAGATCCTCCTGCCTCAGCCTCCCAGTGTGCTGGATTATAGGCATACACCAATGTGCCTGGTTTAAATTACTTTTTGTTTTTTCTGGTACTGGGGATTGAACTCAGGACCTTGTGCTTGCTGCTTGCGAGGCAGGCGGCCGCACCACTGAGCTAAATGTCCAGCCTTAAAATACTTTTTAAAAGAATGCAATTTTATTATTGCTAGTTATACTCCACAGTATTGCTGCGGTTTGGCTCTGTGGTGTTGCCCAGGGGCCCTTGTGTGAAAAGTTTTGGTGATGGTGGAAGGGTCTAGAAAACTTTAGGAGGTTTTGGGCCACTGAGGATATGCATTGGAAATAGGGCTGCTGTTTCGTAGGATCATTGTGAAAATTACCAGCTGTGATCAAAATACACGGCAATGTTTAAAAAGATCTAAAGCAGGTGTGGTGCAGGCCTGCAATCCTAGCAATCAGGAGGCTGAGGCAGGAGGATTGAGGTGTGCTAAAGCTAGCCTGGGCTACATAGTGAGACCCTGTCTCGAGAAACAATAAAAGTTTCCATGAGTCCCTCTCAGAAGCCTGCCCATCACTTCAGAAACACCCATCACTCTTGCCACAGTCTGAAGCAGCTCTGGTCCTCTTTCTCTAGTGCCTTCAGTTGTGCTGTTGGGGCCACCTTCACGTCCCGAACCAACTCAGAACGTTTCTGTTTGGGGGAAGCCGGAAGTCGCACTGTGCCGGATGGGGGAGGGCGCCTGGATGTGCCAGGTGGGTGAGGGCCCAGAGTGACGTCTCTCCCAGACTGCTGGACAGCGGCATTCACCACATTTTTGATCACACCTTGTAAAGATACTGGCACGTGGTGAAAAATGGAAACAACTCACGTGCCCACCGTGAATGGATAATAAAATACGATATGCGCTCAGGTTCCGGGGTCAGATGCGGACACATTGGAAAGGCCATTGTTCTGCCAACCACAGCATCTTGTGTCTGTGCCCAGAGGAACTTGGACGTGGGACCCTCACGGCCAGCCGGTTCTGTGTCCTTTGGGCTGGGTCGCAGTGCCACGCACACTGTAGCGCCTGCCTTCCTCTGAGTCGCCGCACGTCAAGGCGATGTTGAAGCCTTGTCCCCCGTTGCTGGTTCTGCTCACTGCATTCCTGTCCCAGTCCAGGGAGGTCCCTGCAGGGCTGTCCTCAGGGCCCCGGCTCCAGGACGCAGCGGCCAGGACTGCAGGCTCTGACGCCTTCCCGGGGCTCCTCTCTGACCTCCCCGCTTTACTCGTGCTCTGCACGGCTGCTTCCCCGTTTGTGGCTATGCCCAACTCGGTGCCCAGATCCTCTGCGTCCTGCCCCGCACGCTGGCGCTTTATCCTCCTGGCTGCCCGGCCAGGGTCACACAGTGCCACTCCTTGTGCTGGTGTTGAGTGGGGGACAAGAGCAGCGCCAGAGGCAGGAGGAGGAGGAGGAGCAGCAACAGCAGCAGCAGTAAGTGTCACAGTGGGTGCCACGTCCTCTCCCTCCTGGGCGGGCGCTGAGGACTTGCCCTGGAGGGCTGAGGGCTGTGGCGCAGCTGTCAGACTGGCCTCTGAGGTGGCCACTTCAGATCTGTCCCCTAGCCCTTCCAGAATGGAAACAGTGTGGCCACCGCCTGCCTTTCCGCCATTCCTGTCCCCAGCCCAGGGCAAAGCCACACCCTCACAGGGTGGGATCCATTGTGACCCCTTTCTTTGAAAATGTTTTCTCACTTTGTAGGTGGAGCCTCTCCCCACAAGGAGTACAATCACTGCTCGTTAAAAGCCTGCACTGATTAAACCCGAAGCGGGGCGTGGTGCACACTCCGGAGGCTGGAGGAGATCACCGAGAGTTTGAGCCACACCTGGGCTACCTAGCAAGGCCACGTCTCAGAGACCAAAAATCAATGAAGTTCAGTGGTCCCCACCCTCATGCCGAGGAGCCGTCCTCCCCCGCAGCACTTCCCACCCCGGGATGGAGTATCTTCCTGGCTGCAGCCCTGGGGCTGAGACACAGATGCTCACAGGGGGCATGGTTCCCTCACATCCACACCCTGGCTCTCTGGAGCGCCAGTGCTGCACCCCCAAACCTGCACCCAGCTCCCCAAACTGTGCCCTTGGCCCACTGTCCACATCAGGAACCCGTGACACGACTCCTCGTGCTGACGGGCTCCCCAATCGAGTGGCTCTCAGAGCCTCCCTGAGTTCAGCTCCAACCACTGCTGGCTTTGTCAAGACTTTTTTTTTTTTTTTTTTTTTTTT
>NW_022900935.1:40499481-40510929 GCF_012274545.1 Fukomys damarensis | reverse complement strand
TTTTTTTTTTTTTTTTTGAGACAGGGTCTCACTATGTAGTCAAGACTGACCTGGAACTCACTAATTAGCCCAGGCTGGTCTCAAACTCAGCGATCCTCCTGCCTCAGCCTCCCAAGTGCTGGGATTATAGGTGTGCGCCACCATGCCAGATGCCCCCAGTGTTTCTTCTAATTGATCTCCCTTTCCAAGTCCCTCCCCTCCTCCCTGGCTGCCAGGCCTGAGGATTAATTATCTTCATGACCAAGTTCAGGCAGAACTTGCCTCCCGGGAATCTGGTACAGCCCCCCAACTTCCTAGCTCCACTTTCTCACCACCTTATGTGGGGTCCCCCAGAAATGGAACATCCACTCCTCGGCTTCCAGCTATCTCTTCACCCTGGCGTGTGTGGGTAGTGGTCTCTCAGTGTGCTATATTTGTGGGTCTGTGTTCAAGATTTGTTTTTGAGACAGGGTCTTGCTGTGAGGTTCAGACTGGCTTTGAACTCACTGTGGAGCCCAAGCTGGCCTCAAACTTGTGATCCTCCCGCCTCAGCCTCCGAGAGCTGGCGTCACAGGTAGGCTGACACCACACCGGCTGTGCATGTCCTCTCTTTGCACGCCCCTTCCCTCGGTCGCTAGCCTCTGTTCTGCCGTATTGGGCTAGGAGGCTTCTCCTCCTCCTCACCCTCAGCCCACCGCCGCTTGATGTGGACCTCGTACCAGGTAACAACTCCCAGCCTTGCAGCCTGCTGTGCGCCCCCCTTGCCTTCCTCTAGGGGCGACTTCCCTGCTTGTGTAGGAGCAGGGCTCCCCCTCCTGCCCTGAGGGCTCACACAGCCAGCGTTCATCTCAGCCCAAGGGTCAGGTCCGTTTATTAACTGCACAGACAGCTCCATTTCCAGGTGCCTTTAGGAGTAGGGATTCCGACCCAGTCACTGTCTCCCCAGGGACTGGTCCCCAGCTTTCTCTGTGCCATGTTCCTGACACCCCACTTTCCCGGGGAAGGCATTTCCGGAATGGGGTCGGATCAAAGCATGAATTCAGACTGAGAAGGGCTGTTTCATCCGTGAAATTCAATTCCTCCCCTTCTGGCCCGCGCTAGCTGCCTGGGTGGGAAAAGCTGTGTCCAGCCGCCGCACTGTGGTGTCCCGCGGTGACAAGTGACTGTCCCTGGCCACCCTGCAGGGAACAGTGGCACTGAGGACAGTGCAGCAGCCCCTCACACAGGTCCCATGGGCAGGGCTGAATTCCGCCCCAGTCTGGACAACTGGATGCCAGGAAGCGAATCCCAGGAGTGTGGACCGACCAGAAGCCAGGCTCCTCCTGGGCCCTGTCACTGCTGCGAGGCGGCCGGCGGGAGGTCGGCCAGCTCTTCCTTCTCGGCGTGGACCTGGGACACCTTGTTCATTCTGGCGAAGGTCTGGTTGATCTCGATGAAGGTCTTCTTCTTGGTCTCCGGGATGATCAGGAAGATGTAGATGGTGGTGAGGAGGCAGATCACCGCGAAAATGATGAAGCTGTAGGGGCCCAGGCCCTCCTGGGGGTGGGGGAATTTGGTGAGCAAGGCCGTGTGGTGTGGCCCAGCGGCTGCGGGACAGAGCTGGGCCCCCAGCCCCGCTCACCTGGATGAAGGGGAAGATGAGGCCGATGATGAAGTTGGACAGCCAGTGAACACTGCCCCCGACCATGAAGGCGGCCGGCCGCGAGGACTGCAGGAAGATCTCGGTGATCAGCAGCGCTGGGATGGGACCTGGGCGGGGAGCAGAGGAGGCCGGTGACCTCCCTGAGGGCGGCCAGGCCGGATCCTCAGGCTCTGGACCTGGCACAGGGGTGGGGACATGGGGGCTGGCAAAGGGACAACGGCGCGTTCGGGGATGTCCAGCACACCCTGCCCGTCTGCGTGGCAGATTTCTCTAACTATTCTCCGCCTCGCCCTGGTGCAGCGGGGAGAAGGGAGAAGGCGTTGCAAGGATGAATGTTCCCTCCCCAGGGCCGAGGGGGGCCTTGGAAAGCCCAGAGCCAGCTCGCGGTCACGCACTGGGCCCGACGGCGTGTCCTATGACGTAGATGATGACGCAGGCAATGCTGACGTAGGGCATCCAGGACAGCTGGTCCTGTGGGGGAGGGAGGGAGGCTGAGGCAGGAGGATCACCATGAGCTTGAGGCCAGCCTGAACTACATGTATATATTATATATATGGCAAGACTATCTCAAAAAGACAAGACCGAAGGGGTGGGACCTCAGGAGCCTTGGTCCCCAAAGGGCCAGCTGCTGGGCGGGGAGCAGGGCCTGGCACCTGGTCCTTAGTCAGTGGTGTCCCCTCCACAAGCCCTGCGTGGCGAGTCAGCCGAGAAACGGCTGAGGGCTGCTGGGCTGCAGGGGACGTGCAGGATCTCGACATCCGCTGGGCCAGTGTTTGCTAAAGCAGATTCGTTTCTGTGCCCTGTCCTTTCCATACAGCGGGGGTGGCCCAGGTCCCCTCGCAGGTGGGGCCCACCCAGCTCCTTCACTCCTCACCTGCAGTGCCAGGGCCACCGTGAGCACCACACAGGCCGCGAGGCAGGTGGAGAAGCCGAGCAGCAGCAGCAGGCGCCGTCCCCAGAGCTCCACCACGAACACCTGCAGGAGGAGGGCGGAGGGGAGGAGCTAGTGCCTGCCCACCTACCTGCACGCAAGTGCACACGCATTGCACACTCAAAAAGCACAGCGTTCCAGAGCTGCAGCTGCCCGCCGCTGAACGAGAGCACGCTCCTAACGCCGTGGCCCTAACCCGTAGGATTCCCGCGGACACACGGGTATCGGGGTGCTCTGGGGAGATTCTGCCCACAATGAGGGGCGGCCCCACCGGCCTTACCGGGCCGCACCGGGACCACGCCTAGGCAGGGCCCCTCCATTCCCATCCTCCGCAGCCCCGGCGGGGAGGTGCTGCCCACGGTGCCTCGGCGGACACGCACCGTGCAGATGGTCATGAACACGTTGACGGCGCCCGTGCCGGCCGTCACGTACTGGACGTCGTCGGCCCTGACCCCGGCGCTCAGGTAGATCTGGTCTGCGTAGTAGTAGATCTAGAAGGCAACACCGGGGTTGGCGGGGCGCTGGGTCGGAGGGACTGTCCCTGCTCCGGCCGCGGGCGGCCCTTACCGCGTTCACGCCCGACAGCTGCTGCCCGGCCATGAGGATCACGATGGAGATGAGCTGCCAGCGCAGGGAGCGCAGGTGGAACAGCTTCCACACGGAGATGGAGCCCGCCGCCTTCTCCGCCTCGTCCTCCTGCCGGATCTCCTCCACTTCCTCGGCCACGTTGTCCCAGCCGCGCAGCCTCCGCAGGGCTGGGGGCGCCAGTGAGCCAGGGCGTCAGCCGGGCGGGGTTGGGACCCGGCCTCCACCTCCCACCGGCCGGCCCGCCTGCCTACCCTTTCCGGCAGCGTCTTCGTCCCTCTTCTGGATCAGCAGGTACCGCGGGCTCTCGGGGAAGAAGGGCAGCAGGAGCAGCTGCAGTGCTGCGGGGACCCCGGTCAGCCCCAGAAGGATGGGCCAGCCTGCAAGCGGGGGACGGGAGGTCACAGGGGACCCAGGCTCTGCGAGGCAGACTGCGCTCAGCAGGCATTTAGCCGAGGGGTGACATAGCAGGGACACCTGAGACGGAAGAAAAGCCCAGGAAGACGTGGACACAGGGAGGTCCCCACCTGTCACCCAGGGCCCTGGAAGGACAGCTGGCAAGGGCCAGCAGCCGGGCACACCATGACTGGCCGCCGTCCTACCCCAAGCACACAGGAAGAGAAGCCTGCGCCAGCTGCCATGACAGCTGAGATGGAAACGCGGCGGGGGGCTCTTCCTGGACCCCAAGCGCTCACACAGGATTGGGGTTCTCTTTCTATGCATTGCTCCTTTATTTTGCTTTTCTCTCCTCCTGTGTTTACTGTGAAACACACACGAGCCATGTTTCATGATGCAAAGGGCCACACCCGAAAAGAGCCATGGGGCCCCTTCTCCGAGGGGCTGTGCCCTCTGCTCATCTTCTGTTCATCCTGGGGCCGCAGCAGGTGTCCCTCACGGGGACCAGGCCTGAGACCACGTGGGGACTGAATCTGGCTGCCTCTGATTAAAGGTGCGCTCCGCCTGGAGACAGGAACCCAGACCACAGGCTTTGGGCCCCCACCCATGGGGGGTGGGGTCTTAGGGGTGCGGTCGTGGCCCAACTGCTGGGTTTAGATCCTGAGGAGGCCTTGGACAAGCTGCCCACTTTCAGGCTCTGCACGGGCAAGATGGGCAGATAGCAGCGTGTGCTTCCCTGAGCTGTGTCGGGAAGAGGGAAAGACCCCGTAGATGGTGGCACCTGGCTGGTTATGGGCCCTCAGCGGCTCTGACTGCTGTGATGACCAAGGCCGGTGTCCCTTTCAGAGGTCTGACACAAGACAGAGAGGAGAGATCGCACAGAACAATGCTGGCCCAGGTTCCCTGGCCTTGACTCAGAGCCCCTTTTGGGCCTGAGTGGGAGGGACCATCACAAAGCCCCGGGCAGTAGCACGGCTGGGAGCCCTGAGCCCGAGCTGGGCACACAAGCGGCTGCCACCACTGTGTCTCAAGTCCCTGCAGAGTGGACACCGAGCAACCCAAGGGGAGTTGGGCCTCCCCACCCACGAAAGCCCAGCAGTCACACAGGTTTCGCAGTAGGCCACCAGGGACAAGACAGCCCCAGGGCAGTGGCTGGGGAGGCCTGGGGTACTGGACATCTCTGACTCACCGTTGTCATTTGCCAGGACCTTCCGAAAACCGAAGAGCTGGGCCACCAGGATGCCAACAGTGATGAACAGCTGGGGCACCACCCCCAGGGCCCCCCGCAGGTTTTTGGGGGCCAGTTCCCCTAAGTACATGGGGACCACATTGGAAGACACACCTGGGGGGGGACACAATCAGCAAAGGTCAGTGTGGCGGGGACGAGTCTTCAAAGAATCACTTTGCAATCAGCTTATTTGAGTCAGAACTTCCTCAAAAGGTCTGTGGAGGCCAGGCACGGTGGTGCACGTCTGAAATCCCAGCACTTGGGAGGCTGAGGCAGGAAGACTGCTGTGAATCAGAGGTTATCCTGGGCCACACAGTGAGTTCAAGTCAGTCTGAACTGCATAGTGAGACCCTGTCTCAAAAAACAAACAAGTCAATGGAGATAGAGAACACTTTTTTGAAAAAGGCGGGCAGGTCCCTTGTCCCAGAGCCCAGATCAAGCTGAGGCTCAGAGAGAGATCTGGGGCTGGGGTCAGAGAGGTCTCTGACACCCAGGGGGCCCCGCAGGGGACGGAGTTTAGGGTGAGGGGAGGTTGGAACACTACTAGCAGGTGACATTCTGGTGACATGTGGCGATACTGAGACAGGATGGGTGGGAGGCCGAAGCCGCCTGCTCTGCAGTTCTGCCCAAGGACAGCTCTGTTTAATACTTTGGGAAGACCTGGGCCGCCGGTGCTAACTCTGTGGGCAGCTGCACATCCGGCTCCAGGCTCAAAGCACCACACGGCCCTGGAACCCAAGGCCCTGGGTGTGGGTTGGTCCTCACCACTTAGCAACGGGCCCGGTTGGTTGTGATAGAGAGAACTTCTATAAATAGTCTGAAACGTACAAAATGTTTAAAAAGAAAAAATGGAATAACCACTGCCTTTTGCTTCTGTAATTTGCTTTGCTTTGCTTGTTTAACAAAACACCGGAGGTTTCACCACTGAAGCTTAAAGGCACATAGTAGCCCCAGTTTAAAAATCAACAAATGTCGGAGATGCTAAACCGCATCTAGGATGAGACCAGATGTTCAAGATAAGGCAATGAGCCATAAAACTTCTGCAAACCATATGACTATAAAGGTGTTAAGATGAAAGGAATGTCACCAGTCCTGCTTTCCTAAACCCGAACCCCAGTCTTTTGGGCTGGAATAGATAAACACCCTGAAAGAAACTGCTACAATTGAGTTAACATTGAAACTGTCTTGTGACCATTCTTTGTTTACTTTTTGGTAAGGGGAGGAACACAGTCGAAATCCTTTGCCCTTGTGACCATGTTTTGTGATGGGAGCATGGAATGTCTTATCACCTAAAATGAGGTCATGATAGTAGAACTCCTATAAAAAGCAGGTTGTAACCCAGCCCAGAGTCGATTGTTTGGCATGGACTTTGGTGAGGGCAGACCCTCTGCTAGCAGAGTAAACCTTTTTTTAAAATTTTACTCACTTCTGGGTCTCTGTGTGTCATTTACCAGTTCCTTCTACAAAAGTTGCTTCTTTTTCTTTTCCTTCTCTTTCTTTTCTGCTTTCATTCTTTTTTCTTTATTGGGGGGGCAGAGGCTTGAACCCAGGGCCTTGGTGTTGAGCTATATCACCCCAGCCTTTTAAAAAATGTTTTAGGGCCGGGGATTTGGCTCTGGTTCCACCACCTGCCTCGCAAGCACAAGAACCAGAGTTCGATCTCTGGTACAAAAAAAAAAAAATCTCCTAAAAAGTTTTGGTTTAGGGCTGGGGATTTAGCTCAGTGGTTCTGCTGCCTGCCTTGCAAGATCAAGGACCTGAGTTCGATCCCTGGTACCAAAAAAAAAAGTTTCATTTTGCGTCAGGGTCTTACTAAGTCACCAGGCTGGGCTAGAAGTCGTGATCCTCTGGCCTCGGCCTCACAGGGGGGGCTGGGATTACAAGCATGAGGGCAGGCGTTCCCAACCCTGACCAAGGACGTGTGCAAAACAGCCGGGGCCCAGGAGGTCGGTGGAGAGACTTGGTGCGGGTGGGAGGCTCCCTTCCCGCCTCCCTGACAGCGCGGTTGTTTATTTCACTGCCCGGGTGAGCTTTGCTGTGGCTTTACCCAGACCTGGCGCCCTCCCTGCTCCGCGAGGGGCCCGAATCTCCCAGGGCCAAGGCCGTGCGGTCACCCACCTGCACAGATGCCCACCAGAAGCCTGGAGACTATGATGAGCTCGAAGGACTTGGCAACCTTGCTGCACCCCATTAAGATTGCGGGCACGATGGAAAATATGTTGTTGAACAGCAGCGCCCCCTTCCTGCAGAGAAGAGCAGCTGAGTTGGCTTAAGGCCCCATTTATTCACGTTCTAACACCGAGGCTGATAGTTTCCCTTATATTTTCTTACTGTTTCATATATGAAGAATCAGGTATAGGAGAAATATTGACTGTCTTTTATTTTAGAACTTTTGGAAGAAAACAGTGTGAGAGTTCATAGGAAGGATGGTACTGAGGTCAAATGCATGAAAGAGAATGACAGGTTGTACTCAGCAATAGATGTCTCTGAAATCAGAGAAAGTGACTCACAAGGCGGACTGTTAAAAAGGGCAAAGCACGTGTGTATTCGTCAACTTCATCTAAAACGAACATCAAACTGGAGGTACAAGTGGAATGACGAAAAAGTCAGATTTCTAAATAGTAACTGGTTGCTACTCCCAGAATTTTGCATTGCTATTCTCTTTTTACAGTTTAAAAAATTTTTAAATTAAAAAAAAATCTTCATTAAGTTTATCGGTACATTTTAGGTATACATCACTGGGGTCTTGTGCCTTTATATGACGTATCTTTGTTCTTATTTTTTCCCCATTCCCCAGCCCTTCTCTTGCAGCCCCTCCACCCTTCCCTGTTTACAAAGACATTGTTTCCATGTCTTTCCTTTTCACATATTTTCTTTTCCCTTCTTTCCTTTTCCCTACGCCTTCCACTTCCTCTACTCTTTTAGACCTTTTCTTCCTGTTACACAATATTATACATTTTGATCCTTATTTACACTTTTAGTTTTTCACACCAGAGAGACTATTCAGTATTTACACATTTGTGACTTATTAATTTCACTTAAGAGTATAGCCTTAGGCTGGGCATGGTGGCGCACGCCTGTAATCCCAGCACTCGGGAGGCTGAGGCAGGAGGATGGCTGTGAGTTTGAGCCCAGCCTAGGCTACATAGTGAGTGCCAGGTCAGTCTCAACTACATAGTGAGACTCTGTCTCAAACAAACAAACAAACAAACAAACAAAACCAAAGAGTATGGCCTCAATGTGCATCCACTTAGCTAGAAATATCTGTTTTATCATTCTTTATGGCTGAGTAGTACTCCATTTCATAAAAAAAAAAGAACCATCTTAAGCTAATTTGTGACCTCGGTGTAAACTTGAAATCCAAACAGAGTGAGGGTATTAGAGAAAAATACAGGCCAGCCTCACTGTCACAGATGCAGAAGCTCTAAATGGAATAGCAGCAGGCTGAACTTGACCTCATATAAAATCTTTAATGTATTTATCATATCCAGGTTTATTGTGAGGGAGCCAAGTGCAGTAACACATGCCTGGGAACCCAGCTACTAGGGAGGCTGAGGCAGGGGATGCAAATTTGAGGACAGCTGGGGCAATTTAGTGAGATCTTGTCTCACAAAAAAAGGAGTGCTGGATGTGGCTTGGTGTTGCCTGGATTCAAACCCTGGTATCAGAAACAAACGAAACTGGGAAAACAAAGATGGTACTGGCAGGGTGTGTAAAATAGCACTATCTCAGCTGGGCATAACTTCAGACACAGAATTTGACACAAATCATTGGTGCTGTGAAACAAGGAATTGAAATGGTACTATCAGCTGGGTGTGATGGTGCAAGCCTGTGATCTCAGCTACTTGGGAGGCTGAGGCAGGAGGATGAAAGGTTAGAGGCCAGCCTTGGCAGCTAGCAGGACCCTGTCTCAAAAAAAAAAAAAAAAAAGATGGGCTCATCTTTAAGAAAAGTTGCAAACAACTGAACCAAACAATCTAATTTCCCAGGAAGAGGTCAGGCTCTCAGATCCCATCCAGAGCTGTGTATGTTCATTCTTAGAACTTTTCCCAGAAAAGCTGGAGAAGGAACCAGGGCCTGGATTGGTTTGCTCTTCAGTAGAACTGGGGATTGAACCAACGGCTTTTGTACTGAGCTACAACCTCAGTTCTTTATGTTTTATTTCGAGACAGGGTCTTGCTATGTAGTTCAGGGCAGCATCAAACTTGAAATTCTCCTGCCTCAGCTTCCCAGAGTGCTGGGATGACAGGTGCCCACCACACCCTATAAGTCTCTAACATTTCCAGAGATAGCAGCAAGGACATTGTCCTGAGCCTGGCTTCACAGGTCACAGTGAGGGGGTCAACTCGGAACCACAGAGTCTCACACCAGGACTTGCTGGGGTTCAGCTGGGACTAAACTGCACATTTCTTGGTCCCAGGTGACACAGGGCAGGGGGCGACCTTTGTGTCAGGTCGTGACAAGCGTTCAGGGGCGCTCGGCCACGACCTGGGCTGTGTCCTGTGCCCTGGCCATGCCCTTAGGAGCAAAGAGGCCTAGATTTGTGCTTGGGAAGATGCCTCTTCATGGCTGAGTCCCAGGTCTCATCAGCACCCACTGCTCCTCCTGTGTCCCTGGGAGACAGGGGTCCCAGCCACCTTCAAGACCTGGCCCAGTTCCCCAAATGCTGTCAATGTCTGGTCTTCTTTTAAAGATAACAACAGAAAGTGCAAAATACCAGGGTGGCTGTTACCCTCATATCATGTTAAGGGTTGCAGGTTTAGGGCTACGCTTATAAACTGACCACGCAGCAGCACACACCTGTAACTCCAGTACTCAGGAGGCCGAGGTGGGAGGATCGCAAGCCAGAGGCCAGCCTGAGCAGTAGTGTATCGAGACTCTGTCTCAAAATAAGAATTAAAAAACAAGCAAAAAGGGCTGGGGGCGTAGCTTAGGGGTACAGTGCTTGCTTAGCATGTGTGAGGTCCTTAGGTTCAACCCCCAGGACTGCAAAACAAATGAAAACCTCAACCAACAAACAAAAGAAACTTGATGATGGGGTCTACAAATTCCAGAGTAAAAATCCCCTCCCTTACCTGCCGAATGTATTCACCAAGGGGCCGACCAGGAGGGACCCGATGAAGCCCCCGAACGGGAACATGGATACCGTCACAGACCAGAGCAAGGTCAGGGTGAAGGAGCCCATGGGCTCCCCGGTGCGGCTGTATTGGGTCTCATTGTAAAACTGCTTCATGAACTGCGGACAGAGAGCACAGGCCCCAGTCGGTGTGTCCGGTTTTGCAGAAATAACAATGGCAGTCGGTGGGAAGCCCATGTGGGTGGGTGGGGTCCTGGGCGCACAGACTGCAGCTTAGGAAGAGGAAGGGCTGGGACACAGGGTCCAGGGCAGCGAGTCCTGGGGCGAAAGGTAAGACTCTGGGCAGCGCCTCCTCGCGGGGAGTGGGGCCTGGCTCCTGCCTGTCCCCTGTGGGAGGCAGAGGCTGGGGGCTGGGGGCCAGGGACTGGGGACCAACGGCCTGTGCCAGGGGCCCCGTCCCCTGCCTGGGTCAGACCTACCTCTGAAGGCGAGTTGACGGCGGACACATTGTACCCATACTGGAAGGACGAACCGAAGGCGGCGATCAGGGTGGCCAGGGCAAGCACAAGCGTCAGCCTCTGCCAGAGAGAGGGACGCAGGTCAGGGGGAGCCAGGGCTCGAGGACCCCGGCCTCACTTTCAGCTGGAGAGGTGATCTTGGATTCTGAGGGTCTGTGGCTTGCAGCCACGCCATACCGCAGCAGCTCTTGTCCTGCAGAGAGTGCCAGCGGGCTTTTCTCACCCACCTCACCCGTGATCTCTGGGGTCTGACAGCCCTGTGCCCCTGGGATGATGGCAGCTCCCCGAGTTTCTGCTCTTTGATGCCGGGCACCCTCTTCCCAGCGGTGACGCCCCAAAGTTCTCCAAGCCTCCTGCGTGGCCCTGGGTGGGCTGTGGAGTCCCCCCAGTGAGAACACCAGGCTGGATAGAAACCTAGTCCAGTACTCCAGACAGTGCAAATCAGAGACAGGGCAACTTCCACTCCAGGGAACCCAGCTTGGCTGCATAAGCAAGTTCAAGTCCGGGCTGGACCATATATTGAGAGCAAAGGAAGCTTTGGGACCACAGCTTGACTGTCAAAGTGATGGTTCATCCTGTGCTGTGCACATGTGCCTACTCCCTGGGATGGTCATAAATCATGTACTGTAATACATACTAATAAAATTTTAAAATGAAATAAGTCCATCTTCGGGGCCGGGGATTTAGCTCAGTGGTTCAGCTGCCTGCCTCGCAAGTGCAAGGACCCGAGTTTGATCCCTACCTCCCCCAAAAGTCCATCTTCCTTTGTCTCCTTTAGATCAATCAGGGTGAGACCTTTTTTTCTGGTACCGGGGATTGAACTTAGAACCTTGCACTTGAGAGGTTGATGGGTGCCACTGAGCTAAATTCCTGGCCTTTAGGGTGAGACTTTTAAACCCTAACGAGGCAGGATGAACACCCTTCCCCAGCCTGAAGCAGTTATAAGCAGAGGGACCAGCCCTTCTGTACCCTTTAAGAATAAGGGTTTGCGGGGCCTGGGATTTAGCTCAGTGGTTCCTCCGCCTGCCTTGCAAGCACAGGGAGCTGAGTTCGATCCCTGGTACCAAAAAAAAAAAAAAAAAAAAAAAAAAA
>NW_022900935.1:40475735-40499304 GCF_012274545.1 Fukomys damarensis | reverse complement strand
AAAAAAAAAAAAAAAAAAAAAAAAAAGAATAAGGGATTGCTGGGTGTGGTGGCACTGCCTATAATGCTCCCAAAGGCTGATGCAGAATTACTGAGGCCAGATGGGGCTACAGAATGAGTTCAAGGCTATCCCGAACTACATAGTGAGACCCTATATAAAGATAGGTAGAAAAGAGACACAGGAAATCATAAACAAAAAGATTTATGTTTTTAAGAAAACAGCAGCTCCTGGACACAAAGTCATCCACGGTCATGCATTATCAGTATTCCTTAGGTTTGTCTGCGCTTTTTCTTCTAGGCCTGTTGCACCTAAAATCCTGTAAAGATACTTTACGTCTATAAAGAGCAGAAGGCTGACTTTAAGATAAGGGAACAGATTGAGAAAATTCAAAGAATGTTTTTAGATAAAACATTTTAGATCACCCATAAAAACACATGGGGTGTTCCAGGGCTTTCGCCTGTAAAGTGGGCCACTATCTTTATGGGAGTGGGCTACCCTTTTTCTTGTAACCAAGACCAAGTGAGAACTCCCCAAAGAGTCACAAATTCTAGATTTCCACCTCCAAAAATCACATAAACATTCCCACCTCCTAACTGTACCTCACCTCTCTCTTTGGAGGGCCTACATTCTATTTGAGTGAGTACTTTACATTTCTGCCTAATAAATCCCTGTATGGCAGGCAGGCACAATGACACTCATCTATAATCCCAGCAATCTGGGAATCTGAGGCAGTAAAATCAAGTTTGAGGCCAGTATGGGCACCCACTGGCTCATCTCTAAATTTTAAAAAATGCAGAGCTGGGAGTGTTGACGCAGACCTGTAATCTCAGCACTTGGGAAGCTGAGGCAGGGCCAGCGTGAACTACAAAGGGAGACCCTGCCTCGACCCCCCCAAAATAATAATTTTTAAAAATGCAAAGGGAGAGGATATAGTTCACTGGTAGAGCAAAGTTTTCCTAGTATGTGGGAAGCCCTGGGTTCAAACCCAATACCAGAAAAAATAAGGAGGGAAGAGAAAAAGAAAAAGAAAGAACAAAAAGAAAGCAAGTAAAACTTAGCCCTTCTCACTTGGCTGAGATCTGCTTTCACCAAACGAATGCACAAATGGCTAATTCATCAACAGCTCTGAGCTCCCCTGTCAGGAAGTCCAGAGGGGGCACCCACAACACCCTCGGGACACTGCGGTCAGAAGTGGGGGGCAGGGCGCAGTGCATGGGGAAGGTTGGCTCCAGGGGCACGGGTGGGCCGTGGAAGAGCTGGGCTCTCACTTGCTGTGCTCGACATCCCGGGGTCACCTCAGCTGCTGGATACAGAACAGGTGTGGGCAGGTGTCAGAAGCCATTCTACATAATTTTGGGGAAGATCATTTCACAATTAATTATGATTAGGCCTAGACTTCCTGCCTACAGGATGGCTACGGACATGGCGAAACAACTCCACTTTTGCCTCTGGTCACAGTGGAGACCTCAATGGTCCCGTGATGCTGGGACAATCAAGGACAAGATTACATCAGCTGAGGACATCCTGGTTCCTTGAGAACCCAGCCGTAGGAGAAAGGTTTCACCTGGGGAGGGACATGTTCCTTTTCAGCTTAACTCATCCCACCTACAGTTGTAAGAAGTCTTTGCTCCTCTCTCCGTCCTGATCAACATAAACTCCTCCCACCTACAGTTGTAAGAAGTCTTTGCTCCTCTCTCCGTCCTGATCAACATAAACTCCTCATCAAACTAAGATCTTCATCAGCATAAGATCCTTGTCAGTTTAGGATTTCCACCGCCCCTGAGAATCTGATATACCATCATCCAGGGATCATCACTGACCTCTGAATCATCGGCTACTCCCTATAACACAGGAAATAGTGGCAAGCTCAGGTGCCTTGTCTTTGCTGCTCAGAGCAGCATTAATCAGGCCCGTGCCCAGCTTCTCTAAATCTCCTTTCCTGTCTTAAATCTTTAATTCACCTTGTGCTGTAGTGGCTCACGGAGACAGGCCAGCTGGGCATGGTGGTGCACACCCCTCATCCCACCACTCAGGAGGCTGAGGCAGGAGGGTCACTGCTGAGTTTGAGGCCAGCCTGAACTATACAGGGTCAGGAAGTACAGGCTTTGAGGACTCCGCAGAGTAAAGCAAAGAGCTTGGTACTCCCATATTGGGAGCGCAAATCAGTGCTATGGTGAAGGGCTGCTTCCCAGCTGTCTGAACAGCAGCTCCAGAGCATCGTGAGCAGGAGCCTTGACAGGATGGGAGAAGGGCAGGGCCAGGCTGGAAAAGTCTGGCAACCACTCCCAGAGTGAGACACAGAGAGTGACAAGCGTGGGACTCAGTGATTCTGCTCCTAGATGAGAACCCTGGGGAGCAAACTGTGTGTCCGTGCAAAACCCAAACATAGGTCTTTATAGCAGCACTAGAACCCTCAGGTGGGAGCCACCCACGTGTCCACCAGCTGATGTGTGGGAAAACACGATGACACGGCATGTGCCCACAACGGCCATGAAAAGACAAGAAGTACTATGAGGTGTGGTGGCACACATCTGTAAGCTTAGCACTCTGGGAGGCCGAGGCAGGATGATCTCAAATTGGAGCCCAGCCTGAGCAACGTAGTAAGATCCTGTCTTAGAATAAAAAATATTTAAAATCGCTGGGAATTTGGCTTAGTGTGAAGGCCCTGGGTTCCATTCCCAGTTCCACAAAAGAAAAAAAAAAGTAAGGAAAGAAAAAGAAAGACATGAAAGGCTGCTACACGCTACGGAGCAGATGACACTAAAAACACCTGTGAGAGGGCCGGGGATTTAGCTCAGTGGTTCCACCACCTGCTTTGCAAGGGCAACGATCTCTGAGTTTGATCCTTGGTACCAAAAACAAACAAAAAAACACCTGTGAGAAGCCAGCCATGTGGCTGCACTTATGTGACATGTTCAGGATGGGCAAGGCCAGAGCAAAGTCTTAGAGATGATGAAAATAGCCTAAATCACTACGGTGACAGTTGTCTACCTCTGAATATGCACTGAAAAGCAGGTTTTCAATCGTGTCCACCTCTACTTCCTATGACTTACAATCTATCACCTTCCCGGAAGGAAACTGCACAGTTCAGAGGGAACTGGGAATTTTGTTTTTTGAGCACTCGGGAGGCTGAGGCAGGAGGATCATCCTGAGTCAGAGGCTGGCCTGGACTACATATGGAGATCTTGTCTGAAGAAAAAGCAAAAAGCCCAAGGCGGCCAGGACTCAGCCATCTGCCTGCACCACCACACAGGAACTTTGCACTCTCCCCGGGCTCTCCCTCACCCTTTCCCCAAGCCCTTGGTTCTGCCTCCCTGAGCTGGGCTTTTTTTAGACCCACAAACAAGTGGGATTATGCAACACCAGTCCTTGGTGCCTGGCTGTCTTCACATAGCACGGTGCACTCCTGGTGGCACCAACATAAGATTTTCCTCTCTCTTAAGGTGACAAAGTCTACATTTTAGCTGTTTTTGTTTTTTGTACCTGGGATCAGACCCAGGACATCCTGCTTGGGAAGGAGGCGGTGGCACCACTGAGTTAAATCCCTGGAACAAGGTCTACACTTTAAACGGCTGAAATTGTATAGCATGTGAGTGACATTCTCAATAAAGGAGCTTTTCTTTGAGGCAGGGTCTCACTATGGAGCCCAGGCTGGTCTCAAACTCACAAGCAATCCTCCTGCCTCAGCCTCTGGAGTGCTGGGCTGACAGGCGTGCGGCACCACGCCCGGCACCAATACCTTTTCAGTTGTGAAATAAAAACAAGATCACCGAGCCAAGGCGCTCTGAGAACCCTAACTCAGTGACTGAAGCGCTAGGGTTTCCTGCCCTCTGGGGACTCGGCAGTAGCTTGTCACATGTGGGAGAGGCGGATGAACCTGGGACGCAGGACAACACTGCCACGGGGAATTGTCCATGTCTCGGTGCTGGGCCCTGTGGCTACAGCACTTAGGGCCAAGTTCTGTAGATCCCGGGCTGTGTGTGGGAATTATCACAGCTTTCCCTTGTCCCGGGCCCCGGAGGTGTACGGCGCTAGATTATTCCCATGCTACAGGCAGGAAAGCGAACTTGCAGAAAAGCCCCGCTCAAGTCCCTCAGAGTCCAGGAGTGGGGAGAGCGAATAGCAACCCACAGGAGTAGGTTTCTAGTCCCCAAGGCAAGCAGCTCACACCCCTGATACACAATGTCTTGCACACATGTGTGCTCCAAGCAGGGCGTGGTGGCACACATCTGTCTTCCCAGCACTTGGGAGGCTGAGGCAGGAGGATTGCTGTGCGTTTGAGGCCAGCCTGTGCTCCATGGTGAGGTAAGGCCAGCCTGAGCTACATCGCAAGACCCTGTATCAAAAAAAACAAAGGAACAGCAACAACAACAAATGTGCAGTCCAAGCAGATACTGCTGGATGAATAAAATGCAAATGCCTTGAGAGTGTTAATACATTTGTTTGTTTCTTTTTTTTTTTTTTTTTTTTTTGAGAGTTTCTCACTCTGTCTCTGAGGCTGGTCTTGAACTTGTGACCCTCCTGCCTCAGCCTCCTTCAGTGCTGCACTACCACACCTCTCAACAGCTGTTCCCGTAGAAGTGTTCTCCCAGGCGTTTGTTAGCAGCTTCGCTCCACAGCCCAGCCAGTCCAGCCCAGCAGCCCCCAGCTCCTTCCCGGCCTAGCCGGCACTGGCTCGCTGCTCCCAGCAGGCCCCACTGTGAGGTGCCTGGCTCCTTCCCCAGGCGGGGCACTCACCCCTTTCTTCTTCTGCAGGTGGGGCGGCTGCTCCATCGTTGCTCTGGAAGAGTCTTGCTGGCCTCCTCCAAGGAAGGTGCACTGCCTGGAGAGAAGGACCAGCTGCGCACTTTGGCCTCAGGCTGGCAGCCAATGACATTTTTATAGCCAGTCCCAGTCAGAATAACCCCTTCGTCACCCAGCGGGCTGCACTTTCACTTCTGCTTTTAAGTGACGCGCCCAGGCTGGGCTTCTATTGACCCGCCCCTGGGGAGGGGGAGAGGGAGGGGAGGGGGAGGGGGAGGTTTTCAGTGAGCTCCTTCCTGCTGGAGCCACCAGGCAGGCCCCAGGCAGGAGCTGCAAGGGCATTAGGGGCAGGAACACACTGACAGCAGCTGTCTGGACCCCAGGGACACCAGGGACTGGGGACCTGCAGCCTAGGTCCTAGCCTAGGTCCTAGCCAGGAGGGCACCCCCAATCTCGATGGGATCAGTTTTTGCCCAAGTATAACCCCCCTTCTTTTGATGCCAGGGCTTGAACTCAGGGCCGTGGGCATGCGAAGCACCTGCATCTAGGGAACTACACCCATGGATCAGACTTTGGGGTGAATGAGTTTCTTATTTTTCCTTCTTTTTCTTTTGCAGTCCTGAGCATTGAATCCAGACCTCTGCACTGAGCTACATCCCCAGCCCTTTGAAATTTATTTTTGTCCTGAGATAGATCATTAAGTTGCCCTGGCTGCCTCAAACGTGGAACCCTTCTGATTCAGCCTCTCAGAGTGCAGGGATTACAGGTGGATGCCACCGCACCATGCTGGCAGTCATCTTAATAATTTTCTTATTAAATCGCAACATGCCCAAGCTGAAGTACTATGGAGGTTACAAGTCATTTTCCCTTATAAGGAGCCCGGTGGCCTGGAGGCAGGATTTTCTGTACCCTCTTCGATATGGAGCAGTAAAATCCCCGCGCCCCTTTATGACCAGGGCAGGGACAGTAAGCACCACTGGGCTCTGTGTCCGTCTACCCACAGCCAGGACACTGCTAGCCCCCGTGCCGGACACGTGCTCAGCTGCCCCAGGGCCACCACGGGCCAAGTGGCCGAATGCAGAGCCAAGTCCCACGCCTGATTGCTGACTTCAAGATGCCACCGCCCGCTTTATTTGCCATGGCGCAAATCCAGCTCCTGAACCGTTTCTTCTTCTCATTTGCCTTATACAGCAGCTGCTGAGTGCCCAGCCAGTGCAGGGACTGTCCTTGCTCCTGGGAGGCCTAGACGTCTCCAGACAGCAGTGTCTCTCAATGCCTGTCTTCTGTCCTGGCCCTGATACTGCAGATAGGTAAGTTAATTAGGTGTCTCTTAGGCAGATAGACAGGGCCCCCCTCCAGGAGCCGACATGGAGGGAAATGAAGACACATCACTGAGGCCAGCACTGTAAAGGGAGAGAAATGGCCACACCCACATAGGATAAATAGCAGTGACTGATATTCTAAGCAGGTGTCAACCACCTGGGTGGGGGACCAAGAACTTCCAGGAAAGATCCTTCACCCACCCCTTACCCCTGAAAATCCTTGCTCATTCCTCGTGCGCTTGCTGAGTGATTTGCTTCCCCTCTGGGTCCCTATTTAATCAGTATTACCCAAGCAACCGTCTTTGCAATCGTACTAGTTGACTATAGTTTTGTCCCACCTTGAACCTGCCTCACCTCTTGGCTTTGTCACATAGAGAAGGTTTTTCTTTGAGAAGAAAGGTTGAGGGGAGGGCAACCTACTTTCCAGTCCTGCTTCTGCCTCTCTTAGACAGATGCTCTTTCAGTAAACTTTTCCTGCTGGGCGTGGTGGCTCATGCCTGTAATCCCAGCCCTCAGGAGGCTGAAGCAGGAGGATCGCTGTGAGTTTGAGACCAGCCTGGGCTACATAGTGAGTTTCAGGGCAGTTTCAACTACATAGCAAGACCCTGTCTCAAAAAACAAAAACAAAAGCAAAATAAATAAAATTTTCCTACTCTTTTTTTATTTTTTGCTACTGGGGGTGGAACTCAGGTCCTTGAGCTTGCGAGGCAGGTGTGGTGCCACTGAGCTAAATCCCCCTAACCAGATTTTTCCTACTCTTAACCTGCAGAGTAAAACCTGAATGACAAGCCCATGCTAAATGACAAAGGGCCTAGGAGACAGTGCTCTAACCCCGTCCCATTGTAGCCATAGCCCCGACCTTTCTTCAAACCCTGTTTTAGGACTGTAAGGCAATCTTGTACTGTTTGAAGTCCTGACCATGATTAATGTGTAAATTAGTGATTCTAGAAAATGAGATTAAATCTGTAGCATACATAGAGACCCCAAGTTGATTGTTGAACTGTTTGCTCATCCGGAATGTCTTGGTGGCTGTTGAAACACCCTATAGGCATCTGTTGATCATCGATAGTACGTGACTGCTGAGTACGTGACTGCGACCACCAGCTCAAATCAGCAGACCACTAACCTTTGTCCCCTGCCTGCAAGCTTAGAATGTTAACCCCCTTTTACCTCCCTATAAAAGGACCTCAGCCCCTGAGCTGGAAACTCCCTGAGCTACTTGGCTCCGGGAGTGCCCTCTGGCCAGACTAATAAAGGTCTGTTCTCCAACTCGTCCGGTGGGTTCCTTCCCGGGTGATTCTCCTGCTTGTGGAGCTCCTGGAGCCATCGCTGGGCTATAGGCCTAGCATCTTGGAGGCCCTTTCGGCTGTTCAAGCTCCTCAGAGTAGAAGTAAGGCCCTAGGTCTTACAGCAGTGTTCCTAGAATTCATTCTTCAATTTTAGAGAATGCAAACTCCCGTTTCAGATACCTAGCAGGTTTGGGAGTTACATCTCTTCCCCCTGTATCGCTAACAGGAGGATCTTCCGCTAAGGTGTGGGAAGGCCGGAGGCTCCTGATAATTTCACAGCATTTGGAAAATTCTCCAAAGGGAAACCACTTGAATGTGGTGGGGCGGTCACTTACTGGGGGTGAAGGGAAAGCAGGGGGGGGCCAGGGATTTAGCTCAGTGGTTCCACCGCCTGCCTTGCAAGCCCAAAGACCAGAGTTCGATCCCCGGTACACAAAGAAAGAAAGGAAGGAAGGAAGGAAGAATGGAGGGAGGGAGGGAAGGAAGGAAGAAAGAGGAAGAAAACTGCCAGAGGAGGACCTGGGGGTGCACATTTATAATCCCAGCACTCTGGGAGACTGAGGCAGGAGGATGGAAAGTTGGAGCCCATCCTGGGCAAGGTAGGAACTTAGTGAGACCCAGTGTCGAAATTCACATTCCACACTTCCTGTGTCCCCGCGTCCCCATTCACAGCTGAGCTGCCCCGGCCCTGCCTCTATTTCCTCAGCTGGGACGGGAGGGGCCGCGATCCAGGGGCACAGGGATTGCCCACCAGTACCTCGTTCCTGCAGTCTGGGGACCGCGGACACTAACGCCACCAACGCAGGGGGGCGCGCGGGGCAGGGACCACGACATTGCGGGGGGGGGCACCGGTGGCCTTGTCACCTGCACAGCGCGGTTCCCTCCCCCTTTGCTGGCCGAGTGTCCCCAGGTTGCCGCCAGGCTCCACAAGGGGCAGCGAGGACCTGGGGTTCCTTCCTGTTTCTGGTCCGGTCGGCGACGGCGACGGCGACGGGGTTCCCCTGAACCCCTGACCCTCCTGGCTCCGCCCTGCCTGCTGGACCTGATCCTTCCAGCCAGTTCTCATTTGGAGTACAAAAGGACAATAATGCTGGGATGGTGGCACGTTTTAATCCCAGGCCTTGGGAGGCTGAAGCAGGAGGATTGCAGCCAGACTCAAAAAAAAAAAAAAAAAAAGATTAAAAAATAAAGGAACAATTATTGTCACCTCTGAGGACGGAGAGTAGCCTGCCCCTGCCACTAGCCAGGAAACTTTGCCTTGGGCTAGAAAAGCCATTACAAATTTACTGGCAGCAGAAAAGGGAGATCAAATTCCTGCCTGGGATTTTTTTTCTCTTTTCTTTTTTTTTTTGAGGCAAAGTCTGTCTCCCTTTGTATTTCAGGCTGACATTATGTGGCCCAGGCTGTGCTCCATTTTGCAGCAATCCTCCCAAGTGCTGGGATCCTAGGTGTGTGCCACCACACCTTGGATTCTAAGAAGCATCTGTACAGCTGCCTGTGAGGGGCACGGACCCGCGCTGTCTTTGTCCCCAGACTCCTCCAGGCCAGGATGTACTGAGCAACACCTGACAACCACCCTACTTGGGCACTTCCCTGCTCAGGTCTGTTCTCTCCCCGGTTTCTACCCTGGCGATAAAGATCAGACTAGGCACAGCTGGGACCACCGAGGCAGGACAAGTCTAAGCAGCAGGTGACGAGGTTATTGCCATCTGGGTGCAGGTGGGCCAAGGGCGAGAAGGCTGTCGGCACTGAGAGGAGGCGGTGAGGGGTTGGTACGGGGCCATTTAGGTAGGGGGGGAACTGGTGGAGAGGGAGGAGGATTTTAGGGTCCCAGGGTGATGGGCCTGGGGCAGGTGGATAAACAGGGTGCTGGCGAGAGCAGCAGGGTGGCTGCAGGCTTGTGGTTATCTCTGTGTTCCTGTGGAGGAGGTTATCTTGTCAGCTTGGGCAGGAAGGTCCCACTTGGGGGACCTGTAATCCCTGTTCTGTTATAAAGAAGGAGAAAAGGTTAGAGGGGGCTACCTTCTCATGAATGCTTCTAGCATGACTGGGGTCAGCGGGCATCCTGTGGGAAGAGAGAGGAGAGGTATGTGTGTGTGTGTATGTGTGTGTGGTTCAGTCCTGGTGTAAGGCAGCTTAGCTGTTGGGATGATGATGACCTTCTCCTTGGGCTTTTCATGTGATAACTGTAGTGGGCAGTTGGGAAGAGTCCTTTAGGTGTCATGGATCTGATCCGTTCCTGGATAAAATCTGTCTAAGATGTTATTTTATTTTATTATTTATTTATTTATTTTTGAGACAGGGTCTCACTATGTAGTTGAGATTGAACTCACTATGTAGCCCAGGCTGGTCTCGAACTCACAGTGATCCTCCTGCCTCAGCCTCCTGAGTGCTGGGATTACAGGTGTGGGCCACCATGCCCAGCTGTCTAAGATTCTATTATGCAGGGTCGAATAAGGAATAGCAGAAAGATTGGGATGAGGAGCTCTAACAGGGAGAAGCCAGGACATCCGGGCTGCTTGGAAAAGACAGCCATTCACAGGACCACCTGGAGCCTGATTTCTGTGCCCGGCGGCCTGATCCTGAAGCCAAGCTGGCAGGGAATGTGAGGGCTGAGGGGTACACTGTGAGTAGGAAGGGAAGGTGGAGACACACGAGGGAGTCAGGCTGCCCGTGTGGCTAGACGGGAACAGGAGAAGGGTGTCCGGGTGGGTTTTGTCCAGGACCAGCCACAGAGGATCGCCCAGAAGAGGAGGCACTCGATTCAGGGGAGGAACGGAATCTAGGGATTTGATCTGAGGATGGGGTGGGGGAGGAGTTGCTTGGCCCAGAGCAGAGGGGATTCAGAAAATTAGCCTGAGGGGAGTGGGCGGCTGTCTTTGGCCAAGGATGGATTGGTGCCGGTTCTGCAGGGAATGAGTTTACTGCAAGGTTTTGTAAAGCTCATTGGAAACAGCAGGGTGGAATGGCTGAGGGGCCATAGGAGGGTTTAGAGAGAGAAAAACAGGGAATGCTACCCGGGTCAAAGGGCAAAGGGTGAAGCAAGGGAAGTGTTTAAGATCTTTTTATTAATTACTGATCTGGAGGAGAGGGCAGGAAGGATGGAAAGCATTTCGGTCTGTTCTGGGGAGAAGTTACAGAGTGCCCTGAAAACAGAGATGTCCTATCTAGTTGAGATAGGACTTGAGGATTTGGAAATATGAAGGTGAGACCGTACAAGAGGAGAGCAGCTGGATGAGGTGAATAAAATGGCAAGACACACAGATGCCGGGCGTTTATATTTCCTCCTGAATCTGGGTCCGGGTGATGGGAGCGGGGAGGTGGAGCAGTGGGGGAATGACTTGCTGTCCAGGGGTTTGAGGGCTCCCCTCACTTAGGTCGTAGAGTGGCTCGGAGGAGGGAGCAGCAGTAGGTGTGAGAAGGGCCGTGATTTGGTAGGGATCGGAGCCTGGAATGGTGGGCCTGGCAGAGAGGTTTGGTAAAATATCTCATCCCACAGGCGGGGTGGGACAGGTGGGAATGGCTGGGAACAAACGAGTCAACGTCTGAGCTTTTAATTGGTGTAGGATCAGAGGGTTTTGAGAGGCCATTGAGGCTAAATTGAGGCTAAGTTTGCTGTCCTGAGAAATGAAGAGTGAAATGGATCCCCCCGGACTGCTCAGAGGTGAGACGGCCTTGCCTTCTATGGCAAAGCTCACCGGAATGTGGCACGCGTGATGGTTCCAGGGGTACCTGAACCCTCTGAGTGTTCATCGTCTGGGGACCCACAGGTCAGGAGGGTTAGGGCACCTGAGCCGGTGGGGGGGTGGCCCTGGGCTGGGACCTGGAGGTGGGTGGTCCTGGTCACCCAGTACTTTCCACCCCTGGTCCATGGCTGGGGGTTGGGACAGTCTTTGGCCCAGTGGCCAGTCTGGTGCCCCATAAAGCAGGGTCGTGGGCCCCTTTTTGGGTCCCAGGAGCTTTAATTTGGCCCCTGAAGGGCTTTCGGTCCTTTTGGTTGGTTTCTTATAGAGGATGCAAGCAGTTGAAAGTCAGAAATATACTGCTGGAGGGCAGTCATGTCACCATTATTGAAATGCTTTTGCATAGAGAATTTGGCAGTTCTACCTTTTATTTTAATTATTTTTACTGGTACATTTAAGGTATACACGATAATGACATTCATCATTGGAAATGTGCACCTTGACAGGATCCATCTTGGTTGAAATGCTTGATCAATCAGTTTCTGTTGGGAATCTGAGACCAGACTGAACTTCCTTGCAGCGTTCTGTGAATATCTGAAGTGGCTTGGATGATAGAAAGCATCCTTCAGGGGCCAGGGATTTAGCTCAGTGGTTCGGTGGCCTGCCTTGCAAGCACAATGGACCCAAGTTCAATCCCCAGTACCAAAAAAAAAAACAAAAAACAACAACAACAACAAAAAAAAGAAAGCATCCTTCAAAGAAGTTTTCCTTTGGACTCTCCGGGAGTAGAGCAGCGAACTTTTTGAGAGTGGAGACTAGGTGAGACATGACCTGGGCCAGATTCTTAAATCGCATTTGACTAATTCCCTTTAATTTGTCACCAGGTGATCGACATCCATGGGGCTTGGCCTGGGGATGGCTGTAGCTTCACCTTTCAAATTAGACTCAAAACACCTGTTTTTGTCATAGGCTTGCGCTAGGGACCAGTCTGTGTGTTCTCGATCCTCGGGGAGAATATAGAAGTTAGGGTTGACACTAGAAGTTAGGATAAATCATAAAGTTGAGATGGTGAAATTTTTGAACATATTCAGTGGGGTCTGTGAAGAGGGAACCCAATCACTGATTAATCTGAGAAAGATCAGACAGAGAAAAAGAGGCACGAACTTGGCCTATTCTCTCCACACCGGATATCTTCCCAAGCAGAAACGGAGGAGAGGAGGGTAGGGAAGAAACACCAAACTGCAGTTCAGACCTTTCATGAGTAGGTGTTGGAATGGTCTTCTGAGGATAAGAGGAGGGTGGGAAGTGTTGGATAAGTGGAGGGAACAGGGGCCAGGTCTGGGGATTTAGCTCACTGGTTCGGGAGCCTGCTTTGCAAGCGCAGAGACCCGAGTTCGATTCCCGGAACAACAGCAACAACAACAAAAAGACAGGGAAAATATTGTCTGTACGGATTAACAACGAGAACAGGGCCCAGAGACCGGGTCAGGGAGAGCAAGTGGGAGGCAGGGACAACGGGAGGCAGATCAGGGAGAAAGGATCCGTGGTCAGAGAGAGCGGTAGTGGGGTCATGGGGTGACGGGAGCTGACTGAGGAGTTGAGGTGACAAGGCGAGTGGTGTCACAAGAGGTACAGAGAGGGGGACATACGCCTGGACATATGGGACCCCTGACCATTTTCCCAGGTGACCACAGCAGTTTCTAGTTCTCAGAGAACTAAAACCTTAAGAGGGCCATGTTTGGGCCAGTGCGACCTGTTTGTCTAGTTTGTATTGTGGCCAGGTTGAATTATAAAACAAGATGCGATATTTTGGCTTCAGGATGGGAGTGAGATGAAGAGGTTCGAAGTTTTTGAGAACCGAAGCCAGGGGAGAAGATGGGGGAAGAGAGGAAGGCAGGTTGTCTGTAGCCGTGTCTGAGAGCAGAAATTGGGGCTTGGAGGAAAAGGGAAGAATGGAGCCGAGCGAGTGGACAGGCATTCAAGTAAGGCGCCCCGGAGACTGGGCGGCCCTCGGGGGAACCTGGTTCCGGAGCGAGTGACGAGTACTGGGTTGGACAGTGTGAACCTGAGCTGGATTAGAGGGGCGAAAAGAGACGGGCGAGCAGACTGTCCTCAGCCTGGGCGAGGGCAGGGAGAATTGGGCGGCCCTCATCCAGGGCCGCAGGGAGTGAGATTCCACACGGACCTCATCTGGGGGGAACGGGGCGAGAGGCAGAGTAAAAGAATCACTTACAGACCCTGAAGCCAGGACCTGGACCAGCAGCAAACCATGGCAGGAAGAGGCCAGAGGTCGGATGTCAGGGGTGGTCAGACCGAGGCACAATTGAAACCATGAGGCAAGGTCTAAGCAACAGGCGATGAGGTTATTGCCATCTGGATACAGATGGACCAGAGGCGAGAAGCTGTTGGCGCGGAGGGGAGGATGTGAGGGGCTGGTAAGGGGCAGTTTAGGTAGGGGAGGGGCACTGGTGGAAGATTTTAGGGTCCCAGGGCGAGGGGCCTGAAGAGTCCTATGGATGTCATGGATCTAATCCGTTCCCGGATAGAATCTGTCAGGGATTATTTTATTATGCAGGGTCTAATAAGGAATAGTAGAAAGATTGGGAGGAGGGGCTCTAACACGGGGAGAAGCCAGGACATCCGGGCTGCTTGGAAAAGACAGCCATTCACAGGACCACCTGGAGCCTGACTTCTGTGCCCGGTGGCCTGATCCTGAAGCCAAGCTGGCAGGGAAAGCGAGGGCTGGGGGTACACTGTGAGTAGGAAGGGAAGGTGGAGACACACGAGGGAGTCAGGCTGCCCGTGTGGCTAGATGGGAACAGGAGAAGGGTGTCCAGGTGGGTTTTGTCCAGGACCAGTCACAGAGGGTCCCCTGGAGTAGGAGGTGCTTGATCCAGGGGAGGAACTGAACCTGAGGTGTAGATCTGAGGGTGAGGGGTGGGGAGTGGTGGGGGGAGGAGTGGGGGAGGAGTTGCTCTGCCCAGGGCAGGACAGAGTCAGGGAAATTAGTCTGAGGGGAGTGGGCGGCTGCCTTTGGCTAAGGATGGATTGGTGCCGGTTCTGCAGGGAATGAGTTAACAGCACGGTCTTTTAAGGATAATTGGGAACAGCAGGGTGGAGTGGCTGAGGGGCCATAGGAGGGCTTGGAGAGAGAGGGACAAGGGAGCCTAGGAGGATCAAAGGGTGGAGGGGAGGAAGGAAGGCGTTTAAGATCTTTTTGTTGATCATCAAACAGGAGGAGAGGGCGAAAGGGAAGGAAAACAATTTGGTCTGTTCCGGGGAGAAGTTACGGAGTGCCTTCAAAACAGAAGACAGTTTTATCTAGTCAAAATAGTGTTTGAGTTCTTTAGTAATGAAGACAGAACTGTCTTGTAGTGTAATGCTGAGTAGGAAAGTAGTATTTTCCACTGAGAATTAAAGGAAAAAAATACACCACTTTTCATGGTGTGATAAGGTAACATGCAGTTTTCCTGGGCCAGCTTTTAGAATGCTGTTTTGTACACTACCCCGATGCAGAGGAGTCTCCTTTGATTACAGTCATTGCAAAGGGCCTCTCCCCCACTGTGCTTCTGTGCATTTAGAAAGTGGGAAAAGGAAATGCTCTGGGACATTTTATGCAATAAATACATTAAAAAAAGGAGATAGGATTTGAGGGTGGAAATATGAAGGAGAGACCATAAAAGATGAGAGCGGACTGGATGAAGGTGTAAGACCTAAAGTCTCACTTCCACTCCACGGAGCGTGAACAGCCGAAAGGCCTCCACGATGCTGGGCCCTAACACCCAGCGAGGCTCCGGGAACATGACAGAGAACCGAGAAACCCAGGAAGGAACACACCAGCCTGGATGGTAAAAGACCTTTATTAGTCTGGCCAGACGGCGCTCCCGGAGCCGGGTGGCTCAGAGAGGCAACTGCTCAGGGGCTGAGGTACTTTTTATAAGGTTTTACTAAACAAAGAGGGAATTCACAGAACAAGACTGCAAACACATTGCTTATCTTCTGCAGGAAATGTTCTAGGGTCACCTTTTCACAAACCATTTGCCCCTGGGCGGGCTGTTAACCAAGGTAGCAATTAGCATATGAAGAAGCACAGTCTGGCCTATTAGCATGGAGTCACTTTAGCCTATTCAAGTCTTACAAAGGAAGTGAATGAAATGACAAAACACACAAAAGCAAAGCATTTATATTTCCTGCTGAATCTGGGTCCGGGTGATGGGAGCGGGGAGGTTGAGCAGTGGGGGAATGACTTGCTGTCCAGGGGTTTGAGGGGCTCCCTACGCTTAGTTCACAGAGTGGCTCTGTGAGCTCTGCAAAGCCTGGCATCCGGGGAGGAGGGAAGTAGCCAGTGACTGGAGAGGGAGAGGAGCCGATGTGCCGTGGTCGGTGTTGGGATCTGAGTCACTAAATGTATGCCACGGGGAAGAACTAGGGGGACGTGGAGGGGAGCTGATGTGGAGGGACAGCGGGACTCAGAGGTCCCAAGTGTGGGTTGAGGGAGGGAGAAGATACGGGGTAGGAGGAGGGGGCAGCAGTAGGTGTGAGAAGGGCGGTGATTTGGTAGGGACCGGAGCCTGGAACGGTGGGGCTGGCAGAGAGGTTTGTCCAACGTTTGGGATTGGACAGGTGGGAATGACTAGAAACAAACGAGTCAAATGAGTCAACATCTGGTTTTTTTAATTGGCGTAGGATCAGAGGAGTTTTGAGAGGCCTGGACACAGTGCCGCCCATTTCTACAACAGTAATTGAGTCTAAAGTTAGATGTCCTGAGAATGAAGAGAGAGTGGAATAGATCGCCCCGTATTGCTCAGAAATGAAATAGTCTCATCAGCCGGGCATGGTGGCACACGCCTGTAATGCCAGCACTCAGGAGGCTGAGGCAGGAGGATCGCTGTGAGTTCGAGACCAGCCTGAGCTACATAGTGAGTTCCAGGTCATCCTCGAGTACATAGTGAGACCCTGTCTCAACCCCCCAACCCCCCCCCAAGTAATAGTCTTACCTTCTACTGCAAGACTCGCCTGGAATTTAGCAGCTGTGATGTCCCAGGAGTACCTGAGACATCCGAGCTGCGTCAGTCATCTGAGGTCCCACACATCTGAGCGAGGACACCTGAGCCTGTGTGAGTGGTCCTGGGAGGGAACCCCTGGGAACATCCCAGTACATTTTGACTTTGATGGAGGGCTTTCACACGTGGGGCATGGCTTGGGGTTAGGCCCGTCTGGTGACATTCAAAACAGGGTCCTGGGACCCTTTTTTGGATCCCCGGAGCTTGTATTCTGAGGGCAGGGAAGAAAATGCCAACCTGCAGTTCAGACCTTGTGTGAGAAGGGGCAGACATGGTCCTGTTCAGATAAGCAGGGGGGCAGGCAGTGTCAGATGGGTGCAGAGAACAGGGGCCGGAGCAGAGGACGTTACGGTGGAGGTCCTGGAGGAAGCTAGGCAACTTCAGCATTGCTGCCGGAGGCGGTGGGTCTGCGGCCGGAACAGAGGCGAGACAGAGACCAGAGCCGGTACGGCAGGGGTGGGGAGAGCAGGTAGGGAGGAAGAGAGAGCGCTTGGGATGTGTTAGCAATGACTGAGGTTGTCGGGGCCGAGGTAGGCAGACCCGGGGAGGAAGGGAAAGAGGTCAGAGAGAAGTGGTGGTGAGGAGGTGCAGGGAAAGGAGCTGACTGAGGAGTGGAGGTGTCACGAGAGGCACAGAGCGGGGAGTCAGCAGATAGGGAGAGAGGGATGCCTCACGCACGGGACCTCCGACCACTTTCCCGTGTGATGACAGCCATTTTCCCAGACAACTGGAGGTTGAAAGTACCATTGCTGGGTTGGTACGATTCATTGTCTAATGTGTATTACAGCCAGGTTGAATGATAAAATAACGTTTTTGGCTGCTGCTTGGGAGTGAAATGCAGAGGTTTGAGGTTTTTGAGAACACAGGCCAGGGGAGAAGAAGGGGGAATAGAGCAAGAGAGGTTTCCCATAGTGATATCGAAAACCGGAAACCAGGGCTTTTGTGAAAAGGAAAGAGTGTCTTCCATCAGTTTCCCGAAGCTGAGAGCGGACTTGTGAACAAGTCAGGCCTCCCCGTGATTGGGTGGCCGTAATGGGAACCTGGATCCCCTGGGTGTGACCGGTACTGGGTTCCGCGCACACTTTGAACCTGAGGCAGGTAAGAAAGAGCACTGAGAGTTACAGGGGGTGACGAGATGGGGGGCAGGCAGACAGTCTGTAGGAGGGAGCGTGAGACCCCGGATGGGTTCGTGTAGGCTGAGGGGGCGCGGAGTGAAACCTGGAGAGAGGGCCAGGACTGGAGTGAACCATGGCAGAAAGATGCCATAGGTTGGATGTCGGGGATGGCCTCAAAGTGGCCCAGACACTCCTGGGGCTGTAGCTCAGATCTTCCCATATGGGCCACCCGAAGTAAGGTCAGACCGAGGCACAGATGAGACCACTGAGGCAGCAAAGTCTAAGCAACAGGCAGAGTTTATTGTCACCTGAGAGGAGGGTGTGCGTGGTTGACATGGAACATTTTAGGAAGTGGAGGGAGGAAGATTTTAGTCTTGTGGGTGATGGGCCTGGGGCTGGCTGATAAACAGGGCGGTGGTGAGAGCAGCAGGGCAGCTGCTGGCTTCTTATTCTGTGTCCTGTGGATGCGGGGAGCGGGTCTGCTTGGGTGGAGGCCTGACTTGGGGGACCTGTCATCCCTGCCTGTTGTGTTTTACAAGAGAAGAAGCAGAAAAGGGTAGGGGGCGTAGTTTCTCACAAATACTTCCAGCATGAATGAGGACAGCGTGGGCATCTTGTGGGGAGAGTAGAGGAGTAGTGTGCGCGTGTGTAGAGGGGTTCAGTCCTGGAGTGAGGCAGCGCAGGTGTCAGGAGCGTGACGACTGAGGATGGGGTTAATGTCTGGCTGAGTCAGGAACGCCACACCCATCTCTCTCGAGAAAAGTCCAGGCCTATTAGGGCTGGAATAATCCGCCCCCTCGGGTGTGTAGAGATCTGGCTTTAGATAAACTGTTCCTCTCAGAAACCTCTAAAGTCCTGAGTCCATTTGCCTCAGCCCCTAGTTGGGTTCGTGTAGGCTGAGGGCGCGGAGTGAAACCTGGAGAGAGGGCCAGGACTGGAGTGAACCATGGCAGAAAGATGCCATAGGTTGGATGTCGGGGATGGCCTCAAAGTGGCCCAGACACTCCTGGGGCTGTAGCTCAGATCTTCCCATATGGGCCACCCGAAGTAAGGTCAGACCGAGGCACAGATGAGACCACTGAGGCAGCAAAGTCTAAGCAACAGGCAGAGTTTATTGTCACCTGAGAGGAGGGTGTGCGTGGTTGACATGGAACATTTTAGGAAGTGGAGGGAGGAAGATTTTAGTCTTGTGGGTGATGGGCCTGGGGCTGGCTGATAAACAGGGCGGTGGTGAGAGCAGCAGGGCAGCTGCTGGCTTCTTATTCTGTGTCCTGTGGATGCGGGGAGCGGGTCTGCTTGGGTGGAGGCCTGACTTGGGGGACCTGTCATCCCTGCCTGTTGTGTTTTACAAGAGAAGAAGCAGAAAAGGGTAGGGGGCGTAGTTTCTCACAAATACTTCCAGCATGAATGAGGACAGCGTGGGCATCTTGTGGGGAGAGTAGAGGAGTAGTGTGCGCGTGTGTAGAGGGGTTCAGTCCTGGAGTGAGGCAGCGCAGGTGTCAGGAGCGTGACGACTGAGGATGGGGTTAATGTCTGGCTGAGTCAGGAACGCCACACCCATCTCTCTCGAGAAAAGTCCAGGCCTATTAGGGCTGGAATAATCCGCCCCCTCGGGTGTGTAGAGATCTGGCCTTAGATAAACTGTTCCTCTCAGAAACCTCTAAAGTCCTGAGTCCATTTGCCTCAGCCCCTGCAGCGCACAATCCAAAAACTAACGTGGCCAATAACGATGTGCCAAATATCCTGGCTCCATCCCTGCCCTACACTAACCAATAGTGATCCAGTAGCGGCACCCTGGCTCCACCCCCCCCACCTTACCCTATATAAGCTTGTGCATTTCCTGAAGAAAGCAGAAGCAAACCTCCCAGGAGTGTTCCTTGCGGTTGTACTCTTGCCCTCCCAGTCCGGGTCCCCGAACCTTGTTCTGAGCTTGCAGATGACAACAGATGAACTCCTTCTCAGGGGTCAGCTGCTGGCTTTTGGGACAGCAGTGTAGTGGATGGTCAGGAGGTGTTTTCTGGATGTTACGGATCTGATCTGTTTCTAGATAAAATCTGTCAAAGATTTTATTATACAAGTTCTAATCAGTAATAGTGGAAGGAGTGAGAATAGGGCCCCTAACATGGGAGAAGCCAGGACATCCAGCCTGCTTGGAAAAGGCTTCCTTAACCATTTACAGGACCACCTTTGGCCTATTTTCTGTGCTTGGCCGTTGGCCGCTTGATTGTGGAATACAGAGAAAGGGTAAAGGGAGTTGCCAGAGACTCCTGCAGTGGTCCTGGCTTCCTGCAAGCCAGTAAGGCATCCCTGTGATATGAAAATGAGAATTAAAAGAAGCACAGAGAAGCCGGGTGTGGTGGTCTATAATCCCAGCACTCGGGAGGCTGAGGCAGGAGGGTTGCTGTGAGTTCGAGACCAGCCTGGGCTACATAGTAAGTTCCAGGTCAGTCTCAACTACATAGCGAGACCCTGTCTCAAAACAACAACAAAAAAAGAAGAAGAAGCAGCACAGAGACAGAGACTAGAGAGAAACTGAGTCTTGAGCTGATGCAAGGGGCTCTGGGCAGCAAAGACAAAGGACTCCTAGAACATCCACTGTTTATTGTTTACAAGTGTGGGAAGAGGGGAAGTGGACAGGCCTTGGGACACCTGCTGATAACAAGTATCTAGCAGGTAGGACTGGAGAATGTGGGCATAAGCACATTTTTGGGGGGGGTACTGGAGATCTACCTCACCTCAGAACTTTGCACTTGTAGGGCAGGCACATTGCCGGTGAGCTAAATCCCAAGCTCCCCAAGCATATCTTTGTTGAAGAGAAAAAATGGTCAATTCAGAGGGGAGAATTTGCATGGAGTCAGTTGTCTTTGACTGGGAGTGAACTCAGCCAAACTCTGCTACTTTTTTTTTTTTTGGTACTGGGGATCGAACTTGGGGACCTTGCTCTTTCCAGGCAGGTGGCGGAACCACTGAGCTAAATCCCCGGCCCTCTGCTACTTTCAATGCGACACAGCCGAATTATGGAGTGACAAGGAGCTTGTGCGACTATAGCTTGTTAATACTGGGCAGAGGTGTCTGCTACACTGGGGGCTGTGAAAACCAAGGTGGCAGTGAGGGCCGGGGTACACTGTGAGTAGGAAGGGAAGGTGGAGACACATAAAGGAGTCAGGCTGCCTGTGTGGCTAGACAGGGTAAGGAGAGGGGTGTCCGGGTGGGTTTTGTCCAGGACCAGCCACAGAGGATCGCCCAGAAGAGGAGGCACTCGATTCAGGGGAGGAACGGAATCTAGGGATTTGATCTGAGGATGGGGTGGGGGAGGAGTTGCTTGGCCCAGAGCAGAGGGGATTCAGAAAATTAGCCTGAGGGGAGTGGGCGGCTGTCTTTGGCCAAGGATGGATTGGTGCCGGTTCTGCAGGGAATGAGTTTACTGCAAGGTTTTGTAAAGCTCATTGGAAACAGCAGGGTGGAGTGGCTGAGGGGCCATAGGAGGGTTTAGAGAGAGAAAAACAGGGAATGCTACCCGGGTCAAAGGGCAAAGGGTGAAGCAAGGGAAGGGTTTAAGATCTTTTTATTAATTACTGATCTGGAGGAGAGGGCAGGAAGGATGGAAAGCATTTCGGTCTGTTCTGGGGAGAAGTTACAGAGTGCCCTGAAAACAGAGATGTCCTATCTAGTTGAGATAGGACTTGAGGATTTGGAAATATGAAGGTGAGACCGTACAAGAGGAGAGCAGCTGGATGAGGTGAATAAAATGGCAAGACACACAGATGCCGGGCGTTTATATTTCCTCCTGAATCTGGGTCCAGGTGATGGGAGCGGGGAGGTTGAGCAGTGGGGGAATGACCTGCTGTCCAGGGGTTTGAGGGCTCCCCTCACTTAGGTCGTAGAGTGGCTCTGAGGAGGGAGCAGCAGTAGGTGTGAGAAGGGCCGTGATTTGGTAGGGATCGGAGCCTGGAACGGTGGGCCTGGCAGAGAGGTTTGGTAAAATATCATCCCACAGGCGGGGTGGGACAGGTGGGAATGGCTGGGAACAAACGAGTCAACGTCTGAGCTTTTAATTGGTGTAGGATCAGAGGGTTTTGAGAGGCCTGGACACAGTGCCCTCATTTCTCCAACAGTAGTTGAGGCTAAATTGAGGCTAAGTTTGCTGTCCTGAGAAATGAAGAGTGAAATGTATCCCCCCGGACTGCTCAGAGGTGAGACGGCCTTGCCTTCTATGGCAAAGCTCACCGGAATGTGGCACGCGTGATGGTTCCAGGGGTACCTGAACCCTCCGAGTGTTCATCGTCTGGGGACCCACAGGTCAGGAGGGTTAGGGCACCTGAGCCGGTGGGGGGGTGGCCCTGGGCTGGGACCTGGAGGTGGGTGGTCCTGGTCACCCAGTACTTTCCACCCCTGGTCCATGGCTGGGGGTTGGGACAGTCTTTGGCCCCGTGGCCAGCCTGGTGACACATAAAATGGCATCCTGCCCCCCGCCCTGGTACCAGGGATCAAACTCTGGTCCTTGGGCCTTCAAGGCAGGCAGCAGCACCGATGAGCTACATCCCCAGTCCTCCCAGGGGTTTTATTTCCTGGTCACCCAGTACTTTCCACCCCTGGTCCATGGCTGGGGGTTGGGACAGTCTTTGGCCCCGTGGCCAGCCTGGTGACACATAAAATGGCATCCTGCCCCCCGCCCTGGTACCAGGGATCAAACTCTGGTCCTTGGGCCTTCAAGGCAGGCAGCAGCACCGATGAGCTACATCCCCAGTCCTCCCAGGGGTTTTATTTGGCCCTTTTGTTGGATTTCTGACAGTGGTTGAAGCACTTGAAAGTCAGAAATATACTGCTGGCCGGCAGCCATATCACTATTTTTGAAATGCTCGATGGATCAATTTCTGATGGGAATCAGGGGCCAGACTGAACTTTCTTGAAGCTTTGTGGGAATTAACTGGGGCAGATTGGATACTACAAGGCATCCTTAAAAGAAGTTTTCCTTTGGACTCTCGGGGAGTAGAGCAGTGAACTTTTTGAGAGTTGAGAGCAGGTGAGACATAAACTGGGCTGGATTTTTATCTCTCATTTGAGTAATGTCCTTTAGTTTGTCACAGCGTGATCGAAATCCACGGGGCTTGGCCTGGGGATGGCTGCAGCTTCATCTTTCAAATTGGACTCAGAACACCTGTTTTTGTCACAGGCTGGAGCTAGGGACCCAGTCTGCGTGTTCTCGAATGTAGAAGTTAAGGAGGACACCAGAAGTCAGGCTAAATCATAAGACTGAGATGTTGAAGGTTTTGAACATATTCAGTGGAGTCTGTGAAGCAGGAATGCAAGTTCTGGACGTTTCCAGCTGCCAGGGGCCTGCATCGTTCAGACCGCTGGCGGCACCAGCCCCAAACACGGCCGCTCTCTCCCCTTCTCTGGCTCCCCCTTGCCCTGGCTGGTGGTGTGCGCGCTCCGTCTGTGGACACAAAGCGCCTTTTCTGACCCTGCAGCCAGCCTGGGTCATGACACAGAGGCCTCACTGCACGGAGCAGCGAGAAGGAGCCAGGGCCCTGTCCCCAGACAGCCCCGCACAGCCCAGCCTCCTGCCAGCCTGGACTCTGTGGGAGAGTGAGTTCTCGTCTACCTTGCTTCTTTTAGCCCTCCTCCTCCTCTGCCCTCCGCTTCTTCCTCTTCTTGTGGTACTGGGGATTGAACCCAGGGCCTTTGCAGTGAGCTACACCCTCTGCTCATTTCCTTCCTTCCTTCCTCTCTTTGCTCTTGCTAAGTCGCCCAAGCTGTGCTTGGACTTGACAGTCCTCCTGCCTCAGCCTCCATTAACATACACCTCAAAGCCTGCGCGACAGGAAATAGCTGAATCTCTCATTGTACAGTGGCACCACTGGCTCTGCTGGGAGCTCTGTGCTGGCCCTGTGCAGGGAGTTGCTGGTGTGCGGCTGGTGTGCAGGGCTGCTGTCAGCATTGCCTGCACATGCACCTGGCCCTGTGAGGAGCTGGGAGAAAGCCTGGAGCGGTGGCAGACACCGCAGTTGCCTGAGGACTCAGTGGTGCCTGGGCACTGTCTCTCATCTGAGCTGACAGGGGCCGAAGACACAGGGCTCCTGGGCTGCGCTGTGGCCTTCAGAGGTTCTGGTTGTGTGCTGGGGGTGGAACCCAGGCCCTCGATGTTCGCCAAGCACAGCTCCTCCCTGAGCAGCACCCAGGCCTGCCCTGCAGATCCTGGATCCAGTGACACAGCTGTACCCTGGGAGCCAAAGGCCTGGGGACCCCCACCTGACCTGGCGCACAACCCCATGCTGCCCGCGCAGGTGCCCATGGGGTTGCACTCAGTATCCTTGTCATTTCTTTTTCTTTTTGAGGTAACATCTTGCTTAG
>NW_022900935.1:40469650-40475692 GCF_012274545.1 Fukomys damarensis | reverse complement strand
TTTTTTTTTTTTTTTTTTTTTGGTACTGGGGATCGAACTCAGGACCTTGCACTTGTGAGGCAGGTGGTGGAACCACTGAGCTAAATTCTCGGCCCTGGCCTTGAATTTATGGCACTCCTCCTGCACAGCCTGCTGAGTGCTGGGATTACAGGGTGCACCACCATGCCTCAGCAGGTTTTATCTGGACGGCAATTGCTTTTGTTTGCTCTCAGATTAAAAAGACACCTAGGAATCACCAAGTCTTCCTTTCAGGCTGTTCTTTCTCTATGACACGTGGCGAAAGGTCAGTTCCTTTAGGACTTCGGAGCAGAAAGCCCTGCACGCACCTGGTGTCTGCCACTGGCTGGGCGGGCAGGAGGCAGGAAGCCTCCAAAGGCCACTTCCTCTCCGGATTCGACAAGGGCCCTCATTAGCAGGTCACAAACAGGCCACTGCCTGTACCCTGTACCCTGTCTGGCACTCCTCTCCCTGGGAGGGCAGGGGTAGACGCAGCCCCTCAGAAGCCTGGTGCCCACCTGGGGCGCCTCCCTCACCCTGTGCCCTCCCATGCCCACCGGGCACCTGGGCTGCAGGTGGGCAGGCACCTGCCCAGCCCACGTTAGCGTTCTTGCCCCGATCCTGCACCCTGGCACCACTGTGGCTCTCGTCCACTCTGCCAAGTGTGCCCAAGGCAGGGAGGCTCTGACCACGCTGGGACACACTGGTGTGCAACCTCCTTAGATGGACACTTCGGTTGTGGTTGTGCTTTCTCTTCCCAAGAACAGAATCTGACCCCGCCCATGAGCACGTACAAGGGGCACAGGACAGGTACAAGGGCTCCCAGGGACCCACGGGCCGAAAGCATGGACAAAGCCTGGGGATGTACCTCAGCGGTGCTGCTGCCTGCCTTGAAAGCACAAGGTCCTGAGCTGGATCCCCAGACCCCCTCCCATCCACCAAAAAACAAAAAACTGTGGACACAAGGGACTCAGAAGCCTCCTTGGGAGGGTCCTGGGGTGGGGAGCAGGATGGTGCGTGTTGATTATACTTTCCCCTGGATAGGATTTCTATAGTCTTTTGTTGTTGTCATGGTTTAGTTTTTTATTTTGATTTGTTTTGTGTGGGGCAGTACTGGAGGTTGAACTAAGTCCTTTGCCTTGAGCTATGTCCCCAACCCTCTCTTATTTTTTATTTTGAGACAAGATCTTGCAAAGTCACTAAATTGCACAGGCTGGGCTGGAATTTAAGATCCTCCTGCCTCAGCCTCCCAGAGTCTGGGGATTATAGTAATGTGTCACCACACCCAGGTCACTTGTTTGTTTTTATTTTAATTTAACTATGTTTTTGGTATCGGGGATCAACTCAGGACCTTGTACTTGCAAGGCAGGCGAGGTGCCACTGAGCAAAATCCTGGGCCCCACCTGTTTGTTTTTAAACTTTACTGTGTTAAAAATTGTGATTCCATAACACATAGCATAAATCTCACTCATCTGAGCCATTTTAGAGTGCACAGTTCAGGCTGGGAGGAGCTCTGTGGTGACGATGCCAGGCAAGCCTGAGGCCCTGGGGTCCACCCCCAGCAGGCATGAATCTACCCTTTGCCAGTCCCTGAGGCTCCACTGACTTTGCAGCTGGAGGGGCCTCGCTCTCCTTGATGCTGCCAGGCTCCTCCCCGGGCAGACTCCACCCAGGGCCCAGTGGATGCTCTGGGCATTGGGTGGGAAGCAGGAATTTCATGCCCCAGTGGGTGTCGAGGTGGTCTTCGATCTACCCTAGCCTGCAGGAAGCCAGACCTGGCTGAGTAAATGCTGCCCGCCTCACCACCTCTAACTTGGGACCTGTTCAGATCAGACTGCCTGGACTCCCCTACCTCAGGAGGCTGATGCAGGAGGATCACTTGAGCCCAGGAGTTTGAGACCAGCCTCTAAAAAAAAAAAGAATTGTGGGCTGGGGTTTAGCTCTGCCTTGCAAGCCCAAGGTCTTGAGTTCCATCCTTGGTACCACAAAAGAAAAAAAAAAAAAAAAAAAAGACAAGAAGGTAATCCAACGAGGACATCTTCCGAACACAATTGAGGGACACAGTTTTTCAAGTGAATTTCTGCCCCTGAGGGACCATGACCAGCCCTCCAAGCTGTCTCCACTCCTCCCTTGTACAGAATTGGTTGCTTAGGCTCCTGGCTCCCGGGGGGGGGGCTGGTGGAGGCCCCCGCTGTCTCCCTGCGAGTGCAGACGTGGGTGCCACTACTCATTGTCTGTGCCTGCTGAGTACCCCCTGCTCCCCACCCCAGGACCCTACCTTCCACCGGGGGAAGAGAAGGTCAGACAGGGCAGGAAGGAGGGAGGGTTTGCTTCCAACTCAGATGGTGGTCAGGGGAAGCTGTGTGGAGACTAAGTCTTCTTTCTGCTCAGGGCTGGGCTGACGCTGACCCTGAGGCTGTGCCCGGGGACCCGAAACAGGGTGAGGCTCTCTGCAGGCTGAGCAGGCAGCAGACCGCTCTGATTCTCCCGGAGGACACCAGACAAAGGGTCGTCCTGCACCCCAGGCAATGCACCAGGCACAGGTCTCAATTCAGGTCATCAGTGCCCGAGGGCAGGTGACGTGGAGGCTGAGACAGCATTGGCCACCAGGGCCACAGGCTTCGGGATGCCTGCTGCTCCTTTGATTCATCCCTCAAAGCTGGGACCTTTTAAAATACGAGTAGGGCTGGGGTGATGTTCAGTGGCGCAGCATGGCCAAAAGCCATGGGTAAAACCCCAGGCGGATTGAGTGGATGGATGAATAACGGTCATCGAGTCTCCCGCCCGCCTGGGAGCCCACTGATGCCCCCTGGTGGTCATGCTGCTCCTCGGCCCGCCAAGCAACACCCGGGCCCTCTCCCCTCGCCAGCCGGGCAGAGCCCAAGAAAGGGGCAAATTCACAGCGGATTTGCAATCCCAGCTCTCCAGAGGCTGAGGAAGGAGGATTGGAACTTCAAGCCCAGCCCGGGCAACTTAGTGAGACCCTGCCTTGAAATAAAAAAGGTCTGGGGACATAGCTCTGTGCCAAGGCCCTGTGTCAATTTCCAGCACCAGGGAAAGAAAAGTGCCATTCCAGGGTGCTAATGGAGTTTTCATTTGACAGAACCTTGAAAATGCAACAAAAAAACCCACAGGGAGTTCTGGGGTCAAAGTTCCGAGATGAAGGAGTTTAACAAAAATCTTCCTGAGGCAGAACGGGGCATGTGGGCTGGGGTCTGGCCGCTGGGCTTGGAGCTCCTTCCAGGGCGACCCTCGTGCCAGCCGCACCCCCCCCATACAGTGACTCATGACACGGGATGCCTGGAGGGGGTGGGACGGCTCCGACTCCTGCAAGTTTATCCCCAGTCCTGGGCGCTCTGCATGTGGCCTGCGTGTTCTAATCCTCCCCAGCTCTCCCCCCTCAACTCCCCTCAGGCAAACCCAGGGGACAAAGGTCCTCAGCCCTTTTTGATTTTGAGGCATGGTCTCACTAACTCACCAAAGTGCTCAGTCTGGATTTGAACTTGTGATCCTCCTGCCTCAGCCTCCCGGAGTGCTGGGAGAACAGACAGCACTATGCACTGGGCTTCATGACTACCTCTGTCCACAGGGAGGGGCACAGATGTCCCTCCAGGTCGCAGCCACACAGAAGGTGTCACCTCTGTCACCTGGCCCAGCCCTCCCTACATGGCCAGCAATCAGTTCACCACACACACAGAAGAAAAATAATTAATTTATTAAGTTAAAACAGCACTTCGGCCTCCTCCCAGCCAGTCAGGCTCTTCACAATTCTGAATGTGCAGAAACTCAGTGTGTCACGGCACAATTGGAAATTTATAAAAACAAATATTTTTGCCGTGGGCATAGGAAGAATTCTACTTGTGTGCTCAGCCTTGGCCACATGATAACCTTTATAAAAACAGAAACAGGACAGACCACACCAACAAACAAATACACACAGGCAGGATGTGGCTGGGCAACCTGATTACACGCACAAGATCCAGAGACTGCGCAGTAAAGCGCTGGGTCAGGAACACTTCTGCGGCCCAAGGAGGGCACCTTCAGGCTGAGGTCGAACCGGGGTCACCAAGGGTCCTAGCAAATAAATGTTAACATCCGTCGTTGCCCAGGAGCTGAGCAGAGCGTGAAGGGAACATGGTGGTCCTGGGTGGCTCTGATTAGAAGCACGTCTCATCCTGGGCATTCAGGGCTGACAACCCCTCCCTCCCCCTGTCATCCTTAGTTCTATTTTTTGTTTTTTTGAAACAGGGTCTCACTATGTAGTTCAGGCTGGCATCAAACTTGTGGCAATCCTCCTGCCTCAGCCTCCTCCAAAGTTCTGGGACTAGAGTGATGCACCACCACACCGGGCTCATCCTCAAGTTCTGAATCAGAACTTGCACTCAGCGGCGCTGGGATGGTCACCCGCGGGGACAGAGGGGCCAGGCTGTGCTGTGCGAGAATGAGATCCAGTGCCTGAGCCCGGACTCCCCCTACAGGCCTCTTCGGGTACAGCAGGCTGGGGAAACCCTGTCTTGGAAGGGCTCTAGGGTTACGAGGGAGTGTCAGGGCCAGGGTCAGGGCCAGGGCCAGGGTCAGGACCAGGGCCTGGAGGCCAGCTCTGCAGAGACCACTGCCATCCCATTCCTCGTGGCCAGTACTGTGACTCAAACCGTGAATCATTTCCTTGTTTGCTGCAAGCAAATTCTTATTCCATTCTACACCCTAAAAGGCTGTGAGTAGCTCTCTACCCAGATATTTGCTGTGACGTCTCTAGGGGCCCCGGGGACACCGACACGGGCTGCCCACGCCAGGGGGCTCTGTGGGGCAGCCCCGGACTTTCTCAGAATTCTAAGGGGTGCCACCCACGGCTGACCTTCAGAAACCCACCACCGGAAGAAACCAGAAAGGAGCATGTTTGGACCTGGCCCGCTAAATGACTGTTCCTTCCTGATACAAATTTTGTCTTTGAGAGCAAAACAGGAATCGATCACACAGTGGGGTTTCTATTTTAGATTTAAGCCAGAGCCCATCCTTGCAGTGTAGTGGCCTATGCCAGCCTCGCAGGGGACTTGCCCGCTGAGTAAAGATGGGCTTTCCCTGGCTGAGCTGGGGTAACTCTGCGCTTCCTGTCCAGGAGTAGCAATCTCTTCTCTGGAATGAGAGGGGAGGGTTGCTGGGGGGCTGCGATATGAACACACACAGGTGCTTTTCAGTCCCTTCTAGGGCTGGGTGTGTGGCTCAGCCAGTGCAGCCCAGGCCTACCAAGCACAGGCCTTGGATCCCATCCCCCCAAAACCAAAACCCACTTGTAGTCTTTTCTCTTTTAAATGTAAAAATTCACCCCAGGATCCAAGTGGCCGGGTTCCTCCCCAAACCGCCAGAAAAGCCTTTTTCTTTGGAGCTGGGGGTGGGGAGTGCAGGAGCCAGGTGTCGTCCCAACTTACCTGCTCTGGTCGTGCTATGGACCGGGGATTGTCCGAAACACCTGTCCTCGGGGACTCCCCGAGATGCTGTTGGCCCAGCACCAGACCAGGGGACCTGTGTTTTATGGGACGGGTGAGGCAGAAGCCTGGATTCCGACCTGAGAGGAAATGAACACAGCCCACCTTGAAGACTGGTGACCAAAGGGCCGCCCGGGACACAGACCCTGGGCCTGCGCCGGACTGTGATCGTTGGTGATGCAGGGGACGGATGTGTGGCCCTGTCACAGGGAACTGGCCCCTCTGCTGACCAGCAGTGCTGGCCAAGGAAGCCGGGCTTCCCAGGGACTGGACGCCCTGTCCCCCTGGGCTCTGCCCTGTGATTTGGGCTGCTTGCGGACCCATCCTGACATTTAGTCACAAGGTGCACAGCGTGGGTCTCGCGAACTGTAAACTGTGTGGTGGCTTGGGACACTGCCAGTCCCAGACTAGAGGCCCCTGGTGGGACCCTGTGTGCCCAGCTCCCTGAGTCTCCTGCTGGCCTCCAGAAGATGAACCCTAAATTCGAGAGACAGGGGCCGTGGGCCCCTGCCGCGGTGTCCAGGTAGACGAGGCCCAGTCGGCGCGCTCCCTCACGGGCGGA
>NW_022900935.1:40459646-40468935 GCF_012274545.1 Fukomys damarensis | reverse complement strand
CTCTTATCTCTCTCTATAGCCTGGGGCTGGCCTCAAACGCATAGTGATCCTCCTGCCTCAGCCTCCCAAGTGCTAGGATCCTAGGGCTGCGCCACCACCCCAGCCCATCATTTCTTCTTAGCTCTCCTCCTAGATCCAGGAGGGGAACAACTTCCTTGCATTCCTACCTCCCCTCCCTGTGCCGCTTTACTCCTTTTATTTCTGAAAATGCCCTCCAAGTTGCCAAAAGGGACCCGGTGTCTCCTGTAGAGCTCATCTGGGCAGGGACGGGGCCCGAGGCTCCCTGCCCTGCCACCGGGATGGACAAGAAGCAGAAAGACGCACTGGGCATCTCCAGAGGTCAGAGCACAGGGCCTTCACTTCATGCAGAAAAGGGAGAAGAGAAGGAGGTGCAGGGCCCAGCAGGAACTGAGTAAAAGACCTTGGGAGGACACTGGAGCTGCAGACCCACTGCCAAGACCTAGGCGGGGTGCGGATCAGCAGAGGCCAGACATGGTGGGCATATCTGGGATCCCAGGACTGGGGCGACTGAGGCAGGAGAATCGCTGTGAGATCGAGATCAGCCTGGGCTATATAGTGAGACTGATTATAATTTCCATAATAATAAATATAATAATAATAATTAATGATAATAATAATAAAAAAGCAACAGAGCACCAGAAGTCTTGAGAAGACATAGATGTGGATTCAGAACAGGGGCCAGGTTCTCACGGTCAGGGAGAGCTATGAGGAGTGTGCCCTCATTCTCAGAGCAACCGCAGCACCACAAAGCCCAAACCCAAACCCAAACCCCAACCATCCATTCCTGTCAGTTTCTTTTTCTGGTACCGGGGATCGGCTCACGACCCCCCTGAGCTACATCCCTGAGTTTCTCCTAGGGAGTATCCTGGACTTTTTCCAATTCCTAAGTGAGAGCAACACCGCGTCCGGTCCACAGGGGGGCAGTAGAGGGCAGGGCCGAGAGGCTCAGGCTCGGTCCCCAGGGGCCGCTTGGGCTACCACTGGGGACACGGGGTGGGATTCAGCCCGGGAGCCGGCTGGCGCCTGTGTGTCCTACCGCTCTGTTGATGTGCTTCCGGACCAGGAGGTACAGCACGGGCAGCGTGACGTAGGCCAGCATCTCCCACAGCTTCCCGGTCAACAGCATCCACAGCACGCGGTCCTCCGCCTCCAGGTCCACCCAGCACCAGCCCACAGACACATCCGAGGCGTCGTAGCCGATCTTCTTGAGGGCGACAGCCACCGCGGTGATGGTCAGCGGGATGCCCCAGCTGGGGAGCGACAGGGAGAGGGCGGTGCTGAGGGCTGGCCACTGGCCCCAGCGGCGTCAGCGGGGGCAACACGACATGGATAGGGTCCCCGGAAGATGAAACGAGAAGGGGCCGGCCCGGGCGTGGGGGCACAGGCCCGTCCTCCCAGCACTCTGGGAGGCTGAGGCAGGAGGATCACAAGTCCAAGGCCAGCCTAAGCAACTTAGCTAGACCCTGTCTCTACATTAAAAAAGAAAAGGGCTGGGGGTGTCGCTCAGCGGCACAGCGCTTGCCTGGCAGATACGAGGCCCAGGGTTCCAGCCCCAGCACCACGGGGAAAGGAGAAAAGAGCGGGGACTTAGAAGCAGCCGGCCCGGGGTCCGAGTCAGGTCTCCGCTCCTCAGGGCAGGTTTCTCAGCCCCGGGTGTTTTCTCGCACAGCGAGGGTGACACAGAACCCACAGCAGTGTCGCCGCGGGGCCACGAGGGAACAGACGGATGACCGAGGGAAATCCGAGGCTGCTGCTCTCCTCACAGCTGGCGGTGCTCGGCCGGATGCTTCCGTCAGCTCTGCTCTGGGTGACACCTCTGACATATGGGGCATTCTGAGGCCACCTGACCCACCAGCCCTGCACTTGGGGGTGTGCAAGTCACCTGCAGGGCCACCTTTGACTGCAGGGCCAGAATCCCTGGGGCTCCAGACCGCCACACCTGTGCAGAGCTTCTGGGAGGCAGATTTGAGTCATGGGGCTCCCGCCGTGAATAAGGTCCCCTCTCGCACAGTTCGTGCTTGCAGTGACGCAGTGATTGGCACACTGCGCCCGGCAGACCGATCCTCTCTGCACAGCCCCCGCAAGGCTGCTCATTGGGTAAGTTCATATGAATCAGTGCTAATGCTTTTTTTTTTTTTGGTACTGGGGATCAAACTCCAGTCCTTGTGCTTTTCTCTCCCTCTCTGTCTCTCTCTCTTGTTTTTTGAGACAGGATCTCACTATGTAGTTGAGACTGACCTGAAACTCACTGTGTAGTTCAGGCTGGTCTCAAACTCACTGCAATCCTCCTGCCTCAGCCTCCCAAGTGCTGGGATTACAGGTATGCACCACCATGCCCGGCTCCTTCCTTCCTTCTTGTTCCAGACAGCACAGCACCTCCTCTCATTGCCTCCCCTTTAAATCCTCAGCTTCCAGCTTCCTGTCTTTCCCAAGGGATGTCATCTGTGCAACTGCAGAGGTAGGGTCTCTCTCTTTCCCTCTCTGGCTCTGGGAATTAAACCCAAGGCTTCATATATCCCAGGCAGCTCTACTGCTGAGCTATATCCCCAGCCCTTTAATTTTGCTTACAGACAGGGACTGCTGAGTAGTTCAGACTGGGCTCAAATTTTTGATCCTCCTGCCTCAGCCTCTTGAGCAGCCAGGATTACAGACCTGTCACACCATGCATGGTGTGCTCAGCTGGTCATTTTATTTATTTATTTAAATTTATTTTACAATACTTAGACTAGATTAGGATTTAGGAAACCGTAGCCCTCAGGCCAAATCAAGCCCAAGGTCCATTTTGTTGTTGCTGTTTTGTTTTTAATTAATTAATGTTTTTATTATTATTATTATTATTATTATTATTATTATTATTTGGTTTTGGTCTTTTGAGACTGGGTCTCCCTACATACTCTAGGCTGGGCTTGAGCTCACTATATGGCCCAGGCTGGCCTCAAATTCTAAGTAACCTTCGTGCTTCAGGCTCCCAAGTTCTGGGATTACAGGTGTGCACCGTGAGGCCCCTCCAAGGCCTGTGTTTTATGACAAAGTTTCACTGCCATCCAGCCACCCCTCTCGTTTGCTTATTGCCCAAGGTTGTGCTGTTAGTGGAGTTGGGCGGTGTCCACCAAGGAGGCAAAGTCCAAAAAGCCGAGAACAGTATTTGACCATCCCAGAAGTCGCTGATCTCTGCCAGGCACAGGCCATACCCTGGTTGTCCTGTGTGCCACTCCCACGGGTGATGACAGTCTTGCCACGGCCAACGACATCTGTGGCAGGGACAAACTCTGTGACCACCTTGTGGCGTTTCCACCTCCAGGAAGAAACCTGGAGCACACAGCACAGAATGGTACCTGGCCAGCCTGGAGAGCTCGCTGCTTTTATTTCAACGTGATTTCATTGTCAGCACTGGCGAGGTCTTACTGTTGGCCCCTACCCTGCGGCAGCTGGGTCTTGCAGACCTGCTCCAGGGCACACTGGGCAGAGAACAGGAAGGGGCGGAAGGTGCCAGGGTCGCAACCACCGGGCTTGGAGCAAGCAGTGCCTGGGACTCTGAGGGAGCCTAGAAGGTGCGTCGGGAGACGCGTGCAGCACTGTTCCCGCTTCTGGTCCTGGACACTTCTGGTTCTGGCCAGTGCCAAAAAGGAAGCCAGCAGCCCGCAGTGCAGTCAGACATGGCTCACTTGTGTGTGTGGAAGCGACCAGGCGGTTACCGGATCAGAGCCCAGAAGCTGCTGCGGTCGGGGGAGGGGGGTTCGGCCCTGAGGCCCGGATGTGAGCAGTTCTGGTTGAGGACAGCGGCCTGTGGACCCCTGAGATCCATACTCCACACCAGAGATGGGGCCTTGAGCTGTCCTCAAGTGTCCAGAGACCCTGAATCTGCCTCGCAGTGGGGTCCACTTAGGAGGGTGGATGGGAGACAGGGATGCGGGCAAAGCCTGTGGCGGACGAGGTCCCTCCTCCCCACACCTGTGACACCGAGGCGGCAGGCGTGCCAGGGCCAGGGACCTTGCTGGAGGACGCCTGGAGCCCCACACCGGGCAGGTCCCCTGGGAAAGTGACACCCACTGCTTCTCCTAGGGGCAGGGCCCCAGCCGGCTTCCTCCCCTCTTGAGGTGGTTACAGGCTGAGCTGAGTGTCCCCTGAAAATTATCTGTTGAAATTCCAAACCTCAGAACCTGAGACTGTGACTGTATTTGGAGACTGGGACTTCCAAGAAATAATTAAATTAAAGTGGGGTCATTAGCCAGGTGGGGGGTAGGGATGCCCACTTATAATCCCAGCGCTTGAGGCTGAGGCAGGAGGACTGCCATGACTTCAAGTCCAGGCTGCGCTCCATAGCGATACTCTGTACCAAAAACTAGAACATAAACTAAAACGAGTCCAGTAGTGTGAGCCCAATCCCAGAGGTCTGGCACCCTCACCGAGAGAGAGACGCCTGCAGAGGGACAATGTGTGACACGACTGGGAGAAGAGGCCAGGTACAGCCGAGGAGGGCGGCCTCTGGGACACCAGGCCTGCCCACGCCTCACCTTGGGCTCAGCCTCCAAGCTGGGCAGGCAGATCCCTGCTGCCCGGGGACCAAACCCACAGCCTGCTCCTGTGTGGGGCCCTGGCTGGGCTGTGTCAGGCCCCGAGGAGCAGGTTCAAGAGGGGAATCCCCTCCCCACCACATCCCCTGGGGGAAGGGAACCAGACACCAGGGGGATTTGCACAAGCGCTGCCTTCTTTCTCAGAGCTGTGTGCCCTTTAGGTTAAACTAAAGGATTTGGGGAAGGGGAACTAAAAGCCCATCAGTCACTGCACCCGACTCCCAGAGCTCCCAGCGCACCTGGGACACACGCCTGTCCCCGGACAGCAATGTTCAGGGTCCTCCGGCCCTGCTGTGCCCACCTGGGGACCTGGTGTGCCCAGGCAGGGCGGGGTCTTGCGAGGGCTCTGCTGGAAAGCGCCCTGCTGGTCTCTGGAGACCCTGCCCCTGCCCTCCCTGCTCAGTTGGGCTTGGAGGACAGATCCCCGCCAGCGTGCTGCAGGGCTCCCGTACGGTGAGGAGGGAGGGCCGCTGCCCTGGCACAAGGGTCGCTCATTGTCCAGCGTGTGGGGCAGGGCGCAGGGGCATGGAGCATCCAAGGAGCCAGCCCGGGTCCAGGGCCACAGGGGTCACGAAGAGGGGCCTGAGACAGGGCTGAGACAGTGGCCTTTCCAACGCAGGCACCCTCACCCTGAGGAGCTTCCTGCCACCTGGGCCCCAGGCCCTGTGCCTGGTGTAGGCTCAGGGGGAGCTCTGACCCCTCAGACCCGATGTGCTAGGCTGGGCCTGATGCTCAGGCTGTGACTAGTTGGAAAGGCCCAGCACAGCGCTGGCGTCTGGGGTCCGTCACCCAGGGCAGAAGGCAGCAGGGCAGCTCCAGACAAAGGCTGGGGACCAAGCCTACCCTTTATCTCCGGCCCACTCCTGCCGTAACTGACCCTTACCGCACATTTATCCCTTCACCATGATTCCTGCCCCGTCAACTCTTTTTTTGAACTCACTCGTGGTGATCCTCCTGCCTCAGCCTCTCTAGTGCTGAGATCACAGGCATGCGCCTCCACGCCCGGCACGCCAGTCAGCTCTTAACACTGCTCTGATGGAGGTTACAACTGCAGCAGGAACTTTGGTAGTGGGGGCGCCATCAGGCCACAGCAGGGACAGCCCCAAGACCCAGCCCTGCGCTAGGCCTCACAGAACCTTTCCTCTCACCTCCTGTTTCCCCTTTTCGCCTAAGTCGGGGCTTCCCGCCCCGAGGCTGGCGTTGCGGTTGGCCTGGGGTGGGGGTGGGGGTGAGGCTCTCCCTGGAAGCCCAAACCAGCTCCGACTGCGACTGCGCGAGGGGTGTGGGCGGACCCTGCCCTCCGATGAGGCCAGAAGGACACACGAAGGCTGAAGCCGGGCACCTGGGGAGCAGGGCAGTCACCTCGCCCCCGCTGACCTGGACCCTGTGCTGGCATCGCTGGGGGCGCTTTGCGGAGGAGGCAGGGACAGTTCCACGGTCTCCGGAGGCCCCGCCCACTGCTGCTGCAGCCCCTCCCTCCGCCGGGGGAGGTGAAGGCTGTGCAATGGACTGCAAATGAGCTGAACAGTAGCTGTGCAGGGAGAGAGCTGCTCAGGGTCAGTGACTGTCCCCAGTAAGGGAACAAGATCGAAGAGGCCACCAGTGAGAGCGGTTCTGGGACCCGCCTGCCAGGAGTGCAGGACCTGAAACCGAGCAGGAGGAAGCAGCGAGATGAAGAACAAACTGCTCTTTGAAAATACCAGCTTTGGGGCTGGGGCAGCTCGGTGGTGGGGAGCTTGCTAGTACCTGGAAGCCCTGGGTTCTGTCTCCCGCACAGCAGGGAGGAAAAAAAAAGTCAGTGTTAGAAATTTATCTTTCGGTTTTTTGTTTTTGTTTTTTGAGACGGGGTCTTGCTATGTAGTTCAGGCTGGTCTTGAACTTGCAGCGATCCTCCTGCCTCAGCCTCCCGGGTGCCGAGACGATAGGTGTGCCTCACCATATCCAGCTAAACTTGCCTTCTGGAAATACACACAGCAGTCTGTATCGTGTCTACTACTCTTCTGTAGCTCCAGAAAACAAATAACTGCAGAGGATAAAGCTAACATGGGAAATGTTAACATCTGGGAAATCTGGATAGCCAAACATAAATGGTTGTTGATTACTGTGTGTGTGTATGTGTGTATGTGTTGCTTGGGATGGAACCCAGGGCCCCAAGTAGGCAAGGCAAGAGTTCTACCACTGAGATACATCTCCAGTAATTAATCTTAATTTTTAAAAAAATGTCAATGCCTGGTGATACACACCTGTAATTGAAGCCCAGGGGAGGCTGAGGCAGGAGGGCCACTGAGAGTTCAAGTCCCACCTGGGCCAGCCTGAACTACATGGTGAGAACCCTGTTTCTTTTTCTTTTCTTTTTTTAAAATCAAGGCTAAGGAGCAAGATAGAAGGTGCAGGCCTGTCACTGGCCGAGGCAGGAGGGTCACAAGTTCAAGCCTAAACCTAGGCAACTTAGCCACTTAGTGTCTCCAAATAACAAATTTAAGAAAGAGCTGGGCATGTAGCTCAGTGTGAAGACCCTGGGTTCAACCCTCGGTACTGCGAAACTAAAACCCAAACTATCTACGACTTGGTTCACAGTCAGCAATTCATAGCTGATGACATTTCAGAAGGGAGTGTGGCTTCTGCCTCTTCTGAGGTCACCCAGGATCCCCACTATGATTTTGGTCTCTTTGTGCATACACTCCGTGTGCTTGGACGGTTCCCTTACAGTCGGCCTGGTAAATAGGATTACTGGATCAGGGGGTAGGAACCAAGTACTTTCTACAAGGATTACTTCAACTTGCAGTGCCAGTGGCAATGCAGAAAAGTATCAATTTCATGAGTGTTTTTCACATGAATATTTTTACTTTTTTCTTCTAATTTAATGAGAAGATGGTACCCCACTGTTATAATTTGTATTATTATTTTGAGTAATAAAAGGGCTAAGCCTTTTCCCTATGTTTACTCAACTGCTTTTACTATTTCGCTGAATGTATCCTTTGGCCATTTTTCAGGATCTCTGTGTGGGGGGGTATTTTTTGGTACCAGGGCTCGAACTCAGGACCTTGTGCCAGTGAGGCAGGCACAGTGTGGTGCATGCCTGTAATGCCAGCACTCAGGGAGGCTGGATCACTAATGTCTGGGGTCAGCCTGGGCTATGAATTGAGTTCCAGGCCAGCCTAAACTACATAGCAGGATCTTGTGTACAAAACCAAACCAAACCAAACCAAACCACAGTTCTCCAAGACTGGAAGGTTGGAAGAAAAAGACTGATGTCCAGTAGTCTGAAATGACCAAACAATGGATGACTGGGCCCACAGCAACATTCCTCAGGAACTGTAACTGCTACTCCCAAGAATGGCACTGAACAAGGTCCTTAGCCACACAGCTGGGAGGATCTGGGTCAAGCAATGAACCCGTCAGACAGGTTTGACCAGTTCCTCTAAGTGCAGCTTTTCCAGGAGGAAGCCTCCCTAAGCATCACAGAAAACCTCCCCTGATCATCAGGGTCTTGAGGAGAAATGAACAGAAAGAACTCCCAGGTAGGATCTGTTGGGAAATCTCTCTTCTAGAGGAACTGCTTTTCGCCAGGCTGTGTGTCACTGGTGACATAGTACATTGCAATAACGTTTTTTATTTTTATTTATTTATTTCGGTACCGGGGATTGAACTCGGGTTCTCGCGCTTGCAAGGCGGGCCACCGAACCGCTGAGCTAAATCCCCGGCCCGCAATAACATTTTTTAAAGAGAAAAAGGGAAAGAGAGGGGTCTTGACAAAGCAACGTACACCCTGGGCTCTTCTATACCCAGGAATCCCCCGTTTAGAGGGCTCTGGGTGGCCATGCTGGGGGCTGGGGCAGGAGGAAAGCCGGCTTCTCTCTACCCCCTCTCCTCTGAATTGGGGCTACTACTTGAGTAACACAGAACAGAGATTTGGACTCAGACAGCTGAGACGCAGGTCTCTTAGTTTCTCAGGGACCAAGTGGCCTCTGTCCAGTGGCTACCGGAGCCAGAGGTCAAGTGACTCCCAGCTCATTATCCCAGCATGACACCCAGGTGACCTGTGGCCACCAAAGTGCTGACGCTCTGCTCAGTCCTTGGAGATCGCTCAAGTTTTTAATAGAAAGGACCTATAATTAGGGCAGCCGGGGGTGCTCGGCTTTCCGGGAGGAGAGAAGGAAGCAGCCCTAGGACTCTCAGAAGGAGCCTCCCACAGCCTGGAATCCACGGGCCCTGCCTAGGGCTGCCTGGCCAAGATGCCCTTCCGGACCAGCCCTTTGCCCCAGACTTCAGAGCTCCTGAATTCTAGAGAGCAAATGAAGATCACCTAGAACCTAGAAACACAGGTGCCTAAGGCTGGAGTGGCGCACACCTGTAATCTCAGCACTCGGGAAGCTGAGGTAGGAGGATCGCCAAGAGTTCAAACCCCACCTGAACTACACAGCCAGACTCTGTCTCAGACAAACACTGAAAGGAAACCTCTGCAAGTCTTACAGTCCAGATAACTCAACCTGAGAGGTGGTGCATGTGCCCGCTGTGGCATGGGGCAGGGAGCTGTGGGCTCTCGGCCCAGGGTGCCAGACGGGGGGGCCAGGCCACCTCTCTGTGGGCAGCAGAGATGACCGGACAGTGAAACAGGTGCCTCGGGCAGTGTCATCCCGGTGACTTCCTGAGCTCAGCCCCTCCTCGCTGGGGGCCCGGGCTGGAGTCACGAA
>NW_022900935.1:40459362-40459636 GCF_012274545.1 Fukomys damarensis | reverse complement strand
GGTCGCGGACAGGGGTGCGGCGCCACCCACCTGACACCGTGGAAGACCCAGAACAGGCGGTCGGGCCTGGGCCCGCGCGCCGCGCGCACGATGCTCAGGTACAGGTAGAGCGCGATGGCCACGGTCCAGAAGAAGGAGCTGGTGTTGGCGAAGGAGGACAGCGCGCCCTGCAGCACGCAGTCCCACGAGGGCCCCGCGAAGTTCCGCAATGCCCCGTAGAAGTAGGAGGCGGCCGAGAGCAGGTCGGCCAGGGACAAGAAGAGCAGCAGGCGCC
>NW_022900935.1:40455305-40458921 GCF_012274545.1 Fukomys damarensis | reverse complement strand
GGCCACGCCCACCAAGCCGCCCGGCTCAGGCTCTCTGTGCACAGCCACGCCCCCGCGCTGCCCAGCCACTGGCTCTGCCATGGCCACACCCCCGCCACTGGCCACACCAGACCCCCCACCGTGGTCTCCGCGGCCAGTTCCCAGTCCCCCACGGGGCTACCCTTGCTTCTGCCAGATGGCTAGGACATCCCGTACTGGGCGGGGGCTAGTGTTACCTTCCTCCCTCTGGGCCAGTTTGTGCAGGGTGAGGGTGTTAGAGACATTCCTTCCACCTCCACCAAAACAGTCCCGGAGTATGAGCCGCATTCCCAGGGTGGTACTCGCAGTGCTGACAGTTCGGTGATGGCTCGGAGGAGTGAGTGTTCCAGCTTTCCCTAAATAAGTATACTTTGCTGGGGGTGGTGGCACCCGACCGTAGTTCCAGCACTCCAGAGGGTGAGGCAGGAGGACCACCGCGAGTTCAAGTCCAGCCTGAACTAATAGCGAGACCTTGACTTAAAAAAAAAAAAAAAGCATACTGATATTTTAAAAATATACAGCCAAGGGGGCTGGGGATTTAGCTTAGTGATGCCTCTGTCTGCCTCACAAATGCAAGGTCCTGAGTCCGATCCCTGATATCAAAAAACCCCAAACCAAAAAAACCAACTTAAAAACAACAAAAAAAAAAGGGCCAGGGATTTAGCTCAGTGGTGCTAGGCCTGCCTGGCAAGGTCCTAAGTTCGATCCCCAGTACCAGGAAAAAAAAGAAAAAAGCGATTCCCAATGTACACGCTTTTTGCTTATTTGAATATTTGATATTTTTAGTTAAGATAGTTCTCAGACTACTCCTGGCCTCCTTTTACTACGAATTGTTGGTTCCAGCGTGTTCGCGAGCTCCTGAGGCAGCGCTACTGCCCAGCCCCGCGTTCGCATCGCTCCCCACGCCTCAGCGCACCCCCATCTCCGCCCCACACCGGGTAGCCCCACCGCCCCGTCGCCGACCTGGGGGGCCACCGACGCAGGGCCTCGCAGGCTGGCATCCCAGTCGCTTTGGCGGGCGTGAGGTGTTCAGTCGCTCTCAAGGCCGAGCCACCAGTCACCTGGCGACTCTGCGTGCCGTAGAAGATTCCAGCTTCTCGCGCGTCTTGAGGTCGTGTCCCGTGGGTGTGGAGTGGTGGTCGCCGTCCCCCCACAGGCTAGTGCGACATCCGTGTCTCATATTGCGGGGACAGCCATCGGTGCACTTGCTTGTCCTTAATGCGTCTTGCTGTTGTCGAGCCGTGCACGTTCTTGACCTCTGCTGGAGACTGGGCCCTTACAAGGGACAGGATTTGCGACTGTTTTCTCTCGTTCTGAGGGTTCTACCCAGCGTTCAGCGTTTGCTTTTTGCTTTTTTTTCCCTCCCAACTTTATTTTATTTATTTATTTATTGAGACAGGGTCTCACTATGTAGTGAGACTGATCTGGAACTCACTGTGTAGCCCAGGCTGGTCTTGAACTCCCAGCGATTCTCCTGCCTCAGCCTCCCGAGTGCTGGGATGACAGGCATGCGCCACCACGCCCGGCTCTAGCGTTTGCTTTTTGTGCTCGAGGGCTGCGTTCTGATCTCCAGCAAGACGCCCGCAGAGGGTTTCCGAGGGTCCCCGTGTAGCCTGTTCCCCTCTCTGTGGGGTTGTGCTTTGGGTTCATGTCTAAGAAACCCTTGTCGCGCAGCTGCCTGTGATCGCATTTTCTCGTTGTTTTAGACACTGCGGCTTGCTTTCTCTCTCCCTTTTGCTATTTGTGGCGTTATTTCTTTTTAAATCTCATTTTGGGCCCCTGCAATTCCATATCAAATTGAAGACCAGGTTTTCCATTTCCCCACAAAGCTACCTGGCAATTTAGGGACTGCCTTGATCCAGTAGATAAATTCAGAGAATGCTACCTTAATATAAAACCTCCTTACCAACCTGTAATCCCGGCAGTCTAGGAGGACGAGGCAGGAGGATCACCATTTCAAATCCAGACTGGCCAATGAAACTGGGTAAGGCAGCAACAAAGCAGGGCCTCATCTCAAAATAAAAAATAGGAAAGGCTGGGAATGGAGCTGAGTGTGAAGGCCCCAGTGCCATCCTAGTACCACTGAAAAACAAAGCTCCTCACACACTGCATGTGATGCCTTTTCATTTATTTAGGTCATAAAGTTTTTTCAAAGCTTTTTATGTTTTGAGGTGTTTTAGGTTTGATTTCATATTTGATGCTGAGAAGGCAAATATTATCTTTGTGCATCTAACTTTAAAAAAAACCCAATTTTAAGTAGCCAGGCAGGGTGGTGCACACCTGGAATCCCAGCACTTGCAAGGCTGAGACAGGAGGATCGTTCCTGGACAACATAGTGAGTTCAAGGCCAGCCTGAATTGAACAGTGAGACCTTGTCTCAAAAATATACAAATAGAAATAAAAAATAAAAAGGGCTAAGGATATCACCCAACAGAAAAGCCGTGGGTTCAATCCTCAGGACTCCAAGTGTGTGGTGTATGTGTGTGTAGTCACACTTTGTTCTCTTCTGTGTCGTGTGTGTGTGTGTGTGTGTGTGTGTGTGTGTGTGTAAAATGCTGGGAATCAAACCCAGGGCCTCATGCAAGGTAGGCATGTTGAGCCTTGGTGCTATACCCCCAGCTCACCTCTTCTATTTAACATTATTTTTGTGAGAGTCACCCACGTTCTTAAAGTCGTAGCCCATTCATTTTCATGGCTGTATAATATTCTGTCCCACACACAGGATGTGAATCCATTTTATTGTTTTTGTACATTTGGGTTTTTCTCCTCAAGTTTGGGCAATGCTGAAATATGCATATATTCTTTTTTAATTAGGAAAAAAAACTGGAAGCAATTCCCAGCAGCATCAGCAAATATATTGGTGGAGTTTGCAGAGAGCCAAAGAACAGCTGCTTTCTTTCCAAGTCACTTCTGATTGTTCAGTAGCTCCTGCTCTCCTTCCCAGGGGACCCCAGCAATGTGGCGCTGATGACTCTCAGCTTTGTGTGAATAGTTTGAAGGTTGGATTTTGCAGCCAGCCCTGGAATTTGGTATAGGGCTGTGGCCAGGCCACCAACGGTTAAGAGGAGCGGGGACTCCAAGCTGCCCGCTCTGGAATGGCAGGGTCACTGAGGGGCACAGGCCTGGCCCCTGTGCTCCGTCCTGCCGCATAGGGGCACTGGTAAGAGCGGTGGATGTCCAGTTCGTGTCCCGACCCCAGTGGTCCCAGACACTGCTCCGCATGCATCTGGGGACAAATCCGAGGCTCTGCTTCGTGGGGCGGCTTCCCCTGCACCCGCAGCTGCCCCGGGACTCATCTGAACTGTCCCCCCCACCCCCGGGTCCCCAACAAGCAGCTCCATGTCCTCCTCTTCCGACAAAGCGAAAGACACCTCGGCGTCTCTGACCTGAGTCCACCCCAGCGCCCGGCTTCTAGAGCGAGGCCGGCAGGGACCTTCCCTCCTTGCGCTGGGAGGGACCTGGGCCACTGGTGCCCGCGGCCCGAGTCCTGCGGTGGCTCCCACTTGGGGGCTCTGCCTCGCCCGCCCTCCTAGGCGCCCTGGGGGAAGAAAAGGAAGCGCCCAAGTGGGGCCCCTCTCCTGCCCCTCCCACCCACCGC
>NW_022900935.1:40447029-40454944 GCF_012274545.1 Fukomys damarensis | reverse complement strand
ATATATGTATATGTATATATAAAATCTCACACATATCTTGAGACAGGGCCTAAGCCACTAAGTTGCCCAGATAGGCTTGACCCTGAGATCCTCCTGCCTCAGCCTCTGAGGGCTGGAATTAAGTCATTCACCACCACACTCAGCCGCCAGATCTTACGATGTAGTGAAAGACTTGGGGTCCAGCCCTGCCCCTCTGTCCCGGACCGACTTAGTGGGCCGAATTCTACAGACCCACCCTGTACCCTCTGAACCAAGAGTCCCACGTCCAGCCCTCATTCACGGGCTAATTAAGCCACGTCCTAACTGGCTTTGATTTAAAACCAGGGGGCAAGGAATCCAGCTCAGCTCTAAATGTTGGAGTTGGTGGCTGACGTGAGAGGATTTAGGAAAGGGCCTGCTGTGTGTGGGGGCAAAGGAGGTGCCCAGAAAGTTCTAATGTCTGGACGGAAGGGCGGGCTGCCAGTCACCGGAGGGGTGCAGGTCGGGACCACATTCCCTCTGGACCGGTGGGCAGGCAGCTTTGATCTGAGAGGGACTCGGTAGTGGTCACAACAAGGTGCTAAGAAGGGTGCGGGTGGTGCACACTTGTGATCCCAGCACTGGGGAGGCTGAGGCAGGAGGATTCCCAGGAACCTGAGGCCAGCCTGGGCTACAGAGTGAGCTCAAGGCCAGCCCGTGACCTTGTCTCAAAAAAAAAAAGAAAACAAAAGAAAAGCTGCTTAGGCCAAGACCTGATTAGTTCCCACTTTCGGTGCTAGGGATGGAACCTGGAGCCTTGCACAGACCAAGCACCCGCTCTGCCTGGGAGCGACATCTTCAGCTCTTTTTTATTTGGGGACAGCCTCTTGCTAAGCAGTCCAGGCTGGCCTACCTCAGCCTGCCGCACAGCTGCGATCTCAGGAGTGCACCACCGTGTTCTTAAGTGCACAATTCAGGAGGTCAGTGGACTTGCAGTATTGGGTAAGCTCACCACTATCTTTTCCAAAAGTTTTTCATCACCTCCAACAGAAACCACTTAGGCAATAACTCTCCACTGCCCCAACCTGGCCCCAAGTCACCTCTAACCTGCTCTGGGTCTCTACGCGTTTGCCGACTCCAGATATTTCATGGAGGGGATCCTACGAGAGAATGGTCCTTTGTGCCACTTAGCTCCTGTCATGTCACATCATATCTTCAAGGCTCACCTTCACATGTGGCATTTATGCTTTTTTCTGCCCAAGTAATATTCCACTACATGACTAGACCATACTGTTGTTATTACTAATATTTTTAGGTACCAAGGATCGAACTCTGGCAGCAACACCACTGAGCTAAATCCTTGGCCCTTTTTTCTTTTTCTTTTTTTAACTGAATTTATTGTTACATTCTAGGTAGAGAGTACATTCCTCTTTTCCCTTATTCCCCTTTCCCTATCCTTCTCACTGTCCCTACACCTCTGGTCCTTTTCTTCCTATTTCACATTCCTTTTTTCCATTTTTATTTTATTTGAGACAGGGTCTTGCTGAGTTACCCAGGCTGGGCTCAAACTTGTGATCCTTCTACCTCAGTCTCCCAGAGTGCTGGGATGACAGGTATATGCTACCACACCTAGTTTAATTTTCCCCTTTCCCTATCCTTCTCACTGTCCCTACACCTCTGGTCCTTTTCTTCCTATTTCACATTCCTTTTTTCCATTTTTATTTTATTTGAGACAGGGTCTTGCTGAGTTACCCAGGCTGGGCTCAAACTTGTGATCCTTCTACCTCAGTCTCCCAGAGTGCTGGGATGACAGGTATATGCTACCACACCTAGTTTAATTTAGGGTTTTGTTTTTTTTTAATACCGTGTATGAACTCACCACGTAGCTCAGGCTGTCCCTGAACTTGTGATCTTCCTGCCTCAGCCTGCTGAAGGCTGGGATCTGGCCCAAGGCTTGGCTGTTGTTATGGGCTGGGGGAGGAGGTATAGGCTGTGGATGCCTCTCCTCCCTTGAAGCGGTTTACAATCCCCCAGCGGACGTGAGATTTCCTTTACTTTATAAAAGTGGAGTGTGAACTAAACTAGGCAGCAAACCCTGCTCCTAAAGCAAATCAGATTTTAAAAAACTTTCAATAAAAAATTAGGTACCAGCCGGGCATGGTGGCGCACACTTGTAATCCCAGCACTTGGGAGGCTGAGGCAGGACTGTGAATTCGTGACCCAACTCCCTGAGCAATTTAGCAAGATCCTGTTTCAGAATAAAAAATAAAAAGGACCAGGAAGCTGGGGATGTAGCTCAGTGGTGCCACTGCCTGCCTTGCAAGTGCAAGGACCTGAATTCTTCCCTGGTATCACAAAAAATAAAAATAAAAATAAAATAAAATAAAAAGGACCAGGAATGTAGCTCAGTGCAAAGGCCCTGAGATTCAATCCCGAGCGCTGCAACACAAACCCAGGAATCAGTCAGGGAAGGTGAAGCGGGTGCTTGGAGAGCAACAGGATTGCAGTGGCTGAATCCTGGGTCCTCCCAGGGCCCTCACTTGGCTTCGGACAGGACCAGGCCGCCCATGCCTTGTCCCCGCATGTGCAGGAGCCTCGGTGAGCGTCTGTGGTCTGAACAAGGAACAACGGAGGAGCCGGGCAACGTGTGCCAGCCTGGGACCCACACCTGGAGGGCAGCCTGGCTTGCCTGGGTCACGGATGTATTTTCCTCTGGTTAGGGACGCGGGCAGTATGCTTCTCCAGCAGCATCTGGGATTCCATTAACAGATGTCACGAGCTGGGCGTGGATAGGCCCAGGGTCCCAGCTACTCAGGAGGCCGAGGCAGGAGGATTCCTTAAGCCTGTGAGATGCCACCTGAAGGGGGGGCAGAGAGAGAGAGAGCGCGTGCCCAAGTCCTCTCCTTGCCTGTCCTGCAAGGGGTCAGACTGGGCAGATGACCAAGTCAAAGGGGCTGGGGGTGTTGCTGTTGGGGTCACCAGTACACAACAGCAAGAGGAAAAAAAAAAAGTCAACAGGGGCGTGGGGGCAGGGTGTGATGAGGATGCAGTGCGTCCAGGCCACCACCGGGAGGCACTGCTTCTTCCGCAAGGGGACTCCACTTCCTGCAGTCTCCACAAAGTGACAGCTGCCCCTCAGATGAAAGGCACTGTTTAGCTATAAAAACACGCTCATGGAGAGCCAGGAGAGGACAGTGCATACCTTTAATCCCAGCCCTCTTGGGAGGCTGAGGCAGGAGGATGCCAAGTTCCAGTCCTTCCTGAACAATTCAGTGACTTAGTGAGATCCTGTCTCAGAATAAAGGGTTGGGGGTGAAGGCCCTGGTTTCAGTCCCCAGTACCACAAAAACAGAGGGAAAACAACAACCTGCTTGTGAAGGTCCAGACGGCCCCTGCTGTGGGCCAAGTGCCCTGCCCCGTGCTTGTGCCTTGCCCTGGTGAACCTGAAAGTGTGGCCGTTTGGGCACAGGGCCTGTCTTGAGGAGACTAAATTGGAACAAGGTTGTCAAGGTGGCCCTGGTCCAATGTGACTGTGCCCTTTGCGAAGCACCCTGGCTGGGCACGGAAGTTCACACCTGATATCAGAGCTCTGGGAGGCTGAGTCAGGAGGATCTCAAATTCAAGGACAGCCTGGGCATCTTAGCAATTTAGAGGGAGGCCCCTCAGTTAAGGGTTTGGAGGTGCAGTGCACACTGTTATAGCATTTTCCCGGCAGGTGAGAATTTGGTTTAACCTCCAGGGCTATGAAAAACAAGGAGAAACTGATCTGCAGTTTATAGATTATTTTGTATGTCAAGAGACATATTTGGAAAACAGGAGATTTGGGTTGTACATACTCTCAAAGCTGGATGTGGTGGTAGCAACTCCTGTAACCCCAGTACTTGGGAGGCTGAGGCAGGAGGATTGCTGTGAGTCTGAGGTCAGCCTGGGCTATAAACACAATGAGGTCAAGCCCAGCCTGGACTATACAGTGAGACCCTGTCTCGCAAAAACACAAATAACAACAAAGAAAAAATGCGAGTGTACGGCCTCACTTCTGTTACTTGCTAAGCACTTTGTTTTGGAATAGTCCCAGGTTTACAGGGAAGTTGCAGAGGGAGGAGAGAGGAATTCCCTCCAACCCCCACCCACCTCTCAAGTTCACATCTTACACGACTGCCCTGCACCTGTCAAAATTAACTAACAGTGGTATTTACTCCTAGCCTTAGACTTTTCTGGACTTTTTTCTTTTTGGGTACTGAGGATCGAACTCAGGACTTTGTACCTGTGAGGCAGGCGGCGGCACCACTGAGCTACATCCCCAGCCTGAGGCTTTTCTGGATTTTACCAGCTTTTCTACTTACCTCCTGTTGTTGTTCCTGGACCTCATCCAGGATACTAATCCGATGCTAATTAGTACATTTTCATTTTTTTAAACTTTTAGTGACAGGGATTTGAACCCCGGGCCTTCGCCACACTAAGCATGTGCTCCAGTACCGGGCTACACCACCCACCCTTTTTATTTTAAAATTATCAGATTAACCAGAAATTACAAAGTGTAGAGAGTCTATCACATCTTCCTCTACTCTTCTCAGCTGTGCCCCAAACCATGAAACCGACACCGGTACAAAGCACATTTTGGCGAACAGCTATGCAAATATACTTAAAATTCAAACAGAGATGGCTTTTATGAGTGTTTACCTGCTCACACATTTAACATAGCTCGGTCACTCCCGGTGCCTTGGCCCCGCTCTGCCTTACCTCTACTCTCCCCTGGTGCAGGCTGTCCCTGAAATCCCAGCCAGGCGATCCTCCTGCCTCAGCCTCCCGAGTACAGGATCACGGGTGGGCTCCACCGCACCCAGCTGGTTCCTTATTAGTGGGCACTTCTGCAGATGAGTCCTCTCCGAGGGGACACTTCCTCGTGTGTGCGCGCACACGTGTGTTGGTGTAATCAGAAGCCAGGCTGGAGAGAGAGAAGGTTCTGGCCAGTGGCTTCTCCAGGATCCACATGAAAAGCGGGTGAGGTCACAGCCAGAGCGCGGCCCCTTTAATCTGAAGCCCGGGCCTGAACTGCTGCTGTGGGGGAGGCAGACATTCTTTTCTTCTGCCCCAAACTGGCAAAAATGTCAAGACTGCAGCTCAGCCACCTTGTGGCTGCCTGGCAGAGCTCTCCTGAGGACGGGGCACGGGCGGTGGCTGTGGCCCGCATGCCAGGCATTGCAGTGCCCTGCTCCAGCCTACGCCCGGGCATAGCGAGCTGAACATCACCACAGAGGGGCCTCTCAGAGCTTCCAGCTGCTGTCCACGTAAGAAGGAGCAATTCCCAGCCGGGCGTGGTGACGCGCGCCTGCAAATCCAGCACTTGGGAGGCTGAGGCAGGAGGATCACTGTAAGCTCAAGGCCAGCCAGGGTTATAGAGTGAGATCCTGTCCCAAAGAACCAAAGGATGTGAGTTGCCCAGGCTGCCCTCTGACTTGGCATGCTCCTGCCTCAGCCTCCCGATCAGAGGTGTGCACCACCATGCCTAGCTCTCCTCCCCTAATCACCTACTTCTCTCTGGATTTCTGTTTCTTTCCCTGTAAGATGGTTAACGGCAGACTCTTGTTCATGATGGGGCACCTTCAGAATGCATAGCACAGAGCTCTGTACTCAGCAGGAGCCCCTCAGGGCTGGCTGTCATGATCCCAACCCCTCAGCACCCTAAAGAGGCTGCCAGAGCGGCTAGGGCTGGCATCCCCGGCTCACCCAGCAGCAAGGCGGAGCAGAGCTTCCAGCATCCCGGCGTCTGTGTTGGTCCGGGCGCCCCGGCTTCCTCTCTCCCGGCCCACATTGTGCAGCAGTTCTAGGGCAGTATACTTGCTGATTGCTTCCTGCACTGTTACTCACAACAACCAGCTAAGACACTGCCAAAGAAACACTCACAGCTGGCCGCTCCCCGAGCCCAGGAGCTGCGGGTAGGAAGGAGGCGGGGGAGGAGAGAGAGGCTGGAGCAGCCCAGCCTGGCTGGCGACAGGCCCAACCGGAGGGAAAGGGCTGGCACATCCTCGAAGAGGCCTGCTGACCCCTCATTTTGATACCCAGGAGGGAATCGAGAGAGGAAGCCGTCGACGCCTCCCATCTTGACACCTGCAGAGAAAGCTCTGCTGCAGAACCAGAACAGACAGGGACCAAAAACCACATTTCAGCCTGGCCCTGCAGGGTACACCTGTCAGCCCAGCATTCAGGAGGCTAAGGCAGGAGGGATGCTTGAGCCCAGGAGTTTGCGACCAGCCTGAGCAACGTAGCAAGACCCTGTCTCAATACGAAGCAAAAATCCGGGTATGGTGGCACACACCTGTGATCCCAGCACTTGGGAGGCTGAGGCAGGAGGGTCACCATGAGTTCCAGGCCAGCCTGAGCTACACAGCAAGACCCTGTCTCAAACTGCACCTTTCTCCCTGGAAAAAAATGTAGATATCACTGTTCCCGGGAAAGCTGGGGACTCCACCCACCGGAAGGGGAGACGGGCCTGAAACCTCCCCATCCCCAAAGGGCAATCCCCCGGGTGTCTGGCACACCCAGCAGGTCCCCCAACAGTGTGCGGCGGGCCCATGACTCACGGAAGACTGGGGAACAGGCTGTCCGCGGGCGAGACATGGGAAAGGCGCTGGACACAGGAAACAGGAACGGCGTACGGTGCTGCCGGGGACAGGCACAGGCAGGGGACTGCGGCCTTGTGGAGGGTGGGAAGGGAGTCGGGAGGAAGGACAGCACCCGGGGGCCTGGCTGCTGAGGACATCGTGGGGACAAAGTGAGTGAGAGCCAGAGAGAGGCCTGGGTCTCCGGCCTCAGCAAGGAGCTGCTTCCACAGCAGGGGCACTGGGGAGCCGTGGCGGGTTGTAGGGTCAGGCGTCTGCAGCATTGGTCTCAAAGTCCAGCTGGCTGTGTCGTGGGTCACAGAGAGAGGACCTCTCTGGCCTCGCTGCCTGATCTGTCCCCAGCACCCACCCTGTGCTTCCCCCCGGACCGTGAGTGTGGAGCTGGGCCACGTGAGGTCCTCACCTCGCTCTCTCCAGCTCAGCTTCCCCGGCAGCACGGCCGCAGGGTGGATGCTCCTGGGTGACCACTCAGCCCACCGTGGAGGCCGCTGGGACGCCTCCGACGCCAAGCTCCCGGGCTGGGCCAGACAACGAGGTCGCTGCAGGGCCCCCAGGTGAGGCCAGGCTCAGGCCAGGCTCAGGCCTCCTCTGGATCCTCAGGACAGCCAAGTGCAGAGTCTGTCCTGAGGGGAGGGGACAGTGCTGAGGACGGCCACGCGTGACTGGGCACCTCCGGGTCCACGGTGCCATTGAGTGAGATCAAGGAGAAATTGTCTGTCCTTGCGTTCACCCCAACCAGAAGATCTGGCTGGCGGCAGGAAGTGGGTTCAGGGGACCTCATGCAGACCACTTCCATCCAGGCTGGGGACAGGATGAGGTGAGCTTACCTTGGGCATGGTGTTCTTAAGAACAGGTCCTAAAAGACTAACTTGAAAGTTTTTGTCTTTTCCTTTTGATTTTTTTTTTTTTGAAACTCACTGTGTAGCCCAGGCTGGAGTCAAACTCATAGAGATCCTCCTGCCTCAGCCTCCCAAGTGCTGGGATTACAGACCCGCACCACCACGCCCGGCAACTTGGAAGTTCTGAATCTCAAAAATGAACGTCAGGTCGATGTCTCCTCACCAGGTTTATGAGCAGAGGCTGACATCCTTGTCCCCCTTCACCGTGAGTTCCAGGGGTTGGCTGTGCCCACCCAGGAGGAAGGAGGGAACTTTCACAGGAAGTCCTGGTGGGATGGAGACACTGCTGGTGCTCAGTGCTGCCTGCAGGCTGGGGGACCCCTCACCTTAGCACATCTCAGTACCCAGGGCGCCACAGTCTTCTTTTCCAGTTCCTAGCTGCCACTTTGGGAGAGGTTTACTAAAAAAAAAAATATAAATATAAATAAATAAAATAAA
>NW_022900935.1:40435988-40446922 GCF_012274545.1 Fukomys damarensis | reverse complement strand
AATAAATAAATAAAATAAAAAGAAAAAAGTCCAGGAACCCTCCCGAAAGACGCATGCGTGCCCATGAGGGGTTTTTTTCTGAAACGTGAAGAACCCGTTTTATCACCCGTGCTTATCGCAGTGCAACCCTAACTGGAAGCAGCCAAAGCCGAGCGATGGAGAAAGCGCGCTGCTCACAGGCACCGCGGCCCCACGCTGCCGTAGAGAAAGATGGCCCGGGGTCCCCTGTGGGAAAGGTGCACCTTGAGGCAAAAACGAGAAGCCTAAGTCAGACCCGCGCGCGAAAGTATCGCAGGGCCCCTCTCACCTGAGAAACCCACAGTACAGGACGACCAAGGAGCAAACTAAGAGGGAGACAGAGCTCTGGCAGATGGGAAGGGGACAAGAGGTGGAGGGTGGGCTGGGGAAGGGACGTGAAGAGACATGAGTGGAGTGAATGTGCCCGCTGCCCCGCACGCACCGCAAACACCGCAAACCCCGGCTGGAGAAGAGCTCAGACGCCGAAAGCCAGCAGCCCAGACGCTGGCTGGGCAGAGGAGAAGGGGTCTCCGCAGACAGGGAAAGGCTGACCGAAGAGACCGTGGGTGGCTACAACTGCCCTGCAATAAAACGCGGATCAGAAAGGGGGTGGGCAGGGTGGTGCAAGCACAGGGCCCAGCACTTAAGAGGCTGAGGCAGGAGGATCTCAAATTCAAGGCCAGCTCCGGCTACCTAGCAAGATCTTGTCTCAAAAGAAATTCCCTTTTACTTTACACCTCTTTTTGTTTTTTTGTACTGGGGATTGAACTCAGGACCTTGCACTTTTGAGGCAGGGGCGGTGCCATTGAGCTACATCCCCAGCTCCCTTTTATTATTTAAAAGGGGGCTGAGGGTGTTGAGTGAAAGATGTGCACAAGGCCCTGGGTTCAATCTCCAGCACCAGAGAAAGGAAAATGCACAGGAATCCTGGGAGTGTGGCTCACGGGTTCAGCGCCTATCTGGCAAGCCTGAAGCCTTGAGTTCGATTCCTGGTACCCAAAAGAAAAAATATATGGCATTATAATTATTATATTAATTATATAACACAACTATATATTACAATAATATTTTTAATTACATTAAATTTAAATATATTAGAATATATATGTACATAAACACACAGAGTTAGAAATCCAGAGAATTAAAATTTCCCAGTTGAAGAGGCTTCTGGTGGCCGCGCAGGTCCACCTTCTGGTGCGCAGGTGCTGAGGGGCCAGGTAACCTGGGGTCCCCAGACCCGCAGCCTCATGCCAACCCCTCCCTTGGCCTGGCTGGTCTGGGGCCGCTACAGCGGAACCCCAGGAGAGGCTTTCCACCCAATGGGGGGATCCCAGGAGAGCGGGGCGACCAGGTTCCCTGGTGGCCTGAGTCCCTTGCTGGCATCTGTCAGGAAGTCACCCTGCTCAGGACTTCCTGTCTGGAGAGTGAATGTTTATAGGCAGGGTGTGGCTGGCTCAGGGATAGAGCATTTGCCCAGCACCATGAGGCTCTGGATCCATCCCCAGCATTGGAAAGGGAAACACAGCTCTGAGGACGTAAGACTTTTTTTTTGTTTTGTTTTTTGGAGACAGGGTCTTGTTCTGTATCCCAGGCTGGCCTTCAACTTGAACCTCCTGCCTCAGCCTCCCAAGTGCCGGGAGACAGGATTTACGGGGAATTAAGGCCAGGACCTTCACACTGAGCTACAGACCCATCTCCAGTCCTTCTTCCTTTTTTTTAAACAAAGTCTTGCTAAATTGCTAAACTGCCAGGGCTCAGCTCAAAGTTTCCATCCTCCTGCCTCAGCCTCTCACAGTGCCAGGACCACAGGCATGTACCACCGTCCCCGGCAGATTTTAAACATTTTGGGTGAAGTTTTCTTTTACTTGCAGCCAAAGGAATCCTAACTGATCTCTCCCATAGCCCAAGCAATTTGAACATCACAAATTATGATGGAGGAGGGGCCTCAGCCGAGGCCATGTGCCTCGGCAGCAGACATGGGCACGGCCTCCCTCGGCCACACCACACAGGACGCTGGGTCCACAGGTCTGGGCCGAACGGCAGCGGTGACTTCATAACTTCATACATGCTCCCAGAGGAGCTGCGGCCCAGTGATCGGGACACATCTGGAATTTGGAGGGAGCCCAAAGCAGACACAGCCTGGTGCCCGACAGTCCTCCCACCCACTCGCCAGCCCACTACAAACCTGTCAGGTTCCCGGACTCCCCCGACGAATCTGTCATGAAGCAGCCAGGCTCCGGTTGGCGCGCTGCGGCACTCACGCAATCCTAACACTCAGGAGGCTGAGGCAGGAGGACCTCCACAAGTTCCAGGTCAGCCCAGGCCACATGGTGAGTTCAAGGCCAGCCTAGACCACACAGTGAGACCCTGTCTCAGAAAGAAAGAAAACACAAATCATGCTATAAAAACAAAAAGGATCCACGCTCCGCAGACAAACGCTTCTCTAACACCCAGGCCACATTTCTACCACAGACACAGCAACTCCCTCCCTGGGTGAATTCCGCCCCCCCCAGGCCCCACCCTCTGGCCTTTTGCTCATGCCAGAGACGGGGGACATGCTGGTCAGCGAGGAAGACGGGTCACCTGCTGGCGGCCCAGGGCGGCCGGCACTGCTGGGGACCGACTGGTACCCGGCGGCCGGTTCCACCTGTCTGACCTGCTTGCCTCACCGCCGCCTCCTTGGCCTGGCACCGTTTCGGGGCTGGGCTGGCTGCCCACACTGGGCCCCTCCCCTGTGTCCCCGCCGTGACCTGTCCCCAGCCAGGCAGGCCCCGACCTCCCTCCTGAGTCATCCGGGCTGTCACCTACAAAGCCACCTTCCCATGGCAAGGGGTCCTGGTGCCACCCAGCGCGAAGCTATGGGGTCCCACTAGGCCACCAGGACCCACCGGGGAGGGACTGAGACACAGCCTGACAGATGGACAGACAGGCGGCCACCTGAGCTGGGTGTGGCTGGGCTGTGACCAGGGGCTCCAGCCGGGCCCCTGACCTCCCATCTGTGAACAGCTGCCCAGGTCGGAGGCTGTGAGAAAACCCCAGCCAGGCACTGCTGAGGTTGGAGGCCACGGCTCAGTGGCCCCAGCTCAAGCCAGCCAGGGGCCCTCGGGGGACGTCTGAGCAGGACGGCGGCACTCAGTTTGGAGGCGTCTACCAGACTGCGCTGAGAAGGCGCCGGGGACGGAGGCTCCGGCAGGCAGGAAAGCGCCCCGGATCTGCACTCGGGTCCCGTGATCCCCTCCCGGGATCCACAGATCGGGCTCGTGGTCAGGGCCGGGTGAGTCAGTGAGCTCGGCCGGAGATGAGGTCAGCTTTGGGGAAAGGAAAAAAGGAAGCCACCGAGGGCCTGGGCGATGGGGACACCCCAGTGGGGTCCAGGCGGAGGGCCGTGGCCTGGTCTGGGGACACGGCTGGGTGGGTGTGGCTGTGCATCACCAGCAGCCAGACCGCGGGAGGGTCCCCCAGCCCAGGACGGTGCGCCCGGGCCAGTCCCCCTGTGATGATGGAGACGCTTCCTGCTTGGGGTCCCGTGGGGTCACTGTTGTCACGGGTGTGACCAGGGCCCAGAGGTCGGACAGCTCCTCCCTGAGCAGGGCCAGGTTTTGGCCCCTGGGAAGAGGCCCTGGGCGGGGACTTGTCAGGCTGACCTGGCCCAGCTGAGGGTTCCCTGTGAGGGCCTGGTGGGAGGAGCTGCACTCACTCCTGTCCCACCTGGCCCAGCCGCAGCCTCTCCACCCAAGAGCGCCGTCTGCCCTTCCGCCTTCCCGGGCGGCCATCACGCTCACCAGAAACTGTCCCTAGGTAGTGGGAAGCGGGGAGGCAGCTCCCAGGCCCCACGAGTCTGCAGGACTTGGGGTGGGTGGGGTGGGGGCAGAAACGTGCCCAGCCCATTAGTTCCACCCACAGCGAATCACCTGCTTTTTACCAGCGTTGTTATTTTAAAATTCTAGATCTAGGTGTGGTAGCTCAGGGTTAGAACCCTGGCACCTTCAGGAGGCTGAGGCAGGAGGAGCTGAGTTGTAGGCCAGCCTGGGACACACAGCATGACACTGTCTCAAAATAATAAATACTAAAGGTGAAATAAAATTCTCAGAGGCTGAGGGGTGGGACAAGAACAAAGCCAGCTATCTTGAATCAGCTTGGGAAAGTCTCCGCAGCCTGGTTAAGAACTCGTAGTCATTGAGTCAGGTCATCAGACTCCAGAAAACTGTCCCCCACTGGCTCCCCTCCCACTCGGGCAGCCACAGCCGCTGTCCCCGGGTGCCTCACCCTCTCAGGCTTCCGCTCCTCAGCAGCACCGGGCATCTGGACACGGGTGGCCTGGGTGGACAGGGGCTGCCCCGGGGGACACCCCAGGGACATCGAACGTCAAATGGGAAATGTAACTCTAGGTTTCAACCATACCTGGCGGCCCCTGGTCCTTGCTGCTAACAGATGAGAGTGCCGAGCACTGTTTCGGCTGGAAAAGGTGGGGAGCCAGGTGGTAGCAGGCACCCACAGGTTCTGGCTTGCGCATCGAGCCAATAAGAAGCACTGAGATGGGCCGGGGATTTAGCTCAGTAGTTCTCCCGCCTGCCTCACAAGCGCAAGGTCCTGAGTTTGATCCCTGGTACCAAAAAAAAAAAAAAAAAAAAAAAAAAAAAGTACTGGGACAAAGTATTAGAAAAACATGTCAAGTACCAAGTAATCCCAGCGAGTGGGAGGCTGAGGCAGGAGGCTCTCCGTGAGTTTGAGGTAATGTCGAGGCACCAAATTTAATGGGTTTGAAAGCAATGACGAAGCTGTGCCTCCGTCTTGAGTGGATGTAAAGGAAGGCTAAGGGGGTCAGCTCTACCACATCTTCAAAAGAACGGAGATGTGTTACGTACACGGACCAACTACCCACGGTGAGTGCAATCGCTACGCACTGCAAACGTGGACTCACTGAAAAGCACCCACGAGGCCCTGGGCTCCATCCTCAGACCGGAAAACCAAGCGGCTGCCGGTGTCCTGCAGAACAGCGGGCCTGGCAGTCAGCCGCGCTCTGGGGTCTCCCAGGCGTACACTGCTGCCTGGACCTGAGGAGCGGGCAGAGTGGGAGGTGCAGCCCTGCCGTGACATCTGTCCTCAGCCTCTGCTCTGACCCTGCCCACTGTGCCACCGCTGCGGGGCGAGAGACACCGGGATGAGGCATCCAAGTCCCAGGCCCAGAGCGTGGTCTTCCCAGAGCCTGAGATGAGACGGACCCAGGCCCTCGATCCAGGGACGAATGTCCGCGGAGAGAGGCAGAAAAGGATCCAGGACCGGCAGAGCCTGAGGCCAGAGCGAGGCGGCAACCCAGAGACCAGACAGTCTGGCCCTGCGAGACAATGAACGCCTGTGATTTTAAGCCACCCGGTCTGTAGCCGTTGGCTACTCAGAGGCACCGGAAATGCATGCACTGCTGGGGTGGTGAACAAACTGGTTCAGTGATGCGCAGGGAGGAGGACGGAGAAGGTGGGGAGAGAGGGCAGCCTGAAACCTGCTCTCCGCCTTTCCTGAAGGCCCCACGGCCCCTGGAGAGGTGGCTCCCCTCTCCCAGTTTCACACTGAGCTGAGGTTCAGTACCAAGTACATTAAACAGAAGCAATAAAGGAGGGCAACCGTGCTTCGCAGTGAGCCCCAGCTCTTCTGCTGCTCCTGGGGTGCGGGCACCCAGCCTCTGAGCTCCACGGCATTAGTTCACACTTTACACACAGCACGAATCTAACCAGGGTTGAGAGCCTCTCACCTGACAGGGATTCAGAAGCAGCAACTGGGAAGGGAAGAAGGGGTATGCTGAAACCAGCCTCACTGACAAGGCCAAGGAGAGAAACGAGAGATGGAGAACAACCCAGCAACAGAAATACTGAAAAACACACTCATCAACATGTGCAAAGGCCCTGTGGTCTGAGGCTGGGGTCTTCTGCTATTGACCACACAACATGGCACAGAGGTTCATGTTCAAAGGTAACATCAGTCCCAGCAGGGAAAGGCAGAATTGTGTTTAATCTGCTCTAAGAAGCAAGAAGCTTTCTGAGGGAAAGGAGTCAGGGGAGCTTCGCTTCTGTCTGCTCCTGAGTTGAGGCTGTTTTTGCTGAGGAATAAGTGGCTCAGGAAGCCGTGTGACCACCATAGCTTTACAGACACCATAAGGTCGCTGTGGAGCCAGGATCGCTTCCTTCCTGCTAAGTCCACCGGACTGACCTGCCAGGCTTCCTGAGACTGTGGAGCAGGTGACTTCCCTGGGCACAGCCTGTGGTAGAGCCAAGGTCACTATGGCAGGTGCCTAAAGCAAGTGCTTTAATCTACAGATTATCAATTGTCAAAATAAAAAAAAGAGCTGGGTGTGGTGAGGCACACCTGTGATCCCAGCATTTGGGAGGCTGAGGCAGGAGGATCGCTGAAAGTTTAGGACCAGTTTGAGGCTACTTAGAGAACATGTCTCAAAAAAATAAAAACAAACCACCACCACCACCACAAACAACAACAACAAAACAAGTAAACAGACTCAGGGTTTTCCAGGAATCTGTCTGGCTTTGAGAGAGTCCCATCCAGAAGTACTTTGTACCCAGAAGACAAACCATCCACAAAAGGTGGCACCTCGTCCCACTTCCCGATGAGCAGGGGCACAGTAGCTGCCGCTTCACCACTACCTGACCCCACAGCAGCCCTTAGGGGCTGCCTATGCACCTGCCCTCTCTCCTCTCTCCTGCTTGTCCCTGCACTGAACTCCAGAGTGATTCCCTACACCTATGGGGAGCGAAGTCACCTGTAGTGTCCCAGACACAGCGTCCCACCCTCTCCTCTCTGCTCACTTCTGCTGGATGTGGGGGATGTGGTTATGACTGTCAGTGCCTGGCACAGTCTTGACACAACTTGTGAACCCAGGAAGGCATGAATGAATGCATGACTGCATAAATGCACAACACATGGATGGTGAATGGATGGATGAGTGGGTGGATGGAAGGATGAGTGAATGGATGGATGAGTGAATGGATGGAAGGATGGGTGAATGGAAGGAAGAGTGGATGGATGGATGAGTGAATGGATGGATGAGTGGGTGGATGGATGAGTGGATGGATGGAAGGATGGGTGAATGGAAGGAAGACTGGATGGATGGATGAGTGAATGGATGGATGAGTGGGTGGATGGATGGATGGGTGATGAACAGGTGAATTAATGGATGGATGAGTGGATGGATGGATGGATGAGTGATGAACAGGTGAATTAATAGGTGGATGGATGAACGAGTGAACAGAGGGCTAAATGAATGTGTGATGCTGACATGCCCCGCTGGGCTCTCTGCTGACTCTGCCTCAAGCACCCGGCTCAGGTTGACTTTATACAGGTCCTGGGCTCCCTGTGGGAAACCCTTTCCAGGGTGCTGGCCCCTTCCTCATAGTCTGGCAGTTGCTGGCCCGACAAATAACCCATAGCACTACTTTAATAAACATTATAACACCAACCTTAAAAAAAAAAAAGAGCCACACAGGAGCCAGACGTGGGGACAGATCCTGGTCCCTGCCTCCCTCCCTCATGGTGGGCGGGGCTGTCACTGCCATCCAAGCACAGGGTGCAGCACAGGGCTGGGCGTCACCCCACCCTGTCCCAGCCCGTGAGACGCCCGGCCTCAGAGAGGCGCTGCTGTGCTAAGAGCCCTGGGCTGGGGGTGAAGGGTTTGGACAGCAGCTCTGCCCGCTGCCGGCCAGGAGCCACCAGTTACTCGAGTGGTCATGGCTGAGGTCCTTTCCTGGGAGAAGGACCCTGGACTCACAGACATGGCAGAAACACACCGTGTCCTCCAAGCTCTGAGCCTGCGCAGATTGTCACGAGGATGATGACACGGCAACGACAAGGACAGCCACAAGCTGAGGGGCAGCATGCAGGCAAACACTTGTGCCGAGTGACCCAACCCATGTGAGCCTCAGTTTCCCCCTGGGTAAAAAGGGGCGCAGCTTCAGGGGCCTCAGAGTGGGTGACAGGGAGTGGAGGGGGTGACGTTTTGCAAATGCTGGGCACAGAGCTGGGCACGTGGTGCGAGCCTGGCACGACGTGGGGTATCCTGGGACGAGAAAGCAGGACCTGGCCCGGCCCAGCTAAGGAATGAAGGGTGCAGCAGGGACCATCTCACCCCCGCACGATGTTCCTCACATTAGCAAAGTGAATTCAGCACAGACTGAGGGAGAGGTGGAAGTGTCAGCCTCCAAAACAGTGACAAGGCCTACACGGAAACGGTTATCATGATGCATCGGTGATCACAGTCATGGCCTTGTTTCTCAGAGGAATGGAGAGAAAGTGAGTCTGGTGAGGGGGAGAGTGGGGAGAGGCAGGAAGTGTTCCCCTTTTTAATTCAGGGTGGAAGGATGTGGCTTACAAGTGGTTCCAAAGGAAGCCAAGAACAGGGTTGCATGCCTGTAATTCCAGCACTTGGGAGGCTGAGGCAGGAGGATTGCCACAAGTTCAAGGCCAGGCTGTATTACGTAGCGAGACCGAATGAATGAATGAATTCAAAGGCCCTGAGTTCATACTCCAGCCAGCCCTTTCTCCCCCAGTGGCCCTTCCGGCTCCTCTGCCACCGTGCCATGTCCTGGGTGCTGAAATGCCACTTTCCTGGTAAGGACTCTGTGAACAGAGGCAGGAGGGTCTCCCTCTCATTTCAGCCGTGCACCATCTACCTGTCTCTGGTATCCAGCCCACAGCTGGGGGAAGAGAGCAGGCGTATTTGGAGGGGGCTCACTTCCATCCAGCTGGGCTCCCAGCCTAAGGGTGCAGCTCAGCGGTGCTCTACATGTGTGATTCCTCAGGTTCAATCCCCAGCAAGGCAGAAAAGAAAACAGGACACCGTTTCCTGACCCGGTGAGCTCAGGATGGTACAGCCGGCGACCCCAACCTGTGCAGACCCTTCCTTTCTCTCTGGCATCAGCTCAGGCACTTTACTGGCTTTATGTATTTGCAGCACCAGTTTTTAAAAAACGAAAGCACCAATTTCTAGGAAGAGGAAGATTATTTGCAATGTAAAAATCAAACAAACAAAAACACCTAGACCTCTCTGATTCTATCAGCGCAGAGGACGGCCCTTCTGATTTAGGGAAAGTATGGAAAATCAAGGCAGCGAGGCGCTTTTGCCATGGAGGCACCCAAGAGCTGCCTGGCACCCCGCTCCTGTCTCTACTCACATAGCGACCCCGAGAAGTGGGTCCTGTCGCAAGCCCAGCTCCACAGAACAGAAGCCAAAGCCGATTAAGTTCTGTTTCCAAATCCACACAGCCAGTGACAGGGACCAGCTGGGAGGTGGGTCCCAGACTCTACAGTGAGGTCCTGACTGGAATCCGGGGGGCCCGGGAGGCCAGAGAGGCCCCAAGGATGGACGGAAATGGCGTCCGTCACCGGCACAGCGCCACCTCCCAAAGCCCGCACTGAACAGAGGTTTCTCACGCCCACTGTAGACGCAGTGCCAGTTCACGCCCTCTAGGAAGTTCTGGGCTCGGATCGGACCTCATCCTTGCTGCTGTGGGACACTCAGGACTGAGCACCGTGCAAAGTCGGCTCAGCCTCGGCCGCTTCCCTGCCCCCTTTCAAACGCAGCCAGCCCAGGGCCTTTGCACATACTGACCCTTTGCCCTACAAAGCTGTACTCTTCCTCTCTAGCCATGTTTCTCCTAATGACTCATCACACACAGTAAATATTTGCCAGCCTCATTATTTTCTCAGTCACAATCTGATCTCCACGAACCAGAGGCCATGTGTCCCACAACTGAGGACAGCAGGACAGTGTCTCGTGCACCTAGGAGAGCCGCTCCAGGCCGAGATGGCCACCACATAACCTGACCAACAGGAAGTGCTGCCTGGATGTTAGGATGGGAGGACCTGGGGCCACTTTGTGTATCAGGGGCTTGGGCAGAGTTAAGTGCAGTCTTCATGGCTGCCAGGCCTGTGAGCCTGGGGATCCCAGAGAAAGATACACAGGAAAGCAGAACAGCCTTGGGGGGGTCAGGAAGGGGCTGCTAACCACATGGCAGCAGATGCCAATGGCCCCAGAGCACCAGCTGCCGCCACCCCTCCAGGCCCCCGGTTCAAGGCCAGGGCTGGAAAGTACCCCACCCCAACTCAGCCTAGGCCACTACGCCCAGCAGGCGGGGCAGAGGCTCAGGGGAGTGGCCTTTGTCCCAGAAGGCTCAGAACTCGAGGCAGAGACAGAGCCAGACCTGCGCCCATGCGTCAGCAGCCATGGGCCCTGGCCTTGCTGTGAGGCCCTGCCCCCGTGGGCCATGTGCCCCAGAAACGGGGACAGCACCCGAGCAGGGGCACCTGAGGGCTACAGGCCGGGCCCACCCTAAACTGCAGGGCCCACCCCCTTCCCCCGGGGTCTCCCTCCGGACCGGGCTGGCCAGCAGGGGGCACTCACGGTCACCTCGGGGCCAGGAAGGGCGAAGCCCTCGGTCCCGCTTTAGAACAAGGCAGCAGAAGACCCGAGCCCTGTATGGCGCTACTTTAGTGTCTGAAGCACTGTGCCACCCCACGAGACTTCTCAGCACAACCCTACGTGGCTCCTGCAGTTTAGGGTGGGCCAGGCCAACGTTCCCCCTTGCGAGGTGAGGAAGGAGCCCGGGGAGGTCGAGGCATCCGCTCAGCCCCGGGGCGGGGCGCTTGGCCGGGAAGCCAGGGTCCCTGTTTCCCATTCCGGCTCCAACAACTCATCCTCACGTCCACAGTGGAGCCGGGGAAAACGGGCCAGGCCCGCGGCACCCTCCAGAAGGAAGCCTTTTTCTCCAGATTGTGAAACCTAAGCGCATCTCGCTTCTCGGAAGCCCTTCCCGTGTGGCACGGAGGCCACCGAGCCGCCGAGGCTGCTCACGAGGACTCACGGAGGGGCGCGCGCCGAGCACACGCGCGTTACCTGGGCCCCGGGCGCGGAGAGC
>NW_022900935.1:40426272-40435254 GCF_012274545.1 Fukomys damarensis | reverse complement strand
GCCGCCCTCTTTTGCGGGTAGGGGCGTCACGCTGCCACCGGGGCCCGCACAGTCTGACCCGGGGCCCTTCTCAGGGCGGCTGCTCCCGGCCCCACTGCGAGGGCTCTAAGTGGACGGAGTCGCGGTGACTCCCCTCGCAAGTGATTCTGCTTGGAGCCCGGTCCGCGACAGGAGCTGCAGCAGCGTCCTGGCCTTGGAACAGGAGCACCCGAGACCCACACACGTCTGCCTTCCCCAGTGTGGAGACCGCGCTGCGCTGCCCGGTCCCCTCCACGAGTGCCAGGCTGCGGGCGAAGCGGTCTTCGGTGTCCCCGGCGGAGGGAGGCGCCTTCCTCCTGCACTGGGCCAAAGCGAGTCCTTGGGCTGACAGGGAAGCGAACGCTGCTGCCCTGGCGCGTGGTCACCTTGCCCTGGGGGAGCGAGGGTCCCGTCCCAGATGGTGGTCCTGAAGCTCAGAGGGGTGCAGCTGCAGAGGGCCTAGAGGAGCAGCGAGGATGGGGCAGAGGCCGGGCCTCCCTTCCCCACAGGCAGACGGGGCAACACCGGGCATCTCTGGCATCTGGGGTGGCCTGACTTTGGGGGCCCGGCAGGACTCAGCAGGATCAGCTTGGAGACAGCAAAGGGCCTGCTTTCCTGGCTCCCAGGTGGGTTCTGATCCCGACTGCCCGGTGACCTTGGACCGTCATCATAGTAGCCAGCGCACATGGGCAACCTTCAAGAGTCCTTTGAGACAGGCAATGGCTGTGCCCATTTACAGATGAGGAAACTGAGGACCACAGCCGGGAAACTGCCACCGTCCCGGATCCGTGCCTGGGAGACCCCAAGCCCTGACTTCCTAAGTCCCTGCATCTTGCCTCCATCTAGTGCATTTGTCTGGAGCGTGGGGTCCCTGTCTACACCGACAGCACCGGGCCCAGTGCAGGAGGCATGAACGAACGGGTGGATGGACGACAGCCCCCTCCGCCGTGACCACAAGGCCTTCCTGGGCTTTTTTTCTTACTTTTCTTTTAGAGTCACCAGAATGCCCTACCCTGGACAGCTGACACTTTAGGGACGCTGGGCTGCCAGAGAATTGAAACAACTTGATTCTTACCCACTCTTCTATCCAGAGAAGCCCATCAACCGAGGCTTCCTTTTTGCCTCCTTTTTGTGAACAGGACTGTTTTACAAAGCTCTATCCCATGGGCCGGGGCTTTAGCTCAGTGGTTCTGCTGCCTGCCTGGCAAGCACAAGGACCCGAGTTCGATCCCAGGTACAACAACAACAACAACAGCAACAAAAAAGGAAATCATACAAAACTCTCTGCTGCGACACCCAGCCTGCCTGCAATTCCCTGTATGTCCAGGCGGTACCTGATCCACACACTACAGTCTGTACGTCCCCACCAGGCTGCAAGGGTGATGGACAGAAGTCACCGTGTTCCTGGGTGTGGCCACTATGTGGATACATGTGGCACAGTCCCCAGGAAGACTCAGTGTCTCCAGCTTTCTCGTGGAGACCCAGAGCCAGTGGTGGCCGCCTGCTCAGCCTCCCGCTCTGAGGTGATCTTTAAAAGTGTTCGGGAGACTTCCAGATACAAACCCAGGAGTACCAAGCTCATGGGGCCGTGATGTCCAACAGTGAGAGCTGCTGGAGGAAGATGGCACACCCCGAGTCAGGGAACGGGAACGGTGACAGCACTTTGTGACTGTCCTCATCCCTACTGACGCACACACTTTAAATGCTGAAGTTTATAGTAAGCTGATCTCAGTTCAAAAGAGAAAAAAGGCCAGGCATGATGGTGCCCACTTGGAACCACAAAACACTCTGGGAGGCTGATGCAGGAGGATCACAAGTTCAAGCCCACAGTGGGCATTTTAGTGATTTACAAGACCTGGTCTCAATATAAAAAAATGAAAAAAAATGGCTGAAGATGTAGCTTAGGGTGAAGGCCCTGGGTTCAATCCCCAGTACTAAAGAAGAGGGGAGGGAGAAAAGAAGGGGGACATAATCCCAGCACTTGGGAGGTTGAGGCAGGAGGATAGAATTTGAGACCAGCCCGGGCTACATAGTGAGTTCCAGGTCAGTCTCAACTACGTAGTGAGAGCCTGTCTCATAAACAGAAGAAAGCTACCACCCCTGGTCTTCCTCCCTGGCTAGAAACACGTGACTGGAACCCAAGGGGTCGCCCAAAGCCCACTGCTTCCCCTCACCGAGTAGAGCTCCCCCTAGTGGTGGGTCGGGGAAATCAAGCGTCCCGCCACAGCCAAAGGGTGGCGGCATCCGCGAGGCGGCGCCTTCGGGTCTCCTGGACAGGATTTTGGTCAGGGTCGCAGAGAGAGGCCCTGGGGAGGGGCTTTCTCCACTACAATCCGGCCTCAGGGCTGCTGGAAGGGGAGGGCTGTTTTTAAGGGCTGTGTGGACTGGACACCTTGGCCCGTGCACTGCAGGACTCTGCTGATCTCCCACTGCTGACATGGCCGGCAGCTCACGCAGCAGAGCCATTTGCTAGCTCAGGACAGGTGGCCGGCTTCCTCCGAAGAGATCCCTCATCGGCACGAAGATGACAATTGCTTAATTCATGCAACGTGTTGCTTATCTTCTGTTTGTGGGTCCCGGCTATGGGGTGGGCACTGCTGTGTACTCCGCACTGTACCCCATTCCGTCTCCCTCATGCAGGTGGCCAGCTGAATCACGGAGAAGCCCTGGTCTCATGTCCTGTCTAAAGGGTCATACGAGCTAGGCGTGGTGGTGCACTCTGTGATCCCAGCACTCGGGAGGCTGAGGCAGGAGGGTCGCTATGAGTTCGAGCCCAGCTTGGTCTACATAGTGAAACCCTGTCTCAAAAACAATGAATAAATAAATAGTTGTACAGCCTGTGAGCAGCAGCCCTGGGATTTGGATGTAAGAGGCAGGCAGTTCCCCATTCCGTGGTGCATTGCATGACACACGTGTGCCATCTGACAGAAGCTCTGGCCACAGGGGAGAGCCCCTCTAGTCACTGAAATGCTTGGAAATTCCCTGACGTTTGGCCCAGAGAAGTGGGAGTTGCCCAGGTCCATTTGATGTACGGATACTTTCTTTTATTTCCATATGGGGGGAAGTTGAGACAGGGTCTCCCTGTGCAGGCCAGACTGGCCTCGAGCTTGTGGCAATCCTCCTGCCTCAGCCTCCCTAGTGCTGGGATTACAGGTGTGCACCGCCACATCCGGCTCTTGCCTGGGTACTGGTACCTCCCATCTACAGCTAGGAGTGGGGACAGGTTCGGTTTCCTTGTGATGTCAAGACTGCTGGAGAACCTGGGCTGTGTCCTAGGATTGTGGGGAGGATGTTGTCCCAGTCCAAAGAGACCCCTCAAAGAACCCCGGGTTCCAGGTCAACCCAAAGCTCACAGTCACTGTCCAAGAGGCACCCACTACCCACAGGTGGGATTGGAATTAATTCATGAAATAAAACTGACAACTCAGTTCCTCCTGGTAGCCCAGTGTGGTTGGTGGCTGCTTCATGGATTGTGCTTTGAGCATAGCACAATAGTTTCCCAAGTCGTCGGAAAGCACAAAGAACTGACCCTCAACTCCCCTGGTCTCCTGTCTTACTACACTGCCCCTGCCCATCCCAGAGCACACCAGGTTGGTCCCACCACAGGGCCTTTGCACTTGCAGCTTCCCTGGCCTGGATCACTCATTTCCCAGACACCCCCAGGGCTGGCTCCCTCCTTCCTCCTGGTCTCTTGTCAAATGCCACCGATCTGGCCACTCCATCCTCTGTACTTGCTTTACTGTCAAACACCTGTGCGTGCCTGCACCCCTCCACCCCCATGGCCTCTAGAACACAGATTTCTCTCTGTCCACTTCCACATCTCAGCCTGTGAGACAGTGGGCACCTGCACTTGGCGTGGGGACATTTGCTGAACCGGACTGGCCATAGCACTGCCCAAGCTATGCCTTTGCCACCCTTGTCCTCCCTTGCCTCACTGTGCTTCCTCCTCCCAGCGACAAATGTCGGGTCTTAGGCTGTATATGAAGGTCCTGGTACCTCTGGGCCCAGGGTTCCTTGTGAGAAAAACCGCTTTCTGCTCTTCAGGGGGTTGTGGGATGTGAGCTGCCCCATCTCGATAGCCTCCCCAGTGTTGCATTCAGAGGCCTCGCTCCTACTGCCTGTCCTTACGGGGGCTCAGGGTTCCAGCTGGACCAGGGCACGGGGGCCACCATTGCTGCCAACTCACTCACCACTAGCAGCCGCCCTGCAGAAGTGGGGAGCAGAGGCTGTGACAGCTGAGTGAGCTCCTGACATCCCAGCGCTCGGGAGGCTGAGGCAGGAGGATTGCTGGGAGTTTGAGGCCCGCCTGGGCTACATAGTGAGACTCTGTCTCCAAATAAATAAGTAAATAATAAATAGGAAAGAAGGAAAGGGAGCCCTGTGCCAGGAGGAACTTGGGTGCTTGACAGAAGCGAGGGGCTGTGGCTGGGCTTCGCAGCCTGGAGTACTGTACGGTGCAGAGATACAACAGGCAGAGCAGCCGCCCGGAACAGAAGCCCTGGTACAGAAGGCCGCTGTCAGGCTGCTGTGACATCAGCGTCTAGGATGCGGAGGCCGTGACAAGAGCCCCAAGGAAGCACCCGGGCCCACAGTCGCCAACACTCTGCACCCAGGACCTCCTCGGGCCCCAGGGGACTCTGCTGCTCTCTCAGCGGACCCCACCCCCTCGGATAGGGGCAGCATTAGGAGCTGAGTCCACACCCCTGGCGTGGAGTGAGCTGCGGCTTAGCCTCACTTGTGTCTCTCTGTAAACCGGGGGCGATGCTAGTAAGGCCCTCAGGAAAACCACGCCATGATCCCAGCACTCAGGAGGATGAGGCAGGAGGGTCACCATGAGTTCCAGGCCAGCTTGGGCTATATAGGGAGTTCAAGGCCAGCCTGGACTAATAGTAAGACCCTTCTCAAAATAAAAAAAGGTCTACGCTAAAAGCGTCCAGAGCCGGCAGGAAGAGAGGCAAAGGGGCACTCACGTGCCTCTGAGAAGGGGGCCACTTTGGGTCTTCAGGGCCCAAAGGAGCAGAGCAGTTCTGAAGACTAAGCCAGTCCCACGGCCCACCAAGGAGGCTTGGGGGACCCCAGGCGGCAGCTCGGTCACCTTGCCCGCCCTCCCCGGGTGCGTGGGGCTCAGCGGGCCCCTTGGCCGCCCTGACAGCTCTGCTCCTGTGGGATCCCCGGGACCACCCAAGACAGCCGGGTCTTTCAGAGCGCATGGGGTGCGGAGCCCCCCCCCCCCCATCAGGGTTTCACGGAAGGGAGAGACGTCCAGGCGGCACTGGAAAGGCGCAAGCTTTGCAAACTCCCGCAGGAGAAGCGGAACGCTCAGGCACAACCGAAACCAGTATCACTGCGCCGGAGAAGCCACACAGGGCCGGGCCAGCGCCGCCCCTCACACACCCTGCGTGTGAACGCGAGGGACCTGCGACAGGAGCCTGAGCCCCGCACCGGACTGCGCTGCAAGTCTCCTGACCCGAGCGCTCTGGCTCAGCACACACGAGCTACTTACTGTCCTGGTCCGGGACAGCGGCCTAAAGGCAGGAGGAGAGGCAGGTGCTAAGCCCGCTTTGCCCCCAGGCGGGAGGCGTCTTCCCTACTGTGCAGCTGGGAGGTGCTGCTGATTGATTGACTGACTGATTGATTGATTTTTGCGGCCCTGGGGATGGAACCCAGGACCTTCATACTGAGCTACATCTCCAGTACCTTTATTTGAGACTAAAGCCACTCAACTGCCCAGGCTGGGCTCGAATTGGTGATCTCCCTGCCTCAGCACCCCCAAAGTGCTGGGATTACCTCTGTGCCTAGCTAATGCTGTTGATTTTTTAAAAGATATGTGGACTTTGTCCTTTTCAGACATTTTCACAGCCCTGATTCTCCTGTCTATAGATGCCAGATGCATGTGTGAGTGTGTGCACGTGTGTACATGCATGTGCACGGTGCTGGGGATTAAACCCAGGCCTTGCACATGGTGGGCAAGTGCTGCACCACCGAGCTACACTTGACCTCCAATAAATTCTTCTTCTTCTTCTTTTTTTTTTTTTTTTGGTACCGGGGATCAAACTTGGGTCTTTGCACTTATTGAGCTAAATCCCTGGCCCCCAATAAATTCTTCTTGGGTTCAACTGAATAGTCAAGAAGGTACTGCCAAGAATTCTGTGGGGGACAAAATATTTTGCCACCATCAGGGTCAGAGAACTGACTTCAGCTACAGGTTCCCCTGGAGACAGCCCCAGCCCAGCTGCTGGCTGCCTGCACCTGTCACTCACCAAACATAACACAGAGGCCGGCCAGGGTCTGGCTGCTCCCCCGGCCTGTGGCTCCCATGCTCACATTGCAGCCCTGCCACTCTGAACTGGAGGACCAGGGTGACAGCGGAGGTCACAAGATGTCACAGGGATCCACCTCCTCGGAGCTGGAGGATGCACTCAATCAGCGACACGGTCGGAGAGGAAAGAGGAACTCACCTGTAATCCCAGCACTCTGGGAGGCTGAGGCAGGAGGATAGCAAACTTTTAACCCAGCCTGCGTGCATAATTTAGCAACTTAGCAAGTCCCTGTCTCTGAATAAAACATATTTAAAAAATAAAATAAAAAGGCTGGGCATGTAGCTCAGTGCTAGCTGGGAGCCCGTCCTTGGCTGCCCTGCTCCAGGATGGTCAGCCCTCCCAGGGGAACAGCCGAGCCTCTCAGTTGCTGTGCCTTCCTAGCATGGAGGATCGGATACTCCAAGAAAGAACAACCTCAGAAATTCGAAGCACACACCTCTATTGCAGAAGTAAAAAGCAGGGAGGACCGGAGATGCCACAGATACTGTATAGCACCAGAACGTCTAAGTACATTTCCTGTTATCAAAGCAAAATCTCGAAAAACTTCCTTTCCTGAACTCATGGGGCCAAATAAAATCTAAAATCAGATACCGTAGTGACAGGCTGTTTCCTCCCTGTGTCCTCGGGAGCCCTCTGCTGGCCAAAGTCTGAATTACAGCGCTAATAACCGCCGAGGGAACCGCCTGCCTCCCTCGGATCCAACTGTCCAGAACTGCAAAGAGCAAACTCTAAGGAAGCCGAGGGGTTTCTCCCCTTGGCTCTCTGCCCAGTGAGAGTTGTAAAGCAGAGGTGCCGCAAACCAGGTCAAAGGCAGCATTCAGTCTCTGGAGCCGCACTGCCCGCTGTCTGGTCAGCTTGACCTGTGATTCTTAGGACCCCGGGTGCAAGTCCCCTCCTGGCCAGCGGCCTCCTTATCTCGTCCTATTTCACCTGAGTCAGGGCGCCCGCTGGGTCCAGCGCTGGTGATCTCATCCTAGGCCCCTATGCCAGGAGGGAACTTTTCCCGGGGAATTCCAGGTCAGGCCTGGGCGAGCTTCCTGTGTCCTTGGGAAAGGCAGCTCTGTCCCAGCTCAGCTCGGGCTTGGACCAGACCCTTCCCAAGAAGCTCCCACCTCTGACCTGAGTGTGTGTGGCTCTACCTTGCCATGGGCACTGGGGTTCCAGCCGAAGTGGATAAAGGGAAGGCAGGGCCTGCTCCTTCGCAGAGCTGCTAAGAATGAGACGGCAGAGAAACTGCTGACTCTGCACGGTGGGAAACAAAAAATGTTCAGTGAGAGGGGTCTGGTGCCATGGCCCCGAGACCCCAGCCACACTTGAAGCCTTTCCCTGTGCCCCTGCCTGCCCCTGGCACCCCTCTCTCCAGAGCCTGGGAGCTGCCACCTTGCCCATGAGCCAGGGAAAACCCAGCCTATCTGGCCTCAACTTTTCCTTCTACTCAAGTCCCCCGGGGGCCGCGGTCCTCGGCCAGCTGCTTGGCCGGGCCTGGAGGGTGAGCCCGTCCCTCCCCACGTCCTTGGCAGGGAGCTGGCAGCCGCAGTGCTGTACCATCTCAGGCAGAGTGAGAGGGCTCCTGGCATCACGAGCCGGAGCAGGGCCCCTACGGTGATATCAGCGACCCCCCACCCCCCGGCACCCTGCAACTCCTGCTGTTCCTCCTCCTCCTCCTCCTGCCGGTGCAATGCAGGCTCTGAGGGCAGCTCTCAAGGTGGAGGGCTCGACCTGACCAAAGCTGGGGGTGGGCAGGATGCGGGGAGCAGCCACTGGCCTGGAGGCTTAGCTGGCAGAAGTTTAGGGTCTCGACCTGGCTCACAAGTGTGCACGGTGGCTGGACAGCATCCTGCTGGAAACAGGGCTTTGCCCAGAATGAGCCCCGCAGAGGAGCTGGGCAGCAATTTCATGCCCTGGGCATGGATCAAGTTCATTCTGGGCAGAAGGAGCTGTGGGTCCCCCCGGCTGTCCTCCATGGCCCCAGGGCCGTGGCTCCAGAACCTAAGCCCAGCACGTGGCCCTGGAGGGTCAGCAGCATCTGGACCCCACCCACATATCCTGGCCCTGCTTCCCTCTGCAGGGGAACCTGGACCCCTACATCCAAGTTCAGCCTCCTCAGTACTGACTGCACGACATCCAGGGGGAAAGCTTTCCACCACCTCTTGGTGCCCCTGTCTCCATAGGGTGCCCCAGAAAAGCCAAGGGGCAGCATTCAAGAATGGGGTCCCATGAGGTCCTTGGCCCTCAGCCCCAGGCTGCCTGAGTCAGGAGCCCTGTCCTTACCCCCAGCCAGCGAGGCAGCCTTGTGGTCCACGCTGGAGTCCAGGGTTCAGGCAGGAGAAGGGAAGTCGGGGCAGGGGTGCAGCTCTGCTCCAAAGCCTTCCTGTCACTTCCAGGGTCTGTCCTGGCCTCGGCTGGAGTTTCCCCAACACACAAAGGCCCTTGGTGGGCTTCGGGTCCCAAGGCACCTGCGGAAATGGTCCATCCGAGGGTGCACAAGCTCTGGGTCCAAGTTTGTCCTTCCCCCTGGGGAGGGCTGCTTTCTGCCCCAGCCCTCAACTCCAGAGAAGTATTGTCCTCAAGAAAAGGTGGTCTAAATAAAGCCGGGGACTCGCTCCCTGCACCAATCAGCAGTGCCGCTGCCTGTCGGGTCTGG
>NW_022900935.1:40404331-40421976 GCF_012274545.1 Fukomys damarensis | reverse complement strand
GGTGGGGGAGGCCTGCAGCAGCACAAGGAGAGCTGGGCAGCCAGGGCAGCCAGGGCAGCCAGGGCCCTGAGTCAGCGCTGGTGCACCGGGAGGTGTCGCCCAGAGCCTGTGTGAGCCAGACCCAGGGCCACCTCGGCCGCACGGTTTGCCCTTCTGCGCCCACTAACTCACAAGCAGCGCTGGCTCCTGGCACCCCGAAACATGACAGCCCTCTCAAGCACCCAGCTCAGGGGTCCTTGAGGGATGGAAAGATGGGGAATGCATTTCCAAGCCCAGCACGGAACCCACAGCGGTGGGACCTGTGCTCTGGGCTGTCCGACGCAAGGGGTTGAGGGGGCCGGCGGCAGTGGTCACCCTTGCATTTCCTGCCTGGGAAAGCCTGCAAAACTCTGGCCCCTGTCCTGGGTCGCTTCCCAGAGTGACTTCCTGCCCTGCTACCCAAGAGGGGAAGGTGGCCAGGGCCCTTCCAGCCCTGCCCAGCCCTGACAGGGTCATGTCACCCTGCTGCTGTCCTCCTGTCCCTGCTGCTGTGACGTGGTCACCTTGCCCAGTCAGGGCCGGCCTGAGGGCAGGAGTCTCTCACAGCAGAAGGCAGCAGCAGTCCCTGCAGTGTCAGGCTGCTGGGCCGGGGGGCCACCTGCTCTCACACAGTGCGTCTGTGGTGCTCCTGTCCACATGACCTCCCCAGGGAGGCCAGGGGTGGTGGACACAGCAGCATGCTGGGGGCCAACGGTGGCATTTGCTTTGCTGCTGGCCTCAGCTACTTCCCTTAGCTACTTCCAGCTGGGAAAATGCTCATCTGTCACCAGGCTGCAGGAGACACAGCTAGAGAGGTGTCTTCCTGACACACCTGCTCTGTCTCCGGCTCTATCTTCGGACAGACGAGGGGGATGCAAGCCCAGGCCACATGGCCCATCGGAACAGCTTCCAGGGTCAGGGGAGAGAAGCAGGGTGCGCTGGTGTGAGGCCCGAGGGTGCACAAGTCCCACCCTAGTGTCACATGGTGCTGACCTCTCGTGACCCGGCTGTGTGGGTGGACACCGCATGACACCTTTGGGAGCACCAAGCTCAAAACCAACTGTACCCAAGGAAAATTTATGTTGCTGCAGATGAATGGGGAGAAGTCAAAGATGGTTTTGATACACAGGAAACGTGTTAGAAGATGGAGCCAGAGAAAGGCTGGGAGGAAATTTCTAATTTGGGGGGGGGCTGTGGTATGCAGTCTCAGACCCCCCTCAAGTATTTGTCTCCCCGGCATCTGCAGTGTGGGTACAAGCACCTCACACCCCAAGGAGCGTCTGTGCCCGCAGGCCCTGTGGAGAGTGGGTGGCTTTCCAAAGGCCTGGTGCTGTCTACACAGAGAGTGGGTGTTCAGGGCACCCTAAAGTCAGGACGCCCAGCCTCTCTCAGGGCTTGCTTCTGTGTCTGACAGGAGCAGCTGTATTGAGAGGCCTAGAATATTTCCATCAGGAGATACTTTTTTTCCCCTTTGGGAGGAACCACAGAAGCTCAGTCCTACAGAGCCTGGGGCTGCCCGGGCACACGTCAGCCTTGGCAGCCTGAGGCACGGCCCACACGCCGACCTGGGGCTCTCACTGCATGTCTGAGGTGAAGCCAGCACCGGCACCCACAGGCAGCCGCTTTCGGGGAGCTCTTTGGTTGGGGACAGGAGGAGTCCCTCACACTGCTCTTGCATTGCCCCAGAAAGCAAGCGCCACTGTCCTGTACCCCCTGTAGCCGGTGCAGTGCTTGCTGACAGGCAGGGGTTTCATCTCCTTCTAAAATGCTGCAGCCTTGGGCCCTGAGGTCACAAATCCTCTGGTTTCGAATTTCCCTCCAAATCTCATCTCAGTAAATCCAGGGAGAGAGAGACAGACGAGAGAGAGACGGTGGGGAGGCTCAGTGAAGACATCCTCTGCATCCCCAGGGCTCCAGCCTGAGCCTCAGACCGGCCTGGCCTTCTCCAGCGCAATTCCAGGCAGCTAAAGAGCCAGTTAGCCAGACACACAGCAGACGCACAGCAGACACACGCCAGATGCACGCGGCGGTGGCAGGATGACAAGCACCCTCTGGACTCATCAGTAAGTCTGCGGGGGGCACAACGCCCCCCCTCCTGTGGCTGACAGAAAGTCCCCAAAGTGAGCGTCCTGTTGGCCTTGGGACTTGCGGGGAGCTGAGCGCTCCCCAGCCCCAGGTATGCAGCAAGCAAGCTGACCCGAGAGCAGGCACCCCCTTCCTCCTCCTCCTCCTCCTCCTCCTCGTCCTCCTCGTCCTCCTACTCCTCCAACTCCTCCTACTCCTCCTCCTCCTGTCTCCTCCCAGTGCTGCTACCGCTGCGGCTCTGTCTGCAGTCACTTGAAGGAGAAAGATTTCGCAGTACGGCATTCTTAAAGTGGCAGCGTCCAAATTCACCTTCGAACCCCGGTGTCCCCAGCACCGACAACTTACCAGGGTCCTCAGTTAGGGTGGGCGTGCGAGGGGACCCGGCCGGAGGGGCGGTTGGGACAACGTGGCGGCTGGGGTCAGACTCTGGGACTTGGCAAGGATAAAGAGGAGGGAGGCTGCCGCCAGCGCCTCCGCAGCGAAACCAGGTTGCGGGGACTGCAGCGGGACTGCAATGGAGCAGATTTTTTTAAAAAATCGTAAAACCCCACCACGATTCCCTCCGCGAACTTAGATTCTTTGCAGCCTAATTAAAACACCAGGTGCAAACACGAAACCAACATGAGAAAGAACCTCCCTCCTATTTTTCCCCCCTGAAAGAGTTGAAACAGCATTTTAAAATTATTTTTAAAGGTACTCCCTCCCTCGAGCGACTGACTCAGCTTTCTCGCCGCGGCGGCGCTGTGGAAAGCCATGCGGGAAAGAGCCAGGCTGGAAGGAGTCCCTTGAGCTGGAGTTCCTGCAAAGTGCAGGGCAAGGACTCCGGCTTCTCAGGCAAGACTGCTGTTTTAAACCCGCAGGGAAGGGGACCCGCCCGCCTCTGCTTAGGAAGCGCGGAAACTAGCTGACCCGCTCCCAGAGACCAACACACCCCTCCGGGAAAGTTACCTCTCCCTGCTGCCGGCGCCGCTGTCCTGCCTGCCCGGATGCTGGCAACTCAAAGGCAGACTGTGCCGGAGAGGCAGGACCCGAAATCAGAAGAGTCAGCTGGGTCCCCGCACGAAGAGGGTGCCAGGAGCCAGCGCTGCAGGCGGCGGGCGGGCTCTGCCCTCCCCGTTTGATTTAAACCCCGACTTTGCAGGGTGCCCATTCCGGTGACGGCTCACAGAGCTGCCGCCCTCCCCAACCCCACAGCCAGGTCCGAGCTCTGCTCCACCTCCCACGTTTGCTCACCTGAAGGTGCTTTTGTTGCAAAAAAAAAAAAGAGAGTCTGCAGAATCCTACATTTGGGAGAAGGTGCGGTTTGTGCAGAAGTTTAAGAATTGCATCTTGGCACACAGGAGAAGGCAGGGGCAAACCCATTTGGCTTCAGACAAGGGGACTCTTGCTTTCTTCCACAAGGACAGAACTTGGCCAGGGGGTGGGAGAGAAAAACTCCTCCCTGTGCACTGGCAAATTTGCCACATGGGGAAACCTCTGGTTTTTGAGTGTGCCGGAGAAAACGCCGCTTCAGAATGCACTCGTGTGCGAGGGGCAGGGCCGCTGTGTGCCGGTTTGGTTTGGCCAACTCCTCTGTGCTTCCTGCCCCTGGCCCTGTCCCTGGTGAGGCAGGGGCAGCGGGAAAGGGCCCAGGAGGGAGGCGCTTGAGATGCAGCTGAGGGGAAGTGGTTCATCCTGGTAGAATCCACAGGGGTGTGCGGGGCGGCTGGCAGAGCGGGAGGGGAGGCGGGCAGGTATTCCCAGGTTCCAGTTCAGTACAACCTCAGTCTGCCGAAGGACAGCAAAGGAGAAAGTGTGTGTGTGTGTGTGTGTGTGTGTGTGTGTGTGTGTGTACACGTGAGCGGGCCCATCTGAGCAGAGGGGCTAAAGTGGCCCTTGTAAATAAATTGTTCAAAAGACCAACTGCATCCATTACACCTCATTTCATTACTGAACACAAACCAGGAGAGGGATTGGAGGGACAAGGAGGCCCAGGACAGCCATGTCTGCTGCAGTGCACCACGGCCACACGGGCACCGCGGGCACAGGCTGGCGCTGGCTGCCCTTGCCCACCTTCCTCTCTCCTGGCTTTGACCAAGCGGCTACTCTGTGCTATGCAGGGGGACAGAATGAGGACAGGCCGCCATCCAGCTGTCCCCCTCTCCTTCCTCCTGGGACAGCAGGCCCTCACCGGAGACCACTTGGCCAGGAAGAGGCAGCCCTGGGATTAGGGTTTGAGGCTTCGCAGCTGGGCCTGGTGGTGTACCCCTGCCATCCCAATACTTGGAAGGCTGAGGCAGGAGGACTGCCTGAGTTCCAGGCCAGCCTTGGCTACACAGTGAGATCCTGTCTTAAAAAATAAAAAGAATTTGGGGCTCCAGGTTCTTGCTGTGATCTTGCACCTGTCATCAGACCCTTTGGGTGAGTCAGCTGCCTCTGCCACTTCACGCGACCTTGAGGGCCCCCCAACCACCTAGCACCAGGGGACACCCAGACAGAAGCCAAGAAGCCCCAACTCTCTGAAACCAGCAGAGACACCAAGTAGCTGCTTTGTAGCCAGAGGCAGGACTGGACACCAGGCAGTGCAGGCACATATTTATTGGTGAAGTTCCCAGGATGAAATCCAAGATGTCGCCGGGACCAGTTTCTTTGGGTGTCCTGACAAATTACCACAAATTCAGTGGTTAACACAGTGAACACATGGGCCAGGGATTTAGCTCAGCGTTTCCACCGCCTGCCTTGTAAGCACAAGATCCTGAGTTTGAACCCAAGCACCAAAAAAAGCAAAACACAGAAAAGTGTTCTCCTGTCCCTGCCTCCTCTGAGGCCCTTTTTCATTTTCTTATAGATGCATTGGATTTAGGGCCCATCCTGATCCACGATGATCTCATCTTCAGATGCTTAATTTAATCATATCGACAAAAGACTTTTTCCAAGGAGGCTCATGTTCACAGATGCCAAATAGACATCTCTTTGGGGGGCCATAATTCCGCCCCTGCACCCTCCAATGGAAACATTCTTTAGAGGACAATGGGAATGAAACTGGGGTGGCCCTGATTCTGCCTCCGGCTTCAGTGGTGCCTTAACAGGGACTCCTTTCTCATGAGAAGTTCGTGGCTGCAGGCTTGCTGGTCTCTCTAGCGCTCTGTGTTACTTAACCCTTACACGGCCCTAGAAAGCAGAGCTCTCCTAGTCACCCCACATTTCATAGTCGAGGAAACCGGAGCAAGGGTGGCACTCCCCATGAGAGGCGGATCGAGGCCGTGTGGCCCCAGGATTTGTGCTCTGAATTTCACTTCCGGTTAATCGTGCTGGGGCAGCTGACTTGTGTCTTATCTTGGTGCCATTGATTTTCCAACCAACCCACACTGGATTGAGTCTTTACAACGATTTTGGAGCGCCTGGGGATGTGTGCCCTGGGCTGACCTCACTCTGGGCACCCCCGTGGCATCCGTACCGGGGATGATTCTGCTGTCCCTACCAGCATGAGGGAGGGGTTACTCGTGCAGGTCAGTGCCAAAGTCACCCTGAGAAGGCCAACCCCCAAAATGGACAGGAACCAAGTGTTCATATTTATTTATTATTTATTTGATACCAAGGATTGAACTTGGGACCTGGTGCTTGTGAGGCAGGCGGCGGAACCACTGAGCTAGATCCCGGGCCATTCATTTTTAAATCAAAAAGAAAGAGACACTTTGGGACAACTGTCATCCTTTGGACACTGTTGCTTTTTCAGGTCCTTGCCTCTGACCCCCCCATATCCCATGCTATGTTCTGACAACCTGGGGACCCTTCCCACTCTCCAAGAGCAAGTTCTGACGTGTGAAAATTCCTTCTTAGTCCTGAAATCCTCAGAGCTTTGACCCTGTCAGCTTAGACCTTGATAAAAAAAAAAATACTGTGTGCAGCCCCCTCCTTCTCCTCCTCCCACCCGCAGCAAGCAGTCAGCATCCAGGGGGCAGGCAGACCCCGTTCCTTATGTGGGGATGGTGCCTAATAACCCCACTCTCTCCTTCCTTTCCAGCAAGAGAGAACAGGTTAAACCTCGGAGAGCAAGCTATCTGGAAGTTGTTCTAAAATACCCACTCCCGAGTTGACCCCGGGGACTTCCCCTCTTTCGGGCCGGGCCGGAGAGGCAGAACCCGGAAAGGCCATGGGCCAGGCCCAGCTAAGCCTTGGGAGAGTCTGGGTCTGAAATCATAAAAAGTCCCTGGAGCTTCAGAGCAACATCTGGACGGGGCTGGAGGCAGCGGGCGCAGCTCTTTCCGGATGACTAAAGCCTTCTCCGGTGACCTCAGTGGCCTGGCCTCCCCTCCGCCAACGCAGATCCCGGGTGGCCCCGGAGGGGAGCAAGATGGCGGCACTGGGCATGAGGAGGAGACAAAGGCCTTCCCGGCCTGAGTCACAGTGATAACTCACGGCTTGGAGTTGGCTCCACTCTGAGCAACACATGTGGGGACACAGGGCTGACAAAGCCAAAGGAACGGTGGGATTAGTCAGAACCTTTCCAACCCAAACAGGTGAGATGTTTGTGCTTCCTCAACAGTGGGGTGGCTCCATCCACCCTGGCTTTTCTCATCTGTTCATTTTATGGTGTTTATTGAGCACATATTACTTGCAGAGTGGAGGAGAGACACAAATTCCATCCACGCTGGGCAAAGTCTTTGCTACGTGCCCTTTTCCCGGAAGCAGACTGAGGTTAGCCCACCTCCCGCACTTGTTAGCATATTTTGCTGAGGTCCCGGGGGTCACCTGGAGTTGGGGACACTCTTCCCAAGGTGGCCGTGTTTAACAGAAGAAGGAAGACTTGTGAACTGCAAAGGAGCAATAAGTGCACTTTCAGGCCCTTGCAGCCAGACGTGGGAATGGTTTTCACTGCTGGGGAGCCTTCTGGGGTCCCTTCCAGGCAGCCTGTGCCCTGCACCCTCTGCTTGGGTTTCACACTTCTGCCCAGGAATGGAAGCCACATGGCAGGCCCTGGTCACAGCTGTGCGGTGTTCCCTGTGATGCCTGAGTGGCCCCACTGTCCTTTTGCGGTTCTATACCCCTTCCACTCGGTCCCTCATCTTGGGATAAGGCCCAGAGGCCTCCCCACAGCCACGAGGCCACAAGGTCTGGCCAATGCCTGCTGCCCACCCACAGTCTTCTCTTGGCCACGTCCTCTCCTCCTACTCAGCTCCAGCAGTGGTGCTTTCCTCCTTTGGGTCATTAAAATGGCCCTGTCACCAGGTGTGGTGGTGCACGCCTATCTCAATACTCAGGAGGCTGAGGCAGGAGGATCACAGCGATTTCAAGGCCAACCTGGGCTACACAGTGAGTTCCAGGCCAGCCTGAACTATAGAGGAGGAACTTGTCTTGAAAAAAAAACAAACCCAAATTAATGGTTCCCACAGCCCAGCATCTGCTGCTGTCCGGGCCTTTGGCTGGCCTGTTAGTCCCCACGTTTCTGTCTCCTCTGGAGATGACAACTCTGGAGGGCCCTCCCCTGCCCCCAGTGCCCCCAGACACTGTCTGGCATCTAGGATGGACAGCAGTACGTATGGACACTGCAAGGCCGAATGGCTGCTGTCTTCCCACATCCGTCAGTTTCCCCACTTGTCTTTGCCGTCTGCTCTGTTGACTTCAGAGTTCCACACAGCGGTGGCTGGGATCTGGGCTGGGGGGTGGATGTCCTGGCTCCTGGCCCCTTCGTGATTACATCGCCATTGCTCACGTGTGGCTCATGGAGGGCTCCGCTAGATCCTGTTTACCCAGCCTGGCCACCGCGCCGTGATCACTTCCTTTTGCGAAGTGCTGAGTAAGCACCCACAGCCTAGTAAACTCTTTAACCTTTGACCCTCACGTCACCCACAAGGCTTTGCGTGGAACAGGAGGAGCCAAGCTCACACAGGTCACGTGACCGCCCAAGGACCCAGCACTAACCGGAAGGGGCCTTCGAGCTGATCCCCACTGCGGCCTGTATACCCACTGACTACCGGGGTACCTCAGAAATGAGTGCAGGTGCACAAAACGCTGGGTTCCACCCCCCAGTACTAAAATACAGACAGACGGATGGGCCAACAGACAGGTAGATGGGCAGACAAGCATGCTTGTAGCAGTCAGTGGGGGAGTCTGTAACCATGAAACAGACAGAAGCATTGGAAAGAGCAAAAGAAGGCTAAAAACACGGGAATTGTAGCTGGGTGTGACGGCACACATCTGTAACCCCAGCAGTCTAGAGGATCACAAGTTCGAGGCCAGCCTGGACTAAACAGTGAGACCCTGTCTCAAAAAACCTCAGCCACAACACAAAACACAAACAGCATGGGAATCTAGACCCATTTCATATTGTTGGAAGAAGAAAAATTGTTCAGTTAGGACTGGCAGAGTTGGTAAATAAAATTGCAGGACTCCCAGATAAACAACAAATTATCCCCCCCGCCTTTTTTTTGGTACCTGGGATCGAACTCAGGACCTTGAGCTTACGAGGCAGGCTCCACTGAGCTAAATCCCTGGCCCACAACACATGATTCCGTAATCCAAGCATGTCTCAGGCAATATTTGGGGATATATTTTGATTTTTTAAATTATGTTTTTATAATGTAACAGGCATGGTGGCACAAGCCTGCAAGCCCAGCACTGAGGAGGCTGAGGCAGGAGGATCATATGAGTTCAAGGCCAGCCTGCACTATTAAGTGAGACTGACTCAAAATAAATGTTTATAAAATAGTATTAAAAAATCTGAAATTCCAGTGTAACAGGCATCTGTATTTTATCTAACCACTGCAGGTTTACCTTGTGCTTGGTTTAAGAAGACCAGCGAGCATAGAACACATTCTAAAGATTTTCTCCCAAAGCTGGTAAAGCAGAACTGACCGGCACCTGAGTGACCCCCTGTAACCTGTCACCGTCACATCTGCAGAATGACAGAGATGGAAATAAAGTTTTAGGCAGAATGCAAGCGTGTTGCTCTTTCACTTAGAGACATCCCGGAAGTCAGAGATCTCTCTGGTTGTCATGGCGACTCCTCGGTATCACCAGGGACCCTGGCTCCTCCTCCTTTTCTGTCATCCACAGCGGGCGACTTCATTCTCCTAGTCACCGCATGAACCGTAAGAGTCACCAGCTCTCCAGCCCTCACATCACCATCCCCGTCAAGAAGTGAGCACAGAGGGGGAGCGGAATGTGAAGAAGGCACATGCCGGCCATCTGTCCCTTTGCACACAGCCTGCCTGGTGACACCTGCTTATATGTCACCAGCTGCTTCTTAGTCACCTGGCCAGGTCCATCCTCAAGAGAAGCATGGAAATGTAGTGTCACAGTGTGACCCACGCCACACCAGTACCGCCGAGGGGCTGTTACCAAGGCTGAGTGGAGGATGGACACACGATGGCCGCTGCCTCGTCAACAGGAGGCCCAGCCCTTGCCGTGGAGGGGAGCAGGGGCTGCACCCAGCAGTTCAACATCCGCTGCGAGGCAGAAGCAGGGCCCAGACGTCTGGGGCTGGGAGGGAGGTGCTCAGTGAGGGTTAGGGTCTGGCCTGTGTCACCCCCGTGCGGAGGGGCGGGGGCAGAGGGCGGTGGCCAGAGGGGTCCGTTTCTCTCTGTCCCTGCCCTGCCCGAGGTGGGGACCCGGTGCGATCTGGGGGAGTCTCCGATCTTCCCAAGGGGACCAGGAGGACAGCTCCGGGGTTTCACCCCTTGTCCCAGGAGTTGGGGTGGCGCTACAGGGAGAGACAGAGAGTGGGAGGAGCCCTGGCAGTGAGGCTCACGTGGAAGGGGCCTGGAGAGGCCTTCCGAAGCGTCCAGGAGATGAGCTTTAGAACCCACTGGCCTCGCCTGTCCCCTTGTGTCTCTGCCCCTTGTGTCGCCTGCCTGTGTGTCTGCCCCTTCCTGCTGCAGGCCGGGAAGAGGCCACCAGGAGGTGTGGGTCCAGTACCCCACCCACAGCTGTCTGCATCAGAAGCTGGCACCAGGGAGAGGCTGGAACTTCGGGGCTCCACCTCTTCTGGGGGGCTGGACATTTTAACCCCTGACTGGACAGCAAAGGTCCACGTCAGCGGTGGAGCAGGCTATCCCAGCAGCGGGAGCCTCCCGTGGGCGGAAAGCGTCACCTAGTGGCCCGGAGCCCACAACCGACGGAGCTCCTCGGACTGGACTTGCCCCTGTATGGGACATGTTTCAGAGATGGGGTTCCATCTGCTTTTCATGCTGGATCCGGGACCCACGTGCATCCAGTGGCCTCTGTGTGCCAAGGCGCTGTGCCTGGCCCACGCTCACACAGAATCAGCTTTTGCCATAAACTGGGACAGGTCCTGGCCAGGCCCTGAGAGGGGCCCAGAAATGGAGGGTGTCTTGACCTGCAGAGACTCTGGCATTTGGGACGTGGACATGGCTGCTGTCCCACCACTGATAGGGGTCGGCCACAGCTGCAAAGGCTCCCTGTGCCTGACCCACCATGGACAGCGGCAGAAGCCAGGCCTGCTGCCACACTCCGGTAGTCCTGGCACTCAGGAGGCTGAGGCAGGAGGATCACTGTGAGCTCAAGGCCAGCCTGAGTTACACAGGGAGACCCTGAATCAAGGAAAGCAAGCAAGCCAGACACATGCAGGTCTGGGTGGTGCTTGGGCTCCTAACCAGGGTGTATAAGATAGCCAGCGTCCTTCAAGTTAAATAGCATGGCACAAACCTCAGCTTTTCCCTCCAGGATGCTGCCATCAGTGTGCATTTTAAAAAAAGTAATATTTAAGAATTTTGGTAAAATGGAGGGATGTAGTTCAGTGGCACAGCACCTACCTGGCAAGCAAAGGGTCCTGAGTTCAATTTCCAGGACCGGGGGGGAAAATTTTTTTGGTGAAATGTACTAATGACCATTTATCATTTGGTGATTTTTAAGCATATAATTAAGAGGAACCGTGAAGTTACAGTGTTGGGCTGTTGTCATCACTGTTCATCTCCAGAACTTTTTCACCTTCTCGAACGGAAACTGCATTCCCATTCAGCACTGACATCCAATCCCCACTGCTCGGCCCCTGTGCTTCCTTTTAGCATCTTCTGCCACAGGGCCTTTGCATGTGCCACCCCTGCCTGCAGAGCTCTTTTGGTGGTTTTTGCACTACCAGCCCCTCTCCCTCTAGTGTCATCAGGCGTCACCACCTGGAGAGGTCCTGGCCAAGGTTTCATTCCTCGTGGTATTTGTCACACTGTAATTGCTTACTCCCTGTTTATCAGCCACCCCCTCCATGCACACCCAGCTGCCGTGGGACACATGCTGCTGAGAACAGGACCCTCTCTCCTGCTGGCCCCTGACCCTAGTGTGGCTGTGCTGTTGGGCAGATGCACGGAGGAATCTTACTTGTGCATCCAGGACCAGAGCAGTGCAAGGCCCGAGACATGTGCGGTCGAACCGGGCCATGACCCCACAGCGCCTCAGAACGGCCAGCTCAGCAGAGGCTTCCCAAGCCCTGGCCCCAGCCCAAGCGGCTGCAGTGTCGAAGCGACAGGAGCCACCCGCCGTGCCTTGTGAGGTCTTGCTGGCACTGTTGCATCTCCCCACTGGTGCCCTGTCCTTCCGGACCCAGGCTCCTCTCTCCTGAGTGGCTGCTCCAGCCTGCACCTCCACTTGGCTCCAGGGCCCCATGCAGGCTCGCTGCAGTGCTGGCTGGGGCGGCTGCCAGCACTTTTGTCTTTGCGCTTCCTCTGCCGGCCAGGAGCAGGTCCTGCGTCTGCCTTGTGAAGCTTAAGGCCAGGAGTGGCTGGTGACCTTGAGGACAGGCGCTGTTCGCTGTGTTGCTGAAGACCCCCTTCCTGCTGCCACCAGGCCAGCTGCTCCAGGGCCGCTGCACTCTTCTGTCCCCTGCGCCCCCTCCCCTAGAGTCACATGGAGTCTCACAGGTGAAGGGGACCCTGGCATCTGGACCTGGTGGCTCTGGGTCCCCAGCCTGTTCACCAGAAAGTTCTCTTAAGGGTCTTCTATTTGCCCCCCCCCGGTTTGTCTTGCTGGATGGTGGGCATTTTGCTCCGATGGCCCTCCCAGCTCGTCACAGGACAGTTCCACAGTGCACGGGGACAATTGGGTGTCCACAGGCAACACAAGGGAACTAGACTGCCTGCCTCATGTCACGTACAAAGGCCACTAGCTGTGGGGTGGGGGTGGTCGGGAGGCAGAGCGCTGGCCTGGTGGGCACAGGCCCTGGATTTCATCTCCAGCATCACAGAAACAAACAAGACAAACCACAATGTAGGAGAGCCCAGCAAGCCTGAATTGTGGCATTGGGTCAGGTAAAGCCTCCTTAGCTATGACGCCAAGCGTACCAACAGCCAAAGAACAAACAGACGAACTGGGCACCATGAGGATTAAAAGCTTTGGACCCTGAGGGAGACCATCCTGACCTTGAAAAGACAACCGCAGAATGGGAGAAAACTCATACAGCTGGTAAGGAACTTGTGTTTAGCATATGTAAAGAACTCTAAGAACACAACAAAACAAAACACATAGCACTGGGGATTTTAGCTCAGTGGCACAGTGCCTGCCTTGCAAGCACAAGGTCCTCAGTTCGATGCCTGGTACAAACAACAACAACAAAAAAAATCCCACACAATCCAATTGAAAAAGTGTGCAAAGAATGGGACTAGATCTTTCTCCAGCAAAGATGTACAGATGGGGCATAAACAGATGAAAAGAGGTCTGGAATTGTTAGCCATCAGGGAGATGCAAATCAGAATGGCAGTTAGACCCCTTTCATGCATACTAGGATGGTGATAATCAGAAAGTCACATACTAACAAGTGCCAGTGAGGAAATGGGGGAAATTAGAACCTCTGTGCTCTGCTGGTGGGACTAGAGAGGTGCAGCCACTTTGGAAATAGCTCCAGAAGGTTAACTAGATGGCTCCAGATGGCTCCCAGAAGGTTAACCTAGATCCTGCTGGTTCACTACATTTTTTTTTTTTTTTTGAGACAGGGTTTCACTATATAGCTCAGGTTGACCTTGAGCTTGCAGCAGTCCTCCGGCCTCAGCCTCCTGAGTGCTGGGATTATAGGCATGCACTACCACGCCTGGGTTTAGTCCACTCTTGAATATTTACACCATCCCAACCCAAATGCAGATGAACAGATGAGTAGATCAACAAAATGGTATACCCATGCAATCAGTTATCCTTTAGCAGTACAAAGAAATGACGTGTGCCAGTGCATGCTAACATGGGTGAACCTTGAACACATTACACAGATGCACACACTGTGTCTCCGTGACATACCTCAACACAAGAGGCCGTGCGCACTGTGTGACTCATTTCTATGAAGTGTTCAGAACAAGCAAATTCATAGGAAAATTGGAAGTAGTTGAGTGGTTTCCAGGAGTGAGAAGTTGGGGGAGAAGGGACAGTGGCTGGGTACGGGGACAGGGTTTCTCAGTGGGGTCGTAAATTCAAGTGTGGTGATGACGCTGTGACAATCCTAGAAACCAGGCAGTTGCACATTTAAATGGATGAACTGTAGAGTGAATTACGTATCTCTAAAGCAGCTCTGAAAATAGTGCATAAAGATCCTGTGTAGCCCAGAGGGACGGAGAATCTGCAAACTTACCATTCATCGCAGACAGAGTCATGAGAACCCCGATGGACCCAGGCCCTGACACCCTGATTGTTATCTTATGCGGCAAAGGGACTTTTCAGAAGGGACTGTGGGTGGGGACTCTGAGGGGGACCTTATCTCAGATTACAAGAGTGCCCTTGGAGAGTCGCTAAAAGCCCAGACCCAACCCTTCCCTGAGTTACAGAGCTGTCGCTGGACCAGGCGGGGACACCACAGGCCACAGCCTCCCACCGTGACCAGGGTGACAGGAGAAGGGCCCTAGCTGGGGACTCTCCAAGGCTCCCAAATCAGCAAGGGGAAGAAAGGGCTTTCTGTCCTAAAAACACAGGGCTGAGTTCCACCTTGAGCAAAATGGTTGCAGCCTAGACCCAAGCAAGTGCAGGGGCTGCAAAATATCCATTGCGCCCAAAGCAGGCTGTGAGCAGTGCAGGCTGTGAAGAGTGAACCCCACAACTGGCTTGTTTTGAGAAACGAGTCCGGCTGAAGTCTACATGCCGAGGTCAGAGTAACTTGCACCCAAATTCCGTTCCCATAACTAAAGCCTTCTTACTGGAAGGACGATGTTCTAATCATAACCACATATTTTGTCTATTCTGTTCCTAACTTGAGAATGCTTTGTCCGGTCCTTTGCGAGGCTTGCTGACATTAATTCCCAGAAAAACCACACGATTGCGTGTCCTTGCACATAGTTCTGCCCTTGCACGTAGCTCACCTGTACCCCAACTGATTACTAATAAAAACCAGTGGCTTGGACTGGCCAGCGCCTTTGCCATTTGCATCAGCATTGGCTGTCCTGGTGCTCCACTTTCTGTCTCTTTTAGTTCTGTCTTTGAGTTTTTTTTCCTGAGTTTTGCATCATATACTGAGCAGGAGACCGGAGCCTACTGTAGAGGTCTCCAGTTACATTTCAGGGGTTTCCAGTAAGCAAGAAAGTGAAGCTGGGCGTGGTGGCCTGTGCTGGTGATCTCAGCATTCTTGGAGGCTGAGGCAGGAGGATCCCAAATTCAAACCCAGCCTGGGTGACACAGTGAGGCTCTGTTTCAAAATGAAAAAAAGTGCTGGGGATGTGGTTCAGTGGGAAGGTGCTGGATCAAATTCCTACGAAGAAGAGGAGCCAGAGGGGGAGGGGAGGAGGAGGGGGGAGGAAGCAAGAGGTCTTTATTCACACAACTCAGTGCCACCGGCCCCTCATTCAGCCCAGTGAGACCCAAGTCAGACTTTTGACCTCCACAACACGAGGTAATAAATTTTTGTTGTTTCACTGTGGTAAATTGTGTTGATGTTTAAAAAAATTCTGAGATAAAGAAAATAGCTTATTCTGAGCCAAAATCAGAGCAACCATGCCCCTGGGACTCAAAATCAGGAGACCCAGGAAGACATCACTCCCTGTGAAGGTGACACAAGCTTTAACACACCTGTGGCACACACCTGTGAACCCAGCACTCTGGGAGGCTGAGGCAGGAAGATCAAACATTCGAGCTGAACCTGGGCAACTTGGCAAGACCCTGCCTTAAAACAAAAATTACAAAGGGCTAAGGATATAGCTCAGTATACAATCCCCAGGACCCCCCAAAGTAAAATAAAAAATTTAAGCTAGACCCAGAGACCGACCATGTGGCTATCAAAAGGGACCAAAGACAGTGTCCGAGGCCATCTTGCCTTTCGGTTCATTTCCTCTCCACACAAAGTCTCCGTGCTCCAATCAGCAAAATCCAAGCAGTCTGGAGGCCCCTGAATACAAACCCAGTCTCTGTGGAGAACTTCAGTTCCCAAGTGTCACAGCCTCAGTGGAAACCTGAAACCCACTGATATTTGTGCAGCCGATCTCCAGGGAGGAAAACGGAGTTCTGAGGTCTCTGGAGTCTGGAGATAAGAATCCATGACGCTGTTCCCTCCTCCACCGGGGACAGCAGAGGAGGCAGGAGCAGAGGAGCCGGGGACGAGGGAGCGGCCCGAAAATAGCAGCTGCCTGGGTTTATTTCGAACCCGCAGACATCAGTGAGTCATTCATGGATCTGGGTCTCATGTTCTCGGGGCTGCAGAGCTTGCTGAACTAAGCCCTGACTTCTGCTTCCCCCAAGGTTAGGGATTAGGAGGGAAGCCCCCAAATAACCAGCTTCATACAAGAGCCTGGGGCTTCCTTACCGAGTCACAGGACCCCCCCCCAAGTCTTTTCTGGGTTTCCTCAGGGATTCTTGGGTGCCCCGGGTCCCTTGTGATGTGGCAGATTCAGACAGGCCAAAGGCAATAGAGCTTGTGTTTATTTATTTATTTTTCCAGTACTGGGTATTGAACCCAGGGCCTTCATGCAGAGCCATCCCCATTCTCTTCAAAAGTTTGAGGCAGGCTGTGGGTAAGTTGCTAAGTTGCCCAGGCTGGGCTCGAACTTACAATCCTCCTGCCTCAGCCTCCTGGAGCCCGGAGATGAATGGACCCCATTTTGGGAGGCTGTATTCTTGCTCGAGCCTAGATCACCGGGGTTCACAAGGACCAAAATGTCTCACAGAGGGAAGAGGACCAAGCAGTGGGGGTAAGGTGAGAGATGGCGATGAAGACAGGTGAGGGAGGAGACGGAGAACAACAGCATCTCGAGGCAGTGAGGGAGCAGAGACAGCAGTGGCTGAAGAGGGGTGACACAGGGCACGTGCTGTCCCCAGCCCCCCCCAACACCGTCAAGGTGGTGCACGGGCATTTTCTTGGTACACTGGCTACAACTGAGTCGTCTTGTAGATATCTGAACAAATACCTTCAAGGTCACAGGAGGTCTTCTGTGGTGGCTGTGGAAATCTGGACATGTCCCTCATTCCTCTCGGCCTCCGGGCACCTGTCCACCCCATCCTCTGCTCTCCTGGCTCTGACTCTTGCAGCTCCCATTTGTAGGGTGACAGGACACAGGGAGGTCCCTGAGTCCCGGCATCACCTGGTTGCAGTTATGTGACCGCTGGCCCCGACCTCCTGCCACCTTCCAGCTGTGGAGGTGGCCCAGAGGGTGGCACTTCCTTCCCCACGCCCATCCCACAAGGCATTCAGTGCTACCTAAAGCCTTCCAGAGGCTGGGTTGCCCCCTGCCAGCCCCTGGGGATTTGGGGGGAGCCCCTGGCCTTCTCGGAACCCCCTTGCCCAACATCTTCTGTGCTCCCCCTTCCCAGTGGCCCCCCTCAGTCTCACCTGCCACCACCAAGTTCCTCCTGCTATTCCCTGACACTGCCCCCTTGAAACACCACATTGTGGCCCATTTCCGCTCTCCTGAGTGGTCCAGGGGTCTTGGGCACAGGTGGCCATGTGGTCCCGGTCCTTGGGGTGGGCATGGGGCTGGGGCACCCATGTCCAGGAGGTGGCCCCGAGCAGCCTGCCCAGGGCAGCAGGGATCCTGCCTTCCTTAGCCCAGGCCACCACGTGGGCTGTGCTGTGAAAGCGGTCACCCAGGGAAGAAGGGACATCCGGAGCCCTGACAGAGCTGTGGGGCCTGAAGAAAAGTGTGCATGGGGTTGGACAGGGTGAGGGTCATCTCCTTCAGCACCATAACGGAGGGGGACAGATGGAGGACAGGAATTACCATGTGCCGAGTGCTGAGGATGCTGCTGATCCTGTTCCCCCGTTTACATATACCTGTCACCACCCAGGGAGCCCCTCGCCCGCACCAGGGATGCCCAGATGGTAACTCCAAGCTACATCCCCCTCAGCCTCCCAGGGGGCTAAGATGACAAGAGCCCGCTCATCCCACACATGGGGGTTAGGGTTAGGGCGGGAGAGGTCAGATGACCTGTGCCAGTACCCAAGCAGGACCCAGAAACCCTGCTGCGGGTCTCCTCCGCGATACAGCCACGTGCCTCGGAATCTCCAGCCGCGCCTGCTGTTCCAGGGAGGGTAGTAGCAGGACTGACAGAGCGCCCAGAGTGGGCGTAGCATAGCGAGGCCCCGCCCCGGTGACGGCAGACCAGGGGGCGTGACAGCACCGCGTCGTCCCCGCCCTTCCGCGCTCCCCTGGCTG
>NW_022900935.1:40369734-40403776 GCF_012274545.1 Fukomys damarensis | reverse complement strand
TGGCTCCCTCGGCCGCGACCCCGCGCCCGGCCTCCTTGCTCGTAATAAGGGGTCGCCACCCGCGTGAGCCCAGCCGAGGGCGTCCCTAGGGGGCTGCTGGGGCCCTTCCGGGCCCACGCGAGGTCCCCCGCACTCCTCTTCTAGGCTTCCTCCAGTGACGCCCAAAGATGGAGCTCTGTGCTTCCCCTGGGCTGTGAGCTGTGGCTTTGGCCTTCGGTTGTAAACGGCGCCTCGGATCCACGCGGGTCCAGGGAGGGTCTTCCCAGAGCTCAGCCTCTCTGGGGCACCGATCTCTGCCGAGCTGAGCCAGAAATAGGGATCCTGGACACACCAGAAGGCGGGGATCTCCGCCCTCTCTTCTTCCCGGGCCCGTGCCTCAGGACAGGTAGCAGAGGATAGGAGGGTGGTGTGGAAAATGGGCACCTTTCTGTTCTCTACTCTGCCATCTGCAGCGACGGCTGGCTGGTGGGATTCCAGCTCAGGAGGCAAAAGTGTCGGTAAATGTGGGGAACCCCAGATAAAAATGCTGTTCCTGGCAGCAACAGAGCTCCGTTTTCAGACAACTCGCAGTGTAAGGGTTTCTTTGAAACAAGAGGCTGCTCAGCAAAAAAAACTGCACTCGGTAAACGTATGGAATTTGTTTTTATCCACAGATTGGAGTTTACTAAGTTACTGTCTGGACGGTTTGGGACCATTTCAAAGGGAAACGGAAGGGTATCGGTATCATCCGTGGCCCAGTCACTGCTCCATCTATTTATGGAATCTGAACAAGGAAAATGTCGTTAGCTGGCACCAGACCCTGACCCAGGCACCGGACCTGCCCACGAGCAGGTGTCTGGTGTTGCTTTTTTCTGTCCTGAGTTCCGGGTCAGGTGACAGTGGCTGAGGAGATCTGTTGCCTGCCAAAGCGTTTTTTTGGTGTATCTTGATCTGGTTTGTTCCAGCTGGACCTTAAAAAGGGTAGATTGTCCCCATTTCACAGCTGGAGAGAGAGGCCCAGAGCAATGAAGCGAAGAGCGCAGGGCCACCGTGTGAGAGGTTTCCCCTTTGTACTTTTTATTTTCCTGTCCAGATGATAAACCCCTAAGGGTCGCAGTTGGGACATTTCAGTCACACCAGCATTGTCCCCCTTTCTCATTTTTTTTTTATTGGCTTGGTGAGAAGATCGAGTAGGCTCTCACGAGCCATCCCTTGGCATTTTTGCTGTCGTGGGATGCCCACATGGTTTTCCGGTTGTTGGCGGAAGCTGGCAAGAGAAGCACCTTCATTCACGGTGCTAGTATTCCGTGCTGGAAGCTAGCATCTCCGAGCCCTTCATGTCTGCCAGGCACTGTGCTAAGTGCCTTACAAGGATTATCTCTGCGTGTGTGTGTAACGCAGCGGTTTTCCCGTTCTGTGGTGGAGGTGCGGAGAGCTTAAATAACTTGTCTGAGGCCACCCCTCTGCCGAACCCGTTCTCTAGAAACCTTCTCCAGGGGCTCCCAGGTCTTCTGGGGTCAACTCAGGCTTCAGCACGCAGCCTTCCTAAAGTCCGAAGCGGGGAGTGTGCATGGCTGGCCACTTAGAGCCCTTAGTGTTTGGGGCATCTTGTCACGCGGAGTGGGGCTGTTCCCAACCGGCTGGCGCAGGTGACAGACCGGTCCAGGCCCAGCCACTGCAGGTCCTGTCTTGGGGAGAAGCAGAACTGGTGTCTAAGACCCCGTGTTCACCTCCACCCTGTGGGGACAGAGCTGCACATTTCACAGGTGGTTGCTTATCCGTGGAACCAGGCTGCTCACGTCCTAACCATGTCCCCACCAAGCTGCCTGGCCGGCAGCAGGTTGCTTTACCTCTCTGCACCTTTAGCTCCTCTCTCCTTGCACTAAATGTGGGGTTGATGTTTAGTTGTGGCGAGAACAGTGTGATCTGTGTCAAACTGTCAGCCAAGCACTGGGCGCCTGGCGAAACCCTCTATAAATAGCTTTTAGTATTCAGTTTTGGGGTGAGTCGTAGCAGCTGCTGGGTGGCAGTGCTGAGCCCTCTTCCTGTTCTTCCCCTGGGCCTCCATTCCCATGGGGTCCTCATATGCAAGGTGACAGTGGGATTCAATTTATTTATGTGAGAATTTGTTTATTTTTTCCTCCAGCCAATGTTTTCAGAAAGCCTTTTCTATGCCAGGCCCTAGAGATATTGCAGTGGGCAAAACAGACAAGCCCTCCCATCTTCACTGAACTTCCTTTCTTGGGGGGAAGAAGGGCACACCGTTAGCAAGGTAAATGTAGTCATCAGTGTATATGTGTTTCAAAGATCAGTAAGACGGGAAAGGTGTGCAGAGGGTGAGATGTAGTGGGGCAGAGTCACAGTTTAACAGAGTGGCCTGAGAGCCTCACAGAGCAGGAGATATTTCCACCAAGAGCTGAAGCCTGTGAGGCATGGACCACGTAGATGTCAGTGGGGGAAAGTAGGCCAAGCAGAGGACACAGCAGGTGCAAAGGCCCTGAGGCAGGGGCATGAGCAGCTGGATCCTACAGAGGGGCAGTAAAGTACGAGGCAGGTCAGAGAGGTGACAGGCTGAAGGCCAGGACGCATGTACCCTTTGGGCCTCTGAACAGAGGAGTGACAGGGTCCGGCCTGAGGTAGGGGAGATCACCCTGACTGCAGAGCTGAGGCTGAGCTATACACACAGTGCAGTTAGGACGCGGTGGAAGGTGGAGAAGCAGCTTGCTTCCTAGGTGCAGTTTGAAGACAGAAGCCATCAGGTTTGCCCCAGGTTTGGGGGCCTGAACATCCGGAAGGGTGGAGCTGCTGTTTGCTCAGAATTGGGGGAACTGTGTTTGAGGCAGGCTCTGGGGAGTAATGGCTCTGTTTCAAGGCTGTTAAATCTGAAAGGCGTCCAACTAACTTGGTCAATGGTCCCAGGCCAGAGCTCAGGGGAAAGTCCAGCCTGGAGCTCACGAGAACTTGTGCCCTGGTGGATGTTTGCTAGCTGGCTGTGTGGGGCAGGGGTTGGGAATGGGGGGCCTTGGCCTTTGCCCGGGTCTGTGGTGGAAATCCCAGCCGGCCAAGTTGAAGTACACCCTGACAGGACGTCTTTACCTTTGAGCTGCAGTAGCTGTGGGTAATGTCAGGAGCTTAGGTGATAGAGAAGAGTCGTTGCAGGATGAGGAGGCCCTGAATTTTGTTTTATTACTTTTTCTTTATTTGTAATTTTCTTTGGAAGGGAGTTGAAACGGTCTCACTACGCAGTTCAGCCTGGCCTTGAACCCACAGTTGGTCCCTAAAGACGTGTGGGGGACAGGGGGGCATAGCTCAGTGGTCTGGAGAGCTTTCCTGGCATACACGAGTCCTGGGTTTAACCCTCAGTACCACTGGAAAAAAAAAAAGAAAGCATGGGAGTGAGGACTCTTCTCATGTACTTTTAAAAAGAATATACTTAGGCTGCTGTGATTCAAAGAACATTCCCTCTTCCTGCTCCACACAGCAGAGGCAGCGTTGCAAAGGCCCTGTGGGGGCTGGGAAGGAAACACAGGGGACACCAGTAGCACCGCCACCCCCCTCCTGCCCTGTGTGTGCACAGGCTCAGAACAGCTCCTCCTGACCGGAAGCTGCCCTGCTGGGAGAGCTGGGTGGCACTGGCCGTGTGTCCCTCTCTCACTTGGGCAGAAGCAAGGACCAGAGGCAGGTCGGGGTCCCTCCTTCTGAGATGGTAGTGCAGCCCTTGTCTAACAGGTGAGTGTGCCCCAGCTTGGCCTCAGACTGGAGGTGGGCGGCCCTGGGCTCTGGGACAGGGCCCCGGTACCCACAGTTCATCCCGACTCCCGGGGAACCTCTCACAGCTGACCAGGAGCCCCCCCACTCTGCCACACTTCAGGTGGGTGCATTGCTGGCTGGTTTCTTGCAGAAGGTGGGATGCAAATGGGAATGTGGCCTCCTCCCCCAAGTCTTAACTTCTCAATGCTACTCAGGAACCAGCCACTGGCTCATGATTTATCTTCCTGCTTTCCCAGCCCTCAAAGCAACCCCTTACAGCTCAGCAAGGCAGAAGCACCTCCATGACCGCAGGATGGGGTACCCTTTCCTTGGAAAGCATAGGATGAGTGGCAGTAAAATATCCCACTGTACGCACTCCTTTCCTAGGAGAAGGAGTCGAGGCCCCACTGGGTTAATGACATGTTCAAGGTTACGTGGTGTCCCAGGCCTGGACAGGAAGGGCCGCACTTTTCAGTTTCCAATCCAATACCCAGTCCTCCAACGTTTCCGACTTCTCACTAAAGGTTTTCGTGTCAATTTCGTAATTTAAAAAAGAGAGAAGAAAATTCTTGGTTGGATCAGTCATTAGATGGCTGCTTCTGGGCTTTTTTGGCCAACTTCAAGGCTTCAGTTTTGGTAGATTTATTTCATCACCCTGTCAGAGCAGGCAAGGCAGCCAGAGGGAGGAGGAGTGAGGGCTTCAAAAAAAAGCCTGCAAGGGTCCAGCCTCCGCAGCTTGAGAGGCGGTGTGGACCACAGGAAGAGAGCAGGTGCCTCTATCTTCCCAGGACCTCGCCTCTGCCTTACATTTAATTGGCTTAATTTGTGAACGCTGTGTAATGGTTTGTCGCACGCACCATCCCTGTTCCTCCTCACAGCCTTCCCTCCTTCCAGTCGGTGGCATCAGTCCTGTTTCACAGATGGAGAAGCCAGGACTCGAGCTGACCAGTTTTCCTGAGGGTTTAGCGAACAGGAAGTGGTGTGGAGCCCAGGTCCTGGGGCCCCGAGGCTGCATCCTGCTGTTGCCTAAGGAAGCCGCCTACTGCAGTGACCCAGGCTCAGCCTTCACGACCTCGCGCTGCGTTTCCTCCCTGTTTCTTCCTTTGCTCACACTCAGCATGGAGCTTATTATCTGACTCAGTTGTTTCAGGGGATTGGGCCAAGAAAACCCTCCAAGGCTGTTTGGAAATAAGCCATACGTGGGCCTGCCCTGGACCTGCTGAATCATAGCTGCATTTTCTGGGTGATGGGAGTAGGGGCCAGGGGGCCAGGTGTGTGCCTTTCCCCTCCAGCCCTGGGGATGAATCTGGGCCCTCTCGCATGCTAGGCAGGTGCTCTGTCCCTGAGTTGCATCTCCAGCCTTAAAAAAAAAAAATTACTATTTTTGTTTTGAGACAGGGTATCCCTAAGTTTCCGAGGCTGGCCTCGAACTTGGAATCCTCCTGTCTCGGTCTCCAAAGTAGCTGGGATCTTGGTCGTGCACCACCATGCCCCATTTAGGTGTGTGAGTGTTGGTTCTGATGCCCCACTCAGCACTTGGTGCTCAAAGTGTGCTCCTTGGACCAGGTCCCTCCCCTGAGCTTCTGTCTCGGAATCTGCATTTTATTTTATTTTTTATTTTGGGGTGGGGGAGTTCTGGGAATGAACTCAGGACCTTGCACTTTCCAGGTAGGCTTGGTGCCACTGAGCTATGCCCCCTCACCCCAGAATCTGCATTTTAGAAGATCCCGGGAAATTTAAGTATTTAAGTGCACATTGAAAGTCTGAGCAACAGTGTGAAAGGTAAAACACTGGTAACACACACACACACACACACACACACACCCTACCTATGCTGCTGATTATGCTGATTTAGGAAAGAGCTGTTTAGCAACCAGAGTAAGCAACTGTGTTGAAATAGCCAGTACTGTGTATGTTGAAAGGAAGGCCCGGGATATACAGGCTAAGGGTGGCTGCCTGGGGCAGGGCTGGGCGGAGAGGATTGCAGCCTTTGGATCTGGAAAGGGCAGAGGCCCCGTGGGCCTGGTGCCACCCACCCCGGCTGTCCTCGGGGTGGGGTGCTCGCCCTGGGCTCCCCCACCTGTCCATCCGCTGCTGTGAGGCTCTGAGCTCCCCTCTCGTACCAGGCGCGTGCGGAGCCCTGGCTCTCAGGATCTGATCAGGAGTTTGAAGTGCGGCTGCCAGCTGGCGCCGCCTCCTTCTCTAGGGCTGTTCTCCAGGCTTCGGATTTCTCCTCGCCACTCTGCTTTTCCGCACTGACCTTGCAGCTTTTCCTCCCCTCTGGGCCGGGGGTTGCTGGTGGAGGGCCAAGGACAGGGGCCGGGAAGTAAAAGGGTCCTGGGGCCCTGCATTTGGGAGCAGGAGCAGCTGAGGAGAGCGGAAGTGGGAAGACGGGGGCCTCGTGGGGTCCTGGGGTCAGGGCGATGTGAGCTGTCCCGTGGACGCTGGTGTGCACACCTACGGGGCCTTGTCCTGGCTTGGATACGACTAGGGCCGCCTTGGGGAGCTGGGGAAGGGGAAGGGAATTCGGGCCCTCTGTACACGATGGTGGGCAGCAAGCTGGCGTTGGATAAGCCGTTTCCTTCCTAGCCTCAGCTTCCCTCTGTACGACAGCCTGCTGCGGTCATTGCTGGTCCTGTCCACCCTCTGTCAGGTGGCGAGGCTGGCACAGGATGATGCCCACAGTCAGTCACTTGCTTTCTCCGTCACTCTCCTGCCCCAGCACCGTCTCGCTCTCTCTCACGTCTTCCTTCTGTCCCTTCCCCAAAGCCCAGCCTCTGTGGGGAATGGGAGGTCAGGAAGAAAAAATCCGCACATGGGCCCTGCGAAGGGGCCAGAGAAAGCAAACACTGAAGGCTTTGTGGCCTCAGAAGTGGCAGCTGCTAGGAGTCAGCTGAAAGCAGGTGGCCTGGCAGGTTTGTTCCTAGGGGTTCCTGGCACGTGACTGCCAGGGAGCTGAGGAGCTTGCCAGCCCTGTGCCCCCTTTTCCCTGTGGGAGCTTCATCCAGCTAGGCCTTAGAGGGACGATGGGATGGGATCTGCTCTGCGCGATTCCTCAGGGCTCTCGCGCGGGTGTGGGGAGACCTAAGGCACTGTGGTGCAGGTTCCATGTTGGCCACACACAGGACCTCAACATTTGCTGCCCTCGTTCCTGACCCATCAGAACCACTGCCAGTACTTGGCACTTACAGGGTAGTGGACTCTGGCTCGTGCTAGGGAAACGGAGACGCAGCCAGGTTGAGTAACTGTCCAGTAGGACAGAGTTGGGTTGAGATTCAGTCAGGCAGTGAGTTCGAGTCTGTTTTTTTCCCCGTTTGCAGGGCTGAGGATCGAGCCCCGGAACCCTTGCCCGGGTCAAGCGGGTATTCTACCCTTGGCCACAACCCCCGCCCCAGAGTCCTTCAGTCCTTACTCCTAGCACTTATAAGTAGTGACTTTGTGCGTGGAATCCAGTAGACGTGGGCAACAGCCGAGCAAGGACCACATCCTCGTGCCCCTCAGCCCGTGCCCTGAGGCCCCCACTTCTGGGCTGGGGTCACCCGCCTGGTCCACCCTTGTGGATGACACTGGCTGGGGTCGCACAGTGGACGCTGCAGCCTCAGCCTCCCTGGCAGTATCTCATGGCTTTGCCACTACCCAGGCTCTGTGCAACAGAATGACGCCTCTCTACTGCATGGCCCACGACTTTCCCAGGCACGATCCCCGTTTCCGAGGCAGGCTTCCTACTGCTGACTGCCTGGCACGGATGCTCGCTCTGCAGGAAGGAGGGGAAATCATGGAGCTATGATGTTTTCCCAGGAAAACATGAGTGTGGCTCTCACCAGGCAGGAAATGTTCAGTACCCTAGATGTGCCCATGCCAGCCCCCTGAGCGCATCTGATCCCTTGCCTGTTTTTCCCGTGCACCCCAGGTGCCCAGGCCTTTGGAAGATGCTCACGGTGGCCGTGTGCGTGGCTCTCGTGGGCTGCCTGCAGGCCCAGGAGCTCCGGGGACACGTCTCCATCATCCTGCTGGGAGCAACTGGGGACCTGGCCAAGAAGTACTTGTGGCAGGGACTGTTCCAGCTCTACCTGGATGAGGTGGGGAAGGACCACAGTTTTAGCTTCCACGGGGCTGCTCTGACAGCACCTGAGCGAGGCCGGGAGCTCATGGCCAAGGCCCTGGAATCCCTCTCCTGCCCCGGCGACATGGCACCCAGTCACTGTGCTGAACTCAAGGACCAGTTCCTGCGGCTGAGCCAGTACCGCCAGCTGAAGACAGCTGAGGACTATCGGACCCTGAGCAAGGACATTGAGGCACAGCTCAGGCAAGAGGACCTCCGGGAGGCTGGCAGGATTTTCTACTTCTCTGTGCCACCCTTCGCCTATGCCGACATTGCCCGCAGCATCAACAGCAGCTGTCGGCCGGGCCCGGGTGCCTGGCTGCGGGTTGTCTTTGAGAAGCCCTTTGGCCATGACCACCTCTCTGCCCAGCAGCTGGCCACTGAACTCGGGAGCTTTTTCCAGGAGGAAGAGATGTACCGCGTGGACCATTACCTGGGCAAGCAGGTGAGCTGCAGCTGGGAGCCTGCAGGTGCCACGGGACCCTGTCAATAGGGCCCACCACTTATTGTGGAATTGGGAGGCCCCGGGGCCTTGTGAATGCTGGGCCCCACAATCTTCCCACCGGTGGACAGGAAGTGCGAGGGAGCAGGAAGCCAGGGGCCCCCGGGCCTTGTCTATGTGTCCTGCCAGTCCTTGTCTGTGTGTCCAGCCTCCTACACTCGGTATATCCCCATCCTCCGTGCTTCCGGGCCAGAGGTTGGGCTCTGATTCCTCAGGGTTAACCTGACCTCTTTACAGAGGTGGCCCGGGGACGTGGCTTCCCAGGGAGGAGGCTGTGGGATGTAGAATTAGCTTCCTTATCTTGTACCCATCTGCCTTTTTCAGAATTCTTTTCTTCCTGATCTCTGGTTTGAGCCAGATGACTGGTAACGAGATCTTGAAACCGATTGGGTACACTGGCACCCTATGCCCACGAAGCTCAGCCACACCCCGAGGCAGGAGCCTGGGGTACCTCCTGGGGGTAACGGGTCTGTGGCAGAGTGTGCAGGGCAGCTGTATTCAGGTCCACAGCTGCTGAGCTGACCACCTATTGGCCTCAGGTGTCACCTGCGGCAGGCACTCGGCTTTCCATCCAGCCCCAGCAGTTGCCATAGTAACAGTCCCCAAAAGCAGTCCTCAGGACATGGCCAGTCCTGGTGAGATTTTCACTTGTTGACTTCAAAAGGAGAGGAAATAGTGAATGCATTCCTTGTGTAGCTTTTCTTGGTATGTTATTGGTATTGAAATACCTTTCTTTTATTAAAAGTTGTTAGCTAGAGGACACAGATAATTCTCAAATGTTCTTTGTGGCTGTTCAGGTCTCTTTCATCTGTGATTTGTTTGTTTGTTTGTTTTTGTTTGTTTGTTTGAGGCAGGGTCTCACTTGTCCTTGAACTCCAGGCTGGCCTTGAACTCGAAGCAATCTTCCTGTCTCAGCCTCCCCAGTGCTAGGATTGCAGCTGTGCACCACCAAGCCTGGTCCTGTGGCATCTTTGCTGGGCTGTGAAGCCCTGACGTGCAGGAGCTCTTCTGAGAGCTTGTGGCCCCGCCGAGCAGGGATGGCAGGGCCTGAGCCCGGCAGCCAGCACTCCCGGTTCCCCCGGTCCCAGCACAGCTGCGCATGACACTCTCCCTCCCTGACAGGCTGTGGCTCAGATCCTGCCCTTTCGAGACCAGAACCGCAGGGCCCTGGACGGCCTCTGGAACCGGCACCACGTGGAGCGGGTGGAGATCATCATGAAGGAGACTGTGGACGCGGAAGGTCCGTGAGTGGCCCTGTGGGCTCTGCTGGTGTGTGGTCGCCTCCCGGGCCCGCAGGGTGCCTGCTGGCAAAGCCCGAGATATCACCGCCGCCCGTAGCAATGTTTGGCGCAGTGCTGGTGTGGACACCCAAATGCCTGGCCAGCAGCAAGGGCTGGACCTTGGCCGGGACTTAGGGAGAGTGGTGGAAGCCACACGAGCCGTGTGAGGGCTTTGTACACTTTGGGTTGCTCAACGCAGCCCTGCCTGGTGGTTCCCTGTGTCCTCCTCTCCCAGCCCTCTCTGTGCTGTCCCGGCACCGTGGCTCTCTCGGAAGCCTTTGCGACTCTCACGGTGCAGCACTCTCTGCCTGGCCCTTCGCCGTGCCGTCCTGGTCATTACCTGTCCTTCTGTCTCTCCCTGCCAGCCTTGGCTGCAGGAGGGCACCCACCTCAGCGGTGCTGGTTAAATAGCGAATGAACAGTGTCCCCTGGGGTCGGGGCACCTGGGTGTTACGCCTGCGTCTGCCTCCAGCTGGGTGACCTCAGTATGTGACTTCCTCAGCTGTGGTCTGAGCCTGTTCTATAGGTGTCAGCAGCTAAGGTCACCTTGAGCTCTAGAATCCTATGATAGTGTCAGTCTTGGAGCAATGACCGAATTAAAAGCATCAGTTCTTACCCAATGATGATGATGACAATGATGATAAATAGCAGCCATTTCTTAAGCGTTTTTCATTTCCCCATTGTCCTATGAGGGGGATGATTATGGAAAAGATTTGGTGATGTGCTCAGGGTCCCTGCAGGAATGGGAACGGGACCTTGGGCAGCAGAGTGACCCCAGCACCCACCCTGGCAGGAATGCACGCTGCTGCTGGAGACGCGCTGCGGCCAGCTTGGCCTGTGGCTCCTTCTGCAGCTGCAGGGTCCCCGGAGGCCACAGCCTCAGACCTGGGAGGGGTCTGGCACTTCTGTCTCTTCCTTTTCCTTTCCAACTCTCCTTTCTCATTGTATTTTCTCTTTTCCTTTTCTCTCTCCCCGTCAGTTGCTCAGCAGCCTCCTTGCCTTTCCTCTGTGAATGAGTTTTCAGTGCTAGAAGCACCGTGCAGGGTCAGGGGCTGTGGAGAAGTGGAGACCTGGCCTCTGCCCCCTGATCCCCCGCAGGTCCATGGGGTGGCGACAGCTCCAGCATGGGGCTTGCAGGTGGGCAGTGCTGAGAGAGGCAGGACCTCCAGGCTGGCCTTGAAGGGCACCTCTCGGGGGAATGGGTGGAGGTGACACTGCCACCCTGGCCGCGGCCAGCGGGTGGGTGTCTGTATCTCTTTCTGCTGCCTGGATTGGCCCCGTCCTTGGCAAGTGTGGAAGACCAGTCTCCTGTCCGCCCTCCTTCATGGCAGCAATTTCCTGTGCCCACCGGGCGTGGGAAAGAGCTGAGACGTCTGAAGGTACCGGGGTCACCGCTAGCTCTGAGCTCTGCCACCCTGGCACTCCCTTCCTTCTGGCTCCTGCCTGGCGCTTGGGTTCTCGGCAGACTGGAGGCCTGGTGTCCTGGCAAAGGTGCCTGTGGCTTTTGGAGAAAGATAGAGACACAGGTAGAGCCTGGGCGGAACTGCCGGCCAAGGCGAGCCTGCAGTGAGAGGAGCTTGGGCTCGAACCCCAACGTTTGCCTGCCTGGCTGTTCCTACCCCTGAGAGGCCCCAGGCTCTGTCAGCAGCAAGTGGGTTTCACTGCTCCTGAGCCCCTAAATGATACTTTTCTACTCGGCCCCAAGCGGGCCAGGCAGCCAGGATCCTGCTCTCTCTCCCCAGGGTTTAGCCAGCAAAGGTGAGGCCCAGGAGGGAGGGACGAGCCAAGTTTCTGTTTATGCCAGGCCTAGGGCTGTGCTGGGCTTGGGTGTCCCAGGCCCGCTGAGAGCTTCTTTGGAGGATCTAGCACGGGAGCACAGCCCCTCGTACACCCTTGACGGAGGACGAGGTCCTCCTCTATCGGGGTGCTCGTCCTCTTCCACCGACAGCACAGCTTTGGGAGGGGCGCATGTGGAGCGGTAGGAGGAAGGGGGACCTGGCCCCCAGCCAGATCGGCCGAAGCAGCCCTGGCAATCAGTGGGATGACCGATGTCACATCCTCCCAGTCCAGTTGTAGGCACAGGCCCAGAGCAGGTGGTAATGGGGCTGCTACTTCCAGGGCTCTCAGCTCAGCAAGAGGGACTGGGACACGGCGCTTTAGCAACAGAGGGAGCGCGTGCGCTCTCTTCTTCATGTGTGCCTGCCCGAAGCTCGGGTTTTGTTCGGAGAAGGTCCCTGGTGCGGTCCTGGAGGTGCAAACACAGCTCACACTGTCACCTTGTCCTGCTTTGGCTCTAGTACAGGCTGGGGAGAGAGGACTGGCCACTCGCACAGGCCCAGGGCACCAGGTAGGAGGCAGGCGGATGGGGGAGGTCCCTCTGGCTGGAGGTCGGTGGCCTAGGGGGCTGCTGCTTCCTGGGGAGGACTGAGTCCCCCAGCTGTCCCTCCATGGGCCCTGCTGGGCTCCATGTGTTCCCCACTTGTGCCCTGCAGGTGTGCGTCCCTGGCTGGCCCAGCTGCTCCGGTGCTGAGCCAGACAGGAGGGGCCGCAGGCCAGGCCGGGCATGAAGCTGTCCTGGTCCAACCCTGCTGCAGCCCTGGGAGCTGCAAGGTCATTTAGAAGTCTTTCCAAGCCCGGAACATACACATCTAAACGGATGACAGCGGCTTCCCCAGCTCCTGCCCCTCTGCGTTTTTTTGTTCTTTTCTCCTTTTGCCGCAGCCTCTGGCCAAGGAGGAGATGGCTGTAGAGTCCTCTGGGGACAGGGGTGGAGGAGGAGGAGGAGGAGGAGGAGGAAGAGGAGGAGGAGGAGGAGGAAAAAGAAGCCACCCCCGGGCTCAGCCCCAGAGACCCAAGATGGCACGGGCCCTGGCCAGGCTCTCCTGGTGCAGTAGCAGGGGCCATGGGTGTGACCTTGGTCACTGCGTAGCCTTGACCCTGACTGGTGCTCAGCATGCAGAAAGGAGGAGCCAGGACTTTCAGGACAGAGGTGTGGCCTCCGGGACTGAGAGTGCTCTCTCTGCTGCCCCAGTTTCCTCTCTGGGCAGAAGCCTTCCTCAGGAGGTCCCTGCTGGGGACCTGCTCCTGTCCCCACAGCAGGAGGGGAGCATGACTCTGGTCATGGGGGGGCACTGAGGCAGCCGGGCCCTTCAGGTCCCCACAAGCTGTCCCGACCCTGGCCTAGGTGCCGGGAGGAGCCACTCTGCAGGGCCCCCGCTCTCCCGGCTGTGCTGCTGTCTGAGTTCGGGCTGCCAGCTCTCCCCTCGTCTGTGTCTCTATTTTTAGTGATCCCGGAAGGTATTGGTAGGGATTGCAGCTGCTTTTAGTTGTTTTTCTTTTCTTTCTTTCTTGCCTATTTATTTTTAAGTATCTGTTTTTACTGGGAAAACCCAGATCTCTCTAAACAGGGAAGCAATGAGGGGCAGGGTTTCCGCTCCAGCCGAAGGTGGTGACATTCTGACCTTGAAAAGATGCTGAGAACCCTCAGCGTTTGGGGATTAAGTCAGATAAATGGGGAACTTCTTTACAAATGGCAATGTTGTCCTCCTTCTAATGAGCAAGAAGGAGAGGCACCTGGGGGGTGGAACCACTGAGCCAAACCCCCGCCCCTGCTGGGTGTTTCTTACCACTGTGCTCCTGTGAACCCGGAGACCTGTAATTGGTCTGGAACCCTCTGTCCATCCTTACCTAGCATTTGTCTCTCACACGTGCACATGTGTGTTTGGATCGTCACGTATTGATATCGGCTTAACACATCCTTTAATAGCTCAGTATTTCTACTCAGTTTTTTTTTAATGCCCCAGAATAAATCCTCTAATTTATTCTGTGGTATAAATTCTGTAATCAGGCATTTTGTTTCTAGTATTTGCTATTTTAAGTGGTGTTTTCTCAGTTTTTGTAAAGATTGAGATAAAATTCACATACCGCAAACATTCCCCCTTCCAAACATAGGATTCGATGATTTTTAGTGTATTTACAAAGTTGCACAGCCAGCGTCTAATTCTGCCGACATTTATGAGCATGGAAACTTTGTTTTTGTCCCTTGAAGCGCATTTCTGCCGTGGAATGAGTAGGACAGAGGGTCAGGGTCACTCTGCAGCTGTTCTTTCCTCTGGTCTGACCCAGCGGTGGCTGAGGGGCCCCTGCCGTGTCCCCGAGAACCTCGGACAGGCTCTGGACCCAAGTTCACGGGAGTGGTGTCTCTTTCCCTGTCCAAACTGCTCGGGATTTTTTCTGTTCTTTCCAAATACCACTGGGCTTTAGCCCTCAACCTTATGGAAACTAGGGGCGGTTGTAGATCAGTTTTAGGAAAAAAAAATCAGCCCACAGGCTCCAGCAGAGACTAGAACATGCTGGGCCCTGAGCTCTGTGCTGGCCCTGGCATCATCCTGCCCTGGAACACGGGATTCGGACAAGGCCGGACAGAGCCGTGAGCCCAGAGGCTGTGCTAGGCACCGGCGCACCCTGCAGCTGGAATCAAAGACGTTCTGCTCGACCCAGCGGGTGGCAAACCCAGGGAGGGCAGGCAGGCAGGCGGCTGTGGGCTTCTCCCCAGTGGGAGAGGCGCGGGACTAAAAATAGCAGAGGGCCACTTAGGGATCCGCTAAATTAATGAATAGTAAGAAGATAACAGGGCTTGTAAGCCCTCCATTGCAGTCTCTGCATTTAAAACTCATCTGTTTCTAAAGCTCTGTCCTCTTTATGCTTAAATCTGCTGCGATTCATTGATTGTGTAAAACTCATTTTTTTTCTTGCTTGAATATATCTGAAGTTGGGTTATGACACCAAGAGCGTGACTTGGGTAGTAGGTTGGTGGCCCGTTTCTTTCTTCCTGTTTTTTTTTCTTCCTAAGTCCTGGGGGCCGAACCCGGGGCCATGTGCATGACTGGCAAGGACCCTGCCCCTGAGCTGCACCTTCCCTCCAGCCCGTCTCTCTCTGGGTACAAATGACAGCTTTCCCCGTGGACGGCCTTTCGGATTTGGCGAGATCCAGTTCGCACCAGCTTTCAGCGTTTTATCCAAGCCCAGGCCTTATACCTGTGGTGACCTTGGCAGTTCCTTTAGCCAAACAACGCATCACCAGAAGTACCTGCTCCTTTCCCAACGTTTGTTTGATGGTGGTCCTGGAGTTGAACCCAGGGCCTCACACACTAGGCAAACGTGGGGCCCTGAGCTGCAGCCCCAGCGCCTCTCTCTCTCCATGCTTTCTTTCCAGATGGTCAGCGTGCCTGGGTTGCCTGGCTGGTAGCCTCTCTCCTGCCAGGCCTTTAGTAATAAGGCACCAGCCATCTTCCTCTTGCCAGTCCCCGGCCCAGCCCTGGGTCTGTATAAACTCCTAACCCTCACAGCGACGCTGCGAGAGGTGCAATAACCATTCCTTCTCCGTACCTGTGGCAGTGGCGTTGTTTGCCTGAGACCTGGCCAGTGTCTGCCGAGCCGTTCTCAGCCTCAGCCGCACAGACAGTTCTCTGGATCACGAGTCCGTGCCGTGCTCCTGGCTCCCACCCATCCCTGAGCAGTTCTTATTCATCCACAAGATTGTGTCTTTGCGCTTTCTTGGTCCTTCACTGCTCTGGCCTTTGTCACCTCCTTGGAATGCAGCAAGCGCTGTTGCATGGATTTCACTACCCGGATCCCATCTCTGTCCCATGGTCTTGCAGATTGCAGTGGCTTGGTCGCCCTGGGCCACCTCTCCGGTGGCTCCAAGCTCCCTACTCTTAGAACTTCTTAAACACCACACCGTTAGAGCCACCCAGGGAAGCATCACTGGCAGTTTCGCATCTGGATTTGCTTCTTTTGGGTGTTTCACACGAGAACCATGTGCTGTGTGGCCTTTGCCTTTGGCTGTTGTCTCTTAGCTTGGGGATTCAAAGAACATCCACACTGCAGCACGGGTCAGTACGTCAAGCCGCCTCCTCCTCCTTCTTCTTTTTTTTCTTTTTCTTTTTGAAACAGGGTCTCACTATGTAGTTGAGACTGACCTGGAACTCACTATGCAATCCCAGGCTGGTCTCGAACTCAAAGCGATCCTCCTGCCTCAGCCTCCCGGGGCTGGGATTGCAGGCTTGCGCCTCCTTTCCTGGGAATGAACTTCATTTAACTGTGGGAAATCGAGAGCTCCCCACAGCTCCTTCCGCCCCAAGGCTTGCCACTTCTGTTCTCAGTTGCTGTGCTTCTGCCAGCCAGACTACCCTGTTATCCCCAAGCTGCCCACCCAGGACAAGGCCTATACAGAGTCTCACACACACACACACACATCTCCAGGGCACAGTATTTTAAAAAAAAAAAACCTGCGTTATCTGCATACATTTCAACATTAAACTGAGGCTGTGGCCAGAGCTCCATGGTAGGGCGCTGCCTAGCAGGAGTGAGGTCCGGACTCCAGCCCTAGCACCATGAGGAAAAAGACAAAAAAAAAAGGGAAGAAAATTAAAGGCTACACTGAACAACCCAGTGTTCACTCCTGCTGACCAATGAAGATTTGGTCCCTGGGCCAGCGAGGCCCCCGGTCTGCAGCTGAGATAAGTTTTACCCTCAGCTCCGAGGACAAACCCTCCTCACCATCACCACCCACTCAGAAACTTTGCTTCATTATATTTCAAAGTGGGGGCAATAGTGGGATTGCTTTTGTTATTATTTCGAGGAATCCATGGGCTGATAGTCATATATTTTTGTTTGTTTGTTTGTACCTGGGATCGAACTCAGGACCTTGTAGATGATGGCACCACTGAGCTAAATCCCTGGCCCTAGGTTTTTTTTATTTGTTGGTTTTTTCTTTAGTTCCTGTTTGTGGCACACTGAGACCACATCCCTCGTGGGGAGTTGGCCTGTGTTCATTCTCTTATCTTTCCTCGTATGTTGGTGTCATCATCGTAAGGACCCCAAGGGGCCGGGGAGCCCCGCTAGTACTGTGGGGCTCACTGTCCCCCACATCTCGGGGCTCGGGGTCCCCAGCCAGAGCCACCTCTTCATGCTCTGGTCAAGAGCAAAATGGCTGTGCTTCCTGGCTCTCGGCCCCGGTGCCGGTGCCTCTGGCAGGAACTGACCTCAGGGCTGAAGTCAGGGCCCCACCCGGCCCTGTCGCCTGCAGCTGGCCCGAGGCTCAGAGCAGGTGCCAAGGACCCAGGGTGTCCACCCTGAGGAGTGCGCTGGGCCTGAGTGTATAAAACTGCGCATGACCAACCCCAGAGCACTGCTTACTCGTTTCTTTTTCATGTATTTCACACATCGAGAGGGAGCTCGGGGCTGTAGCCGCAGGACCTCCCGCCCGCCAGACGAGCGCCCACCACAGGGCCACACCTCCAGCTGCCCCACCCCGCTCCCACAAAACATTATCCTTTTGTGCACCTCTCCCTGCCCTCTGCCCCTTTTCGAGGCCCGATTCCCTCTTCTGTATATGTCCGATTCCTTAAACACACTGTTTCGTTGTGATGGAGAGTCTCACGCTGCGCGTGTCCAGGTACAGCTCTTTCTGTCTCTCTTGATCTTTCCCCACCCCCGGGTGCTGGGGATCAAATCCCGGGCCTCACACACGCTAAGGTGTCCACTCCGTATTGAGCCGCCGAGCTGCACCCCACCTCCTTGCCTCTCCATCCCACCTCAGCCACTGCCTCTTCAGATCCTCACGGACGCAGCTATTCCGAGTCTATAAAGTGCACCAGCTGAATTTCTGATTGCCGGTGATACTTTCATTTACTGGAGTTCAGTTCCTTCCGGCCATGTCACCCGCTCCCTGCAGGTTCGGACCTACTTGACCAGTGGTCGTGCCTCTTTCCCTTGGCAGGGCGTCAGGGTCTGTTCTCTCTGCTGTTCACCTTAGGAACGCAGCTCTGGCTTAGGCGATGAGTTAAGGTCAGATGGGCCTGGTGAAGACAGGGCCTGCAGGAGGGGCCCGATCTCCTGGGAGCCGGGACCTCGAGGGGGCGTGGACAGCGGCCGTTGGGGAAGCTGGTGTCGCGTTCTAGCTGACGTGAGTGCAGCGTCCTGATTGTGGTGGATGGTGGCTCTTCCTGCCTTGATGTCTGCTTTCTCGGTGCCTGGACTGGTTGTTTCCGAGCCTGGGCAGCTGTGCTTCGCCGAGGGAGGTGGCATGTTTGAGCCCTGGGTTCCGAGGGTGCTGCCCGCACTGGGGTCATGGTGTGGTGGCCCTGCCTTCCCGCCCCTGTCACCCGACTCCTTCCTCCTGGCACAGCAGGGACGAGCAGGTGGCTGCCGTGTGGGCCTGCTGCACTGAGCAGCACGGCGTGTGGTGGGGGCTCTGTGTCGTACCAGGAGCAGCGGGCGTTGCTGGCTGTGCTCTGTGCCCTCAGTGTTGCCTCCTCCAACTTCCCATAGAGAGCTACTACAGTTTTACCTCTGTACTTTTTCTTCCTTCCCGTTTCCCCACTCCCGGCAAGTGCCCTGGCAGTGTGCGCGGGTCCCAGGGTGGCCTTTGTCAGCCCCTCACTGGCAGGGCACAGGAGCCAAGTCACTTGCCCAAGATCTCACGCCCCGCAATGCGGTGGGACCTAGCACCCAGCTGTCCCTGTGACGTCTTTGCTGACCCCTGCTGGCCGGGGCCAGGGAGGAGCACCAGAGTCTGGCTGCTGTCTGCCAGTGCTACCTTCCACATGACCCCCGAGGCCCAAGGACTACCGCCTTTTCTGGGGGACATTTTTGTGCAGGGAAGTGGCCCCCGACTTTGCCCCACCTCTCCCATGGTTTGCTTTGTGGGGGGCGGGGCACCTCGGGATCCTCTCGATGACGCCCCCTCCCCGCCAGGTCGCATCAGCTTCTACGAGGAGTACGGCGTCATCCGGGACATCCTGCAGAACCACCTGACCGAGATCCTCACGCTGGTGGCCATGGAGCTGCCCCTCAACGTCAGCAGCTCGGCGGCTGTGCTGCAGCACAAGCTCCAGACCTTCCGCAGCCTGCGGGGCCTGCACAAGGGCAGTGCCGTGATGGGCCAGTACCAGGCCTACAGCTCACAGGCGCGCAGGGAGCTGCAGAAGCCCGAGGGCTTCTACAGCCTGACGCCCACCTTCGCAGGTGCGCCCCAGGTGGGGCCTTTGGGGTACGGGCTGCGGTGGGTGCAGCCATCCAACCCCGCCCCTGTGCTCCTGGTGGAGGGGCTCGAGGTGGGTCTGGCACTGGGGTGGTCAGGGCACGGTCACCTTCCCCCGCCCCTGTGGTCATCTACGGCTCACGAGGCACCAGTTGGCTCTCTGGGAGCCTGTCAGTCATCTAACTGGTGCTCTCACGCCTGCCTCTGTCTGGGCCAGACCTGTGGAAGCTCCCTGGAGGTTTTTGCCTGTGAGGACAGAGCAGGGCTGGCCCTGGTGGGGCTTCTGTCCGGCCTCCCAAGAAGGTGGAAATTGCCAGCCACAACTAGAGACCTGAGGGCAGATGTCCCCAGAGCAGCCTTCCGGGAGGTTCCGGAGCTCTGGGAGAGACAGCGGTGGCCACTCACATGAGCAGTGGCTGCCCACGGGGCCCATGAGATACGTTGGGCACTTGTGCAGGCCGCCGCTGTCCTCACACCCGATCCGTGGGGCCGGGCCGGCGTCACATCCTACAGCGAGGCTGTGATGCTAAGAACGTGATGTGGGTCTGGCTCCTGCCACATCACACTGACGTGCACACACATGCACGACACCTGCCCCATGCAGTCTCCCCTGCACCCTTGCCCCTCCCTGCTTGACATCTGACCTTGCTTCAGGTGTCCTGAGTGATGCAGGAGGGAAGCACCTGTCCTAGGGTCCCCTACCCCTCCAGGCATCAGGATTCCCCCCAGGGCACGGGACACCACGAGGCTCGGGGTTGCAGTCCACCACTGGCCCAGTTGGAGCAGGGGTTTCAGGGGTCCCGGGGATGGTTCCGAGCACAACTGGGAAGGGGAGATAATGAGGAAGTGCAGGGGCCAGGGAGACTAGGCAGGGACGCTGAAGGGACCTGGGGTGCAGGGCAGGCCGGTACGTCACACTCTGCTCTCTCCCTGCCCCAGGCGTCCTCGTGCACGTGGACAACCTGCGCTGGGAGGGTGTGCCCTTCACCCTGGTGTCTGGCAAGGCCCTGGACGAGAGAGTGGGCTACGTGCGAGTCCTGTTCAAAAACCAGGCGTTCTGCGTCCAGCATGAGAGGCACTGGGCCCCAGAGCAGAGCCCGTGTCTACCCCGGCAGATCATCTTCCACATCGGACACGGCGAGCTGGGCCACCCCGCTGTCCTGGTCAGCCGGAACCTTTTCAGGCCCTCACTACCCGCACACAGCTGGACAGAAGTGCAGGGACGGCCGGGGCTCCAGGTGTTTGGCCGGCCGCTGTCTGATTTCTATGCCTACAGCCCCGTGAGGGAGCGGGACGCCTATTCCATCCTCCTGTCCCACATTTTCCATGGCCGGAAGGAGTCCTTCATCACCACAGAGAACTTGCTGGCCTCCTGGATCTTCTGGACCCCGTTGCTGGACAGCCTGGCCCATGAGGTCCCGCGCCTCTACCCGGGGGGAGCGGACACTGGCAGCCTGCTGGACCTGGAGTTCAATGGCGGCCACCTCTCTTTCTCCCAGCATCAGCCTGAGCAGCTGTTTCCACGGCCAGGTTTGGCCCTGAAGCCCAGCGACTTCCAGGTCCTCGGGGCCAGGTATCGGGAGAGCCCACTGGTCTCAGCCTGGCCCGAGGAGCTGATCTCCAGGCTGGCCAGCGACATTGAGGCCACCGCCCTGCAGGCCGTACGACGCTTTGGCAAGTTCCACCTGGCGCTGTCCGGCGGCTCCAGCCCCATCGCCCTGTTCCAGCAGCTGGCCACAGGCCACTACGGCTTCCCCTGGGCCCATACTCACCTCTGGCTGGTGGACGAGCGCTGCGTCCCGCTATCAGACCCCGACTCCAACTTCCAGGGCCTGCAGGCTCACCTGCTGCAGCACGTCCGTGTGCCCTACTACAACATCCACCCCATGCCCGTGCACCTGCGCCAGCGGCTATGCGCAGAAGAGGACCAGGGCGCCCAGACCTATGCCAGGGAGATCTCGGCCCTGGTAGCCAACAGCAGCTTTGACCTGGTGCTGCTGGGCATGGGCACAGATGGGCACACTGCCTCTCTCTTCCCGCAGTCGCCCGCCGGCCTGGACGGCGAGCAGCTGGTGGTGCTGACGCACAGCCCCCTCAGGCCGCACCAGCGCATGAGCCTCAGCCTGCCGCTCATCAACAGGGCCAAGAAGGTGGCCGTCCTGGTCATGGGCAGGACAAAGCGTGAGATCACCATGCTGGTGAGCCGTGTGGGCCACGAGCCCAAGAAGTGGCCCATCTCGGGCGTGCTGCCAAGCTCCGGCCAGCTGGTCTGGTACATGGACTACGAGGCCTTCCTGGGGTGATGGGCATCCTTGGCCCGCTCGCCCTGGGTTTCTCGAACCTGCCGCCCTCCCTCCTAGTGCCCCACCTGCCTTCTCGTGCCCCCTCCCCGTGTCCCTGCTCTCTGGACACTGAGATGAGGCCCCAGAGAGGAGGGGACGAAGCCCAGGCCCAGTCCCTGGGACGGTCGCCCCTGCGGGGTGCTGGTGGGAAGGCACAGGAATGGAGGCATGGAGTCCTGCTCTTGGGAAATCTCACTCGGGTCTGGAGAGAAGCTCAAGACGCACCCGCGGGATCCGCCAACGGGCTGGGGTGCAGCTCAGTGGAAGAGCCCTTGCCTGGCACGCGTGGGGCCCTGGGTGCCATCCCCAGCACCGCCAAAACATAAAAATTGGTAAAAGGAACAAGGATGAGAAGGCCCCACGTTCAGAAGCAGGAGCATGGGGGCTGGGGTTGATGGGGGAAGTGGCCTGGGAGAGGCTGGCCTGGAACTGTCCCAGTGGAGAAGAGTGCAGTGCCCATGCCCACCCTGAGCTGCTCAGCCCCCTTCCCCTGCCGCCCCAGGTCAGCTCCGCACACCGCCTGCCCTCTGCTCCTTTCCCCGGAGCCTCTACCTGTCTGCCCCTGGTGCTCTGGGTTTCCTGTCCCTTCTGACCCCCAGCCAGTCCTTCTGCAGAGAGGTAAGTGAGAGGCCAGGGGAGGCACCCTGAGACATCAGGCTGACATCAGGGTCTCCTTTTCTCCGTCGAGAGCCTTGCGGTCTGGGGCAGGGGCCTGGCTCCCCGGCTTCTCCACTGCTCCTCCTCGTGGAGGGTCTCACTCCGGGAAATACAGGGTGCACAAAATCAGGGCATCCTGGGACCCCAGACGCCAGAGAGTGATTACATCTTGGGGCTGCTCGGCATGGCCACTGGTTTTAGCAGCAGGCTCTGCTAGAGTCATCCTCTGATGGGGACACTGTGACGTCATGTGACTGCAGGCCTTCGGGTAGCTCTGACCCACGGGACAGTCAGGCCCCTGCTAGGTGGCCTCAGCTCTCGGCCCGGTCTGGGGCTCAGGTGGGCGACAGGGACAGAGCGCGGCCAATCCTCCTCCACCGCCTGGGCAGCCCGGGCCTCGAGCTGGTGACTTCCGGCTGCAGGTCCCTCCAGCCCCCTCCCTCGTCCCTGCCTGAGACCCCAGGGGAGGAGGCAGCAGCCTCTCTGTCGCCCTGGATGGGTCCCCTGCTCCCTGGAAGCTGTGGGCCAGCATCGCCTATTTTTCTGAATCCCCCAAAAGAAGCTCTGAAATTCTTTTTAAGGAAGCCAACAACAAAAAGCACAACTCCGAAGAGCCAGGGCTTGGAATGGTCAAGCCAGGTCTGTGTGTGACTGTCCCCTGGCCTGTGTACCGCTGCACAGTCCCAGCGTCTTGTGGAGTTTTCATTTGGAGAGGAGCTTTTAGATGGTTTATACTTTCTTCCAGGCCATGCACTGAAACCAGTTCTCCCTTTTCCTTGGCAATGTGTGTGTGTGGTGGGGGGAGCTAGCCGGGGCTCCCTATGAAAGGCAGCCTTGTTCATAGCCTGCTTACTCTGGACCCCAGCAACCGGAGTCACAGGGCCTCTACCAAGAAAGCTTCCCCGGCAGAACTGAACCCCAGGCCCAGGTGGTGAGGAGACACAGGTGGGTGCCAGGGAAGTTCCGTCTCTGGCCACCTGGGGGCGCCCATACACTGCCATCGGACCAGCTGTTAGGTAGCCCCCTTGCCCATCTGCCCTTTAGGGATACATCTCTGTGGTAGCAATGCCAGGGTCGCTGTGGAAAGGAGGGAGAACAGGCACTGTGTCACCTACCATTTCTGAATAATACTGATTCACTGCCCGGCCTGAGCCTCGGGTGTCCCGTTCTTAAGCGGAGGACCCTTGGTCCTTCTCCACCACGGGTTGGGACGAGAAGGCCGGGAACCAGGACCAACCCACGGGTGCCGTGTGGACCTTGCGGACCATGATCTGCAAGAACCACGCTGCACACCACCAGTCAGGCACATCTGTGCGTGAGTTTGCATCTTCAGCAAGTTTCACAAAGGGAGTTCTTCCTCCTCACGCCTGGGGTACCCTTGATGTTCTATTTTTTCATTTTAAAAAATGCTATTTGCAACCCACTGAAGTGAGCTGGTGCAGAGTTTGAGAGATAACACCCCTTGTCCGGCTTTCTACCTGGTCCAGCTGCCCGAGGAAGGCTCCAGGCCACGGCGGGGACAGATACAGCCTCTGCCTCCAGCCCGGGCAGGAGCACCCCATCTGTGCACCACAACAAGTGGCAGCCGGCCCTCTTCTGGGGGACCTGGCCCATGAGCACCCCCGGGGCGGCATGTTATCCCCAGCTGTGGTGGGGGAGAATCGAGCTAGATTCTGATGTTGGATCTGGGGCAAATGTTTCTGTCACCTGCAGGTAAAACAGTCTCACCTTGTTGGTTTCCCCCACTTTTTGCTGCGCTGCAGGAAGCATTGTTTTTCCGCTAGGGCCCCAAATTGGTACGGTGTAATGAGAACTTCCTACTGACTGGACCAGTGCTTCCTCCACTTGGGACTGTCCCTCCGGGGTGCTCTCTTCTAGCTGCCTCCCTGTCCTTCTGGAGATGCTGGGACAAGCAAGGCAGGGGATCTTCCTGGAGGACCTCCTGGAGCTGCTTTCAGGCAGAACAGCTTTCTCCCCTGCCGTGTGTGCAGCCCTGTGACAGCCCTGCTGGGTTCGGTTTTGCCTGATGCAGCTGCGGTGCCTTGGGCCCCTGCAGTGGCCTCTGCCTTTTCTCCCTCCGGCTTCCCAGCAGCTGCTCTGCACCTGGGGCCCGTGGCCAGCACAGGTGACACTTGAGGCGGCACCAGTGGCTCCGTTGGGGTCATCGCTAGGGCCTGAAAGGGCACCTGAATGGGAGCAGTTGGGGCATCTCGCCGGTGCCACACTGCCTGGGAGCCTGAGGACTTTAATTCCGGGGGAGGCGGCAGGAGCCGGAAGCAGCCCGTGTTCTTGGAAGAAGGTCACACCCCAGGTCCTCGGCCAGCACTCAGCGGGAGGACCGGGGAGAGACTCCGAGGGCTCCAGCGCCCCGCCACTGGGGCAGTGACTGCTTGCGTGCCGTGTCCCCTCCAGCCAGCGCAGGGAGTGACAGGCATCTGTGTGCAGACCAGGCCCCGGGACGTGTGTGCCTGTAGGTGACTGTGGGTGGACACGGCCATCTCCAACATCAGATGAACTATACTTCCACTTACACCTTGATTCCCAAGACCAGCTGGGTGTGCGGCCCTTGCCTTGTCCCGAGGCGTTTCCTGCTGCTGTGGGAGGAAAGGCACTTTCCCTTGTGGGAAGGGCAGGTGCCTGTGGACAGGGAGTAGTTTGTGTCCTTTGCCTGCAGGAACCTGAAGGGCTGGGTAGGAGGTGTTTTGCAGGGCACGTGCAATGGGAAAGGCGCCTGAGGTACTGGTAACCAAAGACCCCTTGCCTCAGTTTCTCTGGGGTGAAAAGCAGGTAGTTGGCTCCTCCCAGCTCTGTCCCTGGGAAGAGCCTGGTGGGAGCCTTCACCAGCCCGAGGGGTGGGGTGTGGGCCTCCGCAAAGGTCGAGGGTCTTGTTGCGCCCTGGGTCTTCGTCACCTTTGCTCTCTGCTCCTCCCTGGGCAGCCTGGGCTCTGGGCCTCTGTCGGGAGGGAGGGAGGAGTGACAGCCACAGCCACCACTGCCGAGCAGCCAGAATGTGCTGGGATTTTTCTCAGACAGGGAGGCCTCTCCTGGTTTTTATGGAAATGTAGGTACCCAAAATGGTAAGACACTGAGAACAAATGCCTTTTTAAAACAGTTTTTACAATGCCTTTTTGTATGTCAGATTTAACATTTATTTTTTTGAACAATAAAATTGTTTCACCAAAAGCCATGTTTTGGATGGTTCTTTTGGAGTCGGAGCAAAGCGGGGTGCAGGTCTGGGCTCTGCTGTTGTTCTGGAGGAAGGGGGAGTAGGAAGCACCCCCACCTTCCGCACAGCCCCCTGGACAGCAGGGCAGTCACCCCGAAGATACCAAGGGAGGGGTGGGGAAGCCATCACCAAAGCAAACTTGGGGGTGGGAGTCAGGGACCGGCTGGACTGTCACAGACAGCGGGCAGGGCCCAAGCCGATTTGGTGACATCACAAGGTGGCAGCAGAAGCCTGTGCCTGAATGGGGAGCCTCGGGCAGGGACCCTGAGGCCGAGTGAGGGGGGAAGGCAGGGAGGTTACCAGTGCCATTTCTTCGACACAAGTGACACGCAGAGCTGGCCAGATGCCAAGGGATGCACTGTGAGGAGTGGAACCCTCCCCACAACGGAGCAGGACCTCAGGTGACACAGAGGCAGACGGTGCGCCAGTCAGGTCGCAGCCTCCCCTCCACCCCCATCTGCACTTCCTGTCCACACACAGTGAGGCCCGAGGCCCCTGGGGGCACTGTCCCCACCGAGGTGTCCCTCTGCTTGCATCCCTCAGGTTCCCTTTCCCTCTGGGAGGCGGTCCGGGGTGTCCTCCGGGGCCCTCCCAGCTCACATCCAGGACACCTGGCCTCCTGGAGAAATGTCAAGGTGACTGAGGGCGCTTCCTAGCCCCCAGGCCTTCCCCACGGCGAGGGCAAGGTTCCCAGCCTGGCACATCAGGGCCTGGTGCCTTGGCGGCAGATGCGGGAGTGGGGGCAGCTTGGGGCCTGAGTTGCTGGACAGGAGGGGCCCAGATGGGCGGCTCTGGTCACTAAAGCTGATGGAGGACGGGCCGCATGCCCTTGAAGGCCGTCCTGGGTCAGTCCTGCCGCTCAAGCTGACCACGCCATCGGCTCAGGGAGACCATGGCGGCTCCATCTCCAGAACAAAAACAGGCTCTGAGAGTGGAAGGGAAAGATTGCTTTTGTCCTGAAACAAGCCTGGAGCAGGTCCCAAACCCCAACCGCTGTACTATGAAAGACAGACCAGGGCATTCCCACTGTGCCACGCCAGGCACTGCCTTTTCAGGGTCTCTGCAGTCCCAGAGGCTCCTCCAGCTCCTCTGGGCTCTGCCACACCGGCCGACCTGACCCAGACCAGCAGCCTCTTCCTTTTGCACCCTGAGCTTGGAGCTCCACTGCTCCCAGGCACCTGAGCAGAAGGCCTTCTGTAAGGTCATGAGTTGGCCCCTGGAGTCAGGAAGACCTCAGTTCCAATGCTGCCTTGCGGGCACTGCGCAGTGACGTCAGAGCTGTGGGCGCCAGCTTCCTGCTCTGGGGCCAGCTCCAGGGCTCCCCACTAGGACCTCGGTGCGCTCAGCAGGGTACAGCAGGGCTCTGGGGGAAGAAGGGGTGGGATTTAGGAGTTGAGAGGATGCTCCCGGCGACTTCACACCTCTCACAGGTTGTTACCTAGTGCTGCTGTGTGCCAGGCACCGTGTTGGCAATGGGATGGACCAGGCAGCAGGACAGAGGAGGACCCCAACCCAGGGGCTCCTGGCTTAGGGACAAGGGATAGACATGGGCTAAGGGTGGCAGGATGCTGAGCGAGGACTGTACTGGGCCAGGCGGAGGGGCCCAGGAGGGTTGCACAGGTGAGATGCCAACCGGAAGAGGGCAACAGTGGGGCAGATTCTGAGGACGGTGGCACTGCCAGCATGGGTCCAGCCTGTCCTCCCTCTCTGCCCTGGTGTCCTCAGGCACAAGCCCTGGGCAGAAGTACCTTGTCTCGGGTAACTCCTGCCAATGCCCAGAGGCTGGGGGATCCCCCCGGAACCACCGGAGGCCAGGGACCTGATGCAGCAGCTGCCCCTCCTCCTCCGCCAGCCCCCAGGGAGGCAGAGATTCTCTCTAGACCTTGGCTGCAGCCCCAGGCATCTCCCCACATCCCTGGAGCCAGTCCTGGCCCTGCTGAGCTGCAGAATGGCCCAGGCCTCTCACGTCACCTGCCCTGGCAGGCACAGAGGCCCCATGAGGCCTGGATGCGAGGCACACAGGCCAATAGCCCCGAGGCAGCTGCAGGGTCCCCCAGGTGCGGCTCCTCAGTCCCCATGCTCCGGGACAGAGTACAGCCCCTCATGCCAGTGCCTGGGTGGCCGGGTGTCTGCGCAACACCCAGGGCTGGAAATGGGCACCATTTCCCTGGCAGTTTGCGGGGGGAGCTCCCGGCAAAGCCACAGGTTCGGCACGATAAAAACAGACCCTGTAGTTATAGCAGACAATAGCTTCTCTCCTAAGGCCTGGGCCCCTCCTGCCCCGCATCCCTGCAGATGGGCTCAGCTGCCTGTGGCCACACAACAGACCCTCTGCCAAGGAAGCAACTTTGTAGCTGGCACCTAAAAATACCACTTGTGCTTTTTCTTTAAATAGAAAGGAACTTCAGCTGTTCCACCAGGGCCCCAGGCTTCTGGCCCCCGAGTGGGCACCCTGGGGCCTCACCTAGACTCGGTGGCCCCACGCGGAGCTGCTGTGACTTGGGGCTGTCAGGGGGACAAGGTTGGGGTCTGCTGTGCCTGGCATTTGGCCCACCCAGTATTCCGAGCCCCATGTAATCAGAGAGGAGGCGTCTCTCAAAGGCCAGGGTGGGAGTCACCATGTACAAATTAATCCGAGATGAAGGGGGTCGAGGATCTGCCAATAAGACCAGAAGCCAGACATGCTGGCACATGCCTGAAATCCTAGCACTTGGGAGGCTGAGGCAGGAGGATCCCATGAGTTTGAGGCCAACCTGGCTATTTAGTGAATTCAAGGCCAACCAGAACTACATAGAAAGACTATGTCTCAAAAAATATAAATAAATAAATACATAAATAAATGAAATCAGAGGGCTACAAGAAAGACCCGGCAATCTCCCATCTTACTCCTTCAGTACCTAATCACTCTACCCAGGAATTACTTCAATCCCTTTTAGTTGTTCCATTCATTACTGTCATATTTCTCATATTTATTCATAATGTTTTCATTTTTGACATTATCTCAATGCTCCATATCTAAGTGGATACATAAAACAAGGGTTCAAGATCCCGACTTTGGCCAGGAATGATGGCACAGCCTGTAATCCCAACACTTGGGAGGCCGAGGCAGGAGGATTTCCTAGAGTTCAAGGCCAGAGTGGACTACATTGTGAGACCCTATATTAAAAAAAAAAAAAGTTGGCTCGAGTCCATATTCATAGAAACAAAAGTTTGATTAGGAACAAGATGTTACACAGTCTCAAAGTGCCTACTCAGTATTAATTCCTTACACAGAGAAGGCAAGTAATTTTGTCCTAGAAAAGCCTGCAGGTATCACCTTGTAATCCCTGTCACTCACAGGTAATGGGACAAAGGGAGTCCATGCGCCCCCTAGCGGGAACAATTAGAACAACGCAGCGCCACCTCTGATTTTCTGCGGGCCACCAGCCGGGCTGAGCGCATGCGCAGAGGAAGTGGCCATGACCACACTCTGGCCAAGAGCGAAGGTCTCCGCCTGGGGATCTCAGTACCCAGCTCCTCTGCGCTGCACCGAGCATGGGGGCGAGTCAGGGTCCGGGTTCCCAAGCCTCAGTGTCAACAGGAAGGTGAGAGGGGAGCCAGGGTCACCTAGGGCTGCCCCTGCTGAGGGGCACAGGTTGGAGTCACAGGGAACCTGGGGCAGAGGCGGGGAAGGCTAAGGGGTACTGCTGTGGCTGTCACCGCTGCTTCCCACCGCCACCCCGTCTTACAGACGCCCGCATCTTACTGACCTGGCTCCTGAAGCACCTAAGCTGGGGGGCTGAGTCCCCTTGGAGGCTCTGTCATTCTGAGAAATCATAATCAAAGTAACGGACTCTGCTCTGGGGCCCGGGGCTGACCTGGGGCTTGGTCTGGCACAGGGGAGGACGTCCCAGGGTGACTGAGTTCTCTGGGGGTCGGTGTCCCAGTGACACTGCAGACATTTCTGCTTCTGGGCTTGGAGCTCCATCCTGAAGCCCTAAGGAGAATTTCTGGCATTGGAAGCCAGCAAGCCTTGGGGCCTGAGCCAGCCACTTGGTGCTTCCTGCCTCAGTTTCCCTGTTTGGCCATCCTCAGGGCCCTGGGCACTGCAGACCTTCATGGACCCCTGGAGAGGCTGAGCCTGTGGCAACCTCCTCCTTCCTCTGCCACGGCACTGCCTCTTTGTTCCACAGGACTGCAATTGCTCAAGAGAACGTCTGCAGTGAGAGGACAGCAGGAGAGGAGGTCACTAGAGGATGCTTACTGACCCCGCCCCACCTGGACCTGGGCACAGACCTCGGCTTTTGGACCTGGCATCTTGCTTTGGACCCTGGGAAGGGGGCACAGGGGACTCGAGGAGACCTAGGATGCATGTGCACCCCTGGCTTCCTTGACCCCCAACCATCACCAGCACTTGGGGCTCAGGCCCCAAGACACCCACTAGGAGCCTGTCTGTGAGCTGGGCCCGGGGCACCAGCCATCCCCAGCTGCCGAGCAGATGTGTGAGAACAAGCGTTTGTGTTCATGTGCACCGAGTCAGGGGTGTTTGTTAGGTGGCAGTGACTGAATGGCACAAAGATCTGCTATGGGCCTTGGGGTTCAGTGGAAAGCCAGCACAGCCCCTCATGAGAGCCCCTCACCATGCCTGATAAGAGATTGAATCAAGATCAGACATGACTGCCGCTGTGACAAGCACAGGGTGGTGATCCAGGCAGGAAAGATGGAAGCCAGAGGAGGAGAGATCTTGGCAGGAAGCCCTGGGTCCACAGGGCAGGGGGAGCACAGAGCTTTGAGGAGGGTAAGGGCAGGGGATGGAAGAGGGCAGGGGAGGAAGGAGGGCATGCTGTGTGGGGCTAGGGGACTTGAACTTACTATGTGGCCGAGCCTGGCCTCGAATTCACAGCAGCCCTCCTGCCTCAGCCTCCCAAGTGCTAGGATTATAGGTGTGCACCACCACATTCAGTGCTGTCAGTCTTCTTTGGTTTCACTTTCTGCCTGTCTCTCTCCACAGCGTGGTCTCCGTGTCCATGTCCAAACCTCCCTCGTCCTGCAGGGACACTTGTCCTTGGATCAGGTCGCGCCCTAACTAGTATGACCTCATCTTAACTCGATGTCCGCAAAGACCCTATTTCCAAATAAGATCATGGTCATGGTTGTAGGGGGACAGGAACTTTGGGGGCCAGTGATCAACCCATACCTCCTAAAGCAGTGGTTGGAGTCACTTGAGGGGAAAAGTGAACAGAACCCCCCTGAGGTCTCAGGGCACCCTGCCCACACCCTGAACTGACCCAGTGCCACTCCCCAGCAGCGGCTGCTCATTTCCAGGTTGTGAGGTAAGGCTCATCCCAGACTGTCCCGGGCTCTGTTTGGCTATTTTCCCTCCTGAGTCCAGAAGGCAGTACTTGGCCTTTTCAGTGCTGTTTGATCTATGGGTGCCCTGGGTTCATGCCCTGTCCCATCCAATCCTGGTCAACACAGCTTGTGTTTTGATGTAGCCCTGGGTTCAAAGCCTGGCTCTGCTGCTTACTGTGTGCCTGGAAAATCTCCTTAACCAGTTTGCCTCTCGGCTTCCACAGCATAGAATCGACAGAACCCTGGTACCTACCCACTGGGAGGCTCCTGTGAAACATAGAGCCCAGGCCTGGCACACAGCCAGTATTGAATAACTGCAGCTTTAAAAAATTCTACATTCATCCTTTGGGATTGGACACTTTAACACATTCCTACCGTGAATGTGTTAATATGTTTTGAGACGGGATTTTGATATCTAGTTCAGGCTGGCCTCAATCCCCCTGCCTCAGCCTCCTGAGTTCTGGGACTACAGGCTCAGCTGGACACTTAACGCTCTTCTTTCACCCTGATCTCTGCGCAAGGGTGAGATCCAGGATCTTGCCATGGAAGAAAAGCCCCCCCCTCCCCTGGCTGGTATCCTCAACTTCCCCAACAAAATATTCTAGGCTCGGTGAAGCAGGGCAGAGAGAATGATGCCCCATGCTCTCAGAATTATTTTCACGGCTGAGGCAGAAGGGGAGCCCATTTGGCTCATTCTCCAGGCAGTTTCGCATCTCCATCCTTGGGCCTATGTGCACAGGCCTCCCGCGGGGAGCAGAGTACACAGCTCAGAATGCCAGGGAAGGAACAAGCCAAGGGGTGCCCTGGCCGAGGGCAGGACCACCCTGAGCCAGGGCTGGAGCAGCGGGCAGCCACAAAGCACAGCACGCCCTGCAGTGGGGACCGAGGCTGGAGGTGTCTGTCATTTGAGACAGCTGGGGTCCCTTTCTGGACTCTGTATAGAATCTTGAAGTTTGAGTGGAAGCCATTGAATACAAGTATTCTTTCCCTCCCTCAAGTGAAAGAAAAATGGACCAAATATGTCTGGAATGATTCTTTATTCTCTGTTCCTACCTGAAACATATCCATTTATTTTTCTTACCATCAGTTTCTTCCACTTAAATGGAAATTCTCTAAGACCAGGACTCTGGTCTCCTTTACATACCTCCCTCTGGTATGCAGATCAGCACACTTATCATTAGGCTCCTCAGTGTTTATCATCAGCATTTTTTTTTGTACCAGGGATTGAACTCAGGACCTTGCACTTTCAAGGCAGTCAGTGGAACCACTGAGCTAAATCACCACCCCTCACCTCAATGTTTAATTTAAAAGTTAAACTGGGCATGGCGGTGCATGTCTGTAATACACAGCAGCCTCCTAGTATTTGGGAGGCTGAGGCAGGAGGATTGCTGTGAGTCTGGGGCCAGCCTGGGCTACATAGGGAGACTTTTGTCTCAAACAAAAAGTTAATTATCAAGTGAGCAAATGGATAAATACTTGAAGGGGGTTTTCACTTCTACTCTTTATTATAGCACTCAAGATATTATTCTGGGCAGAAAAACCCTGAAAGACCCACGACCATGTCTGATGGAGAGCTTAGGTAGGGGCCAACCTCACAGCCTGCTCACTGTTGTATCACTAAAGTGTTTTAAAGAATTTTGCAATAATTATTGTCATAAGAATCAAGACTTATTCATTCCTTCTCAAAGTCATGGGAACTTGGCTATTACCCAGTGTCTCATGTAAAGACACTGAAACTTCTCCGAAGCCCTGTCTTTTCCTCATGTACAATTAGCAGTGCCTGATAGAGCTGTACTGCAAGCTCATATTTGGCCAATAGGTGTCGCTGTCTAATAATACGTGATCTGTGAAACCTGCCACCAAAGGTTGAAGGCTATGAAATGAACCAAAGGATCCAATGAATGTTGAATATTATAAGACCCACATCTCTAAGAACTGCTCTGCTTCCATTTTACATGGCCAAGCACCTATCTTCTGCCAAGGATACATAACAGGCCTATATTTTATTAATATCCTCAGCTCTCTATGCCTGTGGATCTTGACCCATGCTGTCCTAGGACACTAGCATCTGGGAACTCAGAACCCTTTGATTTCATTCTAACACAGTTCCCTGCACATGTGATGCTCAGTCACTGTTTGTTGAATGACTGCAACCCCCTCCCCCAGTCCTGGGAACCATGTAGAACAAACCCACAGATATGGAAAGGGATTCTCTGCAGCAGCGTAAGTATCTTGTTCAAGGTCACACAGCTGATGCGTAGCAGCTGAGGTTTGCATGAGGCTTGTGGCTTTCCAAAGCCTTTGCTCTTCCCTGCAGAACTCAGAGAAGAAGGGAGCCGATAACCTCATGAGGCCGCAGGAATGTGCTCTAAGGGCCCCAAGGGTGTATAAGACATGACCCAGCCATCATTGGAAAAAGAAGTGTCACAGCAGCTCATTCCTTATCACTTCACTGAGTCAGCTTAAAGAAGTAAGCAATTTGCGTCAAGTGCATCATTAATGCAGCTGACAAAATACATGGGGGGTGGTCTGGAAGGTTGGGGCTCCCTACTGGTGGCCCAGAGCCCCTTCTTACTTCCCCCAGTGGTACACAGACCGTGTGGTCAGTGAGTCAGTCTTCAAGTACAGGGCCTACGCTCATCAGCTGATGCTACAGTGCTGCAAGTTTGCGCAAATTTGTATCTTAGGAAAAAAACCAATGGTATCAGTCACATCTATGATTTAAGCACCTTTTACACACAATGGGCCCTGGGGATTGCTCAATCCAGCTCTGAGCCACCAAGTCGCTATGACCAGCTTTGCCCAAACGCAGAGGTCCCGAGGATTAGACAGGAATGCGGGCTGGGGGGGGTTCCTCAGGGACATGGAGGTCAGCAGGCTCTGAGGACCTAGCAGAGCTGAAACGGGAGGGATGTAGACTTTGGATCAGACACTCTCTTTCAGGGCCATCGTGTCACAGCCTGCCCTGGAGGGTTTCCCTCAGTTCCCCAACCCCACGTGACGATGAAGCCATGGAGGGAGGGACACAGGCTTCCCGCACAGCATACGAGGCAGGGCGGCTCTTCCAGGGACAGCTGGGACTCGCCCACATCACGAACAGTTCTCAAACTGCCAAAGGGCCAAGTCCCCAGCGCACTTGCTGCCTCCCCCTTTTCCCGCTGGGTATGGAGGGTCAAACCTAGAGGTGCACCGCCTCTGAGCTGCATCCCCAGCCCTTTTTACTCTTTATTTCGAGGCCCTCCCTCCCCAGCGCTTTTAACTGGAAGTACCCTAGGTTGCTGAAGACCACTGCCCACCTCACAGGTCTGGGCGGCTTGAATGCAGAGCCCAGGGAAAGCCCGGGCCGCCCACTCGGGCCCACCCTGACCCTGCCCGGCGTGGGGCGGGGCAACGTACGAGTTTGCTTTTAACAGATTTCTTCAAACTCTTCCCGGTCTAAGTGACTGCTCTGGTGTGGACAGAGGAAGGGAAATTCCTTTGGTGAGCTGCGGCGCAGGACTCGATGTGCAGTCCTCTTCCTGCAGTCCTCGGCGGCGGGAAACTCCAGGGCAAGCGCTCATTCATTCACTCAATAAATGTTCAGGGCGCTAAGCCTGGGCACTGCTGATGCCCAGGTGCCCAGGCCTCCTGGGTCTCGAAGTCCTAAGACTTCGAATCGGCCGTGGGTACCGAAGCAGCGCGGTGGGATGAATGTGGAGTCCTCCCTGCCTGCCGAGGTTACCGAAACACCTCCCCTCTCCTAGCCCCAGCCTCCTCCCGGCGCGGCCGCAGCCATGGCAACCCGAGCCTCCCTCCGGCCTTTCCCAAACTCGCCTCCAGGGGCACTG
>NW_022900935.1:40342194-40368877 GCF_012274545.1 Fukomys damarensis | reverse complement strand
GGCGGCTCCTGGGGCCACGCGGGGAGAGCGCAGGGTTGTCAGGAAATCGATAAAGCAGAAACACAGGCGCTCCTAGAGTCTGCGGGTGCGTGGTGGGACAGGTCCCCGCCCCTGTGGGTGTGTGGGCCCTGGTGACTGTCCCGTGCGAGTTCCCGAGGTGGAGCAGCGAGGGCTGCTGGAGCCCCTGGAAGCTGCGGTTCAGAGCGAGTGTGTCTGTGTGTGCCTCTGCGTACCTTTGTGAAGGTGTGTGTTCCCGAGGCTGGGCCTAAGAGAGTGTGCGTGACAAACACGTGTGTGCACGCGAGTGTGTTTCGGTGGCTCGAACATGTGTCTGTGTGTGTGTCTGAAGGTGGTTGTGTTTCTGTGTGTCATTGTGTGCATCTGAGCAAGGGCCTGTGCGTCCCCCATCTGGTAACCGGGCAGGGGCTGCTCCCTAGCGGGACCCTCCTTGCCGGTTCTCCGAAGTGGGTGGGTGAAACTTCATAGGGACCCTTCAGGAACGCCCCGCTGGTGACCAACTGGAGCACTCGCTCTTTCCCTCCTCCTCTCTCTTTTTCTCTGAAAATGCACTGCACGGTTTGGTGGTGACTTGGCAGGGGCTGCTTCCTGAGTGAGTAATATTTAATTAAATACTCCAGCCAGTAGCATCAGCCTGGTCATGAGTTGAGTTTTAACAGGTGTTCATGGCAAAAGCACCATCCCCTGTGACTAAGGTTTGGTGTCCTTGGAAGAATTTTCTGTCCGGGGTTAGCACCTGGGGGTGATTTCATCCCTGGCTGTTGGGTGAGGGCTGCAGGGAAGGGCGTGGAGACCGAGGCTCCCATCCCTGCTCCTTGGGGAGGCAGAAAGTACCAGGTTAAGTGTGGGGCACCGCAGTAAGGAATTGCAAGAGAGGGCATCTGGCTAGGCCTACCCTTGCTTTCCCGGGGCCCCCGCGAGGGAGGCTGCCTTCCCCAAACTGCACAGCCAGGGCTGCACACCAAGACCCAAGTACCGGCTGTTGCTGTTGGTTCCTGTCCCCAGCACTGAGGTCATGGGCCAGGCAGCTGCAGAGTGATGGCTTAGATCATTGGAAGCATCCCTCCTCTTTCTGCAAGGAGTACTTTATCCGGTAGATGGAGTATGTGTGTGCATGCCTCTGCGAACAGGAATGTGTGAAGTCGCCAGCTGCAGTACCTTTACAAGTCTTCTTTTTTGTGCCCAGCCAGTCGGCCACCCTCGAAGCAGAACCACCCGAAGCAGTAGGCACCAGCCGAGCAGGGTGAACCCGGGCAGGCTTCCGCGGGGCTGGGGGCTGTGCACAGCGGATGGCCTGCGGGGTCTGAGGAAGGCATGGGCCTTCCCTTTGGATGGAGGGAGATGTGTTTCTTGGGCTGCTGCAGCCAGGCGGGTCCACCCTTCCGTGGGCTCCTCAGGGTGCTGTGTGAAACTAGCCTCTTTGGAACCAGTGTGGGTGTTTAAGTCATCCCTGCTGGTGGAGGCCAGCAGCTCTCCAAGGACAATGCAGGCTGTGTGCCTGCTCCACGCCTGCCCCCTTCCTGTACCTACTGTTTTCTTCTGGGTGAGGGATGCTTGCCTACAGACGTGATTTCACAGTTATCAAAGCCTTGGATTCTCACGGTGTTCTCCAGCAGAGTTCAGGAATTTTGTACCAGTTCTCATGAAGTAGGACCCAGTTGGTGTGTGTGTGAATGGATTTATATATTTGTTCTAAAAAGTTTTATTAGAAACCAGGCTTGTTGGTGGTGCATGCCTGTAATCCCTGCACTCGGGGAGGCTGAGGCAGGAGGATCATCACGAGCTCAAGGCCACCCTGGGGTGCATAGTGAGTTCAAGCCCAGATTGGACTGCATAGCAAGACCTTGTGTCACAAAAAAAAAAAAAAAAAAGAAAAAAACCAACAAACACCCAAAAGTCCACCCTGGGGTGCATAGTGAGTTCAAGCCCAGATTGGACTGCATAGCAAGACCTTGTGTCACAAAAAAAAAAAAAAAAATGAAAAACACCACCAAAAAGCCCCAAAAGTTTGATTAGATAGAGGTACAAAGGCAGATACAGGTTGCCCGAGTTTGCCTGGGGGTGCATGGGTCTTTTGTTCCCCTGCAAGCCTGATGGGTGGAACCCAGACCTTCCAGGGACTTTAGTTTTGGGGTCCTCAATAAATTGCTCCCCTATCTTCTTGGTTAGCTGACCACAACATTCCTCCCAGTCCAAGAGTTCAAGGCACTGTGCTGCTAAGGGCTGTAATACCAGCCCTCATCAGCATAAGACTAGGGAACAGTGTCACAGATGTGTGCCAGGCCCAAGCTCCTGTCTGAGTCTTGGGCAGGAACTCATATATGGGACCGGGATGTGAGTCCTTCCTCCACCCGCCTCTTTCCAAGCAGACAGATGACTTGTCCAAGGACTTGAGGTTCCTGAATGAGGGAGCCTCCCTCAAATCCAGGACCTTGGACCCCTTGTACTGCCATGTCTTTCATTCAGGAAATTGTATTAAAATTTTTTTAACAAAAATTTTTTTAGTATGAACAATTTCAAGGAAGGGAGGCAATAATGAGTCTTCAGTTTCCCTCACCAGGGTGGACACATGAATGCCACATGGGTGCACACACAGTCACACACATATATGTACACGCACATGCTGGGATTTTTGTAGCCAGTGCACAGTGTGAGGTCATCTGTAACTACTTTGTCAGCAGCACTGAAGGAGAAAATCAAGTCACAAGGTTGGGGTCAGCTTGGCCTTTCTGCCCTGGAGGTAGGATGGACAGAGGGACCTTGCACCCCAGTGACTCAGTAGGCCATTCTCTGGGCCTTTTGGTAGCTTTTTGCTTGTTTTGTGTTGTAAAAGTTCTGCTTATTGCTGGGCATGGCAGTGCAGGTCTGTAATCTCAGCATTTAGGAGGCTGAGGCAGGAGGATCACCATGAGCTCAAGGCCAGCCTGATGGGCATAGTAAGGCCCTGTTTCAAAAAACCAAAAGCAAAAAGTTCTGCCTATTGCCCAATCTTAAAAAAAAATGAGTCCAACAGCCAGGAGGGAGACCACAGCAGCAGCAGCAGCAGCAGCCTTAGGCTCTCCAAGCTTCATGAAGAGTCAGGCAGGAGAATCCCAGGCACAGCCCAGCTCTGCCCTCAGGGTGGTCTGGGTCTGTGTACCATGGGCCCCGGCACTCTGAGAAACACATGGGTGAGGGTGGTTCAGCACCCTTGAAGAGCAGAGCTCCAGGGCCGCTCTTCTCTGTGTGCCAGGCCTCACAGTCACTCAGAAAATGGAGCGGGAGTCATCGGACCTTGGGTGGTGGGGGCCGAGTGGCGGTCCTCACCCGTCAAAGGCGAGGTGGATGTAAGCAGTAATTAACATAATGGACAACAGCGGCAAAGCCCCAGTCAGCACAGTCTGACTCGCGCAGACCTGTGGCCCTAGTGAGTTAATCATGGTGTTCTGAGCAGGCAGATAGATGGAAGCCTGCTATGTTCTTACTCCATCTGTGTAAGCAGAAAAACTGCGGGGCGAGTGAACTAAAGTCTAACTCAAATCGCAGAATGCAGAATAGTGGCCCTCGGTCCATCCCTGAGCCAGGCTGCAAACCCTGCATTCCTGAGCAAGAGGAGACTGGCTCCCCTTGAGTTAGGAGCCCAGAGAGCCCACAAAAATGTAGACTGGTACCCCAGCCTTCCCCCGAGGGGCACTGCGCAGCGGAGAGAAGGAAATAGTCAGTTCTTGTGGGACTGCCGGCTGAGGGCTGTCACTTGGCCGCCAGTTAGAGAGGGATTCGTTAAAGCAGGTCAGGTGATTGGTTGAACTCAGGTACAACTCACAGTGAGCCTAATGGGTCCCCAAACATATCCTGTGCTTATTTTTCTGGCTCCACCATGCAAAACGGGAACAGATGTGCTTAGCAGCTGGCAGAATCCTCACAGTGCTTCCCCCACTTGTGGGGTGAGGTCTACTATGGGGGCAAAGGTCACATGGGAGGCACCGGAGCTGCCTCCACCCAGGCAGATGTAAATCAAAAGCTATGTGGCACCCTGGAGGGACGGTAGAGGTCAGTGCCACCGTCAAGGACTTGAAAGATGCCCGGTGTGGAGTTGGTGCACATCTCCTTTCAACTCTTTCATTTGGCCCTTGCTAAAAACCCGATGAACCCTGGGAGTGACAGTGGGTTACCATAAGCTTGGCCAAGTGGCGACTCCAGTTGCAGCTGCTGAACCAGGTGTGGCTTCCTTGCTTGAGTAAATGACTGTCTCCTGGTACCTGGAGTGCAGCCAGTGATCTGGCAAATGCCCTGTTCTACAGCCCTGTCCATCAGGCTGACCGGAAGCAGTTTGCTTACAGTGTTACAACTGTGCTTTCCTAGTTCGGATGGATGTCAACTCTGCTGGGCCGCAGTTCACCTCACAGGGATCCTAATGGCTTCCCTTCCGTAGATCACGCTGGCCTGTTACATCGATGACATTCTGCTGATTGGACCTAGTGAGGGAGAAATGCCTCCTACTCTGAATTCACCAATACAACATTTGTGGGAAATAAATCCTTTTGAAATTGAAGGGCCCTTTGCCCCATCCATACGGGGTGTCAGGAAACCTCAGGTGAAGGGTCATTGACCAACCAAGAAAGAGGCGCAAGGCTACTGGATTCACTTGCATTTTGGCAGGAACACACCCTCCTGTGGGTGTGTGGTGACGGTTTGTCTTGTAAGGGTCTCCAAAACTGGTTTCAAGTGGGGCCCAGGAAGGGAGTGAGCTCTGCAGCAGATGCGGGCTACCATGTGAGCTGCTCTGTTGCTCGGGCCACACGATCCAGCAGCTCTGGTGGCACCTGAGATAGCAGTGGCAAAGAGGGAAGCTGATCACTGCCTTTGGCAGGAAACTTAGGCAGGTGGATTGTAGCTCAGGGCTGTGGGGTGTCAGAGCTAGGCCTTGCCATCGTTTTCAAACAGCTCCTCTCCTCTGGAGAGGCAGCTCTCTGTGTGCTGCTTGGTAGAAACTAAACCTTTGGTGGGGGGGAGAAACCAAACCTTTGACCATGGGTCACCTGGTTACCATTTGAGCTGAGCTGCTCATTATAAACTGGGTGTTACCTGACCCACGGGGCCATCACGCCGGATGGTGTGGCAGTACTCTCCAAGTAGTGGTTTCATGACTGGGCTGAGCAGGTCCCGAAGGCACGAACAAGTGCAGAGTAGGCCAAATGCTCAGGGCCCCTACTCCTGTCACATGGCCCTCTGTCCCCAGCATGCACCCCTAGAGGTCATGGGTGCACTCCAGGATCAGCTGGTGCTCAGCATCAGCACTCAAAAGGGGATGGCGGCAGCACGACAGCCCCTCTCTGGGTGTCTCTGCAGGACAGTGGTGACAGGAAACCTTCTCACTGGGCAGAGCTTTGGGCAGTGCACCTGCCTGTACACTTGACTTCGAGGGAGAAATGGCCAGACCCCTCTGAGTGGACAAAGGACAGGATGATATTTCTAAGTGTTTGCTAGAAGGTGACCGCAGTAGGAGACTTTAAAGATCAAGCGGACAGGGTGGCCCGTTCTGTGTGCCACAGTCAGCCTCCTTCCCCAGTCCCCTCCGTCATCGCTCATGAGCAAACTGGCCGTGGTGGCAGGGAAGGCATTTGTGCACGGGCTCAGCCGTGTGGACTTCCGCTCACCCAGGCCTTCACGGTGACAGCCATTGCTGATGGCTCAAACTGCCAGCAGCCTAGGTCAGCTCGGGGTGCCTGACGTGGCAGGTCAGTTCCATTGCACCATTTCCATCAGGGAAGAGACAACACTTGTCCTTACAGGAATGGATCCTTGTCCTGGGCTGGGGATTTAGCTCAGTGGCACCAAGGCGCTACCCTCATGACACCTTGAGTCCTAATGACCTCCAGTGACCCAGCTTGGGTTTGGGGAGGAGCTTTTAGGGGACACCCTTGCACCGTGGCTAATGTGAATGCTGGCTGTCTCCTGGAGCCAGGCCACCCTTGGATGTTGTTGGGACTCACATCAGCTCCCCAACTTTTACAGTTCTGAGGACTTCCATGGGTCTCAGTCTTGCCAGTGGCCTAGTGTGGACCTTCTTGGCCTCTGTAGTCACGTGAGCCACGTCTCCTAATAAACCCCTTCTTGTCGGTCTCTCTGGAGAACAGAGATGCATCCAGCTGATTCAGGCTCTCCGGAAAATAGTTACGGATGCCTTAAGAGTCTGGTGAGGAGGCTGTGCGTCCACAGCCCTGAACTCCCAGGTGACGGACCTGAAAGCCTTTCTGATATGGAATAGGCAGGCTTTGGTGACTTGAATTGCAGATGTCACTGAGGAATCCAGCATGTTCGGAGATTTTGATGTCCAATGGCCTCAGAGGGCTGGGGGACCAGATATGTGGAGGTGCCTTGAACCTGTCCCAAGGGGACATGGGCCGGGTGGGTGGGTACAGGTGGCAGCTGGGCCTGGGGTACAGATGGGCTGGACCTTCCTTCTGAGGAGGTGACGATAGTGTTGGCAGAAGTGTGTGCAGCTGGGATGCGGCAGCCCAAGGCATGAAGCCGTGTCCCTGTGTTTCCTCTGGGACTGGGGCCTGGGACACCTTGACCTCCTGGCAGCAGGTGACCCACTTTCACGGGGCCTCCCTAACACCTCATCCAAGGAAAGAGCCAGGCAACAGGGCAGCAACTCCCCAGCCAGACACTCTGGGCGTTGGTCAGACCCAGGTGGACGTCAGTGACCAGGCCAGGAGACTCCTAAGGTGGGCAGACAAACAGGTGGGGTGGACTGGGTCTCCTAAGGGACCTGTGACGGTGGGTGACCTGCCGCGGGGAGGCAGCAAAGCAAGCGGGCCGCGCTGATGGATCCCAAGAAGCTGCCTGCCAAGCCCAGAAGCAGAGAGAGTGGCGGGCGATGTGAGGGGCCAGGCTGCTCAAGCTCGTGCCCAGGCACCCTTCGGGTTTCCAGGGAAGCGGCGCTGGGTGGGTCGGGAGGACCTGGGAATCCAAACCACGCACCTTGAATGCTATGAACATGAGACCATGAGCGCGTCTCCCTGGCAGCTCTTCTAGCTTGGAGATTTTAAGAAAGCGCTAATGAGAAAGGTCACTGTATTTGTGAAGCTGTGAAAGCGATTTATGGTCATTGCCTCTGAGTGACACCGAAGTGTCAGGGTTCTTTTGCAAACATCTCCTCGTCTTTGGAGAAATGTGAAGTCCTGGAAGGCAGATTCCGCCCGCCATCCTGTCCTGCGTGGCCGGGTCCTCCTCTTGTTCCGTCTCCTGCCCTCTGTTGCCCCTCAAAGCTCATCTTCCCAGCATCAGGCCACACACGGGCTGTCTGGACAGATGGCTTGGGATAAAGGTTTCTTCTCTTTTGAAAAATTCCTTCATCATTCAGCCACTGTTCCCTGAATGGTGGCTGTCACGGTGCCTGCTCCGCGAGGTGCCCAGACGGGGCTGCCCGGAGGCTTGTCTGAGCCGAGCCCTTCCCATGACTGGGTTTCTTTCTTCTCCTAATGGGTCTCGCCGCAGCTGAGCTTGGCCTCTGCTTGCAGTTTGTGTATTTTATGATGGAAAATTTCAGGCACAGACAGCAGCAGGGAAGATAGGGTGAATCCCGGGCCCTGGTCAGCAGCATCAGCCATCTCCTCGTACTCCCTCATTTCGTTAATGTGCATGGAAAGACTCATCTGGCTTAGGGATGACCTTGAGTCCTAGAAGAGATCAGGTGGGTCTTGGGCTCAGGGGATTGCAGCTGAGCTTCCCCAGGACCCCTTCCCCAGTTTCCTGCAGGATCTCATGGCTGCCAGAGTGGGGAAGAGGAGAAGACACACCAGAGGGGCCCTACTTTTATTTGGGGGTATGGGGAGCAAGGTTCTGTATGAGATTGAACTTGGGGTCCACGGTGAGGTGCCTTCTCCCACCCGCCCGCCTCCGCCACCTCCCAGAGGCACTTGCAGTAAACTGTGGGGAACAAATAAAAATCAACAGGGCCAGCTGGGGCCAGCAGGTGACACCAGCATGTTTCTGAGAGTTGCCAGGTGTCAGGTGTCAGGTGTGAAAAGCTGAATTTCTGTGTTGCCGAACCTAGTTCCTAAGCTTCGAGATACGGAAGCCGTCAGAGGACGGAGCTTTTGTCTTGGTGTAACTTGTTCCTGGCCCTCTGTTTCCCTCTAAATGTTTATAGGGCAAGGCAGGGTCTGCCCAGGCTCACTGGACCACACAGAGGTGCGGTGCTGTCTCCCCGGGCGTGGACCATGGGCGCTGAAGTAGGATTTGCTTTCGCGTGTAGTTGACATGCATGTGGCTGACCCGCTCTGAATGCCCACACTGACGGTCTTTAGGACATGCTCACACTCAGGCAGCCATGATTCCGACTTGGATTCATTTTTCCTCCTGTGGGTGCTGACAGGGCCATGGGGTGACAGCTCTCCCAATGTTCGAAAGTGCGGGTCTCAATCCCTTATGTTTTCCTCGACAGGCACCATGGGAGGACCGGAGGCGCTTGTGTTGACTTGTTGGTGGCTTGGCTTGGCTTGGGAAGCACCCAGGGAAAGCTGCCCCAGGGAGTTTTGGGCTGCGTGGAGGAATGGAGTGAAGTGACCCAGGGTTTCGTGAGCAAGGTGCCCAGAGCCAGCCCCAAGATGATGGGAGTCCATGGCAGGCCTGTGGTGTGTGGGCCACCTGGGCTTCGGAAATGAGGCCAGTCTGCTCCATGTTTATGGGGCCTTGACTATGCCAGGCTCCGTGTGCACTGTGCCCAGAACCCTTTCAAGTGCAGCTACTGGGCCCATTGTACAGGTGGGAAACCGAAGCTTTAAAAACACAGGTCAGCTCACCAGGCATGCTGGCACAAACCTGTAATCCCAGCACTTGGGAGGCTGAGGCAGGAGGATCATTGCAAATTCGAAGTCAGCCTGGGCTACATAGTGAATATAAAAATAAAGTCATATGACTTTCCCGGGGACTTACAAGAGGTCAGGCCGGACGCAGTGTGTCCTTTGTGCCGCTAAGCAGGCCCGCTGTGCTGTCTCTGGAGTCGGCCCTTAGCAGGTGCTTAGTGAAGGTTGAGTGGACAAAGCGGGTGTCATTGGAACGGTGAGAAGCGGAGCACCCAGACAACTGGGAAGTGTCCCAAGGCCTGCTGGGCACTGTGGGGGTCTGTTGGGCTGGGAGTGGACCTGGCCACGCCCCACAGAATCCTTCCACCCACTCGAAATTTGGAAGCTGTCCTCAGACTTCCTGATGGGCTCCCTTTGGCCCCTGCCCACCTCCTGGGTTCCTGACCCAGACGGGGAGGATAGGGAGGGAGGAGGAGAAGGGCAGGGCCCTGACATGAGCATCTGCTCTTTGTCTGGGAAATCCCACCAAGACCCTCAGAAAACAGCCACACCCTTAGATCTCCCCCGAACCCTGCCAGCCCGGGGTGTGGGCCTCTTACACAGGTTGTTTTTCTCCAGGAGAAATCAGCCCTAAGCCCCCGACTTTGATGACCTTCCCACGGGATATTCCTTCAGATATTTCCGGTGGCAAGTGGCTGAGGTCACGCTCCTAAATCAAATGAGGGCACTAATCTGGGTCACAGACTCCCAGGTCCAGGGCCAGGAGTGAAGGACACAGGGCTGGGGAACAACTGAAAGCACACAGAGGGCGCTGTCCTGGTGAGGGGACAGGAGACACTGCCACTGTAGTTTCCTTTGCTTTCCCCACTAAGAGAAGCCCAGGAACCAGACCCTTCGAGACATCAGTTAATTCAGTGGGGGTTTGTGCTTGTTTTTAAAGTCACAACACTGCTGGTTTAAAATGAAGCAGCTGTGGGGTGAGTCTGCTTTTCCTGTCAGGATACGGCAGGCAGGGAACGCGGTGTGGGTACCTCTCCCGCCAGCACCTGGCCTAGCCCGCTGCCTGCCTGCTTGCCAGGCTGCATTGTGGGTAAAATGCAGGGCTGGGAACCAACTCAGCAGATTCCCCTGTGACAAGAGGCCCGGCTGCTCTGGGCGCGGAGCCCTGGAGAGCCACACCTGCCCACTCTGCTTCCTTCAGGGCCTCAGGTCAGGGACCTGCACTTCCCTACAGCCCTCAGCTTGCCCTCCCGTAGCGCCTCGGGCACCTCATATCGGTGATTCTGGCGACACCACACACACCCCATAAATTCTGTCACCCCCACTTTGTAGATGTAAGACTGAGACCTGGAGAGGGTCCCCTCCTTCGGTGGGTGGGCTGTGAATGTTAGGTCGATTCCCAAGCCAGGTCGGGCCAGTGCTTTGCTCTGTGCTCCCCATCCAGTGCCAGCGAGCCAGCCCTGGGTACCAGGTGCACTGAGGGCATCGCCTGCCGTGGGAGGACACGGGGTGGGTGGAAGGGCAGGGTCACCTGGTCCCGCTCTGCGTTGGGAGCCTCAGGCGGCCCCACCTCCCAGAGCGACCTGCGCACAAGGTTGCTGACTAATTCTCTCTGCAAACGGCTCAGTTTCACATGCTTGCGTTTCCAGTAACTGCGTGGGTGGATTTGTTTCATTTAAGGGGAAAATAAAACAAAACAAAACATGGAGGGGTTTTCTTTCCCAAGAAGAGGACTTGCTAATTATGGGTTTCGCGCGCGTGCAGCTCCGGGCATCCTGGTGCAGTTCTGCAGCCAGCCCGGCCTCCTGGCAGACGGCTCCCTCCCAGGAGAAACCGCTTAGTCATTTACAAGCAGGACCAGGTGCCAGGGGTCAGGGGGTGGGAGCTGTGCTGCACGGCTCTGGCCTGCCAGGGAGCCCCAGTGCCCGCCCGGGGCTTTTTCCGGCTCAGCCCTGCCCTCGGCAGGCAGGGGGAGGGGCGCTGTGCCAAGAGGACGGTGCCAGGTGAGACGGCACCCCCGCCCTGGTGCACAGTGCCCCAGGGGACCTGGCTGGCTTCCGCTGCAGAGGGGCTGCCAGGCAGCTCCCAGGGGACAGGGAGGAGAGTGCGGGGTGCGTGAGGGTGTGGGCTGTCCGCTCGCACCCCCGCAGCACAGTGATGGCTCCACACGTGTTGGGCCTGGTAAGCTAGCTGGGCACAGGGACTTTGTGCTGGCATTGGGCAGGCCCTGGGGCCTCGGCTGTGCCCTGAACTAAAGGTGGAGCCCTTCTGTGGCTGGACAGTGAGGTTCGCAGGCTGTGGCCTGATGTGTGGCTGAGGAAGAAGGAAGAAGGGGGCTCCTAAAGGTACCGGGGTGGGGCTAGGTGCCCTGGGGCATGCAGGTCCCACCGCCCTGGACGGACAGCAGTTCAGTGACGTGTCTGGGTACAGCCAGCCTGCTTGCCTCCACCTTCCCTCCTTTCCTTCCTTTCCTCTTTCTCTTCTTCTTCCTCCTCCTCCTCCTCCTCCTCCTCCTCCTCCTGCTCCTTCTTTTTGATACTGGGGCACTCAGAGCCTTTGCACTGAGCTATATCCCCAGCCCTGTTTTTATTTTTTATTGCGAGGCCGGGTCTCCGTAAGTTGCCCAGGCTGAGCTTGAACTTCCCAGAGGGCTGGATGAAAGGCATGTGTGTGGCCTTTCCCCTTTCTTTAGGACGGTGGCTGCTCCTCCCGAGGCGGCCACACTGGGAGGCTGGGTCTGGGTATGAGGATGAAGCAGGCTAAGCCTGGCTAAGATTTGGGGGTGGTAGCTGCAGCCTGGTACTGGGGTGCAATGTTTAACCTCTCCGAAACTCACTTTCCCCCATGAAGTGGAAGTGGAAGCGTGGATGGAAAGAGGTTACCTGGCACTGTTCTGACAGCAGGGACCCCAGGCCCAGGTGCCCACATGCTGGGGGTTCCTAATCTTGGCCTTGGAGGGCTCCATATGCCATCTGGAAGAGGAAGCTGCAAATACCCAGCGTCTTCCAAACCCTGCAACCCAAAGTCAAAGGGTTCGGAGGGGAAGAGAGGCCAGTAGGGCTGGTTTTTGTTTTTGTTTTTGTTTTTTTTTGAGACAGGGTCTCACTATGTAGTTGAGACTGACCTGGAACTCACTATGTAGCCCAAGCTGGTCTCGAACTCCCAGCAATCCTCCTGCCTCAGCCTCCCGAGTGCTGGGATTACAGGCGTGTGCCACCACACCTGGCTCTGGAGGGTTTTGATGCAGACCAGCGTTTACCTGGCAAGTGAATCTGGGGAGACTTCCTGGAGGAAGCTGGGCCTTGCCTGGGCTGTGGGAGAGTTTGAGAGCAAGGAGGAGGGCAACGGGGAGAAATTTCTAGCCGATGGGAGGTGATGTGGATATAAAACCAGCAGGAGCTTAGCTGGGACCCAGAGATGCAGTGAGTGCCTAACAGATGTCAGCATCAAACTCGATTTGACTCTGGGACTCCGGTTTAGGTATTTGGAAAGAGAGAGATGCAGATGTTCAGGCCACCAGGGGGAAGGACAGTGTCAAAGCCGTGTGTAGCTGGTTTCCTGTGACAGGGGACTGATTTGCTATTTGAGGCCCCGCAGCTTCCTGGCTGCCTTGGTGGGAGTTTTTATTCCTCCTCAACCTTCTGTTTATGTCACGTGTTGTGTGTGAAGGGCCTGTGTGCCGGCTCAGCCTGGGTGTCCCCGAAAGCCAGCAGACACAGGGTGGACAGCTGTGGGCTGTGCCAGGCCAGGTGGGGACAGGAAGCAGCCTCACCCGTTCCCTTTCCCCAGACAGCCTGAAGTGCTGGTGTTTCCTGTTCCTGGGGAGAGCAGGCCTCTGGGGGCCAGGCTGACGGCAGGCAGGGGCAAAGGTGGACATGGGCACTCAGAGCCCCCTGATGCCCCTGTTTCGTGACCAGTGGAGCCTCCCTGCCTCAGCCTCTCCCCTGGCCTCATATCCTCTGTGGCCTGGGTACAGCATCTCCAGGCTGTCTGGGGACCAGACAGGAAGGCAGCAGTGTGGAGTCTTGCTTTATGGCCCACCAGGCCCCTGCCCTCTCTTCTTTGTCCCGGGGCCACCCTCCTGCCTCTGCTCCCAGGCTGGGAATCCTGGGAATACCATGAGCTTTGAACTGGATCCTGGATCATTCTCTGGCCTCCTTGAGCCCAGTTTCCACACCTGGAAACAGGTGTGAGTTCCTCTCGTGGAACCGCTGTGTGGTGAACTGAAGGCAAGCACGGTGGTCAGAGTGTTGTTCTTTTGTACATTCGGCAGTTTGGGCAGAATTCATGCAGACCAGGGCCTTTGGGCACACAGCTGGTCGAGCCAGGGTCCCTGTCCCAAGGACAGGACAATGCCTGGTGAAAAAGGGGCCCTGGCATGGGTGGGGTCCTTGCATCGAGTCTGGAGAAAAGCCCAAGCGGTGCAGCAGGGTCCCTGTTCTGTGTGTGTCCCAGGCTCCCTGCAGCCGGCATTGGGTCGGGGCCAGAACCACAGCAGCCCTCAGTGAGAGGAGGAGACTGCAGAGGGGAGAGCCAGGAAGGTGGAGAGGGCAGACTGGATGGGGCAGTGGGTGACTGGTTTTAGGTGGCTCTGAGTGAACTCCGTGGCTGCACTGTGTTTTGTGGCCACTCCTCCTCCACAGTTTCAGGTGGGAAGCCACCCGCCTGCCTGGGCTGTCCTCAGACCTCCCTGGGGACCATGGCTGGGCCTCGGCCTGCGCCAGTCCCCTGCCTGCTGGGTGCTTGAGTCAGAGGCAGCCAGGTCCGGAGACTGCAGTGCAGCCCACCGTACCTGCTCAGGGCCGGGCCAGGGCCCCTGGTGGGGACGCAGATGTGCAGGTCGCTGTGTTTTCTCGGTCTCCACCCCCTGCTGTAGTTTCTCCCTCCTCAATGTGCACGGTGGAACCTTCCTCCTTCAGATGTGTACAGACACTCCAGAGCGAGCGCCAGACAGTGTCCTAGGCAGGGGCTGGAGCCGGAGGAAGACAGACTGGAGGGTGACACCAGCTGTTCTTGTCTGTGGCCAGGACCATCCCCTGTGTTTTGAACACGTCCACCTGCACGGCCTCCTCCTCTACCGGAGCCAGATGGCCATAACCTCCAGAGGAGGTATGTGCGAATGTGGGGCACCCGCATTTCCCTTGTGCCTTGGGAGGGCCAGGAGAGTCCCTGTCTCTCAGTGTCCCCTGCACACAGTTGTGGGGTGTTTTATAATAGCTGGTTTGTTCAGCACATCTCCTTTATTCCTTGATGCACAGGGAAGAGCACACCCATCGCCCCCTTCCACTGTGGAGTATTTGAGGCCATGGAGCAGAAGGGGAGGGAACTGGGGACACAGCTTGTGAGGAATCCCAGGGGAGGTCTTGGAACATTGTCCAGGCAGACCTTGTCGATCACTGTTGGGTTCCTGGTGCCCACCTGGCATGGTGTCAGGGGCGTGGTGGGTGCTCTTTAGGAGTCTGGATGGATGGGTGTATGGATGGATGGATAGACGGGTGGGTAGGTAGGTGGATGGGTGGATGGGTGGGTGGGTGGATGGGTAGATGGGTGGAGGGATGGGTGGTTGGGTCAGTAGGTGAATGGGTAGACGGAGGACCTAGCCAACCTCCTTACTAATAATGGAGAATCTAGCACCTTTGACCCAATCCAGCACATATTCCATGGCGATCTGTGGACTGTCTCCCTCAGCACTGCATCATCCTTGACCTCAGTCCCCATGTCTAAGTCAGTGCTTGGCACACAGTAGGGATTGGGTTCCTCAACCAGAATGAAGACTGAATCAGCTGGCCCTTTCCCAGTCCTGTGTCCCCTGTAGGGTCATGTCTACTCATAGCTGGCCATTCCTTTGCTTTTGAAAGTGTGCTGAGGTGGGCTCTGTGTTTTTATTTCCTTGTAGGGACTTCTCACTTATGTCACCTGTGTTCTTGAGGCTGAAACCTCCCTGGGGGTTGGGTTTACTGGGTTGGGGTTATAGTACACTCTGGACATGAAAGGATGGAAGCCCTCAATTTCAAGGGAAGACCCTCACTCCTTCTTTTAAAAGAGGCATCTCAGCTGGGCATGGTGATACGTGCCTGTAATTAATCCCAGCTCTCTGGGAGTCTGAGGCAGGAAGGTCATAAGTTCTGGTCCAGCCTGGGCAATTTAGTGACTTAGTGAGATCTTGTCTCAAAATAAAAAATAAAAAGGGTTAGGGCTGTACCTTAGCGCACAGGTCCTGTGTTTAATCCCCAGTACTGCCAGAAGTAAAATAGTCATTTCACCTCCCCTTGTCTGGCCCTTCCACATCTGAATTCCTGAGTCCTGACTCCCGCCGTCAGGCCCAGGCCACGGGAGAGACTTCGCCAAGGATTCTGATGACAGAGGCAGCGGGTAATTACAGGTGCTGGAAATAGTCCCATTTCCTCTTAGCCTCCTCCTCCTATCCCCCTCAAAAAAGAAAACAACAAATTTCCCCAAAAATACTAAGCTGAAAAAAGCTCTTAAACCTTAGTTTAGTCTGCAGGGGCAACCCGGGTGGGCGGCCTTAAACATTTGCATTCCTGGGGCTTAGCGGCCCCCCGGAGGGTCGAGTTTCTGGGTTAGTGGTCCACCTAGCAGAGCTAGAACCCATACAAAGAGAGTGTGTGCGGCGGAATTCCAAGTATCTGGACGGCCGGGGGTGGGGGCAGGCGCGGGGCCCACACTTCAAATGCTTGGTTGGGTGAGAGCCGCTCCGTGCAACCTCGGCAAAACCTACCCTGATCAGGGTTCACCGCTGGGTGTCCAGAGAGAGGCGTTTCCACAGTTCGGGGCTTTGGACCTCGGAGCGTGTGCCGAGCAGGGGACCCTGTCCAGAGGGTGAGGCGTCTGGGAGTCCAGGGAGCGGCAGTAGTGGCGCGTGGGTGGGAGGTCACCATTTTCTCCTGGCCCTGATTGTCCCTGTGATGTGCTGATGGGACCAGCCTGACAGCAGAGGTGGACCACATGACCAAGTCGTGCGGGCTGGAGGGTTGTGGACTGGCAGGTGGTGGAAATCAGTGCTCTCTCTCGGAGCTCCCATCCCTTCATGAACTTGACAGGCTTATTACCAACCACCGAACCCCACAGGACTTTGCCCTGGTGGTGGAGGCTTCCCTCGTTTTGTGGGGCCCATCTCTCCAGGTTCTCTTTAACCAACGCACAGCTTGTACCAGGCCCAGGGAGGAGTGGGTGGCAGCCTTGTCTTCTCTCGATTTCAAGTAGTCCCTCTGGGACAGGATTGTTATTCCTGGTTTGCAGGTGGGGAAACTGAGGCTCAGAACAATGTCAGGTCAGAGCTAGGTCAGGGTCAGAGCTGGGATTTGAACCTAAGGTTGTAACTTCCGAGTTTGTGCCTGCCTCTCCTTGTCCCAAGCTTCCCCCGGATTCTCCTTTGTCCTTCCTGTTGGGAGCGGTACCTGTGCCTTTGCCCAATTCCCTTCATGCACTGGGCTCTGGGCAAGAGGGACCTCAAGCCCTGACTTGATGGTGGTGGACAGGGGACATGGACCAAGAGGGCCTTTGCCAGTGCACGCTCCTTAGCGGTTCATGAGAGACGGTGTCACTGCTGGACAGAGGGTGAGGTAGCTGTGGAAGGCAGTGCTAAGGGGTCCCAGGACAGTGACCACCTGTTGGTTCCCCTGTCCAAATTGGCAGGAGGCCAGGAGCATGGGCACACGAAAGACAGGTGTCGCAGAAGGATGCTGATCTGGCCGGGCCCAGCTGACGGTCAGCAGGAGGAAGCAGGCGCCGCATGAGGTCACCAGACCTCCCCCAGCCTTCCTGGTGTGCGTCCCAGACCCTTCCCTTTGTTGTCTGGCGCGTCAGACGTCTGTTCTTGCTTGGAGGTTCCTGAATGGGCTTTGGAAATAGGTCACTCCCTTCCCGTGCCGCCAGCGCTGACCCGTGTGTGACCTTCCCCGTGGTGACAGTGTCTGGCCGTCGCTCTTTGGCGCTGTGTGGCCGTCTCGTCCCGGCTCTGGCCTTCACAGACTTTGCTGTCCCAGCCGAAGCCCCTGGACGCACCCTGCACCAGCCGTCCCCACTCTGCCGTGTTGGGAAGGGGAAACCCGAACTCCAGACCTTCTGTCGGCGGGGTCGACCTTTCCCACTCTCACTATGTGCGCAGCCAAGCCGGCGGCTTGAGCGTCTGGGTGAAGCCGACGGTTCCTGCTGGGCTGCAGCCCCGCAGGACTTTGCCTTCTGTGAAATCGCCGGGGTTTTTCCACTTCTCCCCTGGCTCGTCCCCAAGCCACCCCTGGGAGCTGTGGGCAGAGAGGGCAGTGGATCCAGGAGACGCTTTCGGGAGAGGTCAGTGGTCCACACCCGGAGCCCTTTGTTCAAGCGCGGCTTAGATGGGGCTGTAGTTGTAACCTTCGTGGAATCCAGGTGTGAATGGAGCAGGAAGCGGACTGCCAGGCCATCTCCGTGCAAGGAGGTGGCTTCTTTCTCACACCTGCCGTCCTTGCATCTTCAGCACCAAGAGCCATGGTGGGCAGTTTCTGGGGAAATAGCTGTCTGTGATGCTTAAGTATAACAGTCAACTTGACTGGCTTGGGGCATTAGCAGAGCCCATTTATGCGTGAGCCTGGATGGTCACAGAGGCCTGACCTTGGGTCTGTATCGGGTCCCTGGCCCCTTCTCCACTTCTGGCCAACTTGAGCTGAACGCTTTGCTCCCCCACGCCCGTCTGCCATGACGCTCCTGCTTTGGAGCCAGCTGACCGTGGATTGGGCCTCCTGAAACCGCGAGCCAACTCAATCCCTCCTCCTTTAAGTGGGGGGTATTTCGTGCCAGCTGTGGGAAAGCTGTGGCTATCTCCACAGTCACTGTCAGAAGCACAAGGACGACCTACTACTCAAGAGCAGTGGCTTTACAGCTCATCCCCACAGGACAGGGCATCTTGCGCCTGGCTGCCCATGCCTTGCTGTCCCTGACAGTGTCCCTTTGTGGCCAGCTGCAGAAGGCTCTGCTTGGCAAGACTGGGAGTCGTGGACTCTGTACCCACTGAGGGGCTATTGGGTGGGGACAGGGAGCGAGTAGGACAAAAGCTTGCTGTGCTTTGGAGAAAACCCAAACCTGAGCTTCCCTGCCATGGAGTCTGCCAGCGCCTGGCCCATCTTGTTCCATAAAAGGAGCTTTGTGTGCTTGGGAAGGGCCTGACGTCCCCCTAGCCACAGCACGTGGCCATGGTCACCTCGTGACCCCTGACTTTTTGGAGCCGACACCAGGCCAGATGGTTGTGTTTGGGGGCAAGAAAAGAAGTCCGTTTTCCAGAGCAGAAGCATGTTCTTAGAAAACCAAGTGGGGTGGAAGCTGGGCCGCTGGCCCCCTGAGCTGGCAGAGGGGAGATGCCAAGGCTGCTCCTGCCTTTGGGGACTGTGGGCCTGGCCCCTTGAGGGGTGATTGGCTGCCTCAGTGGAGCTCTGCCCTCACCTGGGGACAGAGGAGCCTGGGGACAGACCGGAGGCAGAGGAGCTTTGGATCGGGTGGAGGAAGGTTCTGTAGCGAGCCAGGGACAGATGGACACCTGGCCACCTCTCCATGAAGGTGGCGGGAGACTCCAGAGCCTCTTACCCTGGGCGTTGTCCTGGAAGAAGGTGGCAGTGTGGACCGGAAGGGCTGCTTAATGGTCCAACAGGCTGGGTACTGTTTCCAGTCCTGACCACGGTGGTGCGTGAGACCCAAGTCCCGGTCCTCATGGAGCTCCTGCTGTCCTAGGGGGACAGGGGCCCAAGCATGTGACCGGTGAGCTTGGTGGTGCGGGGTAGAATGCATCTGCCACGTGGTGTGTGGCAGGGGAGACCTCAGGAGTGCTCTGACCTCAGGGCAGAGGCCTGACGGCTGACGGGTGAGCCCTGGATCCCCAGGCCTTGTGTCCAAAATAGGCAAAGGTTCCTTGGGATTGGGATTTGCAAAATCAGCTAGAAGTGGGGGCCAGAGAGTGTGGTGGAGAGAGGGAAGCAGGTGACAAGGGGCCGTCCTGAGGTTGGGGACCCAGGGAGCATTTTCATGGGCTGCCCATGTGTCTTGTCAGGAGGGCAATGGCAGGAAAAGATGGAGGACAAGGTTAGACAGGCAGAGCCCAGTCATAAAGTGCTTTTGCATGCATGACGTTGACCCTTGTCCTTCTGGTGGCCTGTGCCCAGTGTGTAGCAGGTGCCTAGGGAATTTGCCGGGTGATCTGTGTATTCTGTGGATGCCACCAGGACGGCTTGAGAAGGGATGCTGCCCTGGGAAGCCACCGCGAGGACACAAGAGAGGGCTCGGCACAGAGCCCGGCCCTAGGCCCCCTCCTTGCCACCCCAGCTGGCCATGTCCTACGGCAGATTGCCCAAGCTCCAGCTGCCCTCCTGTCCTCTCCACAGGAGAGGTGTGGCAGGTGGAGCCTATCCTTAGCTGGCCCAGCACCCTCAAAGCAGCTGTGCCTGCCTCCCTCTCTGAGGTGCCCACTGGGGCTGGCGGGGCTCAAGGTGGCACAATAGGAGAGCTGTGTTTCAAAAAGCAATAGCCAAGCTTCCTTCCCTCGTGGGTGGTCCGGCTTCCTGGGTTGGCGTGGAACTCCCTGAGGCTGAGGGTTTTTTCTCCATAAAACCTGGAGGGAGCCAAGTGTTGTGGTACATGCCTGTAATCCCAGCACACGGGAGGCTGAGGCAGGAGGATCGCAGACTGGGCATTTTAGTGAGATCCTGTCTTAACATAAAAAGAGAAGATACCTGTCCTTGCCACGCAGAGGGATGCTGTCCTGCAAGTCCCCCAGAGTTCTTATGTTGACAGGATTGAGGAAAGGCGGGGGGAAGGGACAGGCTTTGGGAGACCCTGAGGCTAGGTGACTGGCTTCCTCCTGCACCTTTATTCCTCTGTTCCCAGCCAGGTGGCCAGGCCAGCTGCTGCCCCCCAGGGGTCTTCCTTGCCTTTGCTGGCTGTGTGCTCACAGGAAGTCCTCTTGGGTAATGAAGGGTCCCCTGTGGGGTGGCTGGGGACAATCTGCGTGGTGTCTCTGTTCCGTGGAGGTGGAGATCCCCATGGGCCCCTCAGATCGCACCCTGTGGCAGCACTCAGTGCTGGCTGCAGTGCCCACTGGAAAATTGGGGTGGTGTCCAGGCATCACCCCAGCTGGCCAGAGTGGCGCAGAGCCGGTTGGACAGCAGAGGTGTCCCTGGGTGGCTGCCTGCTTGTGGCCACATCCTCCCGTGGGTGGGCTGACTGGAGGGCCACAGGGGCCCAGGACAGGAGCTGGGGGGCAGGTCTGAGAGCCCCAAAAGGCGGGGCACCCTCGGGTCCCACAGGGGCTGCCCACATCCACTGTCCCTGAAGGAGCCACTGGGGCTCGGGAGGTAAACAGCAGCTGGATGTGCAGCCGGGCAGAGCGGGAGGTGCCGTTTCCCAGGGGCTTTCCTCAGCCTTCAGTTTAGTCTGCGACGGTTTCATTTGAAAGACTTTCTGTCTGAGTCAAAACGCAAAAATCCCCATGGACGCTGGGAGAGCGGGAGGGGGGCGCTTCTCCGGGGGTTCCCTAGTCCTTCTTTCTGGCCTGCAGCCTCTCCCAGGCCTCCGGGCTCCTGTCCCCCGCTCTCGGACCCCCGTGCATGGACGGCACAAGCGAGGGCCCTGTGACCTTCCGCACCCTCAGCCTCTCACAGGATGAGCCACCAGGCGTGGGGAGAAAGCGTTGCTTTGTCTTGTCTCCTCCTGTCTAACTTCCGTTTGGGGGTGCATGTGTGTACCCAGTCTATTGCTGCATCTGAGTGTGACGTAGGCACAAGCTGCATCTTTGGGGGGAAACGTGCGTACGATCTGGTGGGTTGCCATTGAGGTGCAAAACTGGGGAAGGCTGCTAAAGTGCTGCACACACGTTCTTGGTGTTCTTGTGGGGCTGGGGGAGGCTGGGGATGTAGCAGCTCCCTGGCTTTTCTTGGTGCTGTTGGGTGTTGCCTTGTCTTCCCCAGGAGCCTGGGCCTGGGGAGCTGAGTGTGGGAATGGTTTGGCCCTTCCCTGAGGTCCCAGCCAAGGGTCGGCAAACGTGAATCGGAGGCTGAATCTGTAGCTTTGGGGCCTCATGTGTTAGAACTGCCCAGCTCTGCTGCTGCCCGGTCAAAGCAGCCCAGACAGTGCGTAAACCGATGGGCCTGGCTGTGTGCCAATGAAGCTTTATTTACAGAAACAGACAGTGGCCCGGGTTTGGCCTGTGGGACATAATTTTCCCAGCCCTAGACTAGTCCTTGTGGTGGTGCATGCCTGTGATCCCAGCATTTTGGGAGGCTGAGGCAGGAGGATGGAAACTTGAGCCTGGTTTAGGCAATTTAGCAATTAGTGAAGCTCTGTCTCAAAATAAAATGAAAAAGGTGGGTGTAGTGGCGCATGCCTGTAATCTCAGCACTCAGGAGGCTGATGCAGGAGGATCGCTGTGAGTTAGAGACCAGCCTGGGCTACATAGTGAGTTCCAGGTCAGTCTCAACTACATAGTGAGACCCTGTCTCAAAAAAAGAAAAAGGAAAAAGGACTGGAGATGTAGCTCAGTGCAAAGGCCCTGGGTTCAATCACCACTACTCAAAGAAAAGGAAAAGAAAGAGGGCAGGCTCCAGTGGGCTGTGAAACCAGCCGTGGGTTCCTTGCAGTGTCAGCCTCTGGACTTGGGTTTGTGAACTGGGTGTTCCTGTCAGACCTGTGCTTTGAGGGGCTGGGGTGTGGCCTGGGCTCCAGAGAGTGTGTGTGGGACCAGGTGGGTGGATGCTCTGCAGCACACTGGGCGCCTCCTCTGGTGCCTGGTAAATGTGGCGGGGTGCTGTCGAGGGGGGCACCCCTCTGGGTATTAGGCAGAGATGGGCTTTGGAAAGAACTCCCCTTCTCCTCCAGGTTGGGAACTTGTGACATTAAACAGAACCCTGAATATCTCCTCTGCAGGACTTATCAGAGCCTTTAGGGTGCATCTGGCTTAGGGACTCTCTAGGATGGGTCAGATATTTTCCTAAGCTCATGGTGCTTGTTCTCTCTGGGGTTCAAGGATCTGTGCAGCCTACCTTGGGAAGAGCTGATCTCCTTTTGGCTCTTTATTTCTCAAATGGGGAAACCCCATCTCTGTCAGGGGGACGCAGAAGGCTGGCGATGGCGTTGGGGGGAGCCCTTCCTCCTGGCAGGGAGGTGGAGTCGGGAGGGCCCCAGGTGTTGGTCCCAGGCTGTGCTTTGGGCCCCGTGGGGGGGTTCGTCCCTGAGACACCGGCTCCTTGGTCTAGGGCGCCCCAGCCTCGGGTGTCTCCTGACTGCTCTTGACAGTCGAGGTAGCACAGCTCCCCTTTGGGGCCTCTGCAGCCCTGGAGAAAGCTGACACCCGGTGCACAGTCACCCGTGAGAACCTCTCCCTTCCGGGAGTGGCCTTCGCTGGGCTTCAGGCAGGTGCGGGGGAGCAGGACCCACGAGAAGGCTGCCAGGGCCACCACGTGTGTCCAGCACAAGGGCTGCGGGCAGCTGGGGCCCGGTTAGTGCCGGGCGCCCTGCTGTGGGGTCCACGGCTGGGGAGACGGAGTCACAGGCAGAGCCAGTGTTGTGTGCCACCGGCCGAGGGCTTCGTGCAGGAGCAGGACGATGACAGAAGTTGGGAGGGACGGGAGCGGCCGAGGCAGCAGCCAGGCCAGGTGTGTGTTTGGTGGGGTCGTGGCGGGGCAGAGGTTTGTCCCAGAGGCCGGGAGGCCCGATGTCAGCTTGGGTGGTCACAGGCCAGGCCACCGTGAGGCCAGGGGAATGCAGCGCCAGGACGTGTGGAGCTGAGATCCCAGCAGTGCTCTGGGATGGGTATGGTTCACTTTATTACCAAAACTCTGCCAGACCCTGTTCTACAGCCCAGTGGCAGTTGCTGTGGAAGAAGCGACAGCTGGCCCCGAGCTCCCCTGGGTGGTGGCTGCAGAGGAGGAGCAGTCCGGCCACCCTCGGGGACCTCCAGCCTGTGTTCAGTGCACACCCATCATCTGGCAACAGTGGCCGCACACAGGAGCCGCTCTTTGTTTCAGTGTCCACTGGAGCTCTGGGGACAGAAGTGCACCCTGGGGTCCGTGAGCCATGTGGTTTCAGGTGAAGCCCCCAGGGGCCCTGTGGGTAGCAGCCTCTGGAGTGGGTGGAAGGGGTGGACCTCGTAATCTGGTGCATGCGCTGTGCTGGGGGCCGGGGTCACTGCTTAGAGCCGGTGAGGAGCTCAGGAAAGCAGGGGATGCTTGTAGGCCTAGCCCTCTGGGAGGCTGAGGCAGGAGGATTGCAAGTTGGAGCCCAGCCTGGGCAGCTTAGCAATTTAGTGAGCGCTTGTGTCTAAAAAAAAAGAAAACGGGATGGGGATGTGGTTCAGTGTTCAATGCTCAGTATCACAAAACAAAACAAAATGAAGGGTGTTTGGCATTTTTGACCTTGGTACTTTTCTGTACGTGACTTTTTTGGTGAAGAGTGAGAATGGTTGTTGTAGGTAAATAGGTACATGGGTCCTAGGTGAACATTTGCATGTGTAAATGTAAAGACACACAGACCACCTGGAACTCGACCACCTCGGGATTACCAGGTCACATTCTGTAGCCAAGCTGGGAGTGCAGCGCCGTGGTGGACAACTGTCTCCTGTCTAGCTCGGGCCAGGCCCTGCATTCCATCCCCAGCAGCCCACCTTGTGCTAATGCCCAGCGCAGTGGTGCTGGTGACTTCGTGACTTCGCTGGGACTCTGTAGTGTGAGCCACCACTGCCTCCCGCCTTCCCTTCTCTCTCCCTCCCCACCCCAACTGGTGGTAACCTGACTCGCATCCTGTCCTTTTAAAAAAGACCGAGAGTGGTGGTGCACACCTGTAATCCCAGCACTCAGGAGGCTGAGGCAGGAGGATCACTGTGAGTTCGAGACCAGCCTGGGCTACATAGTGAGTTCAGGTCAGTCTCAACTACATAGTGAGACCCTGTCTCAATAAAACCAAAAAATTAAAAAAAAAGGATGGTGACAAAAAGAGACCTAAATGTGAGATTTCCCAGTGTCACCACTTTGAACAGACAGCTCTGGGAGTAAGCACAGGACACAGTGCCATCAGTGCAGCCAGGACGCCTCTCCTCTTGCACAGTTGAAATTCGATACCTGAGAACAACCTCTGATTCCCAGCTTTCAACTCCAGGACTGCCCCTCTGCCTGTCTCTGAACCTGGCTCCTCTAGGAGCCTTGTCCGAGTAGAAGCAGATCCTGTTTGCTCTTTTGTGACTGGCATACTTTACTTAGCATAAATATCTTCAAGATTCTTTTTTTTTTTTTTTTTTTTTTTGGTACCAGGGATCAAACTCCGGTCCTTACACTTGCAAGGTAGGCGGCAGAACCACTGAACTAAATCCCCGGCCCTCTTCAGGATTTTTTTGTGTGGTAGCAGGAGTTAGGATTTCCTTACTTTTTAATTTTAATTTTATGTTTTTGTGGTACTGGAGATGAAAGCCAGGGCCTTCACACAGAGCTATACCTCCAGCACTTGTTGTTTTTTACTTTTTGAGACGAGGTCTTGCGTGTCACTAAGTTGACCAGGCTAGGCTCAGATTTGAAATCCTCCTGCCTCAGCCTCCCAGAGCTTCCTTTTTAAGGTGAAAGTATATCCCATTGTGCGTATATAGAGATTTTGTTTATCCACTCATTCACCCATGGACACTTGAGTCCTTTCTGTCTGCCACGAATGGTGCTGCTGAGAACACAGGGGTGAAGATGTTTCTCTGGACCCTGTGTTCCATTCTGCGGAGCACATACCTGGACGTGGCATTGTGGGGTCACGCGATGCTCTGGGTTTTGTGAGGAGCAGCCCTACACCGTTTTACATCCCGCTATGGAGGCACAGGGTTCCCGCCTCCTCACCAACAGGTGTCCGGTCCTGGTTTGTGGCTGTTCTTCTGACATACCTTAAAACAAGTGTGTAAGCCTTTAATTGAACAGTAACGCACCCAGAGTGGTGCTGCACCTTCCTGCTCACCCAGCCAGGAAAGCGTGACCCGTTGGGGTGCCAATGACTTGCCAAGGGCTCCATCTTCATTTTCTTCCCCGAAGACCTCAGAGAGGCCTCCTGGTCACCATGGTTTCTCCTCGGCTCCTTCCTCACAGCAAGAAGCCCCGTCTCAGTATCGCGGGGTCTGGGGGTGCCCGTTATTGCTTCAGTTCTGGGTTCCTCTGTCTACTTGGGAGGTTGCAAGTCTTTTCACTCCAATTTATGGTATTTGCTGGTTGCATCGGCTGTTGCTCTGAGCACCAACGGTTTGCACCCCAGGCATTGAATTACGCGTGCCAGTAGGGTCCAACGTGGACGTGGACGTGATCGAGGCCGACTTGGGGGGGCAGGGTTGGAGGCTCCTGAACGGGCCTTGCAGATGACTGTGACGTGGGTGGCAGACAGGGGACATGGTGCTCGTGAGGGAGGCTGAAAAGGGAACCGGGAGATGAGGGCTGGGATCTGCGTGACCCGGGGCCCCAGGGTGGGTGGCAGATGTGCAGAGGCAGCTGGGGTCCCCCTGAGAGATGCCATTTGAGGGGCGTGGCAGGTTCCAGAGGAGACACTGCTGGAGCCGGCAGGGCCGGGGGCAGAAGGGCGGCCGAGGCCGCCGTTGAGCAAAGGGGCGTAGGAGCTGGCAGAGCCTGAGTGAGGACCGCAGGTCTCGGGGAGGAGGGAACACCTAAGGCCAAGGACGTGGCGGATTTTCCGACGCAGTTGAGAAGCAGGCGGATACTCTGTTTTGGGGCATTCAGTCGGTCAAGCAGGAGCTCACAAGCTTGGAAGAGCTCATTCCCTCCAGGGGCTGGGCCTGATGGGCTTGGAGAGGGTGGAGGCCCCTGGAAGTGCGGCAGCAGCTGTGGCTTCGCTGCTTATCAGCAGCAGGTGTTGGCTGAGCCCCAGGCCTGTGGGCTGCGTGGACATCGGCCATCCCTAGGTGACCAATATGGGGTTCTACAGGCTCGGGTGGGTGGGGGAGGCCAGAAGTGCAGAAGCCACCTTCCTGGTTCCCCGTTCCCTTCTCTACCCTGTTCAGTGTCACACCCCGGGGGCCCTGGGGACTCGGGGCGTTTCCTGGACAGCAGCCCTTCGTGGCTGCCTAGCTGCTGGGGCTTGGCCTGCCGTGTGTGGGTCTGCTTTTCGAAGTCACTTCTGCCTCCTGCCGACTCTGTGTCCTTGTCAGCTTGTGGGAGTGCCCAGTGTGAATCGCTGCTGCAGAGTGTCCGCCCCTCTCCCCAAGCCCTGAGGACATCTGTCCTACTGTCCCCCTCCACAGATCTGACCGTTCCAGGGGCCTCAGGGGAGTGGAACCCTAGAGCATTGTGTTTCTGTGACGTATTTCCCTTTGCAAGCCGACCCGGAGGTTCACCTGTGCTGTGGCGGGCGTCAGACTGTCCTTGCAGGCCTGACTTTCGTCCCTCCGTGTGTATTGCACATTGGGCCACCCGTTCATTGGTCTGGGGTCACTTGGGTGGCTTCGGATCCGCAGAAGTGGGACTGCTGCTACGTGGTGGTTCTGAGTTTTCATCAGGCTCCCACAGGAGCAGCTGCACCATTTCACAAAACAAACATGGGCCGTGACGCCGGCAGCCACCGCCCCGTGTGCTCACAGGTCACGCAGAGTGGTACAAGTGCTGGGTGTTCATGGAGGACCCACGGGGTGCTGGTACCTGCCAGGCACCTCGTTTGCATTCTTTATCTTCTTTGTGGCTCGGCGGTCTTCCTTCCTGGTCTTCCCAGAGTCTGCACCTTTTTGCAGGTGAAAAAGTGAGCAGCGCTTTGTCACCCTCCTGAAGACGTGTTACGTCTTGGGTTGCAAATTTTTTGTGCACCTAGCAGGTATGTTTTCTAATTCTCCCTTCCTGGTGGTTTAAGTACATCCCCCAAAGTGAAAGGATGAG
>NW_022900935.1:40325786-40342003 GCF_012274545.1 Fukomys damarensis | reverse complement strand
GAAGGGAGACAGGAGGGGGCGGGGAGGAAAGAGACCTGAAGGAAGGCGGTGTGTTTTCTGACTTTTTTAAGCAAGTATTTGGGGACCACTTCCTATGCAGGAGCCTGGCAGGTCCCCCACTTTGAGGTACCCCAAGGGTGTCAGTTGCAAGTCCCCACCAGGGGCTGCTCCACGTGCCCAGGTCCCAACTCCTCACTGTGGCCTGGGCCATCTGGTTCCAGCCCGTGTCTCCAGCTCTCTCTGGGTGTTATTGCCTTACATGCCCCGGCATCCCCAGAAATCTCTGCATCAGCCTGGGGCTAAAGGAGAGAGTTTCGAAAGGGGCTTTCTGGTAGTTTCCATCTGATTGTCCCGGAAATGTACCGTGTGAATTCCCGGCCCTTCAGTGGCACAGATCCCTTGTCCCAGCAGAGCGCGGCCCAAGGCGGGCGCCTCACACCTGCCAGCTGCCAGCCCTGCTGCTCAGTGAGGTTGTTAGCTTGCTGTAACTGGAGGACTCCCCTGATCTGGGCACAGGAAACCCTGCTGGGGCCTGGGGGAGCAGCACAGGCCCGGCTCCTGCCTCTGGCCTCCTCTCTGTCATGAGGGCTGAGTCCTGCCGTGCTGGGGCACAGTCCCAGTTTGGCACTCAGAGCCTCAGGCCTGCCCTCCTGAAGGGGACACGCTGGCCACAGGGTCCTGGCTTCAGTGAGGCTGAGAGGACAGCCATGCAGGTGCCCCGAAGAGAGGTGCCTGACTCTGGGGCTCCAGGTGTGCTGGGCTTGGGGACCTGTGCCTGAAGTCCCTTCGGAATGGTGCTGGAGGGGCCTGGCCCTGCCACTCTGGCTGCAGCCTGGAGGGGAGCACTGTCCCCTGTGCACCTGGTGATGGCTGCTTGGGGGAGAGAGCGTTGGGCCTGCCACCCCCCACTTGACCCTGGGCTGAGTCTTCAGCAAACCCCTTCCGAGGTGTCCCGGCACCTCTGCACCTGCCAGGCAGGTGATGGGAAATGGCTGGGAAACTTGGCATGGAGCCCAGGGTCAGCTGCTATCTGCCCTGGTCCAGGGCCCTCCATTCCAGCTCTGTCTCCCCTGCTTTCTCGGGGTTTGGGGGACAGCAAGCTCCGCAGCAGCCTGCCCCTGGGCCTGCGGCCTCCTCTCTTGGAGGCTGTGAGGCTCCGTGGCCATGGCCCTGTAATTGTTCCCAGAAGTGTGGACGAGGCCTCCAGTGTTTGTTTTGCCTCTGAGTTCGGCCAGTGGTAACCAAGGGCCGCTTCCCCTTGGTGACAGCCAGCCGGCTGGGGCCAGGGCTCATCCAGCCGGGCTGAGAGCCTGGGACCCCGCGAGCAGCCCGGGGCACAGGGGATAAACTGGTCCTCCACCTCTCTGCCGGCCGTGGAGAGGACTCAGGGCTCTTCTCCTGGCCCTGGCCCCAGGCACTTGGGCTGAACATTCCAGAACTCCAGATCCATCGGTAGGTAGGTTTCTGGGAGACGGAGGCCTTGGTGGGCTGCACCGTGGGGGGGGGGCGGGGCGGGAGCCAGGGCGCAGAGGTAGCCCCAGGGCAGTTTGGAGGAGGAGGAGGATTCCTGAAGGGAGCGCTTCGTGGAGGAGGAGCCGACAGATGAGGACACAAGGCTAGGCCAGGGGCGGAGCTGGTGTCGGTGTGTGCCCCACCTCTTGGTCTGCCGGTATCCAGGAGGATGAAGGCCGGGTTTGCTCTCTCGATGATGGACAGGAGGCCCCGCCCCGACAGTGCCAGCCCCATTCCACCCCACCCCCGCACGTAAGTCCCCTGGGTCCGATGCGGCGCTGCATTGCCTGCCAGCTCCTGGGTGGGGCACGTGCGGCCCTGGCTGTCACCAGCTGCAGGCCCTGCAGGTGACTGACCTCTCACCCTAAAGGGTCAGTGGAGGAGCTGACTGCTGCACGCGCAGGCTTCGTCCTCGCTGGTTTTGTGCTTGGGGGCCTGGAGAGGGAGCTGTCAGTCAGTCGGGACGGGGCGGGGCTGGCGGCACCGTTCTCACGGGCCCTGCAGCCAGCCCAGCTGCCTAGCCCATTAGACTGATTCACGGGATGCGAACGAGCGAGGCAGGCGTGTGTCGCGAAAGTTTGAAAAAACGCAGGTCCTGGCGCGGCAGGCGGCGCGCGCTGCTGGCATCTCTCGCGGTCTCAGCAGAAAAGAGGCGCCTGTGCTCTGGGAACGGAAACTCGGAGCGGCTGATCCTGCTCGCGCAGTGTGTGGGGGCTGCACGGGCGGGCGGGCGGAGGTCAGAGCTGCCTCCTGTGATGGGCAGGGCCCCAGGGGAGGCCGGGGACTGGGAGAGGTCTTCCGGGAAGGTCAGAGCTGTGTGCTTACTGAATGGGAAGTCCAGCTTTGAGAGGAAATACCTTTCCGAAGTGGCAGTCTGATGTCACAGCGCTGCCTGCTCCCTGGGGTCCTCTGTGTCCCCGGGGCGGGACTGACCCTAAGAGGCTGTATCCAAGGTTGCGCTGGGTCCTTCCCTGCCCTCCTCCTGGTTCCTCCTCCTCTGCCCCGATTGCCCTCCTGGACTAGCCCATCGGGTGGATATTGAGACAATTTCCCTTTTTCCACTTCCCTTTTCCTTGTGTGTTCTCAAGAAGTCATGAATGGGAACCATCACCCCGGGTTCACGGGACTGTGCCGAGAGACCTTCCCGAGCCCAGGTCCCGGCCACCTGGGACCACACAGGGACCAGTGAAGTGTAGGGCACTGCTCCCCACCCCGGGGGCCCACCACCCTTTCCCAGTGACACAGACCAGGAGGCCCTGAAGCAGAGTCTGGCAGAGTCTGGCCAGCACAGCTGGCCTCGGGCAGGCCCAGTGGCAGCAGTAGCTGAGGACTTCCTACAGGGACCTCTGTCACCCTGAGTGAGCTTGAAATGGCAAGAGGTGGCCACAGAGTTAGGTCCCTGCACCTCCCGGCCACTGCTGTTTGTAGAGATGGCCAGGTCTGGGGCTGAGAGTGGGCTTCTGGGTTTCTGTGGCTGCTTTCTGTCACCATAGACCGGAGGAAATCCATCCCTGCTTCTTCCTCCCTTCCTTCTCCCTACACCTCTACATTGCAAATGCGTCACTAATGCTTGCTGTATACTTCTTAAACTGAGCTTTCCGTGGGGTCCTTGTGTTATCCGTAAAGCTGACCAATGTATCTGGACTCCCATTTTGATGGAAGAGGGACCTGAGGTTGGGGGCCCCAAGGCCACCCAGCTTGTGGAGCTGAAATAGAACTCAGGCACCCCGACTCTACTCCACACAGCTCCTCCATCTTTTCGGGATTATGCCCCACCCACATTTTCCAGCTTTGCCTCAGCAGCCAGACAGATTCTTTGCTGTTCTGCCCCAGGGCCTTTGCACATCCTGTTCTCGCTGCTTTTCCCTTAGAATTCAGTCACATACTCCTTACTAACAGGCTGCAGGCTGAGGAGAGCATTGTTAGTGGTTTAGTCATCATGGGAGCATCAGAGTACACATAAGCAGACCTAGTTGGCCCAGGTCACTCACTGCATGAGGCCTCAAGTTGAGCTGAGGGACTCAGCAAAGGTGAGCTGTGTGAGGCTGCTGGAGGCACACTGTGGCACTCTGTTTCACGGCGACCTTTGGCCTTTGCAGGAGGAGTGTGTTCTAAAGCAACAGTAAAGAGCCCCGACGAGTTAATGTATGAGCTGGAGGCATGGTGTCTACGACCCAGGGTCTTGCGCTGTGCGGTATCAGTGCTGCTGGCTCTTCCCAGTCATGGAGAACGTGTGAGCAGCGCATGGCACTCTGATGTGACCATAGCCACTGTGTCAGCAGGTGAAGTCTCCAGTCCAGTAGCCTTGTGCGCACCGTCGTTGGCTGGACCCTTGTGTGGCTCAGGGCTGCATTCGCTTGCTTTTCTCCGTCCCTGTGTTCCTGCGTCCCTCCTCTCCCCACCCTCCCACCACTCACTCACTCACTCATTGCCCGGGGCTCAGGATTCATTCATTGGCCCTGGTGACCTGAGCTATGCTGTCCCAGCAAAGCCTCCCACGTGTACACAAGGTGTCCAGGTGCCCGTGCCCGTGTGTGCCAACACTGTGGCTTCTGCCTGCTGCATGTCCGTGGGGACTGTGGCACCCGCACGAGGGGCCTGGGTGGCACCAGGCTGAGTGACTGTCCCCGGGAAAGTATACTGGCTTGTCCCAAGCTCCACAGGGCAGCGAGTCCATGTGGCTGGAGCTCCTGGGCCTGATGGCACCACTGGCAGCCGGAGCCCAATGGCATCACAGAGGGCAGGAGCAGGATCTGGGCGGCCACTACGACTTCCTGGGGCCCCGGGCCGGCCATCCTCCATTCCTTTCTCTGCCGGGCAATAGCCCATCATCATCGTGCGTTCCATAGTGGGTCAGCCACTGGACAGACACTGCGCCCATCTCTTTAGTTTTCAAAACCATAATAAGGAAAAGGTGAAGATATTTAAGAGGCAGGGAAACCCATGGGCACATCACTGTAAACACAGGGCGTTTTCATTTTCCCCTTCACCTTTTCTAGGTTTTTAATCTCAAGGCAAATGTGGCTGCACCCTTGTCTTTGTCCTAGCAGACCTTTGTCCTCACCTGTGTCCAATGACCCTTCCCATTAGCGTTTTTGACTGCCAAGTAATACTCCATCCAGGCTCTTTGGGGCACTTCCTCCCTCCCCGCCCTATCCTTCCTGGGATCAGCCTGACCCTGAGACTCTTTGGTTTGCCTGGAAGTTCAGGATTCATTCATTTGCCACCTTTGGACCCACCAGGGCCCTCCCCTGAGTGCATTGAGAGCTTTCTGGGCTGAGAGGCTTGGAGGAGGAAGGCCAGGAACAGAACAGGAAGTCTCTGAAGCTGTCATAGCCTAAGCAGTTAAAGCCCCTCTTTTCCCGGCCCCTGGCCCCCATACCCTGCTCGGTTCTGGGAGGTCCCCCCAGAGATGGCCATTCGGTCACTCGATCCGCACGCCGCCCTGTTCCTCTTCTCAGCCTTCCCCAGGCCTTGGCCGACCCTGGGTGACAGAGCTCAGGCCAGCCAGCTCCGCAGAAACCCCCGGCCCTTCAGTCCACCGTGGTCAGTGGCAAAGGACGGGAGACCTGGAGCGGGTGGTGGGACACGTTCTTTCCCCGCAGACATGGGCAGTAGAGTGCATGGTTCTGAGGCCTGAGATTTTTGAGGTTCAAAGAAGCATCTGGGAACTGAAGAGAAAGAAATGGCTTTCAGGCCCCCTGTCCAGGAAACTCTGAACCCCATGCATGGCCGTCCTTACTGTCAAGGCAACCCCTGCCCACCCATAAGGGGGCATCACCAAAACCGTGCTGGTGGCACAGGGTGGAATATTATGCACCCCTCACGCGTGGTGTTGATGTGGAGCCCATGTACCCAGTGTGTCCTGGGGAAAAGCAGGCTGGAGAGTAGGTGTGTTAGACCCGTGTCTACACTTGCATAGGCAGCAGAATGGCCTGCAAGCCCAGGCACCTGTCCCTGTGGGTGGTAGGGAGGCAGGGGAGGGAGCACTTTACCCTTCCACTGTATCCATTTCCGTACTGAGATTCCTAGGAGCACATGTGACATTTGAAATGGTTCATGTCCAGGTAGAATAGAAGTTTTGATTTTTGGTTTTTGGTTTTTTTTTTGTTTTGTTTGTTTGATTTTTTTGTTTATAAATCATGGGATAAGTGCAGTACTGGTAGTTCTCGTTTGGATTTGGGCCAGGGGTGGTGACACTCACCTGTAACTCCAGCACTTGGGAGGCGGAGGCAGGAAGATCCTTCTGAGTTCAAGGCGTGCCTAAACTACATAGCAAGACCCTGTCTCAAAAAATCAAAAAGAAAATGGATTTGGGACTCCAAAAACTTTTGCTATAATTTCTTTAAACCTCAGGGGTTCATCAGGACACAGGCTGCTGGTGCCACCCCAGGGTGCACTGGGGCTGTGTCTGAGTCCTCGCAAGTTCCTGGGAATCTCGGCCACTGTCCAGGGGTGGTGACACTCACCTGTAACTCCAGCACTTGGGAGGCTGAGGCAGGAAGATCCTTCTGAGTTCAAGGCCGGCCTAAACTACATAGCAAGACCCTGTCTCAAAAAATCAAAAAGAAAATGGATTTGGGACTCCAAAAACTTTTGCTATAATTTCTTTAAACCTCAGGGGTTCATCGGGACGCAGGCTGCTGGTGCCACCCCAGGGTGCACTGGGGCTGTGTCTGAGTCCTCGCAAGTTCCTGGGAATCTCAGCCACTGTCTGGGGACCTGGCTTTGAGAAGCCCTCCTTGAACCCACTCCAGGGTCAACCCAACAGCCTTTTCCCCAGGGATGTCTTGGGGCGGCTCCTGCTCTACTCAGGATTTCCACCGCTGAATCTTGGGTCTGGAGGGTCTGTGTCCCCTGCCTCCTCGAGGCGCCCTGACCTTGGCAGTCAGTGCCCCTGGAGCCAAGTTTCAGGTGCGGGCCGAGGAGCAGAGGGAGCTGTGTGTATGATGCCTCTGCCAGCTGCTGTGCCAGGAGCCATGGCCCCGTTCCCCCCAGGGGGGACCAGGCAGAACCCCTGTGGGCACGGATGCCCCCTGCAGCCCAGGTGGGGTCACTGTCCCCAGTCTGGGTTCCATCCCCCCCCCGTCACCAAGGACACCCCTGATGCTGCCTGGGTGACCTCCTGGTGAGGTTCTGCGTCCCTGAGGGCCCTCAGAGGCTGAGCTGCTGGTCCCGCGAGCCCCAGGCGGCTGCCCTCCCTGCTGTAACTAGGCTGCCGCAGGGACTTCTCCTTTTAATTTTCAGTCTCTGTATGAATGTCACGTCTGTTTCCCAGGGGCTCGGTGCAGCTCATCCGGGCCCTTTCTGAAAGGGCCATGAGTAATCTGTGTCCTTCCGTAGGTGTCACTGGCAGGTGCATTTTGGTTTTTTGAGGTCAAAGGCTAGAGCTCTGGACCGTGTGAGATTTTCTCTCCAAAATCACTTGTCGGTACTTACCAGAAGGGTCCAGTCCTCTTCGCCGGTGCTGAAGGCAGAGACTTCTTTCCATATCCCTCTTAAGTGGGCATTTAGGGCATGGGGTTTATCCTCAAGGCCTAAGTCCTCCCTGGGGCTCCACGACCAGGCTTGCACAGTGCACAACATGAATGACCTCACTGTTCCACCAAGTGTATTCCTGCACCTGGGCCCCAGGGACCGAGAGACCACCAACCAGCAGCACTTGGGACAGTGGGCGGGGTGCCGTCCAGCCAGGCCGCAGGCTGTGTTGATTTAATAACAGACTGCCAGGGTGTGTTTCTATTGCAAAATCCTGGGTTGCAACCATGGCTTTGTCAGGCAGGAGGCAGAGGGGAGACTGTTTGATCTTCAGGTGAAAGAGGCTTTATGTAGGTCACTTTGTTCCACATCCTCAACCTCAGGTTTCCAACCTGGGCCAAAACAATGGCTCCACTGTTGTGGGGTCTGGTGCGCTGAGGTGGGTCCAAGCCCTGGGAGGTGGGTGTGCGTCCAGCCATCGGTCCTGGTCACCTTGGCGACATCCCCAAGAGGGACACCAACGACAGAACGGAAAGGGTATTGCAGCAGAGGTGGCCATGGCCAAGCAAAAGGCACACTGGGGGCAGGTGAGGCACAGGGGGTGTGGCTGCCACTGAGGAGCGTCCTGCCCCTCCAGGCTTCCCCGGGGTCCTCATCCTGCCTCGGGTTGCTGTGCGAGGCCAAGGTGCGGCTGCCTCAGGGGCTGTGAGACAGCACGGGGCTCTGGCAAGTGATGGGTTCGCGATTTAAAAAACGGTGCCACTGGGAGACTTAGAAACAATCATTATGCAATGACGTCCCGTTTGGGCTGTGCAGAGCTTCACTCTGCCCGCCGTGGGCTGGGGACATGGTCTCTGTGGGTAACAGGACACCACATGTGACATCGGCCCTGTGCGTGCTTGTTGAATGGCCCGGGCGAAGAGACAGGGATCACTCTGGGAGTAACTGGTTCTGGGTACAATGAGTTCCATGAGTGCTTTTCAGCCTTTGATTCTCAGTGAAAACCACTTTCATGTAATTGTACATGCACTTTAAATATATATTTTTTTCAATTCAAAAAGTGTTCGGAGCAAGCGCATCTCTCCTCCCAGCCTAGCCCCAGGTCCTTCCGCTGTGCAATGCCAGAGCTGGCTTCTGCTCTGTGAATGGTCCTGTGTGTTGATGGCTTTGGGGGACATCCTGCGTGGTATGATACGGACCTCCCGGGCCCTGCCGTGTCCCCTAGGCCTGTGTGGCCATGCTGTGCGCCCTGTGCAGGATGCAGCAGAGCTCATGGCCCAGAGTCCTGAAAGACTGGTGTTGAAGAGGACTGGCTCACAGGGTCGCCCCGCGTCCTTTCTGTTGACCCCAGGACTCTGTGTGCTCTCCCCCTGCACCCTGCACCAAGGCCCTGAAGATGCCCTCTGGACACGGGCTTCGGGATGCCCTCTTCCCAGGGGCCAGGCTGCGGCTGGATTTCTGGTGGGCTCTTGGTGGTCTCCCCTCCTGAGGCAGAGGTAGTGGGGGCCAGGAGCTGCCTCATGACCCAGGGTCTCTGTGTGGCAGTGGTGGGGAGGTGGGGCTCCTCCCGTGGGAGACAGGGCGGCCTGGGGCCAAACCACAGGCTTGGTGTGGTTGAGGGGATGAGGAGGCCCTGCCTGTGCTTTTGATCTTGCTCACTCTGTGCCAAGTGAGTGTAGTCTGTCGTGTGTGTGGGGTGTGTGTGTGTGTGTGTGTGTATGTGAGAGAGAGAGAGAGAGAGAGAAGTCTGTGCTCCCTTACTCGGCCCTACAGTCCAGGAGACTGGAAGCTCCCACCCTGTGCGTGGTGCTCATACTGGGGCCCATCCCCTCCTCATCCCCAGCTGTGTAGGGCAGGCTGGGGCCACTGCTGCGCCAGGCAGCATCAGGGACAGTGGGAAGGAGGAGGGGCTCGGCTGACCCTAACCCTAACCCTGCTCCTCTGGGCACTTTGGCCTTTGCACGGCATCGGACACTGGGACCCATGTGTGACAGCCGGCCGGGTGGCCCTGGGGATGGTGCACAAGATGACTGTTCATTATTTGGGGCTGCCAGAATTCCTGAGGGGTCAGGAAGGGTGCAGGGCAGGAATGTGGTGGCCTAGGGGTGGGCTTGAGGTGGCCATGAGGGGCAGCGGGCAGGGCCTCTGCGGGGGACACAGCAGATAAGTCGGAGTGGCTTTCTGGCAATGGAAAGCTGGCACCAAGGGCGTGAAGCAGGGTCCTGGGCCCAGGTGAGCCTCGATGGCCACTGCTGGCACTGCCTTGGTGTGTGAGGTGTGCACAGGTGCATGTTTGCGTGCTCAGTGTGCGCACGCGTAGGCACATGAGGGACGGGCGGGCAGCTGCCCCTGCTCTCCCTGCGGCCCGGCAGGACGATGCACAGCCACACCCTTCACACTTCTGTGGCTTTTCCCAGGTCGGGACAGGGCTGAGTCCTCTGGCTCTGGGCGTTGGTCATCTACTCGCTCTGTGACCCAGGCCTTGACCCACCACGGCGCCTCTAGGGAAGCCTGGGTGCCTGAATTTGCTTCACACAGTAGCAAGAAATGGGGCTGAGCCCAGAGCCAACTTCCTGCCAGCAGTCTGGTGTCCACCACTAGACTTCCGGTTGGCCCGGTGGTGGCCCCCCATTAGCAGGCGCCGTGCGGGGCCAGCTGTGTCCCCAGCGTAGCCAGTGTGCCGCTTCCCATCCCGAGCTCCACGTCCAGGTGCTTTGGGGGTCCATGGCTTCACACAGAGAACGGTCAGCAGAGCCCACTGCCAGTTTCTCACAGCTTCATTGGGACACGACTGTGCCCATTTATTTATGCGCGGAGTCGGAAGCCTGAAATATTTACGATCTAGCCACTCTGAGAAGTGTGCCGCCCCTGGTCCAGAACGGACTGTGGCCTTGAGCTGACTCCTCCCATCGTATCAGGCACCTGGGTTGTGGCCGAAAGGCACCTGTTGGCCCAGGTATGGGGACCTGGAAGTGTGGTTAACAGAGCTCTCTCTCAGTTCATGGAAACAGTTTAGGGTGGAAAACCAAAACTGCCCGCTGTCCCGGGCCCTCCCTGGGATGTTGTCTCCACGGAGTTTTAGGTGAGCCTGTGACACACAGGTGACACACACATTACAGGTGAGCTCAGGAGAGCTAAGGGCAAAGCTGAGTGGTGAAGCCGTGACTTCCCTGCGCAGGAGGGGCCCGGGGATGAACCCCACCTGCTGTCCTGGGGTGGTGGGGGTGGCCTGGCAGGGTCCCCAGGAGTGGCCCGTATTAAAGATAGTGAATGCACAGCTTCTCTGTTCTTGTACAGAGCAGGGGTGGCTAGGCATGCCCAGCAGGAACGTGACAGGTGACAAGAGAGAAAGCGCATCTAGGGGCCGGGATTTAGCTCAGTGGTTCTGCCACCTGCCTTGCAAGCACACGGTCCTGAGTTTGATCCCCGGTACCAAAAAAGAAAAAAGAAGCATCTTCAACTAGACGTGGTGGTGGTGCTGGTGGTAACAAATGAACCAAGAGCGACCCTCTCGTCATTGTGGCAAGTGACCATCCAGGAGGTGACTCAGGTGGCAGGTGGCTGCAGGTGCCCTTGCGAGGGAGTCACCCCAGGGTGCTGGAGGGGGCACCCCAGCCTTTCCCTAAGCCCATGTTCAGTGGTCCCCAGAGGTCCCTGTGCCTGGCAGCCCACCCTGGCATCTGCTACGTTCTCTGCCTCACCTTTCTCAGGCACCACAGTAGTGACTGTTCCCAGCCCCCTCACGGCCCATCTTATTCCATTATTTACCTAGGAGCCTGCCCTGTCCTGAAGATCCCGTCCTGTAGGCCCAGCAGCCAAGTCTCCCTTCCGGAGGCCAAGGAAGCAGAAAGAACCCTTGCTCTGAGTGGAGCCCAGGAGCCCAAAGCGGGTGGCATCTCCTTTCTCCAAGGCTGGACTCCAGGGCAGGGCGAGTGCCCATGGGTCATCTTGGTGTCGACCAAGAGCACGTGGATGGGCAGAGAGCCCCTGTGCCCATTTGTATCAGGACTCCATCCTAGGTGGGGCAAGGACCTGCAGAGCAGTTGCTGTACACTTAGGGCACCCAGGAGGCTCGTGGGCCCTTCCCTACAAGGGCACACACTGACTCCCAAGATGAGCTTCTATAGTGGTTCCGCCCCAACAATGAATTGACAATGTGATGATCCAAGGGGCTGTGCTGGAAAAGGGGGCTGGGCCAGACTCTCAGGGCTCCGCCCCGCCCGCTGTGCAGCCTCGCCCGCTGTGCTGCCTGGCCAGTGGTAGGTGCTTGCTTCACCTTGACAGAGAAGGTGCCCATGCATCCTGGCTGACGCCAGCTTCTGTGCCACCTTGGCCTTCTGCCCTGTGTAATCCTGACTGGGTACCTGTAGGCATCTGCTGAGCACCCCCGGCTGACCAGGCATACTGAGAGTGACGGGGGTGACAGTGACAGTGTGGCCTTGGAGATGGGGCGTCTCATCCTGCACCAGGACCCCAGGCTTCCTGGACCTCTCTGGGCTCCTGGCTGACTCTGTGTCTTCTCATCCTGTAGCCCTGCTCACTGACCTCCTGCTTCTCTCTCCCCACCAGGCACACAGGGCGCTCCTGGATGTGCAGAGTTCTCCTCACAAGCTTCCCAGGAATCCCATCTACCCTGAGGTTGATGAGTTTGCCTTGGGAGTCCTCGAGCAGGTGAAACCAGAGGCCGCCATGGGTCAGAAGGTCACTGGAGGGATCAAGACTGTGGACATGCGGGACCCCACCTACCAGCCCCTGAAGCAAGAGCTCCAGGGCCTGGATTACTGCAAGCCCACACGGCTGGACCTGCTGCTGGACATGCCGCCGGTGTCCTACGACATCCAGCTGTTGCACTCTTGGAACAACAATGACCGCTCGCTCAACGTTTTCGTCAAGGAGGACGACAAGCTGATCTTTCACCGGCATCCGGTGGCTCAGAGCACAGACGCCATCCGGGGCAAAGTCGGGTACACAAGGGGGCTGCACGTGTGGCAGATCACGTGGGCCATGCGACAGCGGGGCACACACGCCGTGGTGGGCGTGGCCACGGCAGACGCCCCACTGCACTCTGTTGGGTACACGACCCTCGTGGGGAATAACCACGAGTCCTGGGGCTGGGACTTGGGACGCAACCGGCTGTACCACGACGGCAAGAACCAGCCGAGCAAAACATACCCGGCCTTTCTGGAGCCAGATGAGACATTCATCGTCCCCGACTCTTTCCTCGTGGCCTTGGACATGGATGACGGGACCCTGAGCTTCATTGTGAACGGACAGTATATGGGAGTGGCTTTTCGGGGACTCAAGGGCAAAAAACTGTATCCTGTAGTGAGTGCCGTCTGGGGCCACTGTGAGATCCGCATGCGCTACTTGAATGGACTTGATCGTAAGTTACCGCACGTCCGAGGCTGTGCCCTTCCTAAGTCCCCATGGTCCTGGCTGGGCTCGGGTCAAAGGTTTATGCGGTTGTGATTCTTTTCAGAGACAGGGTCTTGCTGTATGGTTTAGTCTGGTTTTGGACTCACTGTGCAGCCTTGGCTTTGAATTTTCAGTGATCTTCCTGAGTGCTGGGATGACAGGCACGCACCGCTACACCCAGCTTTGAAAGTGTCGTAGATTGCCTAGCAGTGCCTTGTGGATGAATGGGTGGGTGCATGATGGATGGAAAGATGGATGGATGGATGGATGATGGGTGAATGGGGGGGTGGATGATGAATAGATAAATGATGGATGGATGGATGGATGGAGGGGTGAATAGCTGAGTGCTCCTTGTCTCTGATAAACCACCTTCCCCGCTGGGCCTGCAATTGACCAAATTCTAGCACAGTAGCCAATCTGTTATTAAGCTGAGGTTTGCAGCCTGGGGCCTCTCAGATAAATGAAAAACAGAGACCGCTCACCTTCACTAGACAGATTTGGGGTCTTTGTCCTGGCGGCAGAGGCTCCTTTGGAACATGGTCCGAAATGGGGCTGTTCAGTCCTGATGTCAGGAGACGGTGGGGGAAGGAGCCAGTGGCTGAGAACCAGGGTGCATCTGCCGTGATCTCCGTGTGTGCCTTGGAGCAGCCCTTCTCACCCCCCATGTGCCCACAGCTCCTGTGTGCTGCTCTGTGCTGATGGCTGGAGGCTCCGTTGTGCCCAGCCTGGGGCCTGGTATTTGGAGAATGCCCACCCCTTGATGGGCCCTCCCTCTGGGGGCTTCTGCCTGTGTGCGTCCCTTCCCCATCTGCAGATTCCATCAGAAAGGGGGTATCCAGGAAGCTTTGTCCACCTGTGAGCTGACTGTCTTTAAGGACAGGCCTGGCCTGGCACCTCGAGTCCTAACCCTAAGCCGCAGGCCAGGCAAGTGGTAGGCAAGGCCCCTGCTGGGGCCAGAGCACAGCTGTCTTGAAGTCTCCAAATCTGCTGGTCTTCCTCCTCCTCTTCCTCCTCTTCCTCCTCCTCCTCCTCCTCCTCTTCCTCCTCCCAGTGTCCGCCTTTGGAAGATCCTGGAGCACGTGGGTGTACAGAAAATATTAAGCCTGTGTCTTTGGAAGCCTCCCCTCTCCTTTCTCCCAGTCCTGAACTCTGACTTTGCACTGGTCACAGTGCTCCCGGCAGAGGTGGCACAGCCATGTTTGCCCCAGAGGGGATGGATACGGTGGAATTCAGGACCTTGGCCAGCCCTGGGTCCAGTGTGTCCCCCTCCTTCCACCAGAGCAGTGCTGGAACCAGGGAAGCAAAGGCAGGTGAGGGGACCGTCCTCACCTGGCCACCACGGGAGGCTGTGGGTCCCTAAGGGAACTCATGAGCTGTGGGAGTTCACACAGCCACTCTGTTCCTGTGTCCTAGCTCCTGGGAGGGATCTGGGCCTGTTTGCCCTTGGTGAGCCAGCAGGTTCTGCTGTTGCATCCTGAGGCCCAGACACACGTCCTGTGAACGGGTGACACTCTGCTTGACTCTGAGTCTGAGGGGAGGTTGGAAGCTTTTGTGACTTTTCTTGTTTGTAAAATCCTAAGGGGTTGGGAGGCTAGGAAAGAGGGTGGGAATAGTTTGTTGGGAACCACATCTGTGAGCTGGAATCTGGATGAAGACTCCAAAGCGTCACATCATGCTGGGCATGGCGGTGCACACCTGTAATCCCAGCACTTGGGAGGGTGAGGCAGGAGGATCACTGCAAGTTCAAGACCAGCCTGGGCTACATAGTGAGTTCCAGGTCAGTCTCAACTACACAGTGAGACGCTGTCTCAAAAAAAAAAAAAAAAATCAAAGTGTCACATCAGGACATTGTCAAGGACAAGGACCCCTTTCCCCTCCGCCCAAATGAGAACATCAGGCCACGCCAGGGCCGCTTCATCTCGTCTTCCCCAGCCCCGTTCAGGCATGGCCGACTCTGGAGGATCCAGATGGCAGCCTGGGTGCAGTCAGTCCCTGGGACGCCAAGTGTGGCAATGTTGTCCTCTGCCCAGGGCGGGTGAGATGCCGTGTGCTGGACACCTCAGGGGCTTGAGTGAGGGGGTGGCCTGTGTCCTAGAAGGGTCTCCTGGCTGCTCACAGGCACAGTAGGGGTGAGAGTGGCCACCATGACAGTTGCTGGTGAAGTGAGAAAGGGGCGCGTCCTGTGGCACCGGGTGTCGTCCTGTGTCGGTGGGGGTGGGCTGTCCTCACAACAGGGTGGCATTTAAAGCTGTGCCCCTGGATGAGGTCACCAGAGAGTGGGCCAGGCCCTGCTGGAGGTCAGAGGCCTGGGGACGGGGCAGAGGAGAAGCAGCCAATGTAGCTGGAAGGGCCCCAGGGCATGGTGGCTGACTGGAGAAAGAGCTTCAAGAAAGACAAAGTAATGACAGCTCAGGTTCATCGACAGCTGCTCTGGCTACCAGAAGGTCATCGGTGACCTCAGTGGGAGTCACTGGGTGGGGTGGGGTCACAGCGTGGTGGAGGAAGCAGGCGGTGGTCATTCATTTCCTGGGGCTGCCGTAACAAATTACTGCGATCTGGGCCCAGCCGATTGACCCAGCAGAACGCATGCTGTCACTGCCAAGGGGCCAGATGTCCGAACCCACACTGTCAGCAGGCCAGGCTCTCTCCGAGGCGCTGTGGGAGAATCCCCTCCCTGCCTCTGTCCCCACCTGGCCTGCTCCTTGGGGCATCTAGGAAACCACTCTGGTCCTACTGACCTCCTCAGGGCACCCTGGCTTGGGCACCCTCCCCGGGCTCTCCCTGGCACTGTGAATCACCCTGGCAGAGTCCTTCCCCTGTGCTGGGCCAAGCAAAGCCCCGAGTTCCCAGTGTCCCTGTGTGACCTCCCTGCTGTCCAGCCTATGCTGACCACAGGCCACTTGCCTCTGTGCTGAGACTGTAGCCCCTCGCTGTCTTTCGGGGAGCAGAGAGACAGGGCCTGGAGATGCAGGAGGAAGAGGCCTCTGCCCTGGGGACATCCCTGACCTCAAGGTCCTCCCCACCGAGCCCCCACTGCTTCCCACTGAGGGAGCGTTTCCCCTGCCATCCTGGACTTAAAGATTCTCCTTTGCATCTAGCAGCAAAGTGTGGCAAGGGTTGCCATGGGCTTCAGGGAAGGCACGGAGCCTTTGACTCCCAAGATGCTGGCCTGGGTGCGGAAGGCATTTCCAGGTTCCTGAAGGTACTGCTTACCCAGACAGGGAGGCCCTGGGTTCAGGTCCTGGCTCCATTTCCTCCATCGGGGCAGCCGTGGACCAGTTGTTTAAACTCTGTCACATTCCGCTTTTGTAACTGGGGACAGTGATGGTTGTGGCTTCTCTGCGACGGTCTTCCATCACTCATAACTGTGGTCCGAGTTGGCACACGGCTGCTGGAGGAGTCCGCCAGAGCAGCTTCTCTGGGTTATTTAGTCAGGATTAAAGTCAAATTCGCTAAGTATTTATTTATTACTCCCTATGAAGCCAGGCACGGTGGCACATGCCTGCAATCCCAGCACTTTATACATTAAAGTGTTTAATAGAACATATAGAGCAGCTGAGGCAGGAAGATCACAAGTTGGAGCCCAGCCTAGACAACTTAACTTAGCAATGTAGCCAGACCCTATCTTAGGTTAAAAAGTAAAAGGACTGGGGATGTAGCTCAGCGTGAAGCCCTGGGTTCCATCTGAGGCCCTGGAAGAGGAAACCAGGGCGGTGCCCTGTAGCCCTGTGCGCCTTAGTGCCTTAGCGGCGCCGCACTGACGTGAGTTCTGTCCTCTGCTTTCCCAGCCGAGCCCCTGCCACTCATGGATC
>NW_022900935.1:40298607-40325750 GCF_012274545.1 Fukomys damarensis | reverse complement strand
GCGCTGCCGCTGCCCGCCTCGCTGAAGGCTTACCTCCTCTACCAGTGACGCAGCCGGGACGCCACGACCGCCAACGGTGCCCACCCCACTGAGCCCTGGGCACCGCCCCTGCGCCAGGACCACAGCCACGGTGCCAGCGCTCACCCTCCAGCTGCCTCTGCTGGGCCAGACGATGCCTCCCGGGCTCCGCTCCTCCCTTCCCGGGCTGCCCACTGCAGTCCCTCCTTGGAACCTGATGCAGAATAAACACCTCCTAAAGCCTCACGCAGCGCCTGTCTGCTCTGGGAGGGGACTGGGCTGCTCACCATGCCTCTGGTGACGGCTGCAGCCACCACGGGTGGGGGTGGGGGGTTGGGGAGGCTGCGGGAGGTGCCAGGGCTGGGGCAGATACCAGGCAGGCAAAGGGCTGGGCTGTGCCAGAAGCCGGAACCCCAAGTCGCTCCTCCCACAGGCAAATGGGCCCCCAGCACCCATCCCGTATTTATTCTTTTAACAATAACAAAGGCCATTTATTTATTCCACTTAGAAAGGGAGCCTTGTTTTAGTCACCTCTCTCTGGGGTGTTCTGTTGCCTTCCTCCCACCTGCCACCTCCCTGTGGCGTGTATGCTGCACCCGGCCCCTCTGGGCCACGCTTGTGGCACGTGTTGCTGTGTGCAGGGTCCTTGTCAGGTCCCTGATTGGTGTCCGGGGCTCTGTGCTGATGTCCCCAGCAGGCCTTTCAGGGGGCGCAGCCTCGTGTGCAATACGAGTCTTGGGAACCCCTCCGGGAGGCCGTGCAGGCGCCGGCGTCCTCACACAGCCACTTACCTCTGAGCTTACACGTCACTCACTGCACGTGCCTGCAGCTCTTTCGCCATCTAGGAATTTGAGGGAGAGAGGGACGGTTCCACTTTACATCTGCTTTTCTAGATGAGATTACTTTCCCACGGACATACTCAAAGCTCCCTGGCCCCGGGGACCATGAGAACGAAGAATGGGTCTCCATCCTGGGAAGCCATGGGCAGGGAGAGACAGAAAGCAGGAGTGGAGTTGAGCCCGTGGGAGCTGTGGTCTCCGCTCAGCGCCTCACCAGGGCTCAGCGCACAGGGAGCTGCTTCCAGTCACCCTCACACCCCAGGCCGACCACTCCCCTCACCGTGTGCCTACACCCGCCATCGCCTTGACATTGCTTTTATCTGGAATTCAGCTCCTTTAGAGTCCAAGATCCTTTCATGTCTGCACAGGTACAATAGATGACTTTATTTAAAGTTTAATATATATACATATATATTTGTCCACAAGAATTATGTTGTAAGCAGCTGCTGTAGGGTACTTTAAAAAAGATTTCCATTGGAATATATTTTTTAAAGCACAAAATCAGTGCCAAGACTAGGTAGGAATTTAAATTACCTCCTTCATATTTTGAGGGCTATTTTCCCCTTTGGGGGCAAGGGTCTTACCTGTCGGACTCTTGAAGGTCTTCCTTGCTCCTGTTGTGAAGAGTGTTGCACGTGAGAGAGGTTCACTCGTACTCAGGCACATGTGTCACCCCGGGATGCTGGTGAACCACATGCTCTCTCCACACCTCCCACCCCCTGACTCCCTGAGACCCCACCCCACTTCCTTTCCCATCTGCCCAGAGCCTTGTACAGTTTTGAAACTCCTGTTTTATTTTATGGTGGCTCATACTAGTCAGTAACTAATAAATGTTTGCTAAGATATGAAACCACTGTGGAGTCCTTTGTGCTTCCGGGAAGAGGAAAGAGGGCTGGGATCCAGACTGCTGGACCCAGGCCCCAACACTGCCTGGGATTTTTGCTTCCTCCCTTGGCAGAGAGTAGGGTGCCAGCCAAGGCCTTGGGTGGTGGAAGAAAGTCCCAGAGGGCTGATCACAGAACATGCCTTTCAGAAGCCTGGAACCCTGTGTCCCTCGTGGGGACACAGATGCTGCAGATGGAGTAGAGAGCTCACACTAACTCTGATCTTGTCAGGAGGAGAGCAGAGGCCGTGTGGCATCCTCAGAGTCCGGGCCAGCGCTTGGCGCTCAGCAGATGGAACAGATCTTTGTTCGTTTTGTGTCCCCGGTATCCAGCCCACAGAGACACCTAAGAGCCTTTGCCTGGTGCACCTGTTCTGCCAACCGCTGCAGCAGAGGCCCTGGCAGAAAGGACAGGAAATTCCGGCTTGTTTGGAGGATGGATGAGTGATACTGTGAATAGTCAAGCAGCCTACTCAGTGTCAGGAGGGTTTCTGAAGAACCAGCTCAAATGGGGATTTTTCATCCTCCTGGGGTGCTTGGTCTGAGGTACCCTCTCTTTCTCCGAGAGCCTCCTGACTAGCTTTTCTGAGATCTGCTTCAGGAGCTCCTGGAAAATATATGTTAAAATGCAGGTTTCCAGGGCCCCACCTGAGCTGGGCAGAATCAACATTTCTGGGGCCAGGCCTAGGAATCTGTACTCTCTCCCAGATTCCCCAGGTGACTTTGCCTGAGTTAGACTCCACGGTCTGTGACTGCATCAGCTTTCTCTTACAGAGTTGCTGGGTAAAAGGAGATTTGCTCAGTGTGTTGGTGGCTTGGCCGGGAATGAGCACATAGATGCTTGAGTCAGACGTGGGTTCAAATAATGGCTCTGTGGCTGTGCACGAGACTCTGTAAGACAGCGTTCATTGCTGTGCCTGTCTCATAGGCAGGTGATGGGATGGCAGGAGGCTTCCAAAACAGGGCCCAACATCCAGGCATGTTGTCCCAGCAAGTGCTGTAAGAACAGGGCCTTCTGGAGCTAGGACACTTCCTGCAATGGGGCTCAGAGGAAGGACCATGTTCCCGATCCACCTTCCGGTGAAGTCCTCCAAAGATTGATATGACTACTGGGGAAAGGAGCCCCAGATGCCTGCCCCAGTCGAGGGCAGAGGGAAGGGGTGGTCGAGTTATTTTTAGGTTGGAGTTCATGTCTGGGTTGCAGTTGGAACTCGGGCTCCCTTTGAAGGGGTGGCCGGGGAGGAGTGGGGTCAAGCATGGGGGTGCGGAGGAGGCAAGGGGAAAATGAGGGCCTTTGTGCTGCCCGGAGCCTTCTGGGGGAGCAGGGTTCTGTGCTGAAGGGAGCGGTATTAATAAAACCATCTGTGCAGACTTGGCCCATGTGGTTGTAATTAATCCCCTGCCTTCGAGCAGGTAGCCGGCGCTCGGGGCTTGGCCATAGATGGGAAGACTCCCGTCTCCATCCTCCCGTTCCTCGGCGGGATGAGGAATGTGGACTTTACTGAACCATAAACTATGCTGGGGAGCTGGGGAGGGGGCCGAAGACAGAGCAATTAGTTCATGCTCCAATCCAGACACCCAAACATGGTTGGATTCCAGCTGCAAGGAATATTTGAAATAAATGAGCTGCCCAGGGCCAGGAGTTTGCTGTTTTCTGGATGGGGCCATGGTAACCGGGGAGGAAATCATGAGCTGGGATTGGGCTCAAGAATCAACAAATGATGTCCTGGCTGAGAGCACCCGGAGGAAGGCACTCATGGTTGTCCTAGGGTTTCTCGGACTCGGCCGCTGGTAGGCAGGATGCAGCCTGACCATCCTCCTGGTGCACTGGGCTGCAGGGTCCTCTTCTGTGCCTGAGTGTTTTGTTGTAAGAAAAGAGAAAAGTAACTCCTCTGGAACCCCTCTTCCTAGGTCAGACAAGAGCGCTGCTGTCCCTTCCCTTCCAATAGTGACTTTCCCAGCCAGCGCGGACACGCTCGGTGAAGTCCAGGCTGAGGCAGCCTGCCACAGGGAAGGTGGCCCCGACTTCTGGCCTGGCCCACGGTCTGCCTTCCTGCCAGGCCCCAGTCACAACTCATCCAGGTCTGCTTGAGACACAAAGGCCTCCTCCAGCCCACTGATGATGGACCCGCAGCTGTCCCTAGAGGTGTGGCTTATTAATCCCAGGAAGCTTGAGACGCAAACGTCCAGGTCTGAGAATCTGGGTCCCAGAAGTGTGCAGTCACAGAGGCCCCTGTGTGGATCCCTCTTGATCCTGCGGGAACTGGGGCAGCTAGGTAGCCCATGCGGTGGAAGATCCCATGGGGGAGTCAGCTGTACCGCCGTGGGGCATCAGAGTGGCGATGCCTACGTCTCGCCCATGCACAGCAGGGCCTCTCAGGACTGAGCCAGGCGGGCTCCCAGGGAAGTGGTCAGAGTGCAGGCAGGGCAACCTTGGCCTGTGCTCCTCCCCTGAGCCTCAGTCGCCCCAATGAAATGAATCCCTGGAAAGCTGAACCAAGAGCATGGAGACATGGTCAGGTCTGCAAGCCACTGCCCAGCCATGACCCTGCCGCAGGAGCAGTCACTCAAGAGCAGCTCTTCATCTCCTCCATCTGGTTCCAAAATATTCCCGTCACCCCAAAGCCACCCTTACCCATGAGAAACCCCTGGCAACCAATAATCCACTTCCTGCTTCGCTGGGTTTGTTCTGGATGTCTCAAACCAATGGAGTCGTACCCCATGCGGCCTCTGTGTCTGGCTTCTCAGCTTGGACTGTCTCTGGGTGTCCCCTCTGGCTAAGTGCATGGGTCCGAAGTCTGGGGAGGGCGACCATTGCTGGGGTCACCGGGAACAGAACTCTGGAGCCCCAGGTGCCAAGGTGTCCCCCTCTGTCTCTCTACGGGACAGCGGTGTGGCTGGCCTCCCTCAGCCCCTCCTGCGGGCCACTCTGAACTGGTCCTACAAGGACATGGAATGTGAACCCCGAGCTATTTAAAGATGTCGGGAGGCTGGAGGCTCGGCTGGGCCCCGGGCCAGGCAGGGGTGCCTTGGTCGGCAGCACAGGGCTCCTCCATGCACATGGTTTGATTTACAGGAGGGCCGTGAGCCACTCCAACTGCAGACAGAGAACTATTTGAAGCAGCTGCCAGATGTTGTGTCTGAGCTGGGTTTTTACAACTTGCTTACTGGTTAGCAGCCCGCCTCCCGCCGGAGTTCAGCTCACCCCAGTGGGTTCAGAGACCTGGCACGGCGCCCTCCAGCTCAGCCCCAGCCTGTCCTGCCTTGCATGGAGCCAGGGTGAGAGCCTGGTTTCTGAAACACCCACCTTCCCAGGTAGCCTTGACTTCAGAACGTCTCTCAAGCCCCTAAGAATGCCCTGGCTTGTTGTCTGGGACCCCAGCCTGACAGCTATGCAGCAAGGCACCCATGAAACAGGCCCAGCATTCCAGGGCTGTCCCCAGCACGTGGTTGTCCTTCTCCTTCCATCCTGGCCCCTCCCACACGTTTTCCTTTGACCATCTGACACCACCTCTTAGAATTGACCATGGACAGCCATGGGGACCTGGGCAGGGACCGTGGCTCTGCCAGGGGACTTTAGAAGGTTCTAGAAATCCTGGTTATGCAGGGAGAGACCATTAGGACCACCTTACAGATGAAGGCACTGTGTCACACTAGGCCAGCCCGTCAGGTGGGCCGGGGCTCCCCCTAGCATGAGATTGTTGGGGCTCACTTGAAGCTGGGGGTGCTTCTCAGCCCCTTCCCCCCAGGGAGGCTTGTGCTGAGAGGCACATGACTCAGGCTCATGGTCACTTCCTGAGGCTCTTTGGAAAGGACTCAGAGCAGTTCGGGTGCTGGGGCGGAGAGGGGAAGAGGGCGGGGTGGCGGGTGGAGACTGTGATTAATCTAGTTGCATGGAGTCATCCAGGGACCCAGGACACCGCCAAAATGGACAGGGTTCAGTTCTCCTGAAAGTGCCAGAAATGTTTTGTCCACTGGGACAGAAAGCACCCCTTGCCTGCGCACTGCAGCTGGTTCTACTTTCCAGAGACGCCTTGAGACTCAGTGGCTGTGAGACCTGGGGGGACCCGGAAACCCTGGGATGCGAGGGAAGACCCATCCTGCCTGCATTTGGGACAGCCCTGTGGTCCCAAACCCCAGCCCCGACTCTCATAGTTTTTGCTTCTGAATCTTCCAGAGAATCATAAAAAGTCATGAGCAGTCTCCCAAGAACCTGTGATCAGCCCAGAAAGGATAGCAGAAGCTGGGGATCACCCAGTCTTTGTGGGTCCCTGCACTTGCCTCTCGGCTCCTTATCACGTCATTTGTTTTCAGGACAGTGAGAAGAGCCAGCCCCCGATCCTCCCCCTGCTCTGCTGCAGACGCTGCTGGGAACAGGGTGTCTGATTCCCCGCAGCCTGGCTTCCTGGGAAGACAAGTTGAGGATGTTGTTTTCACCCAGGGAAACCACAAGGCTTCTCTTCTTCCCTGTTTCTAGGAATGGACAGTCTGCTTGGAGCTTAGAGACAGGACCCCACCACCACCACCACCACCACCAAAGGATGCTGACGGAGGGAGGAGAGAGCTCCCCAAGGGCCTCCTGCTAGCACTGGGTTCGAGCCATCAGGGAACCATCAGGGAATGTTTTTGGCTGGTGCTTGCGGGAGGCTGGGGCAGGGCTCCGCAGGCAGAGAGGGGAGGAGCAGTAACCATTGAGCGGCACGGCCCCAGCCCCACACCGCCTCCTGCTGCACCAGGGCCTGGTGCACCCTATCCTCTCCAATGAGGGGGCAGGAACAGGGCAGACGGGCATGTGAGTCTTTGTTTTCCTATCTGTCCCCCTGCAAGCCTCTGGAAGATAGGATCCGAGCACTGTGAGCACTCAGTACATACAAAGCATGCAGTCAATGTTTGGATTTTTAAAAGATAAATTAGGGGAAGAGACACATTGCTATGAATCCCCCTCAACATCGTCCCCCTCACTTCAAACACACTGCACTCATCATTCTGCCACCTTCTGAAGCAGTTCTGTAAGTCCTCTTTTGTGAGTGTCTGTACGCGGTGAGCTGAAAAACAACAGTTCATGCTGAGGCTGAGCACTGCCAAGCAATAGAAAGGCAGCCCATAAAAACAGGATGCTGTGTCCTCATCCACCTCATTCACCAGATCTGGCACTGTGTGACTCCTAGCTCTTCCCCAAAGTCAAAATGACCATGAATGGTGAACATCGATTCAGGACATCGGGGAGCAAGGCTAAGGGTCACATTGTCTATGTGTAGCTTCTTTGGGCCAATGAGCCAGCAAATGAAGGGACAAAGAAACAGGGTAGCAGGTGAGCCACCAGGACCCATGATTCATTGATGATTCCCAGTGCCCCTGTGCCCCAGGGAGCCCAGATGTCCCTGGCAAGGTGGCTCCTCCGTCCCTTCCTGTACCTGCCTGGCTCATGAGGGTGAGTTCTGTGACCTCCGTGAGGGTGGCTCTGCCAAGGGCACCCACAGGGCCACACTGGCCTCCCCGAGGCCACATGACATGGTTTGTCCCTGCCATATCACGTGTGAGAGGAGGGAGAAGATCGCCCTGGCGAGGGAGGCTACCTTGGCCTCCAGGCGAGCTCGGCCAGGCTGCCAGCTTATTTTTATGATCCGTGTAATCTGCTCACTGTCCTCGACTCTCAGTAAACAGGGCTGTGCTCTCCAGGATGGCCTCGAACGATAACACCCGCTGTCTAGACGGAGGCCGCCCCGACACGCTCAGAAATAAAAATAGCTCTGTGTCCCAGCCCTTGCTGAAACCCCGGGAGGGCACGCAGGCTCCTGTGGGGCGGGGCGGGGCGGGGTGGGGCGGGGCAGCTGTGCCCTCCCCACACTGGGGCCTGGGAGCTTGCATTGGGAGAAGGAGGAGTCCTGGGGTCCTGGCAGCTGGCAAAGCATCCAGCCCCTCCTTATCTCGCCCCTGCCATGTACCCATGGGGCTGCTGGGGGGTCTCATCAGGTGACCAAGGAGTTGCTGTCGGTCCAAGGCGGTGTCCAGCAGCTGGCCTGCTCCTGGACTGGGCACTGGTGTATGCACCCCTGGTTCCTTCCGTCAGAGACAGAAGGAGCTGCTCTGTGCTCTGCTTGCTCAGCAGCTGCTTTGGCGAGAGAGGCCAGGGAGGTTGGGTCCAGGTCCTCGAGCAGCAGGCAGGTGCAGGGACCTCACACTGCACCAGGAATGGAGGAAGGCTCCCTGAGGGTGCTCAGGCCAATGCAGATGTTGTGTGAACGGGGCTCAATGCTCCAGCTTAGCCGCAGCACCAAGTCCCCACATTTAGCAGCACTATGGTACCTACATATAGATTAGTTTATGTCTGCACTGAGAACAGTGCCCTTGTAAGTGAGACCCATGTGCACTACACGACCCAAACACCGGTACAGGGCAGCTCCTCTTCCCCCATCTCTTCTAGGCCCAATCAGATAAAGTCTGGACCAAAAATCCTGGCTTCATTTTAGCCTCCAATACAGAATGGGGAAGCAAGAGGGGCCAGGTAGGGTTTACAGAGACCAAAGAAGATACTTTTGTTGTTGTTGTTTTGGTACCAGGGATCGAATTCAGGACTTTGCTCTTTCGAGGCAGGCGGCAGAAGCACTGAGTAAAATCCCTGGCCCAAGAGGATACTTTTAACATGGAACCTGGCTGTCTTCATTACTGATTTCCCGAGGACAAGATCCTCTGTCCTCAGGCTCTGTGCCAAGTGTTTCCACCTGTCCTGAAGGCCCTGACCCATGGACCCACTGCTCCCCACCTGTTGGTCTCGAACCTTGCTCAGTCACCCGCAGGTGGCAGCAGCACTGACACAGCTGGCCCGCAAGACCCCCTGGGAACAGCCGGGGATGCAGGGTCCCTAAGTGGCATCGTCATGCTGTCCTGTCCTTGGGGATCCCTGAATGCCCTCAGCAGGCCAGGCTGCAGGCAGGATGGCCTCAGCGAAGACCCCCTTGTGCGAGGTTGCCTTCCCTACTCCCCCACGTCCCCTTCCCAGACACAGTGGCCCTGGTCCAGGAGGAGAAGAAGAGGGACTCCCGGCCCCTAGTTACACCACCTTGGTGACACAGAGAAGTGCTAGCCTTCTGGGCCAGGTCCCCACACTGCTCTAGGGCAGCTGAGGCAGCTTTGGTCACCCCAACGCCCACCTCGGGTGCACCACCATCCCCACCGGAGGGAGTCGGAGAAAGCACTGGGGACCCAAGTGAGTCACTGAACCAGGAGGCTGATGAGAAGGGGGACCAGGCTCCTCACCCAGAGAAGAGGTGGGGGACAAACCAGAGCCACAGGATGTGACAGGCGTCATTTCCACAGGGCAGGGCCCCTCCCCAGGGACAGGAGCTGCGGGCAGGCATGGAGGACAAGGTGGCCTACAGGGAGGACGGGGCCAGGATGGGGACACCTGCAATGACTGTCACCCCTCCCCCCAGCACACCAGACTCAGAAGTAGAAAGAGGCGTGAACGTGAAACCAGAACATGTAAATGTGCAGCCCGTGCTCTTTAACATCAAAAGTCACTGAAAATCTGTGCATAAAAGCTAGGGACACCACTGGGGCAGTGATTGGAGCAAAGCCAAACCCCACAGCTACAGAGGCCAGGAGTTCCATCTGTACCCCAAGCCCGTTTGAAGCCCCAGAGCATTCTGTCTCCTTTAGAATTCCCAAGAGCCAGATTCCTGTTTTCATTTTACAGAGAGGGAGAAACTGAGGCAGGAAGGGATGGGGTCTCCCAAGTATGCCTCACAGCTGGCAGGGGTAAGGCCGGATCGCAGACAGAGGCAGCTCTGACTCCCCGCTGGGTTCTGTCCCCACCCCCACCCCCGGCCTCTCTGTGCCCTGCACCGCCTGGCACTGACTTGGCCCCAGCCATGCTTACTCAGAGCCGGGCCAGAGACAACAGAGCCACCCTGACTCAGAGGCCCCACTTCTGCGCATCAGTGGGACCGAGCACACGGGCAGGTGGGCAGTGTTAGGCCAGCAGCCCTCCCTTCCTGGGGCACAGGTGCCCAGGGAGGGGGCAGGGGAAGACGTGCAGAGAGCCTGTCCCACCGCCCTCTGGAGCAAGACCCTGGAGACTGGGCTGTGACAGTGGGCGTGGCTCCTGCTGTTGCCCCAGAGACCTTTGCAGTCTGCTCACACCCTGAGTCCCGCCAGCCCTGTTCTTTACAGCAGAGGAATCTGAGGACCTGCAAGCAGAGGATGGTCCAAGGTCATGAATGAGAAAAGTGCCAGGTCCCCTACACCACAGGCTTGGTGGGGGCTAGGACAGATGGGGCCCTGGTGCCTGGAGCCTCACAGGCAGGCTTGGAGGGAGCACATGAGTCACCCGTCCCTTGGGAGGTTTGTTGTGCAGAATCTCGGGACAACGTGGCAGCCTGGGTCTCCCTGTCTGACACACAGAGCCCAAGCGTTCGCCCTCCTCGCCTGCAATCTCTGCCTAGCCCGGGACAGTGCTCAGGAGCAGGAGGCCCCACTCCCACCCGGAGAAGCTGGCCGCACTGCCCTGTCCCGATGTCCCTTTTGGGAGCCACCTGCCCTGGACATGTGGTGCAGAATCTCGGGACAACGTGGCAGCCTGGGTCTCCCTGTCTGACACACAGAGCCCAAGCGTTCGCCCTCCTCGCCTGCAATCTCTGCCTAGCCCGGGACAGTGCTCAGGAGCAGGAGGCCCCACTCCCACCCGGAGAAGCTGGCCGCACTGCCCTGTCCCGATGTCCCTTTTGGGAGCCACCTGCCCTGGACATGACCGAGTCCACCAGAGTCTTCCCAGAGACCTGTGTGGGCACCCTGGGAAGGGGCTCTGTCTACCTGTGGCCTGGTGCTGGATGGACCAGACCTTCCAGGTTGCTCCCGAGACCCAGCCTGGCTTCGGGTTCACAACCACCTACCCCCGGCTATCGGAAGCCACCAGTGGAGAGAATTCCCATGCAGGACTGCAGCTGCCTGGGGAGGGACAAAGCTAGGAGAGCCATGAAGGGCCGATTCCTTCCCTGCCTGCTGTTTCACCAAACATCAAATGCCTGGTCCTTACACCCCAGCTCCCAGGTCCCGGAGCTTAGCCCATATGGCCCAACTGGCAGAGTCCCCAGCCCTTGTGCCCAGTGTGCACAGTGCTAGAATTACAAGCGTGCGTCGCTCCATGCCCACGCAGAACTCATCATGATCTGGATTACGCAAAGAGGGGTTTGGTGGCTCTTGTATCAGAAAAGGTCAGGGTAACATTGATGTCAGAGGGAAGCCCTGTCACCTCTCTCACTCAGGGTCCCTGGTTCTCCCATGGGTCCCTATCTCAAGACAGACTCACATGGGACTGACCCCCGGCCACCTCAGAGAAGCACTTCTCTTCCCCCATGGCATCCCCATGTGTCCCAGAGTGGAATCTGCTGCCTGGGCCAGCGGCACTGTGGCCAGGGAGATGCCCTTCTGTTTGAGTTTTCTGGTTGCACAGTCCTGCCAGAGGCTGGGGATGAATCAGCTCTACCCAAAGCCTGGGGCTTTGACAGTTGATAACTGCCTTGACAACTAGCTGACAATTGCAGTGTTTGGGGGGTCCCTGATTGGCTCCAGATCTCTGCCCCTTCCCAGAATAGACAGGAAGACCCCTCCCCTCCATCGGCCCATCTCTCCCCTCCTTGGAGTTTGCCCCCTTGGACCCTAGATGGCCGGGAAGCTGGTTTACGGTCTCCTCTCCCCTTCTGTTCCTGCCCAGAACAAGACCCTCCTGGGCTGCTCACTTGGTGCTGGGTCTAGCTGCTGGTTCCACAATTCTAGGAGGGAAAAGAACCCGATTTGGGCTCAGAAAGTGGAGGTGCAAGTGAGAACTCACTTCCTGTTTCCCAGCTTCTAAGAGGCCCCTGTGTTGTGGGCCTGGCAGCCTCACCTTTCAACTGCAGAGCCGGAGGGGTGTGTGTCCCTGTCTCTCTGTCCAATCTCTCCCTCTGCCTCCGTGTCTCTGTGTCTCTCTCCATCTCTGTCTCCATCTCCTCCTGTCTTGTCTCTATCTCTGTCTGTCTCTGACCCTCCAGGCCATGTCTGGAAGGGCCCTTTTGATGACCTAGGGCCCATCTGGATACTCGGGCCCTCCCCACCTTCAGGTCCTAGTCACATCGGTAAAGACCTTGTGCCACAGACAGCCACCTGCCCACGGATCTGGGTGTGAGAAGGTGGGCATCTCCAGGGGCCCACTGCTCTGCCCCTGCGTCCCCTTAGGGAACCAGCCTCACCCCAGGCAAAGGCACCTCCCTGACTCGCTGGTGGCACGTTGTTGGCCCTGCCTTGAGAGTCCAGCCAAGTAGTCTGCTGCAGCCGAACCTCCGTGCTCCATCCGGGGCAGACAGTGGGTGCCTCTGCTCCTCCCTAAAAGGCAGAAGGGGTGTCAGGCTGAAGGTCCAGTGGCAAGACCCGCAGGGACACTGTATCCTCATAGGGCACTGCCTCAGCACTCCTGAAAGCCACAGGGAGATACGACTAGGGAGAAGAATCCGCTGGGGGTGGGAGGGGAACATCAGCAGCATCCTTGGAGGCTGACACTTGCCCTCGGGGGACAATTCTAGACCCAATGAAGAGCTGTAGGATAAGATTTTTGTTTTGGGTGGTTTTTTTTTTTTTGGTAGTGGGGATCAAGCTCAGGACCTTGCCCTTGCCAGGCAGGTGCGGTGCCGCTGAACTAAATCCCCAGCCCACACTCACCCTTTTTAAAAGTGGCTTATCCTAAGGGCCGGGATTTAGCTCAGTAGCACCGTGCCTGCCTCACAAGTACAAGGTTCTGAGTTTAATCCCTGGTACCAAATAAATAAATAAATAAATAATTTGAGCGATCTGGCCCAGGCCACCACCCCTCCCGAGCTGGCACCTACAGATTCACTGGCACCTTGGGGACCAGGCCTTGCCAGGCTTCCTGCCCTGGACAGGGAACCCTGGCAGACAAGGGTCTGTGTCCTGTGCACACTTCCTGGGACAGTCTTCCCCAGGAAGAGAATCAGAAGGGAAATGCAGCCCAAAATTTGTGTCCCCAGGGCCACTCCCAAGAGCCCAGGGCCCACCCAGTCCTGCTGAACTGAACCTCAATGCGTGGTGGCCTCCCCACGGCACGGTCACCATGCCTGGCAGGCCCTGCCATGCTGTCCTGTGGCCCTGGGACCAGAGGTAGTCATTTCAGCTTTGTCCCCAAGAAGAATTCCAGAGCCTGGGCCTCTGTCCAGTCCTTGATGACCCTACTAGTGACAGGAAGGGTTTAAATATAGTCCTTGGTGAAGTTGGCCAGGGCCCAGCAGCTCCCTGAATACGGTGTCCAAGCTGGGCCTGGCCAGAGCCGCCAACCACACCCTTGGATGAGCCCAGTTTTCCCTGAGGGGAAGCAGGTTCAGGCCCTGAGTGCCCTGTCCGTCCAGGGAGTCCAGCAGGCCATCTGGGTCCCCTAGAAAAGGTGGGGACTTCTGGCTGCCAGCCCAGGAGGGGACAACAGAGGATGCAGAGAAGCTTCCAGCTGCTTCTCCACCCTCCTGAGTCACACGGGAACACGGAACTGGGAGCAGTTGGGTGGTGGTGGTGGGGGGACACAGGGTCACAGCGGGGGCAGGAGAGACGGGGCCCACAGGACAGGACCTGCGGGAAAGCGGCAGGAGGATACAGCTGCAGCCGCCGGCCACACCGCTTCCTCTCTCCCAGCCTGCCCCTCGCCAGGACTGCAGACCACCTCAAACCTCATCTCTGCAAACACAGCGGCACAGGGGCCTTGGGCTCACCCTTCCCAGCCCATCCCGGGGCTGCACATGCCTGGACTCCCATCCTCCACTCCGTCCCGCCCTCCTGGCTCTACCCCCACCTGCAGCTGCTCCTCCCCTGCCCAGCGCCCAACACCCAGCCAGACGTGCAATTTCCTCTCCTCAGCATCCCGTGCAGAGTCTGTCTGCCCCCCGTTTACTCAGCAGGCTCAGTGCAGGATGCCAGCTGGTTGGCAAAAAACAACTGAGGCACACAGGAGCGCACAGAGCTGGGCCCTCCCCTGCTGTGCCCAGGAGAGGCGGCTGCAAACTCGGCTCCTGCTTCCAGGATGATCCCAGCTGTTGCTCCCCTTGGTTCTGCCAGCTGCTGGGGGCCCTTTTGAAGTCCCTGCCTCCCCCAGAGTCCTTCCCTCTGATTCCCCTGGGGACTGCACTGCCTCTGGTATAGGCAAGCACCCCATGGCTTGATGAAGAGAGGCCAACTTCCTGAGAACGTCCCACCCAGATGGCCCTGCTGCAGCCACTGTCCACAGTTCTCAGGTTGGGACCGTGGCCTCTTGAGCACTGTTGTGGACTTTGGGTGTGCGAGGGTCCCGGAAGAATCAGGGTACCCGGCCCAGAGACCAGATCCCTGCCCCTCTCCCTAGGCTGATGAGACGCCAAGGCAGGAAACGCAACGCTTGCTGCTCCCTGTGCACCGGGGCTTGAGGTGGCTCAGCTAGGATTTGTCCGAGATTCCTAGTGAGTCTGCTGCCAGCCCTGCCGTGGAGACCTGCTCTGAGTAGAGACGTCGGCCTGGGCTTGCCCATAAGTTAGTGTATGCAATGGAACCAGCCAAGTCCACCTGAAGACTTCGATGGCCTGGACCACCCCAGCCAGGGGTCCATAAGGAGGAGTTTGTCTTTGATCCTGCAGGCTCTGGGAGGAGAGAGGTGGGCTCCCTCCTACCAGGGCCAGATGTCCCAAGAGGGGTTTAATCCCAACATTTGAGAGGCTGAGGCAGGAAAATTGCTGTGAGTTTGAGGTCAGCCTGGGCTATGTAGTGAATTCAAGGCCAGTCTGAACTTCATAATGAAACCTTGTTTAAAAAGATGGATGGGTGGGCCAGGGATTTGGCTCAGGGGTTCCACCGCCTGCCTGGCAAGCACAGGGGCCTGAGTTCAATGTCTGGTACCAAAAAAGTTGGGGGAGGTAGGTGGTTAGTACCTCTGATATAGCCACCAGCACACCTTCCAGATGCCCCCTGCCCCTGCCACTGTGCTGAGCCATGGTAAAATAGCAACACAGCAGAAGGCTGGAAAAGGAGCCTGGGGAGGGCTCCCTGGGGCCAGGCCTGGTGGGAGGGCACTGGGCAGGGCCCACTGGACTTGCCTCAAGTAGGTGATGGAGCTAGAGAGCTGGAGGCAGCAGCTGGGCCTCTGGCACTGGGGCTGCCACTCTGAGTGCTTTCCTAACCTCCAAGGTATGTCAGGCCTGGGAGTGCCAGCCCTGTGCCAGAGCCTTGGACCTGGTGCCTCTGGAGGCTGCACCTGCCCGTCCCAGGGCCAGGGGAAGTGACCGGTTTGAGAGCCTCCTGCAGGCAGCATCCCTGGGGAGCGCACAAGAAAGTTTTACGGTCACTGAAGTCAGGCTGGGCTAGGCGGGTATGGGCCAAGCTGGACGGATCTAACTAGGGAATCGGGCTCTTTGCACAGCCAGAGGGGCCGGGGGCTATGCTAGGTCTGCAGGTAGGCCAGCGTTGTTTTGCACAGTGTCTCCTAGCAACAGGGCCACTCTAATGGGGAGAGGGATCCCCAGAAGCCAGAGGGCAGCAGCTACCCTCACCGCAAGGCCTGCGAGTGGCCAGGAGCCCACAGACTCCTATCTTGGGCTGGAGCCAGGCAGCTTGATCATGCTGCCCATTTATTTGGGGGGACTACCCATCCCCTACCAGGCTAGCCTTGAGGGGCACAGACTCCGACTGGAACCTAAAGCACCCTCCTGTTCTCCAGCCCAGGGCAGCATGGCCAGGCCCAAGGGACTGGGGACACAGCCTGGCCATGTGCCTCACTTGCTGCCTTAGGTGGCTGCTGCTGACCTTCTGGAGTGAGAGCCCAGTGTCTAGCAATGCCCAGCACAGTCAGTCCCCGTATGGTGCAGAGCGAATGGACAAAGTTGGAAAGGAAGCCTGTCTTGCCCACGGTAGGTGCTCAATGTGTGCTGAGCACATGAAGGACACGAGCCTCAGTGTCACATAGGTGGCCTGTGGTGCCCACCTGTACCTGTGCTGCCCAGCATGGGCCCAGCCTGCTGAGGTCCCCTCCCCGGTGCAGAGACCAGGGAGGAAGGGGCAGCGGGTCAGACAGTGCATGTCTGGCCTCTGAATGCTTTTCCCGTCAGCTCCTCTGATTCACAGCTGTCCCAGGAACAGTCATGGCTGTGTCAATAAATATTGGTGACACGGAGTGACCTCTCCGTCTCGCAGGCTGCTGGGCCTTCCTGCCCCTCCAGAAGCCCTGTCCGGCCGTTGTTATTGCAGCCAGTGTGTGAGTCTCCACACCATGTGCATCCCGGGGCGGGAGGGAGCCCCGTGAGCCGAAAAGCAGCGTCTGTGCACTGGACGGCAGGCCACTGTCCCAGGCCTCCTGCTGAAGGGGCCTTGTGACATCCAGACATTGCTGGTGGGCACACAAGCTCCACAAAGACAAACTGCCTTTTCTCCTTCCGGCCTCTGCACTTTCCATGGTGGAGGCAGAGGACAGTTTGAGTTGGAAGCGTTTCCCCAACTGCAGGATGGCAGAGTTTGCCATGGGAGGAAAAGACAGCCATGAGCCCATAGATTTGGGTCAGCTCCTTTATCCTGCTGCCAAAACATCACTGTTGCATGCTGTTTCTGCACCAGGTGCTGTGGGGAAGCACCCAAGCCTGAAGCAGGCTGGTCTCTACCAAGAGCCACAGTCAAAAGGAAAAGCAAAGCCTCTGGGAGGCTGAGGCAGGAGGATCGCTTGTTTGAGCTTTGGGCAACTTAGTGAGATCCTGCCTCAAAATAAAATAGAGCTGAAGGTGTAGTTCAGTGGGAAGGCTCTGGGTTCAATCCACAGTACCAAACATAAAAATAAAGAAATAAATAAAAATAAAGACTGAGCAGAGGCAGCTGAGAAGGCAGGGAGAGGGAGGTCCCTGCTGGAATCAAGACTGAGGGAAAGGACAGGAGGACGGGGGAGTCTGTAGCATCCACCAGCAGCGGGAGACAAGTGCATGCAGGAATTGGAAGGTGGCTTTGCCCAAATAACCACGGAACCAGATCTGATGTCGGTGTGACTGCAGGGTCGCTGTACCCATAAGCAATATCAGCCAGGCACACACAGATGGATTCGGGGAGGACAGACAGGGGACGTTCACGCCAGACGCACTTTCCCCAGATCCTCTTTGCTCGCCCCGATGAGGGTGGCCTAGGACACCGTTCATCCCCCAGGCTCTGGATGGGTCAGGACCCACAGCTGTGCTGGAGGCCAGCACTTCCTGCCAGGGGCCAGAAGGGGCTGTTTCCCCAGAATTTGACTGAAAGGAAGCCACACATTCCAGCCTGGGCTTTCTCTGTCCCCTTGGGTCTTGTTCATTTAGCATGAGGACATTCGGGCAGCTTGGTTGCAGGGCGGGGTGGGATGGGAAAATTCAGGGCTGCTGGGAGCAAGTCCTTTATCATGCACCTGTAAACTAAGTCCGTCCCACCATCATTTAGTCATTCAGCAAGCACTTACTGAGCATCTGTGTCCCAGCCATCATCTTACAACAGTGGTAACAACCCTTTTAGAGCTTTCAGTGGTACAAACAGCCCACTGCCACCTGACAGATGGGGCAATGAGGGCTTGGAGTAGGAGAGCATCAGGTCAGGTCAGATCTGAACGCAGATTCAGAGCCTGAGCTCCCAGGCCCCAGCTCACCTTTGGTGGGTGGCACTTAAGAGGTGAAATCCCAGCCCTTTGGGGTCTGGCCTGATGTCCCGTTTCTGTGTCCTCTGGGAGCCAGGCTCCATCTAATCATTTGGCTCTGACCCTGGATCCCCGATTCATGCTGGGCTACCTGTGTTTACTTGCTGGATGAAGCTACTGTAGAGGCACAGTGTAAGAGATCCCAGCAGGGAAGGGGGGTGCAGAAAAGGTCCCAGTAGGGTCACCCCCGAGGTCTTTTATAGAGAGCTGGAGCAGCAAAAGCACAAGGTCCTGAGTTCGATCCCCAGTACAAAAAAAAGAAAGCTGGAGCAGCTTGCTCTGCCACAGTGCCAACCTTGCCAGCCCCAGGCTGATCACAACCTGGGCAAGGCCTGGTCGTGAACTGAGTGCTTAGGTCCTCAGAGGGAACTCTCCGTTAAATTCTTTGTGTAGGTGCTGAACGTCTGCCTGGCTCATCCTAGATTCTCAGCATCCCAGAATCTCCCATTCTGCCACAGAAGGGCAGCAGCAGGCTTCCTGCCTCCCCATCCTCTTCCCTCAACTGCCATTTGCTTGCCTGACTGACGCACGAGCAGTGCTTAGCGCTTACTGTTTACAATGGTCCTATGACTTCTCTGTCCCCTCAGCTGGTGTCATCCGCACCCGCTTCACCACCACCAGTTCCAGCCAGGCCGGAAGCCGCCAGGCCCCTTCCTTCTGCCTAGAACACTCTTTGCACTCGGCCTTTCTGTTGTGCCCTGCCCTGCCTCTGTTGCTCGTTCTTTTTACATGAGCCAGGACCTAGGGAGGGGCCTGGCCTGGGAACCCACACGCGTGTGCACAGCCCACTTTGAAGGATTTGCAGACATCTCCCCCCAGCCCGTGCACAGCCCAGGGCAATGTTGTCATTTCCTGTTCGCTTCCTTGTCTCCTTCTAGATGGTAAACTCCTCGAGGATCTTGTTCACTGCACCGCAGGGCCTGCAGCATCACATTTACCCAGCACGATAAATTCTAGCCTCGATAAATTAACAGAAAAGATGAAAATAAGCAGCTGAGCGTGGTGGTGCCTGCCTGTAATCTTAGCACTTGGGAGACTGAGGCAGGAGGATTACAAATTCAAAGCCAGCATGAACAGAGCGAGACCAACAAAAACAAAAACAAACAAAATGAAAAGTTCACATCCATGGCCACATCCTGTGCTGCTCTGGTAAGGGGAGGTCATGTACCCATAAATACAGGGGCATAAATTGAGCAGCAGTCTTACTACAGATTAGTGCATGATCACTGTTGACTCAACAAAAGAAACAGCTCGAGCCGTTGATGAGCACACAGGGGCCTGACCCAAAGGTCAGTTCACATTTCTAATCCTGTGAGCAAGGAAGGAAAAGCAAAACTGCAGATGTAGATCAGAGCTTCACCTTTCTGCTTAATGGCATGACATTCGTTGAGTACTGGGATAACACTTATTTTCTGTTCTACTCACGATGTAAAAGCTAAATGCACAGCTCACTTTCAAGTTTAGTCTGCGTTACTAGCATTTTCTCCATCACTTTTGTGTGCGTGTGTGGTACTAGGGATTAAACTCAAGGCCTTCACAGTGAGTTACATCTCCAGCCCTCATCTTATTTTTATTTTGAGATAGGGTCCTGCTAAAGTGCCAAGTTCCTTAGGCTGGGCTCAAACTTGTGATCCTTCTGCCTCAGCCTCCCAGAGTGCACTACCACGTCTGGCTTCCATCGCTTTCTTAAATCTAGAAAATCAACAAAACATTAAAACATTTGCCTGACTTGGAGCATTTGCCACTTTTTGTGGTGTAAATCCTCCCAGTCTGGCTGATTTCCAGGTACCAACATGACATTCCTCTCTGTAGAGATAAGAAGAGGTGGTCACCAGCCACTGCTCTGTGATATTTTGGGCACACAGGTACAAGAGACGTGAATAACCACGACAGCATAGATTACAGGAAAGTGGTCTAAAGCAGTTAGGGAGCGGTGAGTTTTGAATATTGATACGTTTTGCTTTTAATATGATCCATTTAATTGGGAATCAGTAGGACCTAATTGTTAACGTGGCTGTGTTTAACAACCGGTCCCAGAAATCCCCGAAGATTTAACAACCTGTTCTCACGAGCTGGCTTTACCATGCTGGGCAGCTTTCCCTCATTCTCCCACAGTCCTCTAGGATTGGCCTTATTTATGGTCCCTATTTTATAAACCAGGAAGCTGGGGCTTGAAGGCCACACAGCAAGGCTGAGCCCAGGGTGATCTGAGCCCAGGAAGATTTTAATCCTGCATCAGCTGCCTGGGTTGCACTGTGGTGTACAGAAAAGTGAACCACACAGGGGATTTGTTGTGTCAGCAGACAGTTAGCACCCTTCTCCACTAATCTAGTCTGGCCCCAATCACAGCCTCAGCATGTAAAATCCAGTAGAAAAAAAAAAGGTTGCAACAGAAGGCCTCCAAAAGAAGATGGCACAATGACAGAAAGCCTGTGACCAAGACAGGTGTGGTGGTGCACATCTGTAACCTGAGTACTCAGGAGGCTGAGGCAGGAAGATCACTGTCCACTGTATCGGGACACCTGCCCATCTGCTGCTAACACTAGAGTCCAAACCTCCAAACACTAAGTGTGGGCTGGGCCTCAGGCTCCTGGCTTCCACACTGGGAACACCAAGACCTGGTCATTCATTTGCTTAGGGAGGGAGTGGAGTGGGCAGCTACCTATGCACTGCAGAGAGAAAGTAGCATCCCTGGCCTCCACCTTCTCCACGTCAGTAGCATCCTTCCCCACCCCAAGTTAGGATGACCCAAAATGTCTCCAGGCTTTGCAAAATGTTCCCTGCAGTAGGACAGGAAGGGGGCAAAGTCAACTCAGTGGAGAAGCATCCCAGGAGAGGGGTGAGGGGGGGAGTCACAGTTTAGAGCTTGTTCACAGTGGACACAGACTGGGAAGGGGCCCGGAGACCTGGGCCCTGCACCTGGCCCTGGATGCTGGCTGAGCCAGGTGGCTTGACAAGGGCGGGGACAGCTGGCAAGACACACACAGACTCATCTACCAACTGAAAGCCCCGCGGTCCTGGCTTCCTCCAGATCAGAGGTCGGGAGAGCCACAGCCTCTTCCTGACCGGCTCGCACCACCTCATTCACCCCGACTTCCATGCAGATGTGGGGTCTGTGGTGCACCTGACACTGCCAGGTGCTTCGGACACACAGGAGGGCAGGAGGCCCTGCCCGCTGCCCCTGGTCCTTCACCCTTGCTGGGTCCCAAGAATGCTGGGTTTTGTCTGGTGTAACCAGATGTAAACATTAACCGGGGGATGGGAGGGCAGGAGTTGCAGCCTAGCTGGTGGCTACCTGGGACCAAGGAGAACATCCTGGACGCCTGGCTGATGCCGAAGGACCAGCAAGAGTTAGAGAAGAACACAGCAAAGCAGGTAGAAGGCAGGGCGCGATGGAGGATGCTCAGGGAAAACGGAGCATCGAGGGTGAATTCCTGAGCAGCTGTGACAAACTAGCTCAGCTCAAATGGTTTCACGCAGTGTGCATTTTTTGTCTCATATTTTTTTAAGCTCAGAAATCCACACTCTGTGCATGTTCCCCACTGTAACTGGTTTCCTGGAGGACATCAATTCATAGCCACTGGGGAAGAGGTTGTAAAGTAGCAGTAAGCCCCATGAATTGTCTTTTACTGTGTGCCAGAAACCCAGTTCATACCAGAGTAAGGGGAGGGGAGATAATCTACCATCTTGTATCAGAAAAGTTCTCAGGTGGGCCAGCTTTGGCTTCAGGGATACAAAAATCCAGGAGTCCACACGATGTAGTCAGCTGTCCATCTTCCCCTACAAACAACCCTCAGATAAAATTTCTACCACAGAGCAAGAGGATCGTCCCAAACCCTAAGCTCCTCCTCCTTCCACTCAGCAGCCCCCTCCCCCAGCAAAGAGCCTGGTTGCCCTGCAACTTTGGTGGAAAGTGCCGGGAAGGGTTCTGATTGGTCAGTTCATTCCTAAATTTTTATTCCTAAGCCAATCACTGCATCAGAGGGGTAGCTGAGTAATTTGATTGGCATATTCGGAGCCAAGGGCCCGCCCCCGGAGGAGGGATGTGGGGTATTGGAAATCCCAGAAACAGATCCTCTGGAGGAGAGATGCTGCGCCCACGGAAACACGGGGGTCCATTGGCTACTGGCTGAGCCTCCCTCCCCAGCTTCACCTCCACATGTGTCCTTCTAGTAAACTCTAGTAGGCATCTGAGAAGCGAACCTTTCTGTCACCAAGGTCACAGGAGTGACTAGCTTGGAGTGGCATGGCCCCATCCTCTCCTTAGTGCCTGTAGACTTCTTGGCAAAAGCAGCCATCCTGAGTCTAGCGTCACTTCCGGGCATGCTCTCTCACACAAGTAAAAGTGCTTTCAAATGTGCAATCCCACCAGGCATGGTGGCCCACACCTGTAATCCTGGATCTCAGGAGGCTGAGGCAGGAGGAGTGCTACGAGTTCGAGGCCAGCCTGAAGTACACAGTAAGATCCTATCTCAAACGTACACAAAGAAGGTACGATCCTAACCCACAATAAATGCTTGATGGAATAAAGAGAACGTCCCTGAAGAGCGTCACTTAAATCCCAACACATCAGGCCCAGTGATAAACATGGATCTGCAAAGCTCTGCTCTGTTCTGGGCAGGGTTGAGGGACAGGATGAGAAAGTATTCATTAAAAGAAAAAATAAAAACACATATTCTGTGCACAGTGAGTGCCCAGCAGATGCCTTTTGGAGGGATTTAGACTTTGTTTTTTGTAGGGGGGATTGATCTCTGGTCCTTGCACTTGCAAGGCAGGCAGCAGAACCTCTGAGCTAAATCCCCAGCTAGGATTTTAGCAAATACAACCAAAATAATTCCTCCCATCACTGCAGAGTACTTGAGGGCTCAGAGCAGGGCTCCCGGAGCTCTCCCTATCCCCACCCTGCCCCACTGTCCCCCTGCAGATAGGCCCAGCTGCTAGACCTGTTTTGCTCTAAGTGGAATCCGGCTGCCCCAGCCCCTGTGATTCCTGACTCAGGCTCAGAAAGAAACCCACTGTGGTTATCAGCCTGGGGATGGGCAGGCAGGGCGCTGGTACGGCCTTGTCCCCACGCAGGGCCGCAGGGAGAGACAGGGCTGGGCTCGGGCTAGAGAGTCCGGTCCCCTCTTCCTGTCTGCCCCGCCTGCCCTGCCGCAGAGGGCACAGGGCTTCTGAGGAAGAGCACAGGCAGAGGGGACCGAGTCGCCGACCCCGCAGGGCCATCTAGTGCCAGCAGCAGGTTCTCAGGGGTCAGCAGGGCCCAGCCCAGCCCCGTGGCACTGTCCCCACCTGGCCCCAAGCCTCAGGGCTCACACTGCTCAGTGGACAGGTGTCCTACTGGTCAGAGGCTGTGACCTTTGAAAGGTCAGAGCACCGGCAACCTGGCCTCTGGCGTCCACAGCGGGGCTGGCGGAGGCCTCTGGGAAGGGGGCTCGCACTGGCCTGGTCCCGGGGCCTGGGCAGCCGCCTGACTTCCCAGAGTTGCAGGGAACTTCCAGGGAACCAAGACCTCCACACCAGGCACGCCGCCGCCGAAATTCCTTGGAAAATTCTTCGGGATTTTTCTTCCCTGGTGTCTATTTATAGATGGGGAAATATGCGTGGAGAAAGGACTGGAAGGAAATACACAATGTTTTAGTGTTTGTTTTCTTCTTTTCCTTATTCATATTGGTTTGCCAAAAATTATGATTTTGAGATAAGAAAAAAAGATATCTTTAAAATATGATTAATCTTGATGTCAGTCAATCACACTCATTACAGAAAGCAGAAAGAACACTTTGCCCTGTTTTTCCACGTTTCTCCCATGCAGTCTCTTGGGCAGAGATTGCTGTTACTGTTGTTGCCGGCGGTGGTTCAGTGTATTGCACAGAATTACAAAACACTCTCGGACCACAGGGTCATCAAAAACATTTGTAAAATCTCCACCTAGCTGGTCATGGTGGTGCACGCCTGTAATCCCAGCACTCAGAAGGCTGAGGCAGGAGGATTGCCAATGAATTCAAGACCAGCCTGAACTACAAAGAGACACCCTGTCTCAAAAAAACAACAAAATGTCTATCTAATATTTATCTGGGAGAGAACATTATTTGCTTAATTATCCTCCCATTTTAGGATGCTTGGGTACTGTCATTTCTAGTTTTTTGCTATCATAAATAACACTGCCGCGAACATCTTCATATGGAATATCCTTTCCGTTTTGAGATTAAAGTTCTCACCTTTCCAGATGTGGGATTACAGCATGGAAGGTTGCCATACACTAAGCAATAGAGTGAACCTGAACCCAAGTGATGGTTTGAATGTCCCCTCCGAATTTTTTATTGAATTTTTTTGTTTTACTTTTTTGCTTTTTGAGATGGAGTCTTGCTATGTAGTTCAGACTGGCCTTAACTGTATAGCCCAGGCTGGCCTCGAACTTATGGTGATCCTCCTGCCTCAGCCTCTCTAGTGCTGGGACACCAGGCATTTAAATTGAAATTGAAATTTAATATTTAAATTTAACTGCCACTAGGACAGCATCCAGGCGGGACCCAAGACGGGATCAAGTCACAGGGCAGAGCCCCCACAGTAGTTTAACACTGTGGCCCCAGAAGTGACGGACTTCGCTGTCTCTGGACAGCTGATTCAAGGGCAGTCTGGGTCACCCTCTGTCTCTCGAACTCTCTCCTCTGACTTCTGCCCTGGGTGACAAAGCACCAGCACCCCACCGGGTGCCCTGCCCTGCTCCTCGACTTTGCTGCCTCCAGAACCACAAGCCAAGCCAGCTCCTATTGTTCAGAGCCACCCAGGGGGCAGATTCCGTGATAGCCGCAGAAAATGGACTAAGACACAGTGAGACTCCTTCAGCATCCTCTTCTCTAATCCTGCCTCCTGTTCTTCCTTAGAAGAAAAACAGGAACGAGGCTTCTCTGGAGCGAGGCAGGGTGGCTCTCTCCCCCTGCCTCCCGTTTTCCTGCACAGAGCACAGCACCGTGTCCCAGCCCTGGATGGGTGACATCCTGACGGGACAGCCGGACACTGCCGGGCTGATGCATCCAGCCTGGAACAAAGAGGGAACCACACACAAGCACACATGTGCGTGCCTTTGCACACTCACATGCCAGCCACACGCTCACACTTGCACACTCACACTCAAACCTCCGGGTGCTCAGAGCAGCCCACGCCAAAGAGTGTGGTCAGCTTGGAGAAGGCAAGGACCTGGGGTAGCCGCTGTCGGGGCCTGGACAGCCACTTCCCCTTGGCTGCTCACGCCAGGTGCCCCCGCTGCCCTCTGTGGATGTCGGGGGCCGTCTTGCTTAGGGACAGAAGCTGCCAAGAAAAGACCCAATTCCAAAGCCCAGCTCTACCCACTGCTACCTCCTATGAAACAGGACCCCAAGCCTCAGTTTCCCCGTGGGTAGCTGCAGCACCACAGAACAAAGGTGGTCGAATGACATCATGCACGCTTGGGGCTGAGTGTAAGTGCTGTGCAGGTCCCCAGCCCATAAATGTCCCTGATGTCACAGCTGGAGTGTCACATCACAGTCACTGGCTGCCCGATGCCTGGCTGGGCCTCTTGGGCCTCCAGAGTTGATGGAGTTTATTCTTGCTCCCCGTTGCCTGTACACAATTCCATCTACAGACACAACTGTCCCTGCCCCGCCCTGCCCCACACCCACCCTTGTGGCCTCCAGCACAGCCTCAAGGCCCTGGGGTCGCAGAGTGACCTGTCTTGCTCTCTGCACCCCACAGGCCAGGCCTCACCCAACTTCCGGCCTAGCACAGACACAGCCGAACACTTGTCCCCAGCCCTGGGCAGCCTCCTAGGACCCTCAGCACTCCCCACTCCCGCCATGGCTTTGACCAGTGTCACATCTCTGCTGCTGGAATTGCTCCCTGGCTTTTCCTGTCTTCCCACACGCACCAGCCTGGAGGCCCCATCTCACTGCCCTCGTTCCCCGCTGCCATCATCTGACGCTCACCACACACCACCCCCTGAGTAGACCAAGCCAGGGCCCCTATGAGCTCAGCATCCCACCCCTTCCTTTGGCTGACAGCAGCACAGAAACTGATTCCCAGGGAGCCAGGAGGATGCAGGATGGGCAGGGATGCGGGCACCCCTGGGAAGGCCGTACCCTGGCCACGGCGCTCAGACTCTTCCTACAGAGGCAGCACGCGAGTGAGTTTCATTCTGCCAAGGACGGCTCGCCTTGGTCGGACCGACAGTGAATCCGGTGCCATGGGTGAGAAGGACAAATGTAATCCACTCTGCTTTGTACACACTGGGAAGAGGCAGGCAAGTCTGGGGCCAGACTGACTTGAGCTGGAGGCCCAGCTGTGTGACCTTGGACAAGTTCTCAGCTCCTCTGAGCCTCACCTGCCCCCTCAGGAAGGAGAGTATCAGAGTGCTCACCTCCAGGTGTGGAGAACGGATCGAACGCCCGCGTGTGAAGCCAGGCCAAGGTGGGCACTCAGGAGCTCTCGGGAAGAAGCCCCAGGTTTGGAGTTGTCTCGGCTGCCCTGAGGTAAAGCCAGCAGCTTAAGGGGAGCGCTGTCCCAGGACCCAGCTCCCCAAGCTATTCTGAGGAGGAGGAACCAGCCTCTCCCAGTCCCCAGGTCAATGGCAGGTCAGTTCCTCCTCCTGGAGCTGGGCTGTAACTTGTGCACAGCCCTCGGCTGCTGCCACTGGGTAGACAGTGGTGACTCCTGCACCGCTGTGGGAATTGAACCCTGGGACATCCCCAGGCTTTTCATTGTTAGGCTTTGATGCAGGGTCTAAATTGCTAAATTGCCCAGGGTGGGCTCGAACTTGTGACCCTCCTGCTTCAGCCTCCCAGAATGTACCAACACACCCACCTAGGCTTTCTAATCTTGCAGAGGGAGAGAGCTCCCAACCTCAGCTGCCAGGGCTCTCTGGTCCTCTGCCTTCCAAGGAGGCGTCTCCCTTCTTCCTGTCTTCGGTTTCTCTGAGGAGTAAGCGTGTGGGCGGACAGACGTCATGGCACAGGCTGAAGCAGGCTGGGGCTGCTGGCGGTGGTAGAACAACCCTGTTTTCATTTCTTACCTGTGCCTTTGCCTGGCAGAATTAGATATGGAAGAGCCAGCCCCCAGCATGCCCCCAAAGGACGTGTTTTTATATGCTGAATACCTTGAGATATAACCAACCAACAATAAGCTGCACCCAAGCTTTAACACCTCAAGTTTTAACAGACGTAAACAGCTGTGAAACCACCACAAAACTGAAGCTGTTTCATTGGCTTCCTTATGGGTGACCTATTTAGGTTATTCATGGCTTTCTTAGTGGCAAGCAGCAGGAGTTCAACACACATTTAGGCAAAGAAAAGAATATTGATTTGTGTAACTGGAAAATTCAGGAATATACCAGCTTCAGGTGTGGCTGGATCCAGGGGATCAAATGATGTTATGACTGCTCCTGCTTCCTTTCTTGTAAATAAATTCTCTCCCCATAGCTGGTATCCTCCTCCTATCTATATTTCAATGCAAAAGGAAAGAAACAGCCTTCTCCGAAAGCTCTAAGAATCGGAAGGGGTAAGAATCTAGCACACAGCTTGAAAGCAGCCAAGGTGGGAGATATTCACCCCACAGAAATTGACAAAAGCTATAAAGCAGGGCTTCCCCACCCCACCCCCAGAGCCAGCTGTGAAACCCACACACCCACACACACACACACAAACACACACACCTCTCAGCCACCCTCCCCACACGCGCA
>NW_022900935.1:40260310-40298525 GCF_012274545.1 Fukomys damarensis | reverse complement strand
CACACACACACACACACACACACACACACACACACACACCTCTGAGTCACCCTACCTAAACCAGTGAACTGGGGAGAGAGGTTCTCTTACCAAAAGAGTGGGTGCAGGTGGCCAGACGGAAGCAAGACAGGAGCCTGCTCTACTACTTGTGAAGCTGTTGGGTGATCCCAACACCCCAAGAAAGGGATCCCCCAGGCCGTTCCCTCTACCCCCGGGGAGACGCTGACTGACCAAGGTTGTTCCCTGTCTTAGTCACTTGTCCATCTCTGGGACAGGATTACCCGACAGCCACAAGTTAAAGGAAGATATGTTTATTTTTGGCTTGCATTTTCAGCCCAGGGTCAGCAGGATCCAGGGCACAGGGGCCTGGCGGGGGGGGGGAAAGGTACTCGATGCATGGCAGCCAGGAAGCCGAGAGTGAAGGGACCGGCAGGGATAAGGATGCTCCCTTCCAGGCCACCCCCCAGGGACTACCTCCTAATGGGACATTCAGCTATGAACTCATTCAAAGCCCCACATGGAGCCAGATGCGATGGCACATACCTGTAATTGCAGCACTCAGGAGGCTGAGGCAGGAGGATTGCCACAAGTTTGAGGCCAGCCTGGACTACAGAGTGAGACCCTGCCTAAAAAAACAAACAAATAAACAAAAAACCCACGTCTGACCACAATGAGGCTTTGGGGGGACATCTAGATCTAAACCATAATATGGAGTCTTCCAGAAGGGCCAGGCTTTACTCCTGCACCCCACCCCCTCCTCCTGCATCACATTTGACAGAAAATTAAAGAACTTCCCAAGCCGGGCTGCTTTCCACAAAGCCTTTCCGGCAACTAACCTCGTGCTTTTCAGCTTTCTCAGCCACTTTCAAACAACCCCAATGTTAGGAAAAAGGAAAAGAAGAAGCAAAGATCTGAGCTCAGTGGGACAGGTTTATTGCAGAACAAAGCTGAGCAGGGACCTAGCCACTCTGGGACAGCCTGGAGCCTTTGGCGGGCCATGGGGAGGGCAGTTGAGTGACAGGAGGTCGCAGCTCCCTGCTAAGAGCACTCACAGGAGTGGTGGCCCGAGAAGGAGGCTCGGGGAACAGTGGCTACTGTCAGAGCAGATCTGATGGAGCTGTGAGTCCCGAGGGCAGTTGCGCCAGGAAGGGGTGGTTTAGCGGGGTCTCTGATCAGGATGGTGGCGGTGGGATTCCATCACCCTCCAAGCAGCCCAGGATTGAGGGCTGCGGCTAGACTGGAGGTTAAATAAATAAATGCCATTCCTCCACCGACACTCTAGGAATGAGAGGTTTTCTAAGGCAAATTCCCAAGCTGTACGCTCCAGAAAAATTGCTGCCCCAAATTGCTGGGTTCCAACCCAGTGTCCTGCATTTCCAAAGATATCTGGGTTGTTTTCAGCTGAGCTCTGCACAGAATGCCCCAAACAGTGGGGATGCGGGTGGCCAGGCCTCTGCAGCCGACTAAGCAGGCCCTGGGCCCCTCTTGGGAGATGGGGGGTGCTGCTCTGGCTGCTCAGAGGGGGCTGGGAGGTGTCCCTCTCCATCTCACTGCCCGGCCAGATAGCAGCTGCTTTCCTTCTCCTGTCTTGAAGGTAGGCAAGGAGTTAAAGGGAAAAACAAATAACCTTGTGCTGGGACAAATAACACTCTGCCCATGAAAAGGAAGTGGAGCCCCAGAGCTAGAAGAGTTTTTGTTCCTTTTCTCCCAAGAGCCATCAGTCCCTGTGTAGAAACTCTAGACCAAGAGCTCTCAAAGTGTCCCTTGCTGCTCACTCAATGTACCAGCTGTGCAGGTGATGAGTTTCGCCCAGTGAAGCAGAGCAGCTTCCTCATCTAGTGCCTCCCTGCAAGATAGGGGACCTCTGTCACCCTAGGTCCCAGACTGAGTCTACAGAGCAGAAGTGCCTGCTGACCAGCTGGGACAGCTGAAAAAAGAAATAAGCTTTTGTGGGAATCATGAATATTAGTTGTAAGTATTGTTAACTTTAGTAACTCCATGTTTGTTAAGTTTCTCCAGTTTAGCAGGTGGTGCATTTCCTTTGTGGAATTCCTGAAAGTTGCAGTTTCTTGTCTCTGACCTTCAGATGTGCGGTTGTCTGGGTTACTACTACCCATGGTGGGTTGTTTTTGTTGAGCCTGTTTGCTCTTTTCCTGTGTGAACTTTCATTTACTATGGTAACCCCATCCCATAATAGTTTGTGTGGTTTTGTTTTTTTTTTGCTTTAAAAGGCTGATGCTTGCTGGCAATAAACGTCGCCTTGATCAGACTCTTGTCTTGGCGTCCTTCCTTTCTCTCTGCCCCATCTCCACCCCACTGCTCTTTCAGGTTTGAGACACTGCTGGACAGTGCTCTGCGTCGCCGGCTCGCGACAAGCTTTTGTCATGTCTAGCTGCTGAGCCCCCTGGGGCTGTTTGTTACTGCAGCGTTACCTGGAATAGCCTGACTGACCCAGCTCAAGGCCACTCTGGGGTGCTTTGCCGTATGATCTCCAGCATGGAGGCGATGAATTCAACACTTCCTTCCCCTCTGGCCAACAGCCTTTACCCAAAAGAGTGCTCCTCAGCTGACAGCCAGACACCCCAAGATTTAGGGGGCATTTCCAAAGCTTGGATTGGGGCTGAGGCCCACTTTTGTGTTCCTGCAGCACATGAGCACAGGGCTAAGCATGGTCCTGGCTCCCACGCCAAGACACTGAATGTGACATGAGGCGCTGTCGTGGGAGATCCCCCATGAAGCGGTCACTGCAAAAGGCTGAATTCCTGCTTTAAAGATGAGAGCTTTGGACTTCAGAAGGACTAAATCCAAGGCCACACAGCTAACTCAAGGGTTCAAATCCAGTCTGCATGTTTTGCCACAATACCAATATTCTCAAAAGGAAAGGTAAGTTCCACCACTTAGGAGGCTGAGGCAGGAGAGCTGCAAGTTTAAGGCCAATCTGGGCTGCAGAGCAAGTTCAAGTCCAGTGTGGATTACACAGTGAGACCCTATCTCTAAAACCCTCAAAGGCAAACCCACACGCCAGCCCAGGCCTGGGAGTCTGCATTGTGTGAGCTCCTTGGAATATTTACGTTAAGTTTGAGAACCTCACTCCATGCTGTCATTCATCTATTCCAGAGAGGGAGACACAGCCCCGCGCCCCAGCAGCAGGGCTGGCGGATGCAGGAGCATCATCTCCCCACCTAAGTAACACAGGCAGAAATGTCTCCCCTGCTGGGTTGCTGACATCCTCTCCCCAGAGCCAGCTCTTCGGCTTCATATACAAGTAGTCCTAGGACCTTGAGGATGCTTGGGTCAGGCTCTTGCACCCAGGGACAATCACTTAGAAGAGGCCACTCTGCAAGAGCGAGGGTTTCAGGGAAACAGTGAATCAGGACTCCCAGCCTGGATGGAAAACAGTGAATCCAAACTGGAGGCTGCAGTGGTTGCCATCCTGGGCCCCAGGGAGAAGCCAACGTCCAGGGTGAGAACTGGGCTGTGGTGGAGGGCCCCAAGGAGGCAGAAAGAGAGGCAGCTGGGGAGCTGGCTACAAACTCTCATGCCAGAGAGCTTGTGATCTGTGCACACTTCCATAATCCCCTGGGGCCTCAGTTTTCTCATCCACACAGAGGGGCTAAGAACAGAGCCTACCAGGAAGCAGGTTGCTGTAAGACTCAAAGACATCCGTGCACAGAACAGTCAACAGGCACTGAGCCTTTATTGAGTGCTAAGAACTTTACACATATTAACTCGTCTCTTCTGTGTGGTCATTATTGTACCCATCTTATAAGTAAGGAAGAAAGGCATGGAGTGGGGAAGTAACTCCAGCTTGGAGCGTTTCAGGAAATTTCTGACCTGGCAGGTTTCTGTGTACATGATCAGTCAGAGCTGGAGGGAGCCAGGAGCAGAGGTTTCCTGTCAGCCCAGCTTTTGTCTCTCACTGGAGCCCGAGACAGACAAACCACAGCCACAGATTCGACCAGCTGTGGAAGCACTGAACAGGAAACCCAGAACATCTGGCACTCTGCTTCCTCTGTAAGCTGTGTGAGCCCGGGTGCACGCGCGTGTGTGGCTGCCTGTGTACATACATGTCTGTTTTTTCTCCCGCTGTGGGTTAGCGGGGCTCGGAAGCAGACAGGGTTAGAAACCACAGACCTTGTGGTGACAGGGAAGCCAGACACTGGCTCCCCACCCTGTCCAGCACATCGCCACGCCCCAGACAGTGAGCCAGGCGGGATCTGACCCAGTCTCCCAGGCCACCCTCCAACACCTGGCTGCGGAGAGCTCCAAGTCACCATACAATTGGAGGAAGGGAGTTCTTTTCCTTTTGGACTTAGGTGGTTTCAGAGGAGCTGTCTGGGGATGAGGTGGGAGGCCACTGCTTAAATATAACTTGGCCTCCAAGTGCAGACCCACAAAAAGCAACGTCTGGATGAAAGCTGCTTTTACAACAATTTGAGGAGAATCTGTGGGTGACCACCCCGGCTGCAGGCTGGCCAGGGGGCTGTTTTCCCACTAATCCTGGTGTCCTCAGCGTTCGTTGGGTTTGCTTTGGTTTTGCTTTTCTCTCAGTCTTCTAAAGGGAGGAAATATAAGGAAGTGGAAAGCAAAAACTCTCAGAGCCTTAGCCTGAGGCTTAACTCTCATATCCTTAGAGGGGAGACACTGTGTCCACTTTTAAGAATCATGAAGTTGATGCGGGGGCGGGTGTAAAACTCACCTAAGATCTTTCTTACAGCAAGTAAGAAGCTGGGTTCCTTGCCTGCCTGGCAAGCACAAGGTCCTGAGTTTGATTTTTTTTTTTTTTTTTTTTGAGATAGGGTCTCACTATGTAGAGACTACCTGGAACTCACTATGTAGCACAGGCTGGTCTCAAACTCACACCGTCCTGCCTCAGCCTCCCAAGTGCTAGGATTACACGCGTGCGACACCACACCCGGCTGAGTTCATTTTTGATACAGGGTGGGGTGGGGGTAGCAGGGCCAAGGTTCAAATTGATCCCCAGCCTCCTGCTAGATCCTACGCCCCATTTCATTTCTCCAGTGAAAAGGAATTAATTGGGCCCAGCACAAGGTTGGTGCTCTGTAAACTTCTTCAACTAATGGCCGGTGCTGTCTGCAGCTGATGGCAGTGACCCGGCCATCCCCACTGCTGCTACCCAGGCATCCAAACCGCGCCCAGCACGAGTACGGACTGGTTGTTCACTTCATGTCAGTGAAGGAATAACTGAGGCTAAGGAATTCTGTGTTTGAGAACAACGACACACACTTCATTTTCCCCTGAGTCATTTATTTAGCAAGGCCGACTGGATCCTGGCTAAAAATAAGCCCCACAAGCAATAACAAAAGTCGCCGATCCTAGCGCGTAAAACCTGAAATCCTTGAGCTGGAACTGAGCTTCAGGGCCTTGCTCAAGAACCAGCGCTGAAGAGCAACTCCGTAGGCGTGCAGGGCTGGGAAGGAGAAGGCTTGAAAGTAGCAGCTTGCTGGCCACAGCAATTTGTGAGTTCAACAGCATGTTCAGACTGGAGAGCGGCACTGTGGAAACAACAGGGAACGCAGGGCATGGAAGAAACAGGATGATGTGGACAAATCGTCTGCGCGACGGAGAAAGCCAGACAGAAACTGCAGCATCGCCTGATTCTCTGGCTAAGGTTCAAAGCACAAAGCGAGGCAAGCCGACCTCATATTCATCCGCAGGGAGTAAACGTGTTCTCCCAAGACTAGGAGTTGAAGAGCATGCGCAGTATCTGCTATCGCGCCCCTTTTCATACCTGCCAGTCTGCGGGGTCCCATCTACTAAGACAGGGCGTACGTCACGCAAGCGCCGAGGGTGCGTGATGTCATCCCGCAGCGCCTCCGCAGACCCAAATCCCAGCGACGACAGAGGAGTTGCTGTGGAGACCGGGCGTCGAGCCCCGCCCCCGAGATAGGATTGGCGAAAAACTAGTCAGCTGATGCTGGCAGCAGTTCAAACGCGCGCGCGGTAAGCCCTCGGGGCGTCGCTCTTGGTGCAGGTTTCCTTGGCAACCTGGACTCCCTCTGGCCTCAGGGAATAAGTGATTCCTAGGAACTCCATAGCCCTGCCCAAAGCCCAAAAGTCAATATCGGATAATTCAGTTAAAATAAAAATGTAAACTGCCCTAAACCGGAGTCTAAGACAGGAGGCCCCAGTGTGACTTAAAAGTATCGCTTAAATTGCTTCACGTAGGAAGATCAGTACACTAGGGCCAGGGGTAATATAACCTTTTTGAGTTTCAGTTTCTTCATGATGGGAGGTCTTCCCCATTATTACATGAGTTCTAGGGAGAAAGCGCAGGTGGGGGGGGGTGTCCCAAAACGCTGAGCAAAGATGCCCAACAGTGACGGAGGCCAGGAAGGGAGCTTCCATCGGGATGGCCATGCTGAGAAGGACAGACAAAGAGATTAGCTTGTATTGATAACTACCAAATAATACATTGCCTGACACAAACATGATAATGATTAATGGAGTTTTTGAAATATTTTGGAAGGGGGTGGGTGGGTATGTGGGATAGACAGTCTTGGTCTAGCCCTGGTCTGGTTGACCCTTACCCCAGGACTGGTTCTGGCTCTGACCTCAGGTCTAGGACGATGACTAGAGACTTCAGGGAATCTAGAACAGCTCACTCTAAAAGCTGGCAATTGGATATTCCTGCGAATCTTGAAAATGCCTTAGTTACTCTTATCTTCAGCCTCGAAGGGAGGATGAGATCGGAGAGGTAAATTTTGGGTGAATAAGTCCTGTTTTACCAGTTTTTAGGTAGAAACGTCTTAAGTGACTAACATGCCCGGGGCAGAGCTGAGCAGGGATCTGGCCCAAAGTTTAAAGGCCATAAAACAAAGGCAGAGATGCCAGAGTTTAGCCTGCTTCTCATTAGCGGCTGGTCATCTGCAGGATCAGCGTTTAAGTCATTGTACCATCAGCATATCAATATGTTGTTTTTCCCTTCTTAAATAAAATTTTTCTAGGCTGGGGATTTAGCTCAGTGGTTCCACCGCCTGCCTTGCATGGGCAAGGTCCCAAGTTCAGTTCCCGGTATTAAAGAAAAAGAGAAAGAAAAAAACTTCCATCCCCCCCCAAATATCTCTTTTTGAAAGAGGGTCCATCTTTGTTGTCTAGCGGGGTCCCCCCTGGCTGCTGAGCCCTCCCCTGGCATACATGGTCTCTTTCTAGTCCTCCTTGCTCAATCAACGACATCTGATACAGTTTCTCACCCTCCGCTTGTGAAACTTTCTTCACTTGGCTTTTGGACTCAACCACACTTGCTTTTCCCCCATCCCTGGCCAGTCCTCTTATCTGTTAGTTCCACTTCTTTCCCAGACTTCTGAATGCTGCCCTCGCTTCTTGGATTTTTTCTCTTTTCACTTATTCTCCTGATGCTGTCATCCAGTGTCATGGCTGTAATGACCATCTGTAAGCTGATGACTTTACTGCCCGTCTGCAAGCTTCCTCGCCTCCGAGAGTGGCTCTGAGGTAGATTAGGCTGGAGCAAAGTTGACAAACAGTTGGGCAAGGTACATCAAAGGTCATAAAGCCCCAGAGGATGTGGGCAGACCACAGGGTCAGGCTGACTCTGCAGGCCACATTGCACACAGAACCAATCAGAAAAGTGCTATTTTCAATTCTTCATTTACATCTAGGGAGAAATCAGCAGAGTCGTGGATAGGGCAGTTTAAATCTCGTGCCAGGCCAAGTAAGGTTTCGATAGAGCATTATTTGCAGAAGGGGGAAGCCAACGCAGGAAATCCAGATGCAAAAGACCCCTTCCCTTAACCTCAGGGCTGTCGGGAGCCTGCTCACCAGTCCGCTCTCGCTCTGCACAGTGAACTTCTTTTCCACCTTCGATAAATGACATCCTCGCTACCTTTCTGGTGTGTCTTGTCCAAGTCTTTGTTCAGGACACCAAGAACCTGGAAAGAATTTCCCCAGGACCCACTTCCATCCTGGCTTCTCAGCTCCAAGCCTCAGCCCACGTCCAATCTGACAGCCAATCCTGTTGGCTTTTTCTTCATAAAACATCCACAACTGGGGACTAAGGGGACAGCTCTGCAGCAGGGTGCTTGCAGAGCATGCCCAGTACTCTGGGTTCAACCCCCAGCAATGCCATATATATTGTAATGGTTTCCAACCGGTCCCCCTGCTCCCACACTTTTACCCTTCTCGCCCTCAGTCTGTGTTCATAGAACAGCCTCGGTAATTCTATTACAAGGCATGTGGTCCCTCTGCATAAAACCCTCCAAAGGCTCCCATCTCACTCACAGTAAGAGGCAGAATTTCACAATGGCCAGAAATGTTCCCCACAACCAGGTTCTGAGAACCTCACTGGGCCTCTCCTGACTCCTCTGACTCCAGCCACACTGGCCACCGGCCAGGCTGGTGTCTGCCCCCAGGACACTGAACTTCCTTCTAGTTCTGCCTGGATCTCCTCCTCTCTTGTCTCAGAGGCTCCTTCCTTAACCTCCTCCGGGGCTTGGCTCTGGGACTGCAGTGTATACACAGCCTGTGACTGAGTGAAAGGGGGCTCTGCAGGGCCTCACTGTGTGTTACACATGTCGTTTCTATACACATATTACTGCCTTAGCTGACATGATGTCCTCTCTGCAGGAAGGCAGGAGTTTGTGTGTCTGTCATCGCTGTGTCCCCAGCTTCCTCACAGAGCCTGGCGCATGGCAGGTGCTACCTCACGGTCAGTGGAGAAAATACGGAAGGGCTGGAGCTTTAGAAGCTTACGTTCCAGCCCTCTTTGCTTTAGGACTTTAAGATTATTGCTTAGCCTTCCCGAGCCTCAGTTTCCTCATTTTAACATGGGAGACATTGCACCCCGGCCTTGCACTCGGCAGCCCTGAGGTCTCCCTGCATGGCCAGCAGTGCCGCACCAGCAGCAGGAACCACAGGGAGAACCTGGGTCTCCTCGTTCCCCCAGGCTGTGCACCAAGGACAGGGTGAGGACGCAGCCATGGAGTTACCTGGGGAAATGGGTGCTCACAACTGGGACACATGGGGAGTGGCTGGGGTGGGTGGTGCTTCCCTGAGACTGGGGTGTGTGTGTGTGTGTGTGTGTGTGTGTGTGTGTGTGTGTGTGTGTGTGTGACTTCCTGGTGCAGACTGGTGACCACGACAGCTGACTAGGGAGATGATTTTACAGCTCTGGGGCTGAAGTCCTGGATCAAAGGGGAGCAGTTTGGGTTCCTGCTGAGGCCTTGCCCTTCCATTTGCAGACAGCCGCCTTCCTGCTGGGAGCGTGTGTGGCCCTTCCTGGAGTGTGTCTCACTACGACCTCATCTCCTATAACAACAGGAGTCAGACAGGACGGGACTCTAACGACAGCCATTTTGTTTTATTTATTTATTTTTTGAGACCGTGTCTTGCTGCTTTGCCCAGGCTTGTTAAACTCCCAGCCTCAAGTAAGTCATCCTCCAGAGTAGCTGGGATACAAGTGTGTGCAACCTTAGCAGGCTTAAAGTATAATTACCTTGTTAAAGATGCTATCTCCAGCCAGGGAAGGTGCACACCTGTAATTTCAGAACTCTGGGAGGCTGAGGAAGGAGGATCACAAGTTCAAGCCCACCCTGGAAACTTAGCAATTTAGTGAGATGCTGTCTCAAAAAATTTTTAAAGGGCAGGTGTAGCTCAGTGCGAAAGCACTGAGGTTCAATTCCCAGTATGGGGAGTACAGGGTTGGGGTGCTACCTTCAGAAACATTCACTTTTCAACATACTAAGGATTCTCCCACATATGAATGTGCAGGAGAAGGAGCACAGTTCAGTTTATAACATTAATTTAGATCCAAAGGATGCATTGGAAAATGAGAAGGGACAAAGCGCACTTTCCAGGCAGAAGGAAGAATGTGAGCAGGAATCCTGAGGCTTGAAGGATTTGACGAGTTACAGGAAATGTCAGGAGCCACACGGGGGATTGGGTGGACAGCAGTCCCTCTGGGCCTGGAGGCCATCTGGGGCTGATCTGAGGACTGGTGTGGCAGGAGGTGTCTTCTGAAAAGATGACTTTGAGCCAGGCATGGTGGTCACACCTGTAATCCCAGCACTTAGGAGGCTGAGGCAGGAGGATCACCAAAAGTTCAAGGTCAGCCTAGGCTACCTAGTGAGATCCTGTCTAAAAAAAAAAAAAAAGGAAAAGAAAAGAAAAGAGAAAACCACATGACACAATCCATGTCTGTCTCTTTTGAGTGAGGGTTCCTTAAAGGATTCCCAGTGGATAATTTTCATAAGGGCCACCTGTTGTGGCCTGAATGAAGAAGAAGCCAGGTAAGGCATAATAAACTGCAGTGATCAGAAGCTGTAAGAGAATGCTAGGCACACGCCGCCAAAATTACCAACTGCTCCCTATTTGGTGGCGTCAGATGTAATACAGTTTAGACAAACGTGGGTGTCGGCAGAGGAGTGAACCACTCAGCCCAGGGCCTGTCTTTTGAAAGCCAAACCCAGCGCCTGTGAGTCGGGAGAAGTGACATTCGTCCTTTGTTTCTCCTTCCGGTTCAGCTTCAAGGTTCCCTTCGGTTACCCCTGGGACACAGATACCTAGAACTCCTGAAGGACCAGGGAAGCCGGTAAGGTGAGGGGCTCACAAGAACGCAATTTGCAGCCATCCCAAGGCCTCGCCTGCCGTTCCTGGGATGCGGCCTGGATGGAACAGGATGTGGGCTCCACCGTGAGGGGCAGCTCTATCTGCCATGGTTTGAATGCAGCAGAGCTGTGGCGCCTCTCCGTGTGCGGAGGAGTAGCCCGCGTATTTCATCCCGAAGCACGAAGAACTCTGACTGTCCTTCTTCACCCCTTGACAGAGGAATGTACAAGCCGCCCACCCTGAATTCAGACCGAGCTGGCTCTAAGAATCTGCTTTGCAAGACTAGGCCAAATCTATCTCCCCTAAGTCCTGGTCTTGCAAGACACAGTCCTGCTCTGGGCAGTCTGACCATCAGCAGCCACACAGACCCCGATTCCTCCTCTTTCGGGTGCCAAACACTTCACGGTAGCTACGTGGTTCCCTCCTGAGGCTCCCGGGTCTTCTGTTCCCATAGTGTGAACACCCCCTCCCCCAAAGGAGTGGATTTCTCCCCGCTCCTTACAGTGCTTTTTATGAATATCCTTGTGCATAAATCTTTTCATACTTGTTTTTGGATACATTTCTATAAATGAAACTGCTGGGGCAAATGGTGCGTTTTATAGTTTCTGCTATATATTTCCAGACTGCTCTCCAGAATGGCAAGCATGTTTATATGCCCACAAGCCCTTTACCAGCGAGCCATTTCCCCAGCCCTTGCCACTGGTGTGGGGAATTTTCATGCTTTTAATCATCGCCAATGTGATAGAGGAGACTGACTATCTCACAGTTGGTTTAGTTTTCATTTCTTTGATTACGAGTACGATTTGACATGTTTCCCAGCTTCATCCTACTCTTTTGCAATTAAGTTCTGGAGCTAAGTGCAGGGCCTTCCATGTATTCCTGTTAAATTTTATCTCGTTGGATTCAACCAATCATTCCTTCCTGTTGAGATAATTTTGGATCCCCGTGCTGCGGGCCCAACACGCCGGCCTTTCTTCCGAGTCTGGTGTTATTTGCACTGTTGATAAGCAGTTATCTTCGGCCTTATCCAAGCTGTTGATAGAATGTTAAAGAGTTTAAAGGCTGAGGACAGAACTTCTTGGCGTGCTACCAGGGAATGCCTGGGGACAAGGCTGTCCTGGCTGCCGTCACAGTTCCTCCTCTCTGTGCCCAGGAGTCGGGGCAGTGGAAGGAAGCTTTGCCTGGGACACGAAGCCTGCACGCCCACTGCTCAGAATGGACTCAAAGTTCATTGGCCTTCAGTTTATCTGATTTTTGAATTGTTAAAATCGAGAGCCCTGGCCTTGATTCTCCATGATTCATCAAAGCACCCTGGGACCGCTGAGGCGCTCAGTGCCCCCTGCTGAGGTTCATGGGTTCTGCCAGCAGACTGTTTTCTCTCAGATCTGCAGGGAGCAAGTGCCCGGGAGGCGTCCTGTGCTCAGGCACCAACAGGGGGCAATGGGGACAGGGACAGGGCACGGCAAGGAGGGTCTATTCATATGATTGTTTTTCTTCTGGTACTGGGAATCGAACTCAAGACCTTGCTCTTCAGCGCCACTGAGCTACATCCCCGGCCCAAGGGAGTCTATTACTGTAACAGTGGGATCAATGACTGTGTCAAACATTTAATTTTTTAAAATTTATTATAGCAAAAGATACGTTACCGTTAATTCCCCTCAAAATCTTCCGCCTCACTTTGAGCAGACTTCTCCCAATGTTCTTGGCATTTTCTGAGGCAGTTCTGGAAGTGCTCTCTCGTGAGCATCTCTGGTGTCTGCTCTGGCTGCCTTGGAACAGTTAGAAGCAAAGGAGCTGAGTGACCCCCTCCCCTCGGCTCAGCCACACCACGCTAATGACGCTGTGGCTCTTTTCTTTTCTTTTCCTTTGTTTGTTTTTTTTTTTTTTTGAGACAGGATCTCACCAGGTAGCCTAGGCTGACCTCGAACTTTTAGTGATCCTCCTGCCTCAGCCTCCTAAGTGCTGGGATTACAGGGGTGACCACCATGCCTGGCTCAAAGTCATCTTTTCAGAAGACACCTCCTGCCACACCAGTCCTCAGAACAGCCCCAGTTGGCCTCCAGGCCCAGAGGGACCCCCTTCCTTGGAGTCCTTTGGCACCAGCATCGGGCCTGACTCCTCTAAGGACCATAAACATTAACCCCACGGAGCAGATCAGGGACAGCGCGAGTGACAGAGACGCAGTGATAACTCTGGTCACCCAGCTCGCCGTCCCCATGCCTGGGTGTCGTTACGGATTCATGCTTGTCAACCAGGCAGTGAATGATGTAGAAATCCTCTACCCATTTTGCTTGCCCACTCAGACTACTACTAATAATGGCCATAGTGACCATAAAGGCTGTCATGGTTGGAATGATGGTGTCCCCTCCAAAAGCCACGTGGAAACTTAGTCCCCAGGTGTGGGCTGATGGGCGGGGCCATTGGGGAGGCTGGGTCCGGAGGTGTAAAAGGGCTCTGGGGCGTGGGCCCCACCCTCTTTCTCTTCTGCTCTCTGCCGTGCTGAAGACACAGCAGGAAGGTCCTTGGCAGGCATGCAGCCTCCAGCACCGTGAGAAGTACACTTCGACTGTTTGTAGAACCCCAGCTGGTGGTATTTTGTGATAGCAATACAAATAGACAGAGGCTGATCCTGGTGATCTCTTTCCCCTTAGCCAGCCAGGCTCTGAGTGCCTCCCGTGAGTGAACCCTGTAGTCCCAGTGGCAGCACCCCAAAAGGTAGGTGCTGTTTTTGCTGCAGTTTCTATTATGGAAATAGAGGCACAGAAGAATGGTGTAACCTCAGCACTTGGGAGGTTGAGGCAGGAGGATCAATGTGAGCTCAAGGCCACACAGCCTGGGCTACACAGTGAGACCTTGTCTCAAAAAACCAACCAGGGCTGGGGATTTGTCTCAGTAGTTCTGCCACCTGCCTTGCAAGTGCAAGGGCCCGAGTTTGATCCTCAGTACCAAAAACAAATAAACAAAAAACAAAAAGGAGAGAGAGCGAGAAGAGACCCATCTAATATCACCCTTCTCATAAGAGGTAGAGCTGGGATTTGAACTCAGAGTGTTTGGCTCCTGGTTTTGCCTCCAAACAACAACCTTCTACCACTTCTCTATGGAGATGAGGACGAGATAGGAACACTTGGAAATTATTTCTCCCCAAAACTGTGAAACTTGACTGCAAACAGTGCTAACTCGTTGGTCTCTTGCTTGAGCCACATGGTTAGAGCACGGAGGAGCTATGCAGGGTTCCCAGCCACCCCGCAATCCCAGTCCCCAGGGGGCCATGCGCACCTGCAGCGCATGTCTGGGGTGCACCAAACACCGGCCTCAGGAGCTCAGCGGGGACCCAGTGCAGCCCTGCCCTGGGAGCTGCTCTCTCAGAGGCCCCATGTGCTGACTGCTGGCCCGAGCCTGACCAGCTCCAGATGCAGCCAGGACAGGGCGCCAACCACTGGGTTCCCAATATTGTGTTCCAGTTGCTAGACTACACTGCTTTCCAGTACATTATTTGGAATCTACCAACTAAAGTGTAAGTAAAGTGTTTTAATACAAATCATTTCAGCCGCAACTAGGCAGTTGGCTTCTGACGAAGCTGGCAAGGAAAGATCATGAACTCACCCTGACGGACGTATTTCAGGATTCTCCTGCCAAGTCCCATTGGCGGCTCCGCGCTGATGGAAAGGGCCCTGTTGTTTCCACCACTCTGGGTCAGGCCTGCTGGTATCAGATTCAGCGTTGACTTCACGCATGAGCTCAGTTCACGGCACAGCTGGGGCTCTGTGCAGGGCCGGTCCCCACCTCGGCCCGACCCTGGTGTGGTGGGTTCCAGGGCCACCTGCTCAGCCACTGTCCCTGGAGCACTGGGGCCTGGCTGTCGCTCTGCTCCCTGTAGAAGCCAAGCCAGGCCGGCCCCAGCCTGGGGGTGCTGAGGTCACACGGAGGACCTGCAGCCCTGCGGGTCCCCTCCTACCTGCCCCATGGGCACATCCTGCTCCTGGGCACCCCCTTCCTGAGGTTGAACTGCCAGGATGCAGGACAGGGGCTTTTTCAAGGCATAGTTCACCCAGGACAGCTCCACAGGGTGGGATGAGAGTGATTCAGAGTACCATGGAAGCCACCTCCAAAGGTAAAGATGTCCCTCAGGCCACTGTGTCCCCTTGGCCAGCCCCTTCCCCAACCCCACCAGCAACACACGAAAACAAAAGGGCCCAATGCTCATTCTGAGAGAGCACACAAATTTATGGGGTGACGTCCCGGGAGTCCATGGAGGTCCTCGGGGACCCTAAAGTGCCATCTGAGTGGGAGTTGGTACCGGAAGTAGGAGATGCTTTAGGGAATCAGATTCAAGAAAGAGGCCGAACACCAGCCCCAGGAGGTGAGTTCAAAGCCTTCTCTTTCTCCACACAGGCCAGGCAGAGGGTGGGGGCCAACGTCTGGTTTCCTAATGGGACCCGGGGCCTCCAGACCTGTGAGAAATGCTTTTGTGTAAGTTACTCAGACTCAGCGGTGCTGTGACAGCCCCAAATGGACCAAGATGGACAGAACCCATCTTCATAAATATCCAGCCATGTGTTTGGGAAACATCATGAGAGGAGGCACACAGCTGTGTGTGTCAGAGAAAACAGGCCACAGAATCCACGGAAAGGACGGGCAAAAATGGAGCAGGAGGTGGAGCAGCAGGGGCTGAGACAGGTGGTTTGAGCTCCTGAGGAAAGCAGGTTATTTGGACCCTTCAGGGATGCTGACACTTCCCTAGGGAGAGGCTCTGAAACCTCCCACAGCAGCCGAGCTCCCCCTTTATTTATTTTTATATTTATTTACTTATGTATTTTGGTTCTTGGGACAGGGTCTCACTGCGTAGTCCAGGCTGACCTCCAATTCACAAGGATCCTCCTGCCTCAGCCTCCTGAGTGCTGGGATTACAGTCATGCACCACCACGCCCTGCTACTGCCCTTTAGAAGGAGAATGACAGAAAGTGGAGACAAAGGGGGACTAAACTAGTCCTTCAGGAGGAACTCACTCCCAATCAGAGCATTAAACATTCAGAGGGCAAAGTCCTCCAAACCTAACATCTCTAGAAGGACCTACTTCCCATACCCCCCAGTTTGGGGGGTCACATCCAACTACTGCAGGTTCTCAGTGATGCTCATCCCTGTCCCCCTTTGGCCTCTTGGCCTTGCTCTCTGCCCACTGGCCACAGCCACAGTGATTGCTCTGCAGAAGCTTACACACACCAGACACCACCTACCCCAGGGCTTTGGCACATGCTGTTCTGTCCACCTGGAACCCTGCCAGCGTCTTACCTTCCCTTCAGTCTTCCTCACACACCCCTCACCTTCCTGGCCACGCTCTTCCCCAGAGCCTGCCCCCTTCCACACATTATTTCCTTCTAGCTTTGGTTCCCAACACACATAGCACGTCTACTCGTCTCCTTCTCTGCCTCTCTTGCTGAACACCGTGCGCTTTCAGGCAGGGAGCTTCAACTCTCACGTACAACTCAGTGCCCAACAGTGCCAGCGCGGTCGCAGACACACCTGCCCCAGCATTTCCTGAGCATACACAGCACACAGACACCATCCCCAGCTCGGGTGCTTTTGCAAAGCCAAAGCAGTCATGTGTCTCTGGTCCCTCGCAGAGAGGAACTGGGCAGGGGCTGGAGAGAGCGCTGGACCCCTCTCCCTCCGTCCCCGTGTCCTTCATTCCCCAGAGCTGCTTTCTGGACAGAATGGGAACATGGGACCTCGGGGGCTGGGATGACTGCACCTCCTGCGGCCGGAACTCGGGGTCTGCTCCCCCTGGGCCCAGCTTCTTAGGGATCCTGGGCTGGAAGTGTGTGTGTGAGACATGGTCACCCTCCTGGTGTTCAAAGCTGGCAGCAGGGCTGGGGGAGCCGCCTGCAGGGAGGTGACACTGAGCCACAGGAAAAGGGAAGCTGCCCACAGCCAGTAATAGGGACATCAGAGTGAGCAGGGACCACCACCCCTGCACGAGCTGTACCCTGGGGTCCTCCCACGCCCCCGCGCTGCCCTCCTACACCACACACCTTGGGGGTGAAGCGCTGTCATCTCAAAGCTCCTGGGCTTCTCCCAACAAATCTCAACTTCTTCCCTGTGGTCTGAAACAGCCTTTTGTGAGCCTGTGAGTGACCCTGAAGTCACCTCTCTATTGGAAGGGAAATATTTCCAGACCAGAGGCGCGGGGCCTGGCCTGGCATATATGAATACCCGCTTATCCCCAGCCCGGGCACAGAAGCGAGGTGTAGGCAGAGGGTTTGTGAATCAAGAGGTTGATTATTTGCCCCGTCAAGTATTTTGAAACCAAACTTTCCACATTTTTAGAGGGCCAATGTCATAAAATTCCCATGTATGACTGCATTTTGAAAAACAGCCCCGTGCACACTCGTGTCTGTGTGAGTGCGTGTGTGTGTGTGTGTGTGTGTGTGTGTGTGTGCTGGAATGGGAGAGGTTTAGCATAGAACTTTGAAAACAAACTCCTAGACGCGAAACCTGAGCTTCGCAGGCAGACTGGGCTGCAGCTCTGGAGAACTCACGTGATGCCCAATGCTCCCACACTTTCCAGGCACTTGAGAAGAACCTGGGATGCCCTGTGTCAGGAGCCGTTGTTCCAAGTGCAACGTACGCAGGTTTTGCTTTAAAACCCTCACACCTGGTACTCGGCTGGATCTTGTTTTTTTTGTTTGTTTGCTGTTTTGAGACAGGGTCTCACTATGTAGTTGAGACTGACCTGAAACTCACTGTGTAGCCCAGGCTAGTCTCGAACTCCCAGCGATCCTCCTGCCTCAGCCTCCCGAGTGCTGGGATTACAAGCATGTGCCACCACACCTGGCTGGTTCTTGTTTTTGAAAGGGTGCCCTCTTTCCCTGGGATTGGTTTCTACCTTCCCCATCTCCAGCCGGCTGGTGTGACGAGAAAGACATTTATAAAAGGAGAGGGGAGTCGGGTCTTCTGCTCTGCTGCTGAGACCGGGCTCAGGTGGAAACCAGGCCAAGGTGAGAGGCAGAGGGAGCCGGAGGCTTCCTGTGAGTTTGAGGCCCACCTGGGCTACATCACCAGACCCTGTCTCAGAAACCAAAAATGAAAACGAAAGCAAATGTGTCTTGTTCTGACCTTCTCCCTCCCCACCCCAGGCACAGCCAGTACCCAGGAGAAGGGGACAGAAAGCCCCAGAGCCTCCCCAGGCGGCCGGCCCAGGACAAGGGCACAGGTGTGCATGGGACCGTTTCTAGCAGTCTTGCAGATCCAGGGACAGAGAGAAGCAGAGAAATTCCAGAGATTTTTCACTGCAAGCAGATACTTCCTTCGAGGGCTTGTAGACTAAATAAGACTCCTGTGTCTAAGGGTTCCGTGTGCACTGCGGACCTGGCTGTGCTGCTGGCAGGAGGAGCATCGAGCCCATGGTGTTGAGAGTGATTGTCCCCGTGCCCCAGTGTTCTCCTCAAACATGGAGGAAGGTTTCACTGGCAGACCTTGGGCACCAAGTGGCGGCACTTCTAGGAATAAACACACCAAGGCTTGTTACTAACCTATCTGCTTTTTATATGTCCACAGGAATTTAAATAGGCCTTACCTTTTAGGTATGTATTTATTTATATTTGAGACAGGGTCTCACTATATAGTTCACACCGGCCTTGAACTCCCTGTGTAGCCCAGGCTGGCCTCGAACTCACCCGAAAACCTCCTGCCTCAGCCTCCCGAGTGCTGGGATCACATGTGTGTGCCACCATATCCAGCTCATTTATTTTTAAGCATCCAGATTTTTAAAGGAGGTATATAATATATTAATAACAGTATCATAAGGTAACCTACAATAAAATAAAAACAATAAATGGAACAGCTGGGCCTGGAGATATAGCTCAGTGGCACCACACGTGCCTGGCAAGCACAAGGTTCTGAGTTTGATCCCCAATACTGGGGGATCAAATTTTAAATAAATAAATAGAACATCTGTAGTGCTGTTACTGGAATTTTTAGGGTGAAAGTCCCTACTCTGATCCCAGTAGGTCACGATCAGCCACCTGTCCAAGACTCCAGTCCAGTACCCAGCAGGGGGAGGGCAGGAAAGGCCCTTGGGTCAGCCTGGCCACACTGGGGAGGGCAGACGACAGATCTGCTTGTCAAGGTCTGGCAGGAATTTTGGGTTCCACAGACAGGGACAGGAGCCAGAGCCGGGCTTGCCCAGCTCACAGAAAACTAATCCTGGCCTCAGCTGGGGCTGCGTGATCCTCATCTCAGAACTGGGTCTGTGTGGTGGCTCTGGGGAGTCCTGAGGCCCAAGGGGACAATCTGGTCCCCACGAGATGCCTGCGCCTGCTTGTCGGGATGGCCTAGTCCTGGGGTTCGGAACAGAACATTGTCAAAGCTGATGACTGCTGCTGAGAACCCTAAACCTCAGATGCCCTGTCCAATGCCTTCCATCTTGCAGTGGGGGAGCCAGGCAGTAAGTTCAGGGCTAACCAGGCCTGCTCGGTCTCCTTTATAAACACACCTCCCTCCTGTGACCAACCTGCCTGCCCTCGGGGCTGAGTGGGATCTCACTGCACACTGTGCAACAGTGAAGGAGACAGACAGAAATGAAGTCTTAGGCTACTTAGGACAGAAGAACAAGATGCAGAGAACAAATCAGTCCCATGAGCAGCACAGAGCCAGCCAGAAATTCTGCCAGCGACCTCCTGGATCACTTGATCCCTTAGAGAAAGACCCTGATTTGAGATCAGAAATTCAACTACCTAAACTATACAATTCTGTGTGTGTGTGTGTGTGTGTGTGTGTGCGTGTGTGTTACTAGGGATACAGCCCAGAGCATGCTGAGCTACAACCCACTTCTTTCTTTTTTTATTGTGAGACAGGCGCTCACTAAATTGCCTCAAACTTGTGATCCTCCTGCCTCAGCCTTCTGAGTGCTGGGATTGTAGCCATGAACCACTATGGCCTCTATTCACCAACACTATCCAAAAAAGTCTACATAGAACTAATCACAAACTGAGACGCATTTCCATAAAATAAAAGTGGGTATCAAGGCAGCCTTCATTTTTGGTTTGTGTTTTATTTTTTGAGGCAGGATTTCTCTATGTAGCCTGGGGTGGCCTCAAACTCATAATCCTCCTGTCTCAGGTTCCCAAGCCCTTAGAACACAAGTGTGCACCTGGATCCTCCAGTTTTTGTGCAGGTATTTCAGTGGCCCTCCTTTTTCTGCCCTGAAGGGTTGTTTGTTTGTTTGTTGAAACAGGGTCTCACTATGTAGTTGAGACTGACCTGGAACTCACTATGTAGCCCAGGTTGGTCTTGAACTCACTGCGATCCTCCTGCCTCAGCCTCCCCAGTGTTGGGATTATAGGCGTGTGCCACCACGCCCAGCTTGCCCTGAAGGTTTGAGACACCCGGAGGTAGAGCAAGGATAAATAAACAATAGAAAGCTGTGGGAGTGGACAGTAGAAAAATCAGAGAAAGCAAATATAGCTTCATCAAAATATCAGTCAGTACACATTACCCAGAACTCCTAGTAACATACAAAACCAAGAACATGAGACCCACTGAGGTTTTGACTCCCTGCAATCCACCCATTAGGCTTTGGGCGAGATGACACTGCCTATAAAAAAAACCCTCCCCTTCTTAATGTGTGGGTGGGGTCAGGCACCCCATTGGGCCATGGCTCCTGTCCATCCCCTTGTAGACCCTCCCACAATCCCAGGACCCTAAGAGACCCAGTGCTGCCCCTAGTGGGAGCCGCGAGTTCTTCTCCCTGGCCATTCCCCCTCTGCAGAGAGTACTTCCTCTTCTGCTAAAGCTTGCTCTCATTACTTACTCCTCCTTGAGTGTCCCGCTCAATTCTTTACTCAGGACATGGAGAACCTGGAAACAACTCCAGGACACCAGTACCTCCAGGCCACTTTGTAATACTGAATTTTCTTGAATTGAAGTTGAAATTCCATTGCAGTAACACCCAGCGCAGCAGTGAAAAAGCCCATGTCGTGTATCTGTCCACACAGCAGCCACAGGAGCATGAGGAGGAGCCCCCTAAAAACGGAACCGGAAGTGCTTGTGCCCAAGGGACAACCGCCATCTTGGTTCACACAAGCCACCCTCTGAGGCGGACACATCACCGCTCCCACCTCAGCCACTCTTGCCTGTCTCCACCCAGGAGAAGGTCAAGTGCACCTGGCCTGCTTCTGCCAAAGGACAGACACATAGATGTCTTCTGGGGGCCTTCTGGAAGAGGTTTTGCTTTCCTTCCAGGATAGAACTGACACGGCACCTTTCCCCTTTTGTCTGCCTTGACCTAGGCAAGATTTCTGGAGGAGCAGCAGCCATTTACGGTCCTGAGGTGACCAGCAACTCTAATGCTACTAGGAGCCCAATGCGCGAAGACTACTCTACCTGCCAATCTTCTCTCCCCGGGTGTAGCTATGGTAATTGTAGGACACGGGAAATGCCTGGAGCACCAGTAAGCCAAAGAGGACTTGCTGCGCTATTAAAACTAACTCCTGGCCTACTACCCTCAGCGAATATAAACGAAACAAGATGTTAAAATCCAGCTCCATTTCAAGCTGGCCTAGGTCCTGAGGCACAGAACAAAGCAGTAGGTGCCAGCGGCTCCCGTGTCCCAGTGTGAGGTGCTGGCCCAGCTCAGTGGGGATAACGAAGAGGGAATTGAGAGCCAGTGGCTGCTCATGGGTGGAGAGTGGCTAGGCCAGAAGGGATGGTTTTGAAGTTTTCGTTTTGGTTTTTTGAGACAGGGCTCGTTATGTAGTTCATGCTGGCCTTGAACTCACTGTATAGCCTAGGCTGGCCTGAAACTCACAGTGATCCTCCTACCTCAGCCTCCCGAGTGAAGGTTGGATGTTTGAGAGCTGATGTTTCTGGAGAATCCTGGGGGCTGTGGCACCTCCCCTTGACCCCTATACCCCAGAAGGGCAGGAAGAGAATGCCATTGAGAAGTGACAGCCAACCCAGGAGCTTAGGGACCACTGTCAGTCACATCCTGAGAATCTTCAAGACAGGAAGTCCTGAAGTCAGAAGGACAGGTGGCCATGCCAGGCCCCAGCATCGACCCCATGGAGGTTTTTGGGGGCGAGGAGCAGCCGGGCTTCGTCTTTCACACCACGGGAGTTTGATTCAAACATTATATGCTGATCTTGTACAAATAATGTGCTAATCCTGCAGTGGTAAAAATATATTTTCTAGAAAATATACTTTTGTAAGTTTTGTGAAAGATAAGATTTTTGGCAGGCAGGCCGTATGCTTACCACACGGGTTATCACTCAGGCACCCCAATCCTGTAAGTTTTCACAAGCTGGTTCAGATTCAGGAAGGAGATTTAGCACCAGACAGAGCAGAAGATAGCTTCTGCTCACACCGCCTGGGAGGCCGAGGCAGGAGGACTGCAAGTTCGAGGCCACCCTGGGCCACTTAGCAACTTAGTGAGACACTGTCTCAAAATAAAAAATTAAAGAAAGGTCCAGGGATATATCTCAGGGCAAAAACTCTGGGTTCAATTCCCAGTTTGCAAACAAAACAAAGCGAGACTCCAAGGAGCACAGAACAACAAGATTCCTTTCTAAGCCTGCAGGAAAAGCCGTCCTTTTCCCCTCCTTCCCCATGGTGCAGACAGCGCGCTGGGACTGGGAGGGTTGCTTCCAGCTGAGGTCTGTCTCCTCACCAGATGCGCCAGACATTGTGTTGAAAAGCAGCAGAGCCAGAGGAGCGGACAGCAACGGCCTCCCGAGTTCCCAGGAAGACCAGGGGCTTTCTGAGCCGTGGCAAGTGGAGCCAACCGGTGCCTGGAGGCTCGGGGAGGGAGGTTGGGCAGCCACATGGCTCGGGGCTCACTCTTCTAAGTTCCCCAGCCCCTGTGCCAAGGCGGGGCCCAGCCAGGATATTTATAGTGCTGGTGCACAACCCCGGAGAAGCCCAAGTGGGAGCAGCCGCGCCTCCGATCCGGGCAGAGGAGCTGACGAAAGCAGCGGAAAGGAGGCCTCGGTCATTGCGGATGTTCTGATCTTGCTGACACTAGGGACCTTGGGGAAAGAGCACCACAGCCTTGGGGGACAACACGTGGCCTGGGGTGGTGGCACACACACCTATGATCCCAGCCCCCGGGAGGCTGAGGCAAGAGGATCGTGTTAGGGAATTGATCATGTTAAAGTATGCTGTGACGCCGCCTCACAGGCTGCATTCTCCTGGTACATCTTGGCTCCTAAAATGACCTCATGCCCTTATCTCTGGTTCCCTCCCCTCCCCAAGGCCACAGTGGTCCAGGAAAGTTGAAACCTGTGTCTGCAGGACTGGGCCCATAAAAGCAATCTGGCCTGTGATAGGTTAAAAGTAACTCACTCCTCATAAATAAACAATAGCCCACCACAAAACTAATAAAAGGACCTTCCTTTCTTTGTTCTTCTCTCTCCTTCTGCTTCTTCTTCCTCCTCTCTCTCCCTCTCTCTCTCTCTCTCTCTCTCTCTCTCTCTCTCTCTCTCTGCCTTCCTGCCTCCTGCTCGCCTCCCTACAATAAAGATCTCCTGCCGGACCTCTCGGTGCGTGAGTGGCCTAATTGGGAAGGGGCACCCGAAAGGGCAAACGAACCCCCTTTCAGATCGCCATGAGTTTATGGCCAGCCTGAACTACATAGTGAGACCCTGTCCAAAACAATAGTAATAGCAATAAAAGACATTTGTGTGGACTTGGGGCTTTCCTAAAGGTTGGGGTAGCTGGGGAGGACAGCTTGCAATGTAGACAACTTCTGGTGGAATATTGGCCCCTTCTGCTGCTGGTACCCTCTCCCGGTTCCTTTCAGCCTCTCTTCCTAATCCCCTGTTATGCAGGACACCTCTAGAGGTTCTTGGGTTTTGTTTTGGTTTGAGTCTGACTTTCCTCGCCTAACCCTGAGGGTCCCCCCATCGCCTCTTGGCTAGGTATTCTCCTAAACGAAGACATTTTGTTCCCTGAGCAGATCCCATTTTCCTTTATGAAGCCCCTGGACAGTCCTCGGCTCTGTGGGGACAAGAACAGGAAGTCCTGAACCCAGGGCAGTGTCCCAGAGAAAAGACCTGGCCCGGGACGCACACTGCAGAAATTCACCACCGGCCCAGAGGGTGGATACAGACTTGGAAAGGACCCAGCTGTGCCAGCTGGCACTGCAGGGCAGGAGAGGTGCCCATGGGTGTCCTAGCATATAAGGGGGTTTGCAGTGGAGACGAGACGGCTGAGCTGTGGGCATGGACAAGGAAGGCGGGAAGAGACGGTACTCGGGAAGGAGAAAATAATGGGCAAGTTAGCAGTGTACGGCATCCGCACCACGGAGCTCCGGCCTCAACCCGGCTTCCTGTCAGACTCCTGGTGGCCCTGGTCTTCCTTCAGGGCTTGGGAGTTTGTTTCTGTCCCCCAGGTGTTCGGTTCAAATTCTTACTCTCTTTTTAGCCTACTGCAGGCTGTCTGTGGAATCCAGACTTTCTACTTCCCGGCCTGTTTGCGCTTGGGGGATAGCTGGGGACACCAGGGGACAGAGACCTGGGTGTTTCTGGGCTCACCAAAATGTCCCCCAAGAGACCTGTGTTCAGAGGCGGTGCTAGGGGCCTGACGCCGCCATCACAGGCTGCATTTTCCTGGTTCTTCTTGCCTCTTAAAAAGACCTCATGCTCTTATCTTTAGTTTCCCTCCCCCCAAGGCCACAGTGGTCCTGGAGAAGTTAAACCTAAACTTTCGCAGGGCTGAGCCCATGAAAGGCAACCTGGCCTGTGATAGGTTAAAAGTAGCCCACTCCTCAAAAATAAGCAAAAGCCCAGCCCCAAAACAATAAAAGGACCTTCCTTTCTCTGTTCCCTCTCTCTCTCCCTCTCTCCTCTCTCCTCTCTCTCTGACCTGCCTTCCCAAATAAAAGTCTCCTGTCGGACCTCTGGGTGTGTGGCCTAGTTGTTGGGCATCACTGTACCTCTCCAGGAGGGGCTTTTGGAAGAGGGTAGGTTCATGGGGTGCTGTGCTCAGCAGTGGATTCATCAGGGACTAAATGTCCTGTTTGGAGTTGGGGCCAGGGTGGAAAAGGCCACCCTCAGTGGGTGGGGGTCTTTGAAGATTTCATTTCCCTCTGTGTCTCCTCCCTTCTCTCTCTGCTTCCTGGCTGCCATGAGGTGAGCAGATTTCCTCCGCCAGACCTCTTCACTGTGCCCTTCCTGCCTTGGATCCAGCCAAGCATGGCTGAACCCTCTGAAACCCCAAGCCAAATAAACTTCTCCCGCTTTAAATTGCAGGCGCCCGGTACTTGTCCCAGTGATGAGAAGTGATTAATACAGCTATGTAAGAGGCACTGCAGAAAAGCAATGAATGCAGAATCCCACCAGAGCCAGACATAGGCCCAGAGGGGAAGAGGGAGCCTGGGGAGAGAGGCCTCAGATCTGCAAGGTGTGGGGATCATGAGTATTGGTTGTAAGTATTGTAAACTTTAGTAACTCCATATGTGTTAAGGTTCTCCAGTTTAGCAGGTGGTGTGTTTCCTTTGTGGAATTCCTGAAAGTTACAGTTTCTTGTCTCTGACCTTTAGATGTGTGGTGGTCCGGGTTACTACTACCCAAGGTGGGTTGTTTTTGTTGAGCCTGTTTGCTCTTTTCCTGTGTGAACTTTCAGTTACTATGGTAACCCCATCCCATAATAGTTTGTGTTTTTTCGCTTTAAAAGGCCGACACTTGCCGGCAATAAACGTCGCCTTGATCAGACTCTTGTCTTGGCGTCCTTCCTTTCTCTCTGCCCCATCTCCACCCCGCTGCTCTTTCAGGTTTGAGGCACTGCTGCACAATGCTCTGCGTCGCCGGCTCGCAACAAGTGGGGCCCGAACAGGGACCTGGAATTGAAGCAGCGATCGGTGAGCAATCTGTGAAGCCTGCTGTCAAAAAGGATTCGGCCGAACCGAAACAAGGAGGACACCGCTGTCTGGAACGCCTGGAGGGGAAAATCCTCGGAGAAGCAGGTACCAATGGGGCACATAGGATCTAAGACGAAACTCAGCATAGCAATTCAGTCTTCACTCAGGGAGAAAGGAATTAAGGCAAAGAAAAAAGTCATTGTTTCAATTTCTTGATTGTGTGGATGAAACTTGTCTATGGTTCAGTGATGTAGAGGAAATAACTGACGATGTTTGGGATAGAGTAGGAGGAGGATTAAATGAAAAATTAAGGAGTCATAATTCTGACGTGTACCAGCCATTACATTTTTTTTCTGGTCTTTAATAAATGAGTGCTTACAAAAAAGGGATGTACAAGGCTTAGATAAACACCTCCGCTTACATAGTGTTAACTCCTCAGATGGGGACACAAGCTCTCCCCATGGGAGTATTTGGACCCCTTCCGAAAGGCAGTGTTGGAATCATCCTAGGAAGGAGTAGTTGGATTTTAAAAGGGCTTCATATTCATCCAGGAGTCGTAGATGCAGATTATACGGGTGAAATAAAAATATTAGCTTCATCACCTGAGGGCATTACTGTTACCCCTGCTCAGGAGCGAATAGCACAGATATTGCTTTGTCCTTATATAGAACAAGGAAAGTTTTTATTTCCTCAAAATAGGCAAAATAGAGCCTTTGGGTCTTCTGATGCATTTTGGGTCACACCTATCCAACAAGATAAACCTGAATTAACAATTTAGATTAATAAAAAGCCATTCAAGGGAATTTTAGATACTGGAGCTGATGTGACTGTGATAGCTCAACAACACTGGCCCAAGAATTGGCCTGTCCAAGATACAGCCACCTATCTTAGGGGAATAGGCATGACTCAAAATCCTCAAAAGAGCGCAACGCTATTAAATTGGAGTGATGAAAATGGAAATCAGGGCAAGATTCAGCCATTTATTGTGCCCCACCTACCAGTGAATTTATGGGGATGAGCTATTTTACAGCAAATGGGAGCCATCATATGTAGCCCTGATGAGTTAGTCACAGAACAAATGTTAAATCAGGGGTATATTCCAGGTAAGGTATTAGGGAAATACAATCAGGGAATAGCCACACCTATGATACCCCATGCACGTCCCCAAAGAGCAGGTTTAGGATATACTTTTTAGGGGCCATTGATTCAGCTGTACCCCACGCAGAAAAAAATGAATGGTTGCCTGGACCTCCTGTGTGGGTGGATCAATGGCCTCTGTCCCAAGAAAAATTACAGGTTGCTCGTAGCTTAACAGGAGCAACTTGAGCTTGGCCATTTAGAAGTCTCATTCTCTCCTTGGAATTCCCCGGTATTTGTAATTAAAAAGAAATCTGGAAAATGGAGACTTTTACAAGATCTAAGACAAGTCAATAAAAGAATGATAGTAATGGGTGCTCTCCAGCCAGGCCTTCCCTCCCCGGTAGCCATTGCAAAGAATCCAAAATTATAGTAGTGGATCTAAAGGATTGTTTTTTCTCTATTCCCTTACATCTTGAGGATAAACAGTATTTTGCTTTTAGTCTCCCAGAAATCAATCAGGCTCAGCCCATGAAAAGATATCAATGGAAAATATTACCTCAGGGCATGGCCAATAGCCCTACCTTATGTGAATATTTCGTAGCTAAAGCCCTTTCTGAGGTTCGAAAAAATTGGCCCGCAGTTCAAATCCTACATTATATGGATGATCTATTGTTAGCTTGTTTAAATGAGGATGAATTATATTCTTGTTAGGCTGATCTTGTTCCGAGTCTTAAAGCTGCTAACCTTCATATAGCCCCCAATAAGGTGCAATTGAATTTTCCCTACTCTTATTTAGGATTTCAACTAAATAATAGTTATATAGCCCATCATAAGATAGTTCTAAAGACCAATCATTTAAAAACCCTTAATGATTTTCAAAAATTATTAGGAGATATTAATTGGCTATGTCCTTATTTAAAATTATCTACTCGTGAATTAAAACCATTGTTTGATATTTTAATAGGAGATCCTTCTCCAAATTCCCCTCGAGAGCTCACTATAGAAGCTAAGAAAGCCCTACAGACAGTTCAATTGGCAATAGAAAAACAACAAATTTCCTACATTGATTATTCTAAGCCTTTGTTCTTTGTGGTTTGTCCTTCCCAAGGAACACCAACGGGTGTGTTATGGCAAAATGCACCCATTTATTGGCTCCATTTATCTGCTAACCCAGGCAAGAGTATATTGCCTTACTATGAGGCAGTTGCCAAATTTTGTATGCAGGCTAGAAAGTTTGCAAAACGTACTTTTGGATTTGAACCCCATAAAATAATAATTCCTTATGATAAAGAACAATGCAATTGGCTCTTACAGACCACAGATTTTTGGCCTTTAGCTTTTATTCAGTATTCAGGAGAGACTGACAATCATTACTCTGGTGATAAGCTTATTCAATTTGCTAAAAATCAGGCATTTATATTCCCAAAGGTTACCAGTTCACAACCTTTAAAGGATGCTCTTTTGATTTTCACTGATGGATCTTCTAATGGCATGGCTGCCTTTTCCCATAATGATCAGTCCATCACATTTCAAACTAATTATGCTTCTGCACAATTGGTGGAACTCTGTGCTATGTTAGCAGTTTTTCAAAAATTTTCTGATGATAGAATCAATATTTATACAGATAGCCAATATTTGGTACATTCCATTCCCTATTTGGAAACAGCTGAACAACTTGATAAACAATCCTTGGCCCATTCCCTATTTTTAGAGATATAAAAATTGATTCAAAATTGAAAACAACTATTTTTCATTGGACATATTCGAGCACATTCTGGACTTCCTGGTCCTCTATCTTCAGGTAATCAATTAGCCTATTTTGCCACTAAGGGTATAATAGATTACTATTCTGTCAATTTAGTCAATGACTCCATCCACCAAGCAAAAATTTTTCATCGGCTGCATCATGTTAATGCCAACATTCTTTCAAAAATGTTTTCTATAACCAGAGAACAGGCTAGAGAGATTATTAAAAATTGTCATTCTTGTGCTCCATTGCTCCCTGTTCCTCATTTTGGAGTTAATCCAAGAGGCATCACCCCAAATCAGATATGGCAAATGGATGTAAGCCATTTACCAGAGTTTGGAAAATTGCAATATGTTCATGTCATTATTGATACATTTTCTGGGTTTCTTGTTGCCTCCCCACGGAACAGGCTAGAGAGATTATTAAAAATTGTCATTCTTGTGCTCCATTGCTCCCTGTTCCTCATTTTGGAGTTAATCCAAGAGGCATCACCCCAAATCAGATATGGCAAATGGATGTAAGCCATTTCCCAGAGTTTGGAAAATTGCAATATGTTCATGTCATTATCGATACATTTTCTGGGTTTCTTGTTGCCTCCCCACGAGCGGGTGAAGCTACTAAGGATATCATAAGCCACTGTCTATATGCCTTCAAAATGTTAGGAATTCCAAAACAGGTCAAAACTGATAATGGACCTGGATATGTTAGTAAAGGATTCTCACAATTCTTGCAATCCTCAAACATTCAACATGTTGCAGGTATACCTTATAATCCTCAAGGACAAGGTATGATAGAAAGAGCACATCTTACAATCAAAACTTATCTTAATAAAATAAGGTTCGTTGGAAAAATGTTCTTACAGGTCAATGGAAAGGACCCGATCCTTTTATAATTTGGGGAAGAGGTTCTGTATGTGTTCTCCCTACAGACAGCCCCTATCCTGTCTGGATGCCTGAACGACTGGTTAGACAAGTCGCATCTACAGAGGATTTAACGTGGGAAAGCATACAGATGACTAACCCACTTCGAGTAATCCTGAAGAAGAAACAATCATAGAATGAAAACAGAAAAAGGACACTTTAAGCTGAAGTTTGTTATAGAAGTTTAATAGTTGATGAGACAGAAAAATATTAGAAAAGCTATAAGTAAGAGTTATACTTTTGCATCTTGTTAAAAAACAGGTAAAGAAAGATATACAAGACCAGAAGGCCTAAGTATATAGAGGTGTGTGGAAATCATTTATTTATGTTTGCTTGTTGGTTTCAAGTTTGTTATAAAAGGTTTACATTTATAGTCAAGAAGAGTATTCATTCCTTTAACCCTAATTCTACAAGAGATCTCTGTTAATTTTGACCTGCAAAAATTTTGACTAGTCATAACAAAAAGATTTTATAATTCAATTGGCCAAAACCATCTGAGTGCACTCGTTAAAATTGTCTTATATGTTTGTCTGTCTTAAATGTTCAAAGATGTTTGTATGTTCTTGATCAAAATGATGTCAAATACAAATGGATTGTTGATTTCTACAAACTGGCTTTATAGGATCAAATAAAAAACTTAAAAGGTAATTAAATATAACCTTTAAGTTTGGATACGCTCCTGTTGGTAAATAAAGAAGCAGCTGCTCAGAGAATTTATTCTGATCTTTGTTCACTAATGGGAGCCACCAAAATAATCTTCATAGCCTTATAAAAAGATATGCCTTGTTAAATATGTTGTTAAAAATGTCTATATTTGTGGGGATCATGAGTATTGGTTGTAAGTACCGTTAACTCTAGTAACTCCATATGTGTTAAGCTTCTCCAGTTGAGCAGGTAGAGTGTTTCCTTTGTGGAATTCCTGAAAGTTACAGTTTCTTGTCTCTGACCTTTAGATGTGTGGTTGTCCGGGTTACTACTACTCACGGTGGGTTGTTTTTGTTGAGCTTGTTTGCTCTTTTCCTGTGTGACCTTTCAGTTACTATGGTAAACCCATCCCATAATAGTTTGTGGTTTTTTTTTTTTGCTTTAAAAGGCCGGTGCTTGCCGGCATTAAACGCCGCCTTGATCAGACTCTTGTCTTGGCGTCCTTCCTTTCTCTCTGCCCCATCTCCACCCCGCTGCTCTTTCAGGTTTGAGACACTGCTGGACGATGCTCTGCATCGCCGGTTAGTGACAGCAGGGCACCGTGCGGCCTGAGGACACAGCACGGAGCTGCAGCCAAAGGAGAAGAAATGAGGGTAAAGGAATGAGGTCTCCATTAAACCACCTGCAGTCCAGTTAAAGGCCATTGTCTCGTCACTAGTCGGAGACTGGGTAATTCCGCGGGAAAGGGCAAGCTGGCCTCTGCGTTAGATACTTTTCTTTCATCGCTGGGGACAAAATACCCTACACCCAAAATTAAAGGGAAGGGGTCTGTTTGGTTTAGAGTAGTTTGTAGAGGTTTCAGTCCACAGTCAGCCGGCTCCAAGGCAGGGACGACAAACAGGCCTGGCAGGGCAGAAACAACACGGGGCACACGAGGCAGCAGAGGCGACAGGAGAGGTTAACCGCATCCTTCTGCCTCTTTTGTGTTATTCAGATCTCCGGATTAGGGCCGTGCCAAGCCGGACACTCACATGCCCTTAACCCCAGCACTGCACATTCCAGATTCAACTACCTCTGAAAAAGAAAGTCTGCCTTCATCCACGGGAGACCCTGGGGGGACGTCTGAACACACACTGTAGCAGCTTCTTTTACAGGATGCTCGCGGAAACATAGCGCTGCTGTCTTTAAAGTTCTTACTTGGCACAAACTGGGCGGGGTGGCACGGGCCTGTTAGCTCAGCTCTCCGAGGCTGAGACAGGAGGATCACTGTGAGTTCAAGCCCATTTTAAACTACATAGCAAGATCCTATTTAAAAAAGAAAAAAGTCAGGAACACCCAGTAGGTCTCTCCAGTTAAAAAGCAGGGAGTGCTGGGGATTTAGCTCAGTGGCACCGCACCTGCCTTGCAGGCCGTGAATTCGAAAGTGACACGTAGATTGGGTCTGATCCTTTCTGCCCCCAATTTAGCATTGGCATCCACAGAGCACAGAGCTCTGCACAGAACACTCGTGGAGGGCCAGTGTGTGCCGAGAGCGTCTCTGTCCTCTGTCTGAGCATGCACTGGTCGTGTCCCCTCCCGCTCTCGGTGTACCCAGCTCTGGCCCTCCCCCTCCCTGCTGCCACGGCCACATGAAATCTCCATTGTGCAACCGTCTCCAGGGACAAAGCTGGCTCACACCAAGCTACAGGCCATGGTGTGTGCAGGGCAGTGCCATGTGGGCCAGGGGTGGCCCGAGGACAAAGGTCCCAGGGAGCCTTGCAGAACTTCAAGATCTGTAATGAGGCCCGGGCACCCAGTCCTTCTGTGAGCAGCCTGGGGCTGCTGCAGGCCAAGTGTCCGGCCCGGGAGGACTCCCGCCACCTCCCGGCAACTGTCGGAGCTCGTCCTGGTCACTGTTGAGGCATGGCCAGGGAGAAGGGCACAGTGACACCAGGTGCCTTCAAGAGCCTTGGGATCAAGGCAGACACGGGGCCAGGCTCTCGGGCTGAGGGTCCAGGCCGAACATGTGGCCAGTGCAAGGCACAGCCCCTGGGGCACAAGAATCCACTCAAGTGGGCAGAGGAAGGGGCCCCCCAGATTTGCAGGCCTGTGATTTAAACACGCACACGCTGTCACACACCCCTGCTTACACCACACCACACACTCACCGTCATCCCTGCCCCTCACCGAGGCCCATGGACCCTCCGGTGCCTGACTGAGGTCTCATCCCGCACTGGATGATTTGATCCCTGTCACTGTGGGCCATCGATAAGGGACACCAGGGCAGACCCAGGGGAATCCTCACTCCTCGGGGGTTGTAGTGGTCCCTTCCGGGCATCCTGAAATTCCTCTGCAGGGTGGTCCAGGGCTTCTGTGTGTGGGAATGGGGCAAGGAGCCCTTGCTCACACTCAGAGGAGGAAGCCAGTGCCCTGTTGCGGGTGTGAGGATCCCCAGGGAGCTCTCAAAGGCCTTCGGGGACCCTAAGAAAGAAATTTGCAGGACTCTATCCTGACTTCTCCAGCCCACCACAGAGGATCTGCAGCTGCATTTACGCTCTGGCCTCAAGCAACACATTTCAGAGATGATCCTTCAAAATCCTAACCCCCGGGACCTCAGAGCCTGCTATTTGGAGACAGCGTAGCCTAAGAGGTAACTAAGTTAAAACCAGGGCGTGGGGGCAGGGCCTCAGCCAGTGACTGATGTCCTCGTTGGAAGAGGGAGTAGAACAGACACACGGAAAGACGCCTGACGAGAGCCCTCGACCAGTTTGAGTGACAAGAAACCAGACACACCGACCTTGCCTGGTTTAGACTTCCAGCCGTGAGAAGACTGAGAAAATAGGTGGCTACTGGTTACGTTCCCTAGTCTGTGGCTTTTGTCTGATTTCTTTCATGCAGCAGTTCTTTTGAGAGTTATGTGCAGCACTGGGAATGAGTAGCTCATTTCTTTTTCTTTGAGTGATGTTCCACTGTGAAGTGACCCACAGGTGGTTTATCTGTCCCTTGCTGGGGGACTCTCAGATGACTTCCAAGATTTGCTTATTACAAATGATGCTGTTAAAAAGCTAGGCGTAGCCGGGCATGGTGGTTCATGCCTGCAATCCCAGCACTCAGGAGGCTGAGGCAGGAGAATTGCTGTGAGTTCAAGACCAGCCTTGGCTACATAGTGAGTTCCAGGTCAGTCTCAACTACAAAAAAAAAAAAAAAGGTAGGCGTGGTGGCACACTCCTGTAATTCCAGCACTTGGGAGGCTGAGGCAGGAGGATTGCCATGAGTAGAAGGCCAGCCTACATAGCAAGACCCTGTCCCCTCCCCCCCAAAAGATGCTGTGATGAACTTTTGTGTACCCATCTTCTGGTAGACATAGAGTTATTCTTCCGTGAGTATGTAGAGGTAGAATTTTTGGATCATATGCATGTTTAACTTTAAAAAAAAACTGTCAAGCTGTTCTCCAAAGTGACTACACTATTTACCAACAAATGGTGTGGTTAGTCTTTTAACTTAGCCATTACAGCAGGTGTGTAACAATAGCTCTTTGTGGTTTTAATTTGCATTCCACTAATACTACCGATTTTAGCATTATTAATATACTTATTAGGCATTCAGTAAGCAAAAACATAAGCTTCTCAAAGTAAGCATTTATTCAAACATTTTGCCCATTTTTAAGTGAGTTACATGTTTTCTTATTAATGTTTGTTGGCTTGTCGATTTGTTCTGATAGAGTCTCACTGTATAGTTCAAGCTGCCCTTGAACTCACTATGTAACCCCAGGCTGGCCTCAAACCTGCAGCCACCCTCCTGCCTCAGCCTCCCAAGTGCTGGGATTATAAGTATGCACCACCACGTGTGACTTTAACTTTCAAGGATTCCTTGAGTTTTTCCTTGCTCTGAATACAAGCCTCCCACTAAATATATGATTTATAAATGGTTTCCACCAATCTGTAGCTTCTCTTCTCAATCTCTTAACAGTATGGTTCAAAACAAAAAAAAAACCTCGGCTGTGGGCACAGCTCAGCAGTAGAGCACTTGCCCAACTTCGGCTGGCATGGTTGGGAAAATCTTCCCCTAACTCAAGGTTGCAAGGGCTTTTCCTGTTTTCTTCTAGAAGTTTTCAACTTTTAAGTTTTCTATGTAGATCTATTTTGGGTTAATATTTTTATACAGAACAAGTTGTGGATCCAGGCTTGTTTATTGCATACGAATATGAATATTCCTTGACTTACAGTGGAGTTATGACCCAGCAACCCTGTCATAAATGAAAGCATCACTGGTCCAAAATGAATCCAACACAGCCTTCTACCCAACACCCTCACTTAGCAACACCCCACTCTGCAAGCAATGATCAAAATGCAAAATTTAATCCTTGGTACCAAAAGAAAAAAAATGCAAAATTCATTCATCAGGCACTTTGGAGGCTGAGGCAGGAGTATTGCTGGGAGTTTGAGGCCAGCCTGAACAACATAGCAAGACCCTGTTTCATAATTAATTAATTAAAAAAAATAAAAACAAGCACTTGGGGCTGGGAGGTGTAGCTCAGTGGCAGAGCACATGCAAAGCCCTGAGGGAGTCCCAGCACTTAAAAAAAAAAAAAAAAAAAAAAAAAAAAAAAAAAGAAATCAGTGGTGTGAAGCTTATCTACCCTGATCTCCTTTTTCAAAGTCACCTTGATGGCCCTGGATTTAGCTCAGTGTTTCGAGTGCCTGCCTTGTAAGTGCAAGGATCTGAGTTCGATCCCAGGTACAAAACAAAAAAAAAAAGAAAAAGTCACCTTGGCTACAGGATGGCCTTCACAGTGTCATTTGAATTTTAGAACCTGTGAATTTCCACCCCAAAGAAGGCTTATTAGAATTTGATTAGTATCACACAATTTTTTAAATTGAATTTTTTGGTACATTCTAGGTATACAGTACAGTTGCATTCATTGTCTATTTCACACTGCTAATTGCCCCGTTAGGATCTTGAGTACTATTTTAGTTTTTCACACCAGAGAAAATATTCGGTATTTGCATATGTGGAAGTCAATATGGAGATACCTCAAAGAGCTGGGACTAGAGGTTCCATTTGACCCAGCCATCGCTCTGCCGGGTATCTTTTCAAAAGAAGTGTAAGAATCATATCACAGTGATAGATGCGCACCCATGTTCATAGCAGCACAGTGTGTAATAGCTAAAACTTGGAAACAGCCCATCTGCCCATCAATTGGAAACTGGACAAAGAAGCAATATGGAGATACCTCAAAGAGCTGGGACTAGAGGTTCCATTTGACCCAGCCATCGCTCTGCCGGGTATCTTTTCAAAAGAAGTGTAAGAATCATATCACAGTGATAGATGCGCACCCATGTTCATAGCAGCACAGTGTGTAATAGCTAAAACTTGGAAACAGCCCATCTGCCCATCAATTGGAAACTGGACAAAGAAGATGTGGTTTTTCTATAAAATGGAGCACTACTCCTAAGTATCGCACAATTTTAAGTTCAATTTGGAAAGCGCTTACATCCTAACAGCATACAGAGGTACCTCCATTCATTCCACGATGCTGGAAAAGATGGCCATATTCCCATTTGTCACCCATTGCAGAGTTCGCAAACAAAAACAAAATGTTGCCAAACACCTCTGTTTGCATACCCAATTGTTCTCAAATAAAAGTGTTTGTGAATCTGGGTACCAGTGTCCTTTTTTTTTTTGTATTAGAGATTGAACTCAGGACTTTCGCCTGCAAGGCAGCCAGTGGAACCACTGAGCTAAATTCCCAGCCCACCAGTGTTCTTTTAATTGAGATAAAATTTACATACCATAAAATTCACCGCTTTATTTTTCTTTTTTTGTTTTTCCGAGACAGGGTCTCACCTTGTACCCCAAACTAGCCTCAAACTCTGGGCGACCCTCCTGCCTCAGCCTCCTGAGTGCTGGATGACAGGTGTGCACCACCAGGCCTGGCTTGAAATTCACCATTTCTAGTGTGCAATGCAGTGAGTGTCAGTACGCTCACAAGGCTGTGGAGCACCACTACTCCCTGATTCCGGAAGGTCTCATCGCACCACGAAGTAACCCACGCCTTTCACTGTCCCTCCATGCCTCCTCCCCTCTCCCTGGAAGCCACTGGTCTGCTCTCTGGCTCCGATTTGCCCACTCTGGACACTACACATGAACGGAAGTGTTCCCTCTTGCGTCCGGCTTCTTTCACCGAGCAAAATGTTTTCAGGGCCCATCCGCTTACAGGCAGACATTGTAGCAATATTGAGTCTACCTCCCCAGAGTAAAGAAAGGGATAAACAGCCTGGGAATGCTGCACAGACCGCTTTTTAGAATGAAACCCTGGAGTCAGTGTTTCCAAGGGATTTGCTTATTCTGCCTCAAAAGGCACCATGTGATGAGTTTTCGGTCCCCTGGGGTTGTAGGATTGAAATGGGGACAGGTCACCAACTGGTGGCCTAGGGGCTGATGTGGCCATCGGAAATCCCTTTAAGAACCAGCCCACTGGCATTCCCTGCTTTCCACCCGGCCATGGCACCTAGGAAGAGAGAGTTTGCTTTCTCCATGGCCCCTGGTACCTGCCGCTTACTCGGGGCCCTCTCTCCAGGATGCCCTTGTAATAGATACCATTGATCAGTCTGTTTTGTTTTGTTTTTCCATGTAGCCCAGGCTGGCTTTGAATTCACTATGTAGCCCAGACTCCCAGCAATACTCCTGCCTCAGCCTCCTGGGTGCTGGGATTACAGGCGTATGTCACCACGCCCAGCTGTCCTTGCCACAGATAAACCCCTGTGAGGTTGCCTGATTTCCTGAGGACACACTGTGAATGCTGACTGGGTCCTGGGTTCCCTCCCGTCCCACTGTGACCTCTCTAAACTCGATGGTCAAGCACAATGCCTCTCCCTTCCTGTCCCTCTTTTCTTTAAAAACTAAAACAATAATAAAATAAAATGTGATAGGACAAAATCACATCTGCAATCCCAGCACTGGAGAGGCTGAGGCAGGAGGATTGCCACAAGCTGGAGGACAACCTGGGCTAAAACCAAACAAAGCAGAAGAAAATATAAATGGAAGCAAGGTATTGATCAAACACCACTTTCGTCTTCTCTCCTGCCTGCCCTCTGGGCCAGACACCGAACGTGCCAGCAGCGACATCTGAAATTTCTTTCCACTACCAGCGCAGGCCAGGCTCTCCGTGGTGGCTCGGAGCTGACACGGGCAGGGAGGGCGGCACAGCCTCCAGGGAGCCCTGGCCCTCTCCCGCCAGATGGCGCGGAGGGAGCGAGCGCCTGGGGATGCAGAGGTGGCAAAGCACCCGGAATCCGGCCAGCTGATGATGAAAGCTGTGAGGAGATCACTGTCCTGAGACTTTTCATAGTTCCCGAGTAAATATTACACTCTCTGCTGCTTGGATTACGAAGGCATTGGACGTGGAGGCCACAGTCGGTTCCCAAACACACTGCTCCATTTTTTTCTCCGTCACCTAGGCGCTGGGCATTGTTGTCGGATTGTTTCCCTGGGCCCGCCCGGACTTGCGGCTCGGAAGGCTCCCTGGGCAGGGCCTCCTGGCACCTCTGCAGCTCCTCCTTCCCTGCTCCTCCAAGCTAGGCAGCTGGCCACAGGCAGGTGACCCGCTGTGGGAGCGGGAGCCCCCACTCCGCCTCTCCGGGGAGCCCCGTCCTGAACAGCAAGTGCAGGGACCGGCCACCCAGGTCCCCACCTTTCCCACCGCCGCCCACAGGGCAGTGCAGCCCCCACCCGCAGCCCTGGGTCCTGGCTGTCTTTACCACTGCTCGGAAACGCTGGTAAACAGATGGTTTGCTTTAGGAGGAAATATGTGGCCACGCTTATTAAAAAGCAAAAGAAGGAGGAAAGGGAAAGGGAGAAGGCTTGTGTAACACCCAGCACCCAGCGCGGGAGCAGCTCGGAAGTCTCAGCACCGCCAATTCCTGCTGGTCTCCACTCCGGGCTCTACTGTCCTCACGAAGCTCCTAGGCCCCCCGAAGCCCAGGCTCAGCCAGAAGTCACAACCCCGCCCTCACCACCATCCCTGTCCTGCCCTCTGCCCAGCGCGTGCTTGAGACACCCTAGTGACACGAGTTTGGTGGTGTGCGGGGCCAGCAGAGAGACACAAGGGGCTGTCTGTTGAGGAAGCTGGTGGCCTTGGAGATGGAGGGCGAGTGCGGACCCAGGACGTGGCCCTAGAAGAGGGGACTGAGACCAAGAATTTCTTCAGTAATGGAAGCAGCAGCAGGGCAGGGGCCTGGCTCTGACCCGGGTAGTGACTTTGACTGGAAGGAAAGCTGCTGACCCACCTGGCTCCTAAGAGGCTTCCTGGGGGGTGGGGAGAACCAGGACAGGGGCTCTGGGTTGAGACAGGACTGAGACATTGAGGCAGGACAAGGATGGGCACCTCCTCCGCTCTCTGGTGGGAAC
>NW_022900935.1:40247572-40251371 GCF_012274545.1 Fukomys damarensis | reverse complement strand
GGGGGCTTCATCCTCCGGACAGGCTTTCTGCCCAGAAATCCTCTCGCAGCTCAGCCTATCGCTTCCGGTTCACAGCATCCCTTCATTCCTCCTCCTCCCGTCCTCCAGGACCCTCCTGGCTCCTCCCTCCGCCCGAACCCTTGGCACCTGCCAGCTCGTGGGCAGCTGGCTCCCCTAAATCTCCCCTACCAAGCTGCCGCCTTTGCTGCAGAATTCCTCCCGAGTCACCGGGAAAGGCTGAGAGGAAGCCCCGGCATGTACACCCTCGGGTTTCCGCGCTGCTGTCCTCCCAAGCAGACTGCTCCCTGCCTGGTCACAGACACCAGGCGCCACGCGCAGGGCCCCGGGGTGCCATAGCCAGGATCCAGTGCGCGTTTTCTCCCCTCCTCTCCGCTCCTCGCCTTGCTCCATCGCTTGTCAGATGCGGAGGAAACCACTCTCGTCACGGTCTCTCTTTCTGACTAACGAATGTCTAATAGGGAAAGCAAAGCGGTTCCCACCGGCGATCCTGAGCCCCAGCCCCACCCTGGCCACCTGCTGTGGTCACTTGGCATCCTGTCAAGGTCAGCAGAGCGACCACCGCCGCCGTGAACTCGAGCTCTGCCACATTCTCTCATTTCATGCAGAAAACCACTCTTGGCTGGGTGGTTTCCATGAGAAGGAAGTGGACACAGGTTCCGGCGGTTATGTGAGTAACCACAGTCGTCTGGTCCGGAAGTAGCGAGACTGAGATTTCAGCCCAAGGCCTCACCTTGGAACTGGGATCCCTCGCGGCTCAGGATGCTCAGCTTTCGGGTGGCGGGGAGGAGTAGTGGGGGCTGGGCTTCAGATGATGGAGAATTTGCTCCACAGGAAATAACTCTAGGGCTGCAGGCCTCCCATCCAGGCTGAACAAAGTACACTGTAAGGGAAGGAGCCGTCTGTGGTGGTGCAGCCTGTAACCCCAGCACTCTGGAGGCTGAGGCAGGAGGATTGGAAGTTCAAACCCAGCCTGGTCAATTTAGTGACTTGGTGAAACCCTGGGTCAAAAAGTGGAAAAAGGGCTGAAGATGTGGCTCAGTGAAAACCTCTGCCTCTAACCCCCAGTGCCACATTAAAAACAAAAAAAACCTCTCAAACTCTGTCCCCCTTAGACTCTAACTCCAGCCCCACCCACCTCGTGTGGCCCTGTAAACACCGTTCTACTGTTTGTCTCTGGATTTGACCGCTCTCGGGACCTCAGAGATGGACTGGTTTGTTTATGACTGGCTGGTTTCACTTAGCAAGCACATCAAGGTCCATCTACGTGGTGGCACAGGACACCATTTCGTTCTTTTTCTGCGGTGAATAATATTCCATTGTATGCATACGCTGTACCTACAAGTTTTAGGACCCGCCATCAAAGGGACCTGGCTTGGCCATCAGAAGTCACCTATTTGCCCTTCCTAGAATTACCACGCTTCTTTCTCATCTCCACATGCTCATTTGCCAAGATTTTCTCCCAACAGGAAGTGGGTGCAGCAATCTCAGCGGCGGGTTCCTCCAGCCCCTCCCGCACAATGAGGTGGCTCCTGAAAGCCAGGTGTCACAGATGGGATGTCCCACGCGCAGGCACAAATTCCCTACAATGAGCGTTAGCATTATGTATACCTAACCGGCCCGGGGTTTAGCTCAGTGGTTCCACCACCTGCCTTGCAAGGCACAAGGTCCCGAGTTCAATCTCTGGTACCAAAAAAAAAAGGTTGCTCACTCAATTATAATTATATATATAGCCTAGAATGTACCAATAAACGTTTTGAGAAAAAAAAAAGGAAATCCCGGTGTCTTTGCACAACAGGTGACACCTCGCTTTTCCCCTCTGCCACCTTGGCTTTTGTCTTCATCCTAATAAGGCTTCTACTCTTCTCTGTCTACAGCCCTGTGGGACTCTTGGGGTGCAGGGATGGATGGTTCAGGAGGGAACCTGTGAGCTGCTCAATGCTCAGTTTAAAGCAGGGCGTGGTGATGCATGCCTGTAATCCCAGCACTCAGGAGGCTGAGGCAGGAGGATCACCCTGAGTTTGAGGCCAGCCTGGGCTACATAGTGAGTTCAAGGCCAGCCTGAACTAATAGTGAGACCCTGTCTCAAAAAACAAAACAAAGCAAAACAAAACAAAAATAAAAAACAATAAGGAAAAGGAAGGAAGGATGGAAGAAAGGAAGGAAGGAAGGAAGAGGAAGGAAGAAAAGTAAGCATTGGCAGCTACTTAAGGCTAGAGGGAAGAGGTTTGTGGATAGCCAGTGATAAGTTCCCAGTTTCTTCTTTCTTTTTGGTTTGTTTGTTTGTGTTTTTTAATTAAAGGTTGCAAACATACATGACAACAAGAAATGAAGATTCTAAATAAAAATTTCAAATATACATATACATGACAGCAGAAAAGGATATGAAATAAAAATTTATGCAGCACAGACTGGTAATCCAAATACAGTACTAGTTTGATATGATCTTCAAACATTATATGTTCTTTCTCATTTTCTTTTCGTATAATATTTTTGAAAAATGTATTTACAAATAAAAAAAAGTTACATATTATAGTTGAGAAACCATCCTCAAAATTTTATCATTTATAAACTCCTTGATTTTATTAACTTGATAAATATCATATGCTTGTTGATTGTATCACTTACATTTTCTAACAAAACTTCCCAAAAAAAAAAGAAACATACTTTATTTAAAATCCAAAACAACTAAAAGAGTTCACATTTTTAAGATCAGATATTTCTGTTTCTATTTTATTATATCCCATACTTATTTTTATTATATTTTTATAAGCATAATGATAGAATTTAATACCAATACATATATAATATTCTTCCCAAACAAATGACTGTGAATTAAATCAAGCATGTAATTTAGAGAAATCATAAGGTTGCCAGAGAAACTATCGACACGCCAAATGTGCCAGATCCTACCACATTCATGACCATGTTTCTCATTTAATAGTGCACACATATGTGTAAAAACATACCCCCCACACATATACACAATGCATATTTTCTACAATACAATATATACTTCGGTATAATAAAACAGTGCAGTGATGTGTAGAATGTTTGTGATTGTTTATTTGTGTTTTTTATCAGCTTTAATTGAGTTTATTGGTACATTTTGGGGATACAGTACAGTCACATTCATTGTTGGGATCTTGTACCTCTACATGACAAGTCTTGATTCTCATTTTTTCCTCTTACCCCTGCCCTCCCTTCACCCTGTTTATTTGTGTTTTTGAAGACAGGGTCTCACTATACTACCCAGGGTGGGCTCAAGGGATCCTCCTGCTTCCTCCTCCCAACTAGCTGGGAATACAGGCATGTGCCACTCTGGGCAGCTGAAATCTGTGTTTGTGTTAGGAATCAAACCCAGGGCCTCGCACATGCTAGGCGAAAGCTAAGCTGAGCTACCTCCCCAGGGGCCACAGTTTCTTTTTCAAATGATGAAATGATTCTGAAACTGATAGTGATAACTCATGTATCTGTGACTATACTAAAAACCTTTGAATGGTACACTTTCTATAGGTGGATTATATGATATGTGAATCCTAGTTCAGTAAAACCGTTAAATCGCACACGTCATCCAGAGTAACAGAAAAAGTTCTTTCAGCTGAGGAAAGGAGAAGGAAAGCCCAACTCTCCTGTCTGCAAGCTTTCAGCAATTCCCGCAGTCCACACCCTGGCCTTGACCCACCCCACCCCAACATCTAAATTCGCACACTTTCTTGGGGAATAATTTCACCAGTTCTCAGAACTGGGGATGTCAAAAGGAGCTCAGAACCAGGCCCAG
>NW_022900935.1:40245343-40247480 GCF_012274545.1 Fukomys damarensis | reverse complement strand
CCCCCGCACGCGCGACCCCGGTGATGGAAAGGGGACGTCTGCGGGGATGTGGGCCCTGTTTCCCAGACGCAGCGGATCTCTCAGGACTGGATCCCTCTGTACCCAAAGAAAGTCTAGGCCCTAGACTTTACCCTAGGCCCAGGGCGGGACTAACTTTTAAAGACTTCATATTATGGAGAATTTCAAACATACACAAAGAGACTAAGGTAATGAACAGTTACAAGGCTTACAAGCGGTGACTAAACTCATTTCTTCCCTCTCTTCAACTGTGCTATTGTAAAGTAAGTTCCAGAGAGCACTCCAGTCTAGCTGTCAATAGTGACCTGATAAAAGTCTTTTCAATATTATCAGTGACCAAAAACTGTCCTTTTCTTTAAACTTTCTGTTTCAATCAGGATCCATTCACATTGCTGTCATTTAAGCCTTCATCTTTAGATTTTCTGTTCACCTATTTGTTTTTTCACTTGTAATTTCTTTTTTTGTTGTTTTTTTTTTTTTTTTTTTTTTTTTTTTTTTTTTTTTTGAGACAGGGTCTCACTATGTAGTCGAAACTGACCCGGAACTCACTATATAGCCCAGGCTGGTCTTGAACTCACAGCGATCTTCCTACCTCAGCCTCCCGAGTGCTGGGCTTACAGGCGTGCACCATCAGGCCCAGCTGTTTTTTGCTTTTTGAGACAGGATTTCCCTATGTAGTTCATTCAGATTGGCCTTGAACTCACTATGTAGCCCAGGCCGCCCTCAAACTCATGGCAATCCTCCTGCCTCAGCCTCTTGAGTACCGGAATTAGAGGCATGAGCCATCACACCCAGCTCTTCCTGTGGATTTTAACACATAACTCAGCTCTGTGAGGGGCCTGGGATTGCAGCCTCACTGATGAACAGGGACCCAAGCTTGGAGCTCACTATGTTTTGTGGTCAGATACAGGGGTTTCATTTGTCTTTCTGTCCCAGTTTCTCTGGCTCTCTGTGCTTCTATTGCTTTGATTGCAGAAAAATGATGCTTAGGAATGAATGCACCTGAGACATTGTCAAAACAAAATAAAGGAAAAGAAAAATGGTGTATCCTCTTTCAAATGAGGAGAACCTAAAATTTGTCATTGTTCCTCTGAAGTTTCAGAGCCCGCTCAGAAGAAGGGCTCCTTCTGAATGATTCTGTCGGCAGAGCCACTGGAAGTGTGAGAGAACACGAGTTCAGACGGGGGCCGGGTATCTCCTGCCTGCCTCTGGTCCGCACTCATTCTGAACCCTGGCTGGGCCACAGACTGTCCTGGGAGCCTGTGACCCCCTCTCTCGCTCAGCCACCTTCTGATTCCTGCCGCCAGGCCATGAATAGCTTTTCCTCTGCCAGCCCCTTGGCGCGTTCTCCCTGGAACCACTGGACTATGGACTGAAACCTATAAACCGTGAGCCCAAATAAACTGCTTTTCCTGAGCGTTGTGGGTATCAGGTATTCTGCCCCCGCGATAAGGAAAGTGACTGATTTGGGCACCAGAGAAGTGGGGCTGTCAGGGCTCTACTTGACCAGGTGGTTCGGGAGCCTTTGGAACTGGTTCGCTGGAAGAGTTTGGAAAGGTGTGGAGATGCCGGAAACAAACAGCCCCGGAATGCTGAAGCCGAGCTCAATGGGAGATTCTGGTCGGAACTCAGAAGACCAGAATGCAGGTAAAAATGCGAGTGGTGAAGACCAGGCTCAGGAGGTTTTAGTTGGGAACAAGGACTTGGCAGTTGGACTCCAGGCCGTGTGTGCTTTGCTGTGGTGGGACATTTGTCTACAGTTTGTCCTGAAGCTTTGCAGGAGACTGAGATTAAGGTCAGTGGACCTATGAATCTGGAAGAGGAAATATAAAAGAATTCTAATGTTCAGGCTGCAGATAGGTACTGCTTAGTGCTTTTAGCCAGGTTTATACAAACAAAATCAAGGGCAGATAGCACAGCTGAATAATTGTAAAAGTTTAATATTTGGCCAGAAAAGAAACACTGGTAAAATTGGGACCTGCAAACTTAAACCACTAGAGAACTTGGTTGCTGAAAAGATTAACCTTAACCCATTTATGCATAGCATTACGTTTTTGGAACATCCCTACCTATGAAATATAATACAAAATTCTCTCTCTCTCTCTCTCTCTCTCTCTCT
>NW_022900935.1:40244222-40244843 GCF_012274545.1 Fukomys damarensis | reverse complement strand
CCCCGCTCTCCTGACGCACGCCTCCCAGAGTGGGAAGGACCATTTAAATAAATCAGTAGTGACTGCAGAAGCCCACGGGAGGAGATCCGTGGAATCATGTGATAAGCATGACTGCAAGGATAAGCAGAGGCGAGACGGTGCCTAGCTAACAGGGACCCAGCACAGGCCACTCGAGAAACAGTTTGGAAAGCTCTATGTAAATTGACACAGAAAAGGTCAGAAAGCACATTGCAAAATACGTACAGCATATTGTAATGTTTGCAGAAAGATCAAATACACACCGAATGATTCTAGAGGTACTCTGGGGTCGTTAGGTTGTTGAGATCGAGTTCTACTTTGATTTTTGTGTTTTACCTTTAAACTGGGTGATGAGTACCGAGGTGTGAGATGTAACATGTAACTTGCATGTCTTTCGCACACCTAAGTAAAACAAAGGGAAGTTATTGCAGGGGCGAGGCCAACGGTCCGGGTAGATTTTGCCAAGCACGATCTCGCAGCCCTTAACCCGGGACCAGTCAGCCTCTGCCAGTTTTCACTCTCTCTGATCAGTGGCCTCGCCGTCCCCGCCCACATCCGCCTGTCGCCCAATGGACGTGCGGAAGCGGGCCCACGCCCCCCGAC
>NW_022900935.1:40211511-40243645 GCF_012274545.1 Fukomys damarensis | reverse complement strand
CGCGACCACTGCTGTCCAGGGCGGCGCCCCGGCGGCTGCAGGTGTCACCTCGGGAGGTCCTGGGAGGTGCTGGGGCGCTGAGACACCGGCGACAGCACGTGGGAGGGAGAAACGGGGACCTCGAGTTCCGGAGGCTGTGTGCTGTTTCACTGCAAGGCACCTTCAGTTTTTTTTTGTTGTAGTTATTTTTTTGTTGTTGTTTTTCAGGAAGGGGCCATGCGTTTTAGGGGAGGTTAAGTGGAGGGGATCAGGAAAGAGCTGATCCCCCCCAAATATATGAGTTCAAAGGTTGAGTATTGGTTTTTTTTTCTTTTTGTCACAGCCAGTGGCATTAGATGGTTTGGATGTCTTCCAGGTGTTTGAGGCCCTCCTGGGCTGGCACAACAGTTTTTTTAAGCATAGACATTTTGCATAAAACAGTTCAGGCTGGCCTGGAATTTGAAACGATCCTCCTGCCTCAGCCTCCCTAGTGCTAGGATTGCAGGCACGTACCACCACGTGGGGCCCTTTCTTTCTCCAGGCAAGCAATTTGGTGTTGTGCTAAGGAATAATTTGTCATCTCGCTTCTCATTATCTCTTCTCTGCCATTCCCCTGCCACCCTTCCTTCCCTCCGTGTCCCCATTGATATTTCCTCTGAGAGTAACACTCGGGAAGCAAGTCTCAAATTAAGACATCTGGGATAAATGGGAATTTTAAACAGGTTGGGCATCTTTTTAAAGTCTCACTTTTTTAAAGCCAAAGAGGAGAATTTTGTAAAATGAAGGTATGGCCAGTAAAGTTTGACTTACTGGTTTTAGTGAGGTGATCTTTTACATTTTTCTTTGAGCAGCCTGTGTTGAAGCTTCCTGTGGCCCTGTCCATCTCGTCCTTCCCAGTGTCCTCTGGTTGCAGATTCTCCTACTGGAGCAGCCTTTTCTCTAGGTGGAGGAAAACTGATTTGAGATGTAGGCAGCTGGAGCCATCGTGGTTAAGCAGCTCCAGTTCTTGGTTAGCAGCACTTCTTGGGATTACTATGCTTCAGGTATTCAAGACAGGAAAGCCTCTGAAAGGATGTTTTCAGTTACTAAATGGATTTTGATTCATTCTAGTAGAGTAAAATACATGTATTTTAGTTTGAAGCCAGGCATGGTGGCACAGGCCTGTAGTCCCAGCACACAAGAGGCTGAGGCAGGAACATCAACAGATTTGAAGGCCAACCTGGCTACATTCGTGAGTTAAAGGCCAGCCTAAACTATATAGTGAGTTCCTATCGCAGAAAAATATTTTACTTTGGTCTCTCTTAGGGTAGAACATGAAAGATGATAAATACAGACTGGATATAGTATGAGTTAAACGTAGTCAACCCCAGCCTGGTCCAGAGGAGTTCCGTACTGCTCTGCACCAAGTAACCAGTTCCTCTGCTGTGAGGGTGGCATCTTTCCAGAGAACTGACCAGTTCCTTGGAGAAGAGTTTTGAAAAGAAGACAGAGGGCTGGGGATTTGACTCAGTGGTTCCGCTGCCTGCCTCTTAAGTGCAAAGTCCTTTGATTGCCTGTACCAAAAGAAAGAAAAGAAAAGGCGGAGCCTTTGATGTGAAAAACTGTCAATTTCTCCAGTTTATTGACTGCTCATTAGAAGCTGTATTATCAAACAAGTTAAATGCTATCACTAATGTTGAACAAACAAGCAGTTTATGAATAGGTGAAAATTAATTTTATGGTGTGTGTGTTTGTTAATTTGTTAATTTTTGATACAGGGTCTAAATGTGTAATTCAGGCAGATCTTGAACTCATTATGTAGCCCAGGCTGGCCTCAAACTTGCAGCAACTTTCCTGCCTTAGCCTCCCAAGTGCTGGGACAACAGGCATGTGCCACCATGCCTAGCAAAAATTTTTCTTATTAGAAAAATTAATTTTAGATCCTGGAAAAATAAGAACTGTCAAAACAAAAATCAGTCTTTTTAATTTCTGTGATTTCCTTTTTGAAAAAAAGAAATTCTGGAATTCTTTCCAAAGTAAAAAAAAAAATACTCCTACCACTCAGAAGCCAACATTTAGAAACTTTAGTAAAGGTTTTATGCATATGTGTGTTCCAAATTAATTTTATATTCATTAAAATATATACAAATATTTGTTGTTTTGAGACTGGATTTGTTTTGTTTTAGTCTACGTTATTCAGGCTGGCCTTAAACTCATTATGTAGCCCAGGCTGGCCTGGAACTTGCACTGATCCTCCTCTGAAAGCTATGTTCCTTAAGTTTCTTTCTTTTTTGCGGGGGTTTGTTTGTTTGTTTTTTGAAACAGAGTCTCACTATGCAGTTCAGACTGCCATGGAGCTCACTATGTAGCCTAGGCTGGTCTCGAATTTACAGTAATCCTCCTGCCTCAGCCTCCCCAGTGCTGGGATTACAGGTATGTGCCATCATACCTGGCTAAGTTTCTTTCTTTTTTGATCTTATAAGATCTCACTGTGTAGCCCAGGCTGGCCTTGATCCTCCTGTCTCAGCCTCCTGAGTGCTGGGATTATAGGCATGTTCCACCACACCCAGTTCAGATTACTTCCTTCTTCGTGGTGTGTTGAGTTTTAGTGGCAGTGTGGTAGTGTTCTGTCTCAGTGAGGCTTATCATCTGATCTGCATTTGCCCAATCCTGTTCCATGCCAGGTTGGGAAAAGCTAAATGTGGTCTCAGCCCTGTGACACAGGTACTGTACTTGGGCTGCTTACTGAGTCTGAGGACAATCTTCGTGGTCTCCTAGCATTGTTTTTAGTCTCAGGAAATGCCTTGGCTGTGCACATGTTCTTCATTCCCTTTGGGTAGCCAGTGGAAGGTGGGCTGCTGAGTCAGGCCTTCTCACAGCCCTGGGTCCCAGCTCAGCCCTGTCTCAGAGTGGCTGCTTCTGCCTGACTCATGGTCCTTCGTTTGATGTTGGTGTTGGGTACCCTTAGGGTTTCTGCTTTCTTCCTGTATCTGGGTAGCATTGTCAAAACAAAAAAGTGTCAAACCTATCTTTCCTTTTTCTGCTTTTTTGTTTTTGTTTTTGTTTGTTTTTTGAGACAAGGTCTCACTATGTAGCTGAGACTGACCTGGAACTCACTATGTAGCCCAGGCTGGTCTAGAACTCATAGGGATCCTCCTGCCTCAGCCGCCTGAGTGCTGGAATTACAGGCATGGGCCACGATGCCAGGCCCTTTTCTGCTTTTTAAACCCATCTCATTAAGAAAAACAATGGGGAGGAAAAAGAAAAATGCTGGAGATCCAGGTGTAGTGGTGCACACCTGTGATCCCAGCTCTCAGGAGGCTGGGGCAGGGGGATCATAGTGAGTTCAAGGCCAGCCTGGACTACATAGCAAGACCCTGTTGAGAGGGGGAGACAGACAGATAGTGAGATGCTCTGAAAAGCCCTTTGCCATCAAAGGATTTGAGCTGGAAGGTGCAGCTCAGTCGTAGAGCACTTGCCTAGCAGACACAAGGCCCTGGGCTAGATTCCCAGAACTGCAAAACAAGCAAACAAACAAAAACTGTGGAGATTTTGCTTGTCCTAGGGTCATTGCTGCCCTTCTGCTGCGCAGTCCTGGGAGATTTGCTTAGCCCCTGAAATAGCTGAGGTTGATTTAGACATTGACAACCTGGACTAAATTATTTGAACCTTATTTTTATGGCATGAGTTTGTTTGTCATCAATTACACTTACACAGCCTTTAAAATGTATTTAAATAGAAACACGGTTTTCCTTCAGAATCCAGCCCTTCCCCTAGGGTGGGGGGCTGTTACTCTGTGCGTGCGTTCTGGTGCTGTGTTTGTCCCCACAGATGAAATCCGTAGCAGCCAGGAGTTACACTGAGGCCTTAGGGACTACAGAGATGGTGCAAGTTGATCTGTTTTCTAGGGGAACAGTGCAGAAGAGAGGCAAGGCTTATTTGAAATGCTTAAAGAAATTTCGATGCATATAAGGCGTGCATAACTTGTGTGTAGTGCTGTCTGTAACTGCTTGTACGTACTGCTATGAACATAAATTGACTTAGTTTTTTTAGTGTATTCATCATACATGTTACAAACATTTTTTAGAATTCTGTGGTATTTGGGTAAGAAATTCCCAATAGAATGGAAGCATCAGGCGGGCGGGAGCTATGCTGGTTTTCTTCACTGAACATTCCAAGGCGTTAAGTGATCGGCTAAGTGAAAGGAAGGTCTCGTCTCGTTCATCTCACCAGTGGAATAGATTGTTTTGGCCTGAGTTGTCCCAGATATGAGAAGCAGTGCTTGGGTTATTTGTGAATTACAAAGTTGGTTCCTTACTAAGATCTGCTAAAACTATATTGTCATAAGGTAATGTTAATTGGCACTTACGTATTTGTTGTGAAAGATAAGACTGTCCTTGGGTTCAGGGAGTACTTATTTGTTTGCAGTTCTATTTTAAATTTTCTTTCCAAATGAAGTGAAATACAGCAAATAGTGTTTGAAGAACTAGTTACATAAAAAGCTGTTACATTTTGAGTGAATGTAGAATTTGTGCCCTCAAAAATCTCATGCACAGCATTGAAATAAAAACTTCCCAGAAAATTACGGCGTATACAGAAAAGTAACTTTCTCCAGTGGGAGCTACAGAAGGAGCAGATGAAAAGGACAAATGACTGCATCTGTGAAGGTGAGGTGGCTCATGGGTGCCTGGCAGTGTCACCGTGGGCAGGGCGCTTTTTGTGCACAGGCACAAGCTGTGTGTGTGGACATCAGTTCTCCCAGCTGGCAACGGCTCTTGTAATAAAGAGCACATCAGCCTTGGTCTTGGTGCCTGATGTGAGCACATGCACAGGAAACAGTTTTATTGAAAATTCAGGTTTTAAAAATTGTCCTGATTATTTGAAAGTGAGAGATGAAGGGTGAAACCTGTGTGCGTAACTTAAGATTTGTATGTGGCTCTGTGTGACCACAAGCCTGGTGAACACGTCGCAGTCGTGCGCTGCAGCGTTGCTATGCAGTGACCGGCAGGACCCATGCCTCCTCCAGGGGAGAAACCCACAAGTGCTGTGTGGGTGCGGAGACGTGCAGAAGGCGTGGCTCCCACTCTGGAGAGGCAGAATGGAAACCAGGGCGAACAAGAGGAGGTCGTGCTTTGGGGCCGTGTTCGCTGGTCGGACCTCCCCGGTGACGGGTGACTGCTCCTCCACGTGACGTTTCGTCACTGCGCCCTCTCTCCTGCTCTCTCCAACCTTTTGGCAGTTTGTGCCAGGACAGTGTCCCGGAGTTTCCCCTGGACTTTGGCAGCAGTGACAGAGCAGTATCATTGGGGAGTGGATTAAATTAATGCCCTGGAGGATTCCTCATGGCTGTTACAGACACCCTGCTACAACGCGATTCCCGAGCACGCTGGAAGATTGCCTCTAATAGTAGGACATGAAGTGCATTCTTGTGAAGGACAGGGCTACATTTTTGACTGGGCTTTCACAGGAGCCTTCCCGGTTGTCCTAGAAAATCACTCTGCCAGAGCAGGCTTCAGGAGAGGCCGGTCTGCTCAGCTCACCAGCGTCCCCGAGGGACCAGTCCAGGCTGCTCTGCCTCCAGTAACTGCTGGAAGCTGGCTTTGGTCCCTGCCGGACACCCTGAGGTTCCCAGCAGCCCCTTGTGTCTGTCCCCTCCCTGAGTAGGTATTGGGTTTCACTGGAGTGGAAGCTTGGCCACACCCACCTCTGAACCAGTCCCCTACCTCGGGTGGGTCCCTCTGGCTGTGTGCTGGATTAGCCTCCCCGGTGAATGCTGGGATTTCAGTATGGACGGAGGTCACCCTTGTCTTCCCATGGGTCCCCCCCGCCCCAGCACACCATCCCCAAGTTCCTGCCTGCTTTCCTGGAGACCTCGAGGCAGGCCAGGTGCCCTCCCTTGCCCTGACCCACATGTTCCTCAGCACTGAGGCAGGGGGCCAGGGGACAGGTGCCGTGTCTCAGTGGGTCACGCGCCCTGTTCTGACAGAGAGCATGGCACAGTGGCTGGTGCTCTGTGAGGGCTTAAGTGAGTCAAAACTAAAACTAGACCTGGGTGCTCTCCCAGCCACAGTGGGTGGCATAAGAACAGGTCTGGTCAGGACAGAGGCTGAAGGGAGCAGATGCCCATCCCCGGTCTTACTGTCTCCAGATGCACTATCCACCTGTGTTCTAGAAACGGCTCACTGGGGCCCCAAGAGGCGCATTTGGAGGGGGCTGTGCTGGCTATGGCCCCCACCCCATTTCAGTAGCCCAAAAGTTCAGACACTGCAGGAGGTCACTGAGCAAGGGGGCTAAATGCCCAGGCATGGAATCACTGGTCTAGAATGGGCTTCAAGATTTAATCACACAGCTCTATTATTAAGATACTTGTGCATCTCTCCATGTATAATTATATCATGCTGTTAATTTGATTCTCGTAAAATCTCCACACCACAGGGCATGGTGGTGCATGTCTGTAGTCCCAGCACTTGGAGGGTTGAGGCAGGAGGATCACTGTAAGTTGAAGGCCAGACTGGGCTGCATAGCAAGATCCTGTCTGCAAACAAAAAACAACAGAAAATCCACACTACCAGACATGGTGGTGCCTGCTTGTAATCCCAGCTTTCGAGAGGCTGAGGCAGGAGGATCACTGATTTTAAGGCCAGCCTAGGCTACATAGTTCAAGGCCAGTCAGAACTATGCAGGGAGACCCTCTCTCTCAAAACAAAACAAAACAAAACACACTAAATACAAGTTCAGTGGTAGAGATCTTATAAAGTGGAATTTTATTTCTCTGTAATACACCAGGATTTTTATGTGCGAGGTCTCATAGAGGATGCCCCCACTTTGAGGCCATCGTGTAGCATATTGCTCTGCAGTCAGGTCTGCTCCCTGGCACTGCGATGCTAGTGCTGTGTCACCAGGAGTAAATATGAGTGTGGCCACCTGTGTTTCACATGACCCAGGAGGAGGCTGGTCCAGGACGCAGCTTTGAGCATCTGCCAGCTGCCTGTTACCACTCCCCCAACGGTACTGGCAGGAAGAAAGGCTGTGGCTGTCCATGCTGGGACCTGGGTGTGCTGAGGTCTTACTGTCCCTGCCCCAGCACCTAGCAGCCGGGGCTGCAGACTATCAGGCTGAGAGTCTGGAAGTTTCTCTGGAGCCAGATTGGGCAGGGGTGCTGTGGTGTCACCTATGGTGACTTCCTGCTCCAGGCAGGTCTCACTGGCTCCTGGAGGGCATGGAAAGACCAGTGGCCCCCTGCCTCAGTGCTGAGGAGCATGTGGGTCAGGGCAAGGGAGGGCACCTGGCCTGCCTCGAGGTGCCCAGGAAAGCAGGCAGGAACTTGGGGATAGCGCTGGGGGGGGGCATGGGAGGACGAGGGTGACCTCCATCCATACTGAAATTCCAGGACTCACGGGGGCAGCTAATTCAGCACGCAGCCAGAAGACCCACCCGAGGCAAGGGCTGGTTACATCCGACCTTTCCCCAAGCCCAGAGGGCCTCAGTGGAAAGGCAGAGGAAGTGACAGCAGGTGAGTCCACTCATGTCACAGGCCCTTCTGGCAGTGACGGGGAGATGGGCCGTGGGGCTGCATCCAAAGAGCTGAGCATGACCAGTCTGTCTGTGATGCAGTGAGAGCAGAGGGATTCAGCAGAGCACAGCTGAGGAGACCAGGCAGATGTCTGGCCCGTCTGCTCAAGGCTCCAGGGAAGCTGTGTCCACACTGCGCAGAGCTGCAGCTGGACCCGGCCTCAGTACAGCTTGCTTCCCAGGGCTCCGAGCCAGGTGCTGTATGTGTGTGTGGAGTCCAGAAACATCGGGAACATTTTCTCTGCAAAGGATGTAGTTTGTTGTCATCTTCAGTGCTCTGGACCTGAACAGTTTTTGAAAAGTGATTTATGATTAATTTCTGTGTGTGACACCCAGGTTTGAACCCAGGGTAAGCACATGCCCCATCCTCATGATTGTGGCTTTAGAAACCTCTGGAAGGCCAGTGTGGATGAGTCAGTATCTCATCATCTTGGTATCCCCTTAGAAAAATGAATGTCTTGTGCATTTTGATTCATAAATTGTCAAACTGGTATATATGTATATATAATATATATTTGGGGGGAGTCTTCGTAGACCAGGAGACAGGGACTCCCAGTCTCCTTGAACTCACTGTGTAGCCCAGCCTGGCTTTGCACTCAGTGATCCTCCTGCCTCAGCCTCCTGAATGCTGGGATTTATGGGTATTCACAACCACTCCCAGCTGAGTTGAAAGATACTTGAAACATTCTGCTAGGAAATGTTTTAGATTTCAGGAAGGCTCTTCTTTGGAAATGTTTATTTTTATTTTGTTTTGGTTTTGGTCGTTTGGGTTTTTGAGTCAGGGTTGTTGTGTAGTTCAGGCTCACCTTAAACACAGCGATCCTCCTGCCTCAGCCTCCAAAGTGCTGGATTGGCAGGAGGATCGCTGTGAGTTCGAGACCAGCTTGGGCTACATAGTTGAGTTCCAGGTCAGTCTCAACTACATAGTGAGACCCTGTCTCAAAAAAAACAAAACCAAACAAACAAACAGGCATGAGCCATTGTGACCATCTTGAAAATGTGGTTTACTATCAGAACTTGTTTCTGAGTAAGAGTATTGAGTGACTGTGTGTCTGACACAGCCTAATGGCTCAGAGACATCCTGTGGGCTGTTCACATCTAAGGGCTTATCTTCTGGCAGGGAGCGATGGGCCTGCCTGGGGAGCTCAGCTCAGTTTTAGTCCTCTGCGGAGCTGCAGTGTTGGTGGCAGTGCTGCCCAGCTCTGTTGTCCTGTGGCGCCCCCTGTCTTTGAGATAAGGCACCTTGCAGCCCGGTTCGCCATGCGATGTGCCTGGGAAACCTGGCCTCTTCCCCACCACCTCCTTCCACCCTGGTTGTCCTGTACATCATGGTGACCAGGGAATTAGTGACCATGACCTGCCGCCCACAGAGAGGTTACTTGCTGTTAGAAAGGCAGCTTTGTTGGTCAGTTCCTGCTGGTCATGGTCTGATCGCTGGCACAGGATTGGATGGAGTGCAGCAGACTTCCTGTCAGAGGCTTTGAAAGTGTTACCTTGCTGATGAAAGAGTTACCCAGACCGCCCCCCCCCGGAATTGATACTGTGTATCCCCATGTCTCAGTGACAGGGATCAAATCCAGGTCCGCACAGAATACATCCCAGCCTTTTTCTGTTTTCTTTATTTTCTTACACAATCTCACTAAGTTTCCCAGGCTGGGCTCAAACATGCCATCCTCCTGCCTCAGCCTCCTGGGGTGCTGGGGTCACAGGTGTGTACTCCACAACCCCCTCGACGTTATATTTTTTTAGCAGCTTGTTCGTATTCTAATAATTTATTGTATGTGAATAGACATGGGCTAGAAAGTTCTTTCTAACCTCCTTTTTAAAACACTCCCCATTATGTCCTGTGTAGGGAACAGGGAAAGGGGAAGTTACTACAACCTCTACTTCAGGTCCTAGCATCCTGCGAGCCATGACAGCACAAGGCGAATTAATGTATAGACACAAATGAGATTTATAGAAGAAGGTGAGCTTTGGCCTGATCCATGCTGCTCTGGGTGGCAAAGACACCAGATCCCAGACCCCAAGCCCCACCTTTATTGAGAACATCAGAAACAAAAATAGCAGCTGACTCAGGGCCCAAGATGATCCTAGAACAACGAGGAACTGTGCAGGTGAAGATTCGATTCCTCCCAGGTGTCCTGCCCTGGAGTGTCACAGCGTCCCTGCCCCATTGCGGTGATGGAAGGCGAAAACAGAAACAGTTATCTCTCGACATGTCGACAGGAAAACTAGGCCCTAATCATGATTTAATGATGAAATGATTTTTCCTCAAAATCACGTGGAATTGTTATGTGCATTCTGCTGCTTAATGCAGATCATGCCAACCAGTGTTAGGTGAGGCTCCCTGTTCTTGATTACAGTTTTCCTGTTGGAGTTTAAAAGACATAGGTGTCAGCAGTTTCCCCTTCTTTGAGTGTTAAATCGGCTAAGCAGTGTATAACCCTGTATGCAGCAGCTGCTGTCCTTCTGTAACACTGCAAAGGCAGGACCCTTGGCCAGTGGGAATACCCAGGCTGTCAGCATCTGGATTTGGGTTTCGTATTGAATGCTGTCACTTTGAGATTTTCTAAAAGCACAGATAGCCCTCCTTTATCGACATGCTGTACCCAATGAACAACTGTTCAGGCTCATGGCCGAGGTGTGCTGCTCAGATTTCCTACCCATCTTTTTTTGTTTTGTTTTTGTACAGTTCTTCACACCTCGTTTATAGAGTGAGCCTTGGTATCTTCTTCAGTTCAGTACCCTGTTTGCACTGGACTGCAATTTTGGCTGATTGTTCTGTACAGCACAGTCCGGCAGTTTTTTGTTACACTTCACAGCACTGCATGTAAGAGTCAGTGAACAAAAGCAGAGTTGTCAGGCTGGTGCATTCTTGGACCAGTTCTTTGTTCTGAGTCTATAATGTACGTACTAATACAGTTGCTCATTCGGTGACCGGTACATTTAAGGACTGAGTCGCAGGACTGAAATGCGGTACTTAAAAGAGGAAACATCTGTCTGTAACCTCGGTGAGACCTTCCAGTTCTAATTTTAATCCTCGAATTGCTTTCGTGATTGATGGGTTTTGTCTAACAGTTCAAAAACACTGTCTAGTAGATAAACAGCTCAATTTGGGGTAAGTGATGATCTTAAAGCAGATTTGCCCATTCTCACTCCACCCCCTCGGCACACAGACGCCTTGTTGTACACTGGGATTGGCAGCGGCCCCTGCCTCCGCAGTGACTGCCACAGAGCCGGGTGCCGGTCACCGAGCAGCCATTCGGTGGCTGGCATTTGAGGTGCTGTCACAGAGCAGCTCGCTTCCAGGCCCAGCTGTGCTGCCACTGCTCGCTGTGAGAAACTCCAGCCTCTTTAGATTCCGCATGGAGGTTGTCATTCACTTGTTACGTCAGGCTTTGCTTCCAGGTTTCCCACACTGACACCCAGTGGCGTGGCAGGCTAGAAATAAGTGTTCCGCAGTGCCAGTCTGCTGCTTCCTGCTTTTCCCTTTCCAGGCTGCTGATCCCGGTCATGCTGACTGAACTCCCGTGTGTGCCAGGCACTGTACTCTCTCTAAGTACGGGGATAGACGGATGGAGCCACAGCCCTCCCGAGGCTCCGATCTGGTGTGAGGTGGCTGGCGGTCGGTCAGGAGACGCATTTACGCCCCTAGACACCCTCCTCCAGGAGGTCCTGATCCAGGATGCAGAGACCAGACAGACCCAGGGGTCCCGACCTCTAGGACCCACCTCGCTGTGGCGCAGCGTTTTCCATCGTGTCCCTGGTGATGTGGGCGGTGACATTAGATGGTGCTTGGCGTAGTTCCTTATAACTAACTGTCGTGCGTGATTTCCTGGATGGTGTCATTGAGAGAAAACAGAAGTAGATTTTTTAGGTTAAATAAGTGAATCATCTGGAAGAAAAATGTTTAGTAAGATTGTACAGGCCAGGGATCAAACTCAGCAGTGCCTGCCTTGCAAGCACAAGGTCCTGAGTTTGATCCCCGGTACCAGAAAGAAAAGGTTGTAGCTTTGCCTGTCTGTTCATTGTGAAGAGCAGTGAGACGGCACCATGGAGGCAGAGATGGGTGACTGGTGCCGTTCTGAGGAAACAGTAAGCTTTGTCTTGGGTGCAGCACCACTTGGACCTTAGTAAAGGTGAGCATGGGGTTCCCAGGCAGCAGCATTACCTGAGTTTGGTTAGGGCGCGCAAAGGTGCCTTTCTGGAACATGCGTTGCAGCACGACAGGGAGATGGGAAATGGCAGGGCATTCCAATGGGAAGAGACAGCTTTATGCACACACAGGACAGCGTGACACTGCCACACGGGGGGTGACACGGTGCTCTCTAGCTCCAGAATTTCAACCCCCCCCCTTTTTATTACACCTGCCTGAGTGTGGGCTGAGCTTTCCTCAGTGAACCTGCGTCCCTGTCTGCTCTCTGCCCTCTCTTTGGATGTTGCTCTGCATCCTGACCCAGGTGTCCTGCCTTGCAGGTGTGGGGGCACGGTCGGTGCCATCTTCACATGTCCGCTGGAGGTCATCAAGACCAGGCTTCAGTCCTCGCGGCTGGCTCTGCGTACCTTCTATTACCCGCAAGTTCACCTGGGGACCATCAGTGGGGCCGGCGTGATGAGACCAGCCTCCGTGACACCTGGACTCCTGCAGGTTCTCAGGTGAGTTCTGCCCCGCCCTGCTCACACAGCCACCACCTCCCCAGCCCTGCACATGGGGCTCCCTGAGGAGCAAGGTTTCCTTCCCAGGGCCCTGGCTGGGCAGGGTACGCCTGGCCAACCTCCAGGGGCAGCACAGTGAGCTGAACACAGAGCAGACCCAGAACCTGTGTTGCAGTTCTTGCTCAGACCTTTGAGGGCTAAAAAGAGAGTAAGGAGTGGTAGAGTACAGATTTTTAAATTGCATAAGGCAAGGGTCATGACAGCTTTAAGTAATATGGAAATGGAATGTGTTTCTACTGTTTATTTGAATATAATTTTAAATTTATGGGAAATTTTTCTGCTTTATACTTAGGCTGCCTGCCCATTTATTTTTTTCACTTCAGGGAAAATATCTCATTTTGCTTACAAAGTAGCTCAGTATCCCTAAGTTGAGGTTAGCTTATCAATCTTTAAGGTTAAAGCAAAATAAAAATCTTCAGAGGAGCATCTGGGCACAGTAGCACATCCCTGTAATTACAGCAGTGGGGAGGATCAGGCAGGAGGAGAGTCCAGTCTGAGCCCCGTCCAGGCAAGTTAGTGAGATCCCATCTCAGAAGTGAGGAGCTGGGCTGGTGGTGTAGGCCTGTGATCCCAGCACTTGGGAGGCTGAGGCCACATGGTGGCTATGAGTTCCAGGTCAATCTGAATGGCATAGTGAGACCGCCTCAAAAAACAAACAAACATAAATAAATAATTATTTATTTATCATTGAGTTTATTGGTACTTTTTAGGTAATAAGTTTTTTAAGGTAAGGGAAAAAAGGGCCAGGGATTTAGTACAGTGGTGCCACCCCTGCCTTGCAAATGCAGGGTCCCAAGTTCGATCCCCGGTACCAAAAAATAAGGGATAAAAAGGGGTAGGGAGGTAGCTCAGTGGTGGAGCACCCCTGAGTTCCGTCCCGAGTACTGCCTCGGAATTTCAGAATTCAGAAGGGCACTGGGCAGTCTCAGATTTTTAGCTTAGGACCTACTTCAAAAAGGATGCTTAGGAGTTGAATTCAACTGAGCACGGTGCTTAGACTGAAACGTTCCCTTGGACAGATGTGTTCAGGAAAGATGCGGTTTCCCTGGGAAGATGCAGCTGAGGACCTTGGGGCCGGAAGTAGTGAGTGAGAGGCCCTGTCCTCGGGACCACGCACTTGGTGCTGGCGCAGGGAGGGGGCTGAGCGCCTGGTTACTTCCAGGCACGTTTTCTGTGTGAGCACACGCACCGTGGGTGTGCACACCAAAGGCATCAGGCCACACTTAGCTCAGCGAGCAGCATGCCGGGCACCAGGCTCCACAGGAGAAGTGAAGTTCACTTGGGAGAGGGAGGCCTTCTGGAGAGTCCCAGGGACTCAGTGTTTAAGTTAAATACTGAGAGGGTGGTGCAGGGGAGACCCAGGATCAGGAGGGCAGGGAGAGACAGGGGAAATGTACAGGCCTAGCACTGAAGGCAGTCCTCTTGCCTCAGCCTCCCGAGTGCTGGGATTACAGGTGTGAGCCGCTAGGCCAGGTTTCAAAAGATCGATTGCATACAGTACTGTGTATTACTCAGGTTTTTCACAACACCCTCAACAGATCAGCCCTGAGGCCTGCTGTTAGCCCTGCTCAGAATAGAAGAAAAGAGCGTATGAAAGTCATGTTGGATGCATAGCTGACTGACTTGGAGCAGCCAGGAGTAAAATAAAACAAAACAAGAAAACACCACCAAAAGAGCCCTGGACCATATGCTGAGCTGCCTCATCTTTCCATGTTGGCCATGGAGTCGCGAGGCCGCCAACTCTGAGACACGAGGATCGGGTCCCGGACCAGCGTGTCAGCTGCTGCTCCTCGGTCAGCTGAGGGAGGGTCCCAGGCTCAGAGCTCCCGCTCCTTAATGACAGCCGCTCCCCAGTGATGGCACTCGGTCTGGTAGCTATACACACCTGCGTGTAGTGGCTTCTCCTGCTCACCCATGTGACAGCAGAGCCACTCACCAGGACAAAGCAAAGTCCTAGCCGTGCTGCTGCTGTCATTCTGGCTCAGCTGGAGTAGCTGGTAGCCGTGCAGCCCCAGGGCCTTGGGGGCTGCCTCGGTTTTCCTCCCAGCCCCACAGCAGATCGAGGACTCCGCCCTCAGAGTCCATGCAGATGCTAGCCCTACGTCTGTCTCCTTGCTGCTGTCCTATGGAAGTGGCCCAGTGCCCTGTGTCCCTACGCCAGGCTCCTCATGCTCTGCCTGAGACTCAGCTCTCGCAGTCTCTGTCCCCATGGCCCGCTGGGAGCTGTACCTTCGGCTCTGTCCCCTCTCTTACCCCCCATGCACCTTGCTCCTTAAAAGGCCAGAGTGTTTTCCGACCTGTGCAGGCCCTTCTACTGCACACAATCTGGTGGCTTTGTCACCTTCTCAGAAAGGCCCAGTGGCATCCCTGCATTAAACTGGACCCCTCTCCCATGCCTCCCTTCTACTGAACTCCCTCAGCACTTGGCTCTGGCCAGGCAGCAGGATGCTTTACTCTTCTCTGTGTTACCCCAGCCTCCTTGGAGGGGGCTCTTGTCTGGGCTGACCACTGAGGTGGTCCAACAGCTCAGATGTCACCGTGGCACAGTGTCTGAACAGATTTGGGCAGGGCATAGGAAGGGACACACACACACACACGTAAATAAGTATTGGCTGCTGTCCCCATAGGAGGTGCTTTCTGTGCTTTTTTTGCGGGGGAGGGGTGCATGACACAGGGTCTCGCTGTGTAGTTCAGGCTGCCTTTGAACTCAACGGATAGCCCAGGCTGGCCTCACTCACAGTGATCCTCCTGTGTTTCAGCCTCTTGAGTGCTGGTGTCACAGGTGTGCACTACCACACCTGGCTTTCTGTGCTTTGAAAACGGGAGGTGGTGGCCCAGTTTCTTGGTGGCACAGCAGAAAAGGAGTGTTGTGTTACCTAGTTCTCGGGTAGAAAGCACCCTAGCCTTCATGGACGGCATGTGCCACTTCCTGTGGCCAAGCTCTGAAAACAGAGTCCACTCCTCACCTGGCCTGTGGAGCAGGCTGAAGAGCCAGGCCTTCTCTCCACCGCAGAACCCGTCATGGCTTCATCCACTGTTGTATGGTAAAAGCCTGGAGCCTGGCTGGTGGCACACACCTGTAATTCCCAGTGCTCCGGAGGCTGAGACAGGAGGATCAGTGCCAGTTCAAGGCCAGCCTGGGCCACACAGGGAGTAACTCCAGCCTGAACTATATAGAGAGACCCTGTCTCTAAATAAAAGCCCAGTCATCTGTCTAAACCTCAGCTGCTTGTTACTAGATTACTCTTCCAGGAAGCACTGCTTTAAGAGATTTGTCAGACAGAATTTGTTTATAGGAAATGTACTTTCAAAATGCAGATCATTGCGTGCCAGTGTCTCAGACTAACTGGTCAGAGAAGAAATATTCTCCATTGTCCTTTTAATATTGTGAAGGAAAAAGAAGAAAAAGCAAGATACTAAATTCAGGTTCTCGCTATTGAAATTACAAGAGTAGTAATGTTTGTTTTGGGTATCTGCTTTTAAAGAAGCCTTTCGGTTTAATTCTTTTCCACAGAGCTCAGCGGCCTAACGTTGGTGTTTGCTTTTCTGAGCTCTCTCTCATCTGAGCAGTCCCACCAGTGTCTGGGCGGGCTGCTTGCTGGGCTGCACCTGACTGGTGCTGGGAGCCCTGGCCCCTGCGCCATCCCCAGGCCGAGGGTACCACGGACAGCCAGCGAGGTCAGGGTCTGGTTACACAACACACAGGCTTCCTGTCCTCACTGTGGTGACAGTCCCTCCTCAGTTGGCGGAGTCACCTGAGGACACACAGCAGCTCTGGTCCTAGGGACCGTGGGTGACATCTCGGCTTGAAGATTGTCAGCCAGAGTTAGTTGGCCCTGGAAATGTTTGAGACCTGTGCCACAAGGTGCATTCTCTTCAGGTTGTAGAGAGAAAGCGCTTGTCCAGAGCGCTTGGCCTTTTGGAAACACTGCTCTGAGAAGGGCGGCAAAAGTATTCTGACTTGGAAATACCCCGTTCTCGTGCCTCTGTCGAGAGCCAGATGGCGAACTTCGGCCAGTGTGAATACTCACGGCAGCTTAGGAATTTCATTTTGAAGTTCTTTGTTTATGGAATCCCAAGAATTGTGTTTACCCTAACTCCTGCTTTTTATAAACCTCATGGGTTTAAATTATTACCCTAGTGTTTTTATGATCGGTAGTAAGATTTTTAAAAAAGAACTTTTGTTTTGTTCATTTTGAGACAAGGTCTTGCTAAGTTGTCCAAGCTGGGCTCAGACTTGGGATCCTTGTGCCTCAGCCTTCTACGGTGCTGGCTGGGATTACCGGTGTGTGCCACCATGCCCAGTTAAGAAATTTCATATCATTATACTGTACTACTTTCTAAGTATCCCACAGTCTATTTTCCAATTGTGTCACGGATCTGCTAAAAGCAATTGATTTAGTCCGGGCTACTCAGGAGGCTGAGGCAGGATGATCACTTGAGCCCAGAAGTTCTGGGCTCACTTGGATGTCATAGGAGACCTCAACTCTTATGTGAGGGGAAAAAAAGCATATAGTTCACTTGTTTTTAGTATGTTCACGGAGTTTTGCACAACTGTGATGTACCACAATTTAATTTAATTTAATTTAATTTTAGAACATTTTGATCCCCACTAAAAGAAACCCTTTTACCTGTGTGCAGTCATTCCCAGCCCTGGCCCCCAGTCCAGGACAGCTACCCATTAATCTGCTTCTCATCTCTATAGATTTGTCTCTTTGCGTTTCATTAGCCTGATTTTCTTCAGGTTCCTCCTTATACCGTGTGAGTGTGTCAGTACGTCCTCCTGTTTATTGTTGAGTAATGTTCCATTGTATGGTTGCTTTAAACTCACTGCATTGACCTTCCCCAAATGCAGTGGAGAAAATGAAACATCTGTTGACCTTGTGGAGAGACAGCTCTCTCGCATGCTTGGCCAGCAGGTCTGTTGGCCACACACTTGGAGTGTCTTGTACTCACTCAAAACTGCTTGTGGCCAAGTGGCATGGCACATGCCTATAATCTCAACACTCAGGAGCCTGAAGTGGGAGGATTACCATGAGTTTGAGGCCAGCCTGAGCTGCAGTGAGTTCAGTGCAGTGCGCCTGCACTGCAAAGTGAGAGACCCTGTCTCAGAAAATAAAACCAAACAAAATTTAAAAAGTGCCTGGGTTTATGCCTGCAAGTAAGCAACAGATCTTAGAAAAGACTGTTCCTAATATTTTTAGAGAGTTTTGGATTTTGGGTTTGTTTTTTTGTTTTGTTTTTGAGTCAGGGTCTCACTATGTAGTTGAGTCTGACCTGGAACTCACTATGTATCCCAGGCTGGCCTCGAACTCACAGCGATCCTCCTGCCTCAGCCTCCTGAGTACTGGGATTACAGGTGTGTGCCACCACCCCCAGCTAGAGTAATTTTTAACCTAAATGGAATGGAGGCCTAGCTTACCACTTTTTAAAATTAAAATAGCTTTATTGAGATTCCCATGCTGTAAAATTCATTATATTAAAGTATAGAATTTGTGGTTTTTTTTATCGTATTCAGAGTTAGTGATCATCACCACTAATTCCAGCACATTTTCATAGACCCCCAAAACAAATATGTATCCATCAGTAATTGTCCCAACATTCTCCCTCCAGTCCTTGGCAACTACTTACCTAGCTCCTGTTTCTGTGGATAAGTGTTCTCTTCTTTCTGGTGCTGTTGTACATGGAACTGGTTTTTATTTGTTTGGATATTTTTATTTCCCCAGAAAGTCTTACTTTGTTGCTTAGGCTGGCCTTGAACTAGGCTCAAGGCATCCTCCTGCCTCAATCTCCCAAATAGCTGAGGTTAAAAACATGTGCCCCACATGGAATTATTTTTTCAATTCCATTTTCAGATTGGTTATTGGTACTGTATAGAAATACCCTTTATTTTATTTATTGATCTTATTTCCTCTAACATTGCAGGCTTTATTATAGTAGTTTCTAATAAATTCCTCTGTATTTCAACATAAGATCATTCTATCTGTGAATGGAGTTTTCCTTTCTCTTTTCTAATCCAGATCCTTTTTCTTGTCTAATTCCTGGCCTGCTACTTCTTAGGAAAGCTCTTAAAGGTACCAATATATTCTACATGTCAACGCTTGAAATATGTTGCGAACATTCTGAAATGAGGAGAAAGGAAGCTAAGATTCAGAGTTGCTCGTTAGGGCCCCCGGAGTGTGGAAGGCTGCACAGTGCTCTGAGGAAGGGGAGAGCACTGGCAGTGAGGAAGGTAACAGGACCCCGCACGCCATGGACGGAACAGGAACTGCACCCCTCCTGCATCTAAACTTTCTGCTTGGTTTTGGAAACTTTTTCTCCATGGGAAAAGTGGAAGCGCTAGAGCGTTAACAGGATTCACTTAACTATTAGCTTTGTAGAGGCACCGTCAACATAAAGACCTTTTAGGGGCTGGGGTCATAGCCAGTGGGGCCACACCTGCCCTGGCAAGCACAGGTCCTGAGTTTGATCCCTGGTACGGGGGGGGGGGCCGCAAAACAAAAGCCATAAACAAAACCTTTAATCTGACCCCCAGAGAGCCACAGTAAAGGTTGAACAGGAATTAGATGTGATCATTTGTGAGCTGGATCAGTTTATAATCCTGTCAGAAGGAAGATACTGGTTACCAAATAAGGAAAAATCCTCAGTAGGAAATGCAGGTTGAATTAGAAATCCTAGTAAAGCAATGTAAATTTAATTGACTGCCAAGGGAAACTGAGCTATTGGAAAGAATAAATTTAACCAGCCTGAAGAGCCTCTGTGTTTGAGTGGGGAACTTTCTGTACAACCATTTTAGGATTTTTTGGGTTGATTTAATCAAAAATATTTTAAGCTTTTTTGTTGTTTTTTGAGACAGGGTCTCACTGTGTAGTTGAGACTGATCTGGAACTCACTGTGTATACCCCAGGCTGGTTTCGAACTCACAGCGATCCTCCTGCCTCAGCCTCCCGAGTGCTGGGATTACAGGCATGCACCACCACGCCCGGCCCATTTTAAACTTTTTTAAAAGTGTGCAAATGAAGTTATGTAGCAAGTAGAACTCTTGTGTGTTGCTGGTAGAAATGTCTGATGGTCAAAACACCTGTGGAAAACAGTACGGCAGCTTTGACCGTGTGACCAAGCAGTCCTGCTCTCAGCATGTACCTCAGAGAATGAAAAGCAGGGACTGAAACAGACTCTGTGTTTGTGCACCCAAGTTCGTAGCAGTGCAGCTCACTATAGCTGCTGGTGGATGAGTAGATAAAGGAAGTGGCCATTAAGGAGGGTAGGTGGATGACAGCAGAATATCATTCTGCCTTTAAAAACAAGGGGATTCTGACACATGAGTTTTGCACCACGCCAGTCCTGGGAGGACAGGATCAGCTCCACCGATACCAGGTATCTAGAATAGGCAAATGCACAGACAGGCTCTCACAGGCGCTGCCGCAGGCTGGGGGGCAGCAGGGGCGGGAGTGTTTTGTGGGACACTTTGTGCGGAATTGTGAGTCAGAGGTAGGTGGTGGTACCAGTTACACAACAGCATTGGTGTGCCGCAGACCCCTGAGCTGTACCCTAAAAATGGTTAAAATGAGCCTGGCACAATGGTGCACACCTGCGATTCCTACACTCAGGAGGCTGAGGCAAGAGGATTGCAACTTCAAGGCCAACCTGATCTGTCCTTAAAAAAAAAAAAAAAGGTTAAAATGCTAAACTTTAGGCTGTGTAAAAAGAGAAAAATGAGTCACAGTGTTAACTTTGAGTTTGAGATACCATGCTTTGTCTTTATTTTTTTAATTTTATTTTTTTGTACCAGGGATCAAACTCAAGACTTTGCACTTTTGAGGCAGGCAGCAGAACCACTGAACTAAATCCCTGGCCCTGCTTCAGCTTTAAATAACTTGAAGCTTTCTGGGGTTTTCTAGTCCTTATTTCCCTGCTTAGGGCTCTACTACAACAGCTAAAGATCTGGAAGGTAGGATTGTCATAAATAGGGAGTAAATCCAGAAGAAATGGCATCCAGAGAGATCAGTGAACCTGTTTCTCCTTGGATCTTTTTAGAATTGAGGACACCATAGGGCCAGCTCCTCGTCCCACCTTAGAACCCTGAGCATCTCACTTGAGACGGGACAAGGCCTGGTGAAATGTGTGTAACTAGTGGCTTCACAGCGTGCTTTTCCTCTGTTAAGGAGACGGTGTTCTCCAGCCCCCTGGTCGTGTGTGGTAATAGGACTGGGTAAGAATCTGGGGCCCCTTGAAGAATAGAATTTTTTGAAGCTGGTCCGAGGTGGGTGTCCCCGATGTGGGGTATGGGCCAAGCTCATTCATGGGATTTTAAAGGTGCATCTTTTCTTACCGTTCAGGTCGATCCTGGAGAAGGAGGGACCAAAGTCGCTGTTTAGAGGCTTGGGTCCAAACTTGGTTGGAGTTGCACCCTCAAGGTAAGTGTGAGCCTGTGGGGCCTTTCTCTCAGCTGGATCTGCCTGTGCATCCCACAGGGAGGCAGTGATTAGCTGAGGGTGTGTTCAGTGTGTTGGAGAAGGAATCTGGCTGCTTTATTGAGCACGAAAATGAATCTGCTGCTATCACCTGTCATCTCTGAGTCAGCGCGTGCTGCCCTAAGCGTACGTGTGGTCAGTGCTGGGTATTGCTTGGGTGTACGTTAGAGCAGCCTCCGGGCACACCCAGACCTGCACTTCCTGTGCGCCCTTGGAAACACTGACCTTAGCATTGTAAAGCCTTCTGTGTTTTTTTGGTTTTGTTTTTCTCTGAGACAGGGTCTCGCTGTATAGTTGAGGCTGGCCTTGAACCCACTGTGTAGCCTGGGCTGGTCTCAAACTCATGGCAATCTTCCTGCCTCAGCCTCCTGAAGTCTTCTAGGTTTTGCTGTCTATGAAACAACATTTTCATTTTTGTTGTTTTTACATCCCTTATTTCTCTTTAAAGCCTATTTAAATATATAGAGCTGTATTTTCGCACTATAGTAGCTACTGACCACTTATACCTGTATTTTTATTTTTTTGGTTTTTTGAGACAGGGTCTCAGTATGTAGTTGAGACTGGCCTGGAACTCACTATGTAGCCCAGGCTGATCTCGAACTCAAAGCAATCCTCCTGCCTCAGCCTCCTGAGTGCTGGGAGTACAGGTGTGCGCCACCACGCCTGGCTGTACCTTGTTTTTTGTGTTTTTTTAAATTTTCAGTTAGTAGGGCCAAGAGATTTAGCTCAGGGTGCCAGGCCTGCCTTGCAAGTGCAAGGTCCTGAGTTCAATTCCCAGTACCACCAAAAAAAAAATTTTTTTTTAATTTTTGTTTTTAGTTAATAAAAATCAAAGAAAACAGGTCCTCAGTCTCACTAACCATATTTTAGTTACTTAATATTCACCTTAATATTCAGCCAGTGGTTCCACATTGGAACAGGCAGTTGCAATAACAGCTTATCCCATCTTTGCAGAAAGTGCTCTTGAACAGGACTAATAGAGAAGGTAACAATATGCGCTCGCGCGTGTGTATGGGTGGGTGGGTGTGTGTGATGATTGATTCAATTTCAGTGCTGGAATTGGGCAACACTTCATTCCATAAATAGAGATTATTGTGGTGGGCTGAGCAGAAGAGGTGGTTTTTGTAGACAGAAGGACTGAAAAGTGTAAGCAGCGATCAGAAAGTACTTCAGACCCTTCAGAGTTACTTTCCTTGTGAAGGAGCAAGCAGGGAGACGGAGCAATAGAAGCAGCCCTGGCTAACCCCAGGTTACCTGTTCTGGAGCTGCATTACAAATTATCCTGCCAACAGAGACTGACTCTTGGGAATCGTTGTTTCTCTAACCCTGATTTCTTTTCGTCATTCTTTTGTTTATTTTTTTGAGACTGAGTCTCCCTGTGTGGTTCAGGCTGACCTTGAACTCAGCCTCCCAACTGCTGAGATTATAGGTGCTCACCACCACTCCTGGCTTAACCCTGATTTCTTAAAAGCTCAGATAACAGATGAGCACAGATGGCTCCATTTTTCTGGTCTTGTCCCTCAGGACCTAGGGCAGGAGCTTGGCCCAAAATAGAGGCCTTCTTCAGGGTGCATAGCAGAACTCCAGCTTCTGCAGCGGGCTGTGAAGTCTGCAGTTGCTCTACTGGCCAGCAGCCCTCGAAAAGAGCCCTTTGCTCTCATAGCAGGGAGGTCGGCGCCCACAGGAGGGTGGACAGGGAAGAGACTAGGGGCGATGGAGCTGACAGAGATGGCCCAGATTACACGTTTTTGGCACAAGGCAGAAAGTGTGATGTGTTTTAGAAATGGACATGTGGGGTTATAGCGGATGTCGGTGCTTAAAGCAGTAGCATTTAGCCAGAGGGAGGACTGAAAGGACCTTGCATGTGTTTTACCCAGATCTCGTTTTCCTCAGTTACGCTGGACACTTCCGTACACGGACTCGTTGGTGCAGGGCTGACCAGCGCTCGCTGACCGTGCCGTGGCGGGTGTGGCTGTGAGCGTGGGGAGGCCAAGCTCCGGCTCTGCGCCCGCTTTCCCACGTAACCCCGCGTTACTTTGCTAACTCTCGCAGAGGTCGCAGAGGGTGGATGGACCTCAACGCTGCCACGACGAGTTCTTCACCCCGTCTCTCTTTGTTCTAACAGGGCTGTGTACTTTGCCTGTTACTCCAAAGCCAAAGAGCAATTTAATGGCGTTTTCGTGCCTAACAGCAATATTGTGCATATTTTCTCTGCTGGTTCTGCAGGTACGTTTCCTTAGTGACCAAAAGGCTGTTGCTCCTCAAAGCACAGCTTTGTTCTTTCTGCCAGGAATTAGACTTTACCTCCTGCTTGTTTTGCACGTACAATCGTTTTTTAAAAGCTTTGTTAGAATTGATGCAGTGGAACAATCTGTAACTTGGTGTCGTTTTCTCACTCTCCCTACCACTTTACATATCCTGCACTGCCACCGGCCACTGTTACGCTTCTTGTATTTCTTATAAAGGAATATTAGCATTGTTCGTGTCTTCTGCCTTCTCCGCTAAGTTACTTCTAAAATGGAGCTGCTTTCTTTGTACTTTCCACCCACCCCATGTCAGGGGGCACAGCAGGGGATCCGGGTGCTTCCCACCCAGCTGGAGGCCAGGCCTCCCCCAGGAAGGTGGACTTGTAGATAACCAAGAAGCAGCAGCCTCTGTCTCTGTACAGAGGTTTATATCCATTTAGTCAAAAAGTGTCGTAGAGACTTTACATGGGCATTTTAGAAAAGTTCCCACGTCTGCCTACACAGTTTCGTCTGCCTTTGTTATTCTCAAGATTATCAGCAATCCAGCTATATTTGTGGTTTGATATCTAGACCTTGAATATTGAATAGAAAATCACATTAAGCAGAGCTGTTTCACACGAGAAAGAAACTTCACTTAATACTTTAGCTCGGAGAAGGACATGTTGCAGTCCAAAACAGGTCTGTATCACTAAAGCCATTAACCAGTTTTGTAACTTTTACAAAATGAACTTGGGAGAAGCATTGGTAAGGAAGCTTTGGAAGCCAGTGTCTCCTGGTGTCTCATTAACCTGCTCACTGGGACTCTAGAGGGCGAAGGGCCTTAGAGGAGTCCTGGCAAGCAGCGTGGAGGTGCAGAAGGCATCAGAAAGTGGCTTCTGTATTCACAGAGCAGTCTTAAAACTTCAGATTCCTGAAATACAGGTTCAGAATTTTAAGTTTCTAAGTCTGAATTCAGGTGAATGGACATTTAATTTCTTTATTTCAGGTTAGATGTATGGTAACCTTTGGATTAAATCAGTAAATTTTAAAAACAAATCATTTCTGGATCTGAAACGTAAGTTGGGTTTTTTTAGACAATTCTTCCTTGGGATTGACAGAGACACCAACAGCACCACCTAGAGGCCAGAAAGTGAGGCCCCGGAGGTTGAGCAGTTTCTCTGGGATCCACCAATAGCAGTAGGTGTTACATCTCCAGTAGCTTCCATCTGCTGTGTAGACACAGAACTGCTTCCTGCCATTCATCTCCACTAAGCCACTGAACTCCTGGCTTCCGAGTTCATTTTGTGGTGTAGACAGCTTTAATATGCACCAGCCGTTGTTCACTGATGTCTTTTTCTGGTGTTTTTCTCTTCCAGCTTTTGTCACAAATTCCTTAATGAATCCTATATGGATGGTCAAGACCCGGATGCAGCTAGAACAGAAGTAAGTTATCAGTTGCTCTTTCCTTGGGAATTTTATTCTTCCCCCAGTTGTAGCCATGGAGTGAGGGTGGCATAGGAGTCCTTAGCCATTCCCTCTTTTTTCTTAGTCTGAGCATACAGTACGCAGAAGTTCCTTGTGTCTTTTTTTCTTTTTGCTGTTTTTTTTTTGTTTGTTTTTTTGTTTTTGTTTTTTTTAATTTTTGAAACAGGGCCTCACTATGTAGTTGAGACTGACCTGGAACTCACTATGTAGCCCAGGCTGATCTCGAACTTGGAGCGATCCTCCTGCATCAGCCTCCCGAGTACTGGGATTACAGGTGGGCTCTGTGCCACTGAACTGCAAACTACCCCCCTCCGCCCAAACTTGAGACAGGGTCTCACTATGTAGCCCAGGCTGGCCTTGAATCTACAGTGATCCTCCTGCCTCAGCCTCCCAAGTGCTGGGGTTAGAGGCATGCGCCACCACACCCTGCAGTTCCCCGTGTTTCAAGGTTTATGCTATTAACATTGTGGAGAGTGGAGGCCATACAAGTGACAGACAGGAAGATGGCAGGCCTCTCTGAAGTCCTGACCTCTTTCTCAGATGGCTCTTGGAAGAGCCCCCCAAGCTGGGGTGCTGGGGACCATCCTGCGAGGCCTGGCTTCCTGGGCTAGATGGCCTGTAAGAGCAGAACAGCACCCACCTGCAGGCCTGGAGTGATTTGAATACAGTCCTCAGATGCACTAGACGTCTGCCCTGAAACACTAGCCAGAGAAGTTTGTAACTTTTTTTGTGCTGTAGATTCTTTGGCTGTTCTGGTAAAGCCTATATACTTTTTAAAAAAATTTTTTAAAGCAGTGGAAACCAGTTATTGAAAAATAGTCATAAATGTAAAAAAAAACTGAGATATGGTTATGCAATACAGTAATCCTTTAGTACATTAAATAACAATATCTAATGGCAGTCAGCAGTTCCTGTAACTTCAGAGTGGTCACACTAAACAGTACCTTGTATATTTGTGACTGAAGTCGTATGATTGGGAAATAGTTTTCCTTGTGCAAAACCACAGGTACTAGGAGTACTGCCATGGCCCTTCACCTACATTCATAATTGAAGGCATGCCGGTTTCCAAGAGAGATTAGGGTTCAGTTTGGAGTCTTAAGAACCTCTGCACCACTGTTGTCTAGAAGTGTACACCCTGCAAACTCCAGCAAGTCCAGTCTGCCTTGCGGATCCCTCAGAGAAAGGGGGTGACAGGGAGCAGGAAGGCTCTGGAGGACAGGGAGGGCCCTGCCTGGGCTCCACGGTTCCCAGTCCACACTGAGGTGCCTCCTGCATGCCCATCTGGACAGAGCCAAGAAGCCCTTCCATGAGTGTCAGCCCTTGGCAGCTCCTGAAAGCTGTGCCGCATGTCCCCGTCTCCCTGAGCATGCTGTTCTTACCGGATTCCCCCCTGCCTGATTGTGCCAGGGCAACACCTGTGAGCCTCAGCTCCTGCCCCAGCAGCCCTGGGTGTCACGTTGCTGTGTGCAGGCACCCTGATGTCATGTCTGTGGAGCAGCAGACGAGCGCCCCTTCAGTGGAGAGCCTTTCTGTGCACCCTCCTCTGCTTAGCTGCCAGCCCAGTGTGCTCTGTTCATGTCTGTCGTTACAGGCAACAGGACATGGCTCCGACCTCCTAGCTCACAGCCTCACAACAAAGAAAGACTTGCAGCCTAGTGTAGGACCAGGGGCACCAAGTGTCCAGGCAGGCTGAGGAGAGAGGGAGAGAAGGAGAGAGGCAGCAGCCCCACCCAACCTTGAGAGACTTGAGGCCTGGAAGTGGCTCAGTCCAAGGACACAATTTCCACAGTCCAGTGTAAAGCACTGAATTGGCTTTACTTTGCAATTTAGAATCGGCAGCATTGAATTCCATCTTCGTTTATTTTTTTCAGTACTGGAAATCTAACTCAGGACTTTGGCTTGCCAGGCAGGCATGGCACCTCTGAGCTAAATCCCCAGCCCCATGGATTCCATAAAATGGTATTGCAGTGAATCAGGCACAGGAGGCTGGTTCTAGAGAAGGGCTGTGTATAAAAGCAACAGCACAAAGCAGATCGGCTCTTTCAGAGTTACCTTCACTGATGAGGTATAGACAAGGAGACACAGCTATAGAAAAGTAACTGGTCAGTGTCACCTTACTCTAGGTTACCTGTATTGTGACACAAGGTTTTTTTGTTTTGTTTTGTTTTGAGACAGGATCTCACTATGTAGTTGAGACTGCTCTGGAACTCACTGTGTAGCCCAGGCTGGTCTCGAACTCATAGCAATCCTCCTGCCTCAGCCTCCCAAGTGCTGGGATTACAGATTACAGGTGTGCACCACCACATATGTAGCCTAGGCTGGTCTCGAACTCACAGCAATCCTCGCCTCAGCCTCCCAAGTGCTGGGATTACAGGCATGTGCCACCACACCCAGCTGGTTACCTGTATTGTGAAAGGGTTAACGACAGAAAGAACTAAGTTTAGAAATAGTAAAATGAGAATTCAGCATTTATACATAATTGTTTTTTGAGATAGGGTCTCACTGGGCTTTAACTCACTACATAGCCCAGGCTGGCTGTTCTGGAACTGGTGGTGATCCTCCTGCCTCAGCCTCGCAAGTGCTGAGACTACAGGCACGGGCCATCACACCTGGCTGAGAATTTAGCATTTATGCACAAGATTCTGGGTACACACACACATACACACACACACACCACAGTTTTCAGAATAGTGATAATGAAGATCACCTTTAAAAAAAAAAAAAAGAACCTTATACTCCCATTGTTTTCTTAAGTACACCTGTGTCATAATTTTACTTTACATATAACTTTGTCCTGCTTTCCACTGGAAGCAGTATTACACATTTTACACTGTGGTGGCCATTTTAACCCCGTGCACTGTATAAAGTTTCCGTTTCAGCCTGCACAGGGCTGTGGCTGTGCGGCCCGACTGCAGTGAGGGCTTCTGTGGCGAGCACCAACCTCCATCCGCTCCCTGGGAGCCAGGCCAGAGGCACAGATGTGCTACCGGCACTGCTGACACAAGGCCCTGTGGGCTGTGTGGGGTCCTGGCCTAGTAAGCCAGTCTCGCGTGGGCCAGGCCAGGGGACAATTTGTCCCCCGAGTCCCTTCTCTGGGCTCGGCCATCACCTGAGGCTCTCAGCAGTCTGTGGCTGTTTCCTTCCTGCAGAGTGCGGGGCTCCAAGCAGATGAACACACTGCAGTGTGCGCGGTATGTGTACCAGACTGAGGGCCTCCGTGGCTTCTACAGAGGGCTGACTGCCTCCTACGCCGGCATCTCAGAAACCATCATCTGTTTTGCCATCTATGAGAGCTTAAAGAAGTACCTGAAAGAAGCTCCGTTAGCTTCTCCTGCAAAAGGAACTGAGAAAAATTCCACCAATTTTTTTGGACTCATGGCAGCTGCTGCTATTTCTAAGGGATGTGCTTCCTGCATTGCTTATCCGCACGGTATGTTTGGGTTTTTCTTCAGAGCAGTAGAACAGCTGGCAGGTTTGTCACCTCTCACTGCCTGGAGACCTCCACAGCAGAGTGAAAACAGATTCCAAGTCGAGTATCCCTCTTCCAAGCGTTTGACCCCTAAGTGGTTTGGGTTCAGGCTATGTATGTCTTTAGCAGCTGAGCACCCCTAATCCCGGCACTGTTGCTGCATGAGCTGTGGGTTGGTCACTGACTGGGGTGCTCGCCCCGTTCCCACAAGTGAGGTGACATGTGCACGTGACGCCGGCGTTAACCTGGGGACACAGGCTGTGTGCGTGCATGGCGGGAACCGCGCCTCCCTCAGCTCCAGCTGACAGACAGAACTTGCCATGCAGAAATTTGGGGCCAACTTACGATGTTTTCAAAGAAGCCCCCAAAACTCCTGATTTAAAAGGATTTCACATAGAAGCTGTATTAGCTTTTCTCAACTGTGACAAAACACCTGAAAAAATGGAGGAAAGATTTATTCTTAGGGCTCAGGGTTACACCTCATAGCCAGCTGGCTCCATTGTTCTTAGGCCCGAGGTGGGACAGAAACATGGTGGGTGGGCTTGGCAGAGGGGAAGGGCAGGGACCAGAAAGCACTTCAGGACCCGCCCCACCGAGGGACTGCCTTCCTCCCATCAGGCCCCACTGCCTCCCAGTGCCACCAAGTTCCAAATCTGTCAGGGGATCTGTGAGAGGTCAGGAGTCCTAACGTTTCAGTCCCCTCTAAAGTCCTCTCCTTGAACTCTGCTTGGGGACCAAAGGCTTCACCACCCGCACCTTGAGGGACATTGCAGACCCATAGCAGGCGCCAGACTAGAAATTCCTCAGCTCCATGGTGAGGGAGCTCAGCAGGTCTCCTTCAGGTGAGTTTACTTCTCAGCAGTTTTACCATCCCTGTTTTGGTGTTAGAAGAGAACCCAGGGTCTTGCACTTGCTGAACACAAGATCACTGAGCCACTTTGTTCTTGTTCTGGGGCAGGAGGGGTTGTTGTTGGTGTTTTGTTTTTTGAGTCAGGGTCTCACTATCTAGTTCAATCCTGCCTCAGCCTCCCGAGTGCTGGGATTACAGGTGTATACTACTACCACACCCAGCCCAAGTTTTCTTTTTGCTTTGCTTTGCTTTTCCTTTTTTTTTGGTACTAGTGATTGCTTGCAAGGCAGGCAGCAGAACCACTGAGCTAAATCCCCTGTTTTTTAAAGAACTGTAGAATTACCTTGCCAATGACCTATTTGGAAAAAAGAAAGAAACTTGGTTTATTGTGCCATAAAAAGCTTTCTTCTAAAAAGCTTCCTGTACTCCTGGCAATGGCAAACACACGTGTCACCTCAGTCCCAGGCAATGAGTCCCACCATGTGCTGGGGCCCCACCAAGCACACCTGAGGTCCCTGGTCCCTGGTCCCAGGTCCACATGACAGGCAGGGGTGTCCAGCCACCGACAGGCTGTGCTCCCGAAAGTGGGTGGCAGGACAGAGGGCAGCCTGAGAAGGAGCTGGCTCTTCATCTGGCCAAAGGAAAATGGGGAGGTCAGGGGGTCCCTCGTCCTGGCCAGTGACAGGCAGAGCTAAACTTGACTTCTTCCTGCATCATGTCGGTGGCATACAGCCTGTGCTTCTGTCCTGCAGAGGTCATAAGGACACGGCTCCGGGAGGAGGGCACCAAGTACAAGTCCTTCGTGCAGACAGCGCGCCTGGTGTTCCGCGAGGAGGGCTACCTCGCCTTCTACAGGGGGCTCTTCGCCCAGCTTGTGCGGCAGATCCCGAACACGGCCATCGTGCTGTCCACCTACGAGCTCATCGTGTACCTGCTGGAGGACCGCAGGCAGTGACAGTCACACACTTGTTGTGCTTAGAATAAAACTGAGAACCTCCAAGGTCTCTGTTCCATTGCTGTGTAGCGTGTCCCAGACAGACACAGGAGAGGCCATAGCATGTCACCGTGGTGGACATTTCCTTTTGTTTGTTTTTGGTACTGGGGATTGAACTTGGGACCTTGTGTGTGCGAGGCAGGCGGTGGCACTGAGCTACATCCCTGGCCCAACATTTCCTTTTGGATTCGTGCTTTCTGGAAGGTTTGAATTCATTAACGTTAATAGTTAATTATAATTTTTTTTAACTTGAGGATTCTGGATTAAGCAGCAACTAAATTAAATCATGCTATTTAATTTAAGTATAAAATTGGTTTGTGTCCTCTTTTACGCTCATTTCACTGTACCCTGTAGCTGAGGAATTGTCTCCTTGAAACACACCCTAGAAACAGAGAAGGATGAAGTCGGAGCACATGTTGTTTTCTGATCTGCCTGTAAGGTCAGGCGCTGGCAGACTGTACAGAAGTACAGCAGCACATTCTGTCGGTGCTGTGGGCAAACTTCCCAGCCGTTACCCTTCTATACCGTTTGCAGTTTGTACAGATAGAGGAGCTCTCAGGGCAGAGATGGAGGAAATAAGCATCTCTGTGACGTGAAGGCTTTGCACTGTGACATTTCCTGCAGGTAGGACTCAAGGCAGGGGTCTCAGCTATTCTATTGCCGCCTGGCCCCAGGGCCATTTCCAGCAGTGGGGCCTCACCAAGCTCAGCACCCCGAAGCCACAGCACAGCTCAACTTGGATGTCGAGGTTTTCTGGCCTGGTTTCGGGCTTCAGAGAGGTGGAGCCCACACAGGAGTGACAAGGCCACTCTCATTCTGACTGCAGGCAGGGGTGGTGTTGAAAAAAGTTTTAGAATTTTAACTTTTTTTTTGGTAGCAGGGATTGAACTTGGGACTTGGCGCTTGTGAGACAGGTGTGGTGCCACTGAGCTAAATCCCTGGCCCCTACACCCTCATTTTAAAAGGGAAATGAAATACGGGAACAAAAAGTGTAATAAACAGAAGGCAGCCAGCATTGTGGTGCACAACTATAACCCCAGCTACTGGACTTGGCCAGCTGAGGTGGGAGAGTTGCAAGCTGGAGGCCAGTCTGGGATACACTGACTGCAGGACCAAGTCAGGGTAAACTAACAGGGCTGGGGGTGGAGCTTGGTGTTCCCTGGGCACAGTCCCAGGACTACACGATGAAGGGGCTAGGGATGATGGGGCTCAATGGTCGATCTCTTGCCCGATATGTGGGAGGCCCTGTATTCAATCATCAGCTGTCTACCCACAGTGAGTGTATTGTAGCTGAAGGTTACTTCTCAACTTGAAGGGTGAGAATGATGCTCAGTTCCAATAGTGACCCACTGGGTTTCAGGTTGAAGACACTTTCACATCATTTAAAGTGAAGTTTTGGGCTGGGGATTTAGCTCAGTGGTCCCACTGCCTGCCTTGCAAGCGCAGGGACTCGAGTTCGATCCCTGGTACCAAGAAAAAAAAAATCTAAAGTGAAGTTGTGTTCACCTTTATAGCCATAGCGAAGTCAGTGCTGTTTAATTTGTCTCAACAACTGTGCAGAAGTCAAAATGAGCAAGTGTGGTCAAGCTTCTTGCTACTTGGTTGCTAAAATGTGTGACAGTAAGGTGGTTTTTATTCCAGAAGCTCCTGGTAGCCTCCAATTTTAATATTCATAGGAAAACCTGAGCTTTTCCTCAAGATTTTATCTGTGATGGTTAAAAATCAGATTGCTTAATTTCTACTTGCACATTCAACCCCCATTTTTGGTTTTCTGAGATAGGATCTTGTTTTTGTTTGGGTTTTTGTTTGTTTGTTTGCTTTTTGCTACTAGGGATTGAACTCAGGACCTTGAGCTTGTGAGGCAGGTGGCAGCACCACTCCCCAGCCCTGAGATAGGATCTTGCTATGTAGTTCAGGCTGACCTTGAACTCAGTGTAGCCTGGGCTCACAGTGATCCTCCTGTTTCAGCCTCTCAAATGCTTATAGACAGGCATCACCATAATGGTGGCTGATTTTTTTCCCCCCAATGCCAGGGATTGAACTCAGGACCTTGAGCTTGCCTGGCAGGCACAGTGCCACTGAGCTACATCCCTGGCCCCTGGCTGGTACATTGTTAAATGTATAAACTTGATACTGGGCTAGGATAATTTAGTTCTGTGTGTCTCCTGCACCAGGGCACTGAAATGAAAGAAATGGGCACCCAGGCAGGAAGGGGAGCAGGCAGAAAAGGGAGGCTTCCTCCAGAGAGGACTGCTGGGCTTAAAATGGGAGGCCTCATTGTGGGAGTTTCCAGTGCAGAAATCTTCGGACTTCCTCTTCTCTCCTCCACAAGCCAAGTCACTGGGATTCACTATTCTTTTTTTTTTTTTTTTTTTTTTTTTTTTTTTTTTC
>NW_022900935.1:40210353-40211493 GCF_012274545.1 Fukomys damarensis | reverse complement strand
TTTTTTTTTTTTTTTTTTTTTTTTTTTTTTTTTTGTACCCGGTATCGAACTTGGCACTGTTCTCCTAGCAAGGCAGGTGGCAGCACACTGAGCTAAATCCCTGGCCAGGGATTCACTATTCTTAAAAAGCTATGTGTGTACATACATGACCTGGGTGCTGGTGACAGAACCCATGCCCTTCACACTGAGCTATTTTGAGAAAGGGTCTTGCTCAATCACTCAGGCAAGACTCAAACTTGTGGTCCTCCTGCCTCAGCCTGTGTGTGGATTAGGGTCAGGCGACACCACACCCCACTGGTCCTGCTTACTGAATCTTACTCAGACTCTTCTGACTCAAACCTGTGTTGGTCAGCAGCTCCCTTAGATAATGAATTTAAAAGTTGACTTGGGCTCATAGTTTTATAGGATCCTTGCCCTGGTTGACTGGCCTGTCACTGTCACTGGGGCTGCCAGGAATTGGCACATCGTGGCAGGATCACGCAGTCAGGCAAAGCTATTCACTTCCTGGCCCAGAAGCAAAAAGGAAAGGAGACCAGAGTCCATAGTGTCCCTGGAGGGTTCGCTGCCTGCTAGCCTCCCCAGCTTTCTTTTTGCATTATTGGGGATTGAACCACTGACCTGTGGCTGCCCACAAAAAATACCGACCTCAAAACACCGAAAGCTGTGAGGTCACAGATTCAAATATCTCCCATTAGCTTTTCCTAGCTAGTAATTTAGCTCAAATCAATACCGAAATAGTGATCTTTCCCATAGTCCCCTCCCCAGGTAACCCGTTCCAGGTGTTAACCAAACACACAGGCTTCTCTCCTAGAATGTTATGGAAATTATCTGCACGCGGCTTTCTCAGGAGCCCCGCAGGTCTGCGTCCTTGGCAATGGCTGCGTTCTGTTAGGATCCCGGCCGCGCCGTCCTCTTCCCCATCCGTGGATGTCTGTGCTCCTACGAGCTAGCCCCTGGCTATGGAGGAGCTGCGATTTGCAGGGAGAGCCCTGAGCGCCCAGACCGGGTTCAGTCAGAAGCCAGGAAGGCAGGGCTAGCGAGGAGAGGACGAAGGACAAGCAGGCCCGCGCGCCGCAGTTGCTCCCGGCAGTCGCTGGAAGTCCGCAGACCCCGCAGCCTGAGCTCCCGTGCGCGTGCGCA
>NW_022900935.1:40181549-40209742 GCF_012274545.1 Fukomys damarensis | reverse complement strand
TCCTCCTCCCGCCGCTTCCCCCTGGTGGGCGCGGGCCCTGGGCTCCTGGGCCCGGCAGCACGCTGGGTGGGGCGACGGTAACCGGCCTTGCTGCTGTGCACGCGATGGATCTGGATGCGCTCCTGTCCGAGTAGGCGGGAGACCGCAAGCTGAATGATTGTCATCGGTTAGGAGCCGCGCGGTGGACCGGGAGCAGCCGCTGTCCATGTCCCTAGACCATCTCCCACCTAAGCTATAGAAGAGATGTGGAAGGTGGGCGGGGACGGGAACATAGGTCATTGCAGACCCTGCCTTTACAGCTGACGTAAAAGTGGGAGGGCCTCTTACTTCAGCAAGGTCCAGGGTGTAGCCAGCTGCTTCCTACTCGACCCACTTCCTTGGGGACGAGGAAGGTGGCTGAGAATATCCTAGGGAAAGCAGGGGCAGCCCAAGCTCGGATCTCAGGTCCAGCAGCCAGAGGCTGAGCTGCAGCTTGACCCTGGGCAGCGCGGGAGGCAAATCTTAACCACCACCATGCCCCGCTTCTCCAAGCAGCAGTGTGGAGGGGGCTGATTAATACTGCAGTTCCCAGGGAGGCTGTGGGAGCTCCTGACCCAAGGGGTCGCCCCCATCGAAGTCTCCCGGAGGTCCAGCCTGACCGAGCCGGTTGTTTTAGACCCAAGGGAGTTGCAGAGCTTCCCAGCGCAGGTTCCTCGGGAATAGGGGCTGCAGAGCCTGAGCTTCCTCCCATGTTCAGCACAGCTGCAGGAAGCAAGGTTTGCTTGTGGTGTGGTGTCCTCCCATGCCTTGTGCTCTACTTCCCAGGCATCCTGCCCCCTTCCTGGCCAAGCATCTTGGGGCCTTGGTCTGCTGCAGGGCAAGCTGATGGGGTGGCAGCCAAGTCAGGGCCCAGAAGTCCCTTCACGCCCACAGATAACAGGGCCAAAGCATAGCACTGGAAGCAGGTGAAGGGCTAGTCCTTCCTGGGATGCCCTGAGATGTACTCACGGAACAGTGTTTCATCTAGGGGTCGCAAACTGGCTGCTGTCACCATTTCAGAACAGGAGCCTTCTGGCAAGCATCTGTACCCTTCTCCCTCCCGCCACTACAGCGGGGACTCATTGGCCCTGGCAGGCTCGGGCTTTGGGGGTGTGTGCAAGGAGAGCTGTTTTTGGAAGGTGACTTGGCAAGGCTGTTTGCTGGCTCAGCACAGAGATGAGAGAGCAGGAGGTGGCCCTGCGGAGAGTATGGAGGGAACGGTCTTGATGGTGCTGTGCACATCGGTCCCAGCTGGGGCACCCAGAAAGTGGCCACTTCTCTGAAGTCCTCCCAGAGCCCCCATTGGCCCGTGATTTCCCCACCACAAGGTGCCCTTTCCAGACGGGAGCAGCTGCCATGTCTGCTGATGACGGGCCCTGAGCCCACGGGGCAGGTAACCCTCAGCTTTTGCCCCCCCCCTTTGTCCTCTCCATTTTACAGATGAGGAAACAAAGCCCTGGAAAGGCTGGGCTGTAGCCCCACTTCACCCAGCTCATGTGTGGGTGCTCGCCAAGCACCTCGCTACTTCCCTACACCCACAAGTGAAAGAGCGCCAGGGCAGAGGCCCCAGTGACATGTCCTCCGCTGGCTTGCCCTGTGTCCAGGCATTCGTGGTGGCCTGCACCTCCCCTAGCTCTCGACTCTGCTGTCCAGCTGGGTCTTGTCCCCTTTGTGTCTGCGGCTCATCCTCTGCAGGTGCTTCCTGCACCCATCACATCTGGGCCAGTTCCCCAGTGGCATCTGTCGGTCGGTGTTGGGGACCAAGCCATGTAGCAGAGCCTGTCCTGGTGCTCAGAGTCCCTGCGGCTTTCTGTCCTCTCCCAGACTTGTTTCTAGGCACCTTGGCTGTCCCCAGCCCCCTGCCTTCTGCCCTGGTGCTGAATGCACCCATTCTTCAGGGTGACAGGAGATGCCCAGTGTGTTCTCCACTGTCCTGGGGTGTCTGTCATTGGCTGCCCTGTGCATTGTTGTTCTTGTCCTGGTGTCCAGTCTTCACAAGCCTCTCCTGGTGCTCGGCAAACTGGTGGGCGTGCCCCAAGCCAGGTCTCCCCAGAGGGCTATAGACCTGGGGTCTTGGCGTTGGTGGTGCTGCTGTGGACTTAAGTTTTGCTTAGGGCCAGGGCAGGACTCTTGGAGGACCCTTGGGTCCTGGCATTGCTGATGTGCAGTTTGGTGCCACAGTCATGGAAGCCACGGAAGCCTCCATGGGTTTTGCCTGGGGTGGGGATGAGCTGGCCGGTGCTGCCCACTAACACTTGAAAAACAGGGGAGGCACCATCTGTGAGGCCACTGCTTTCTGGGTCTCAAGGGAACCCAGCTGACTTTCAGGAGTGGTCTTTGGGGGGGCCAGGCACTCCATGGGGACTGGTGGGCACACAGCTCCCCCGGGCAGCTCCCAAGCCTCATTGGCATGGAGTCCATCCTGTGTGGCACAGCACTAGGTGCTCCCCCTGATGAATCCCTGTCCGTGCAGGGAGAGGCAAGCTGCCCGCAGGCTCTGTTAGTGGCCTCTGGCGTGGTGCGTGGTCAGAGTTACACGTCTGTCTGTTTGAGCACTCCTGGCTGTGGGTACCGAGCCTGCAGCCGCCCATTATGGCATCCCAAAAGGTCGGCATCAACGTCTGCCTTTCCCAGGGGCCCCACTCTGCCTCCTGGACATGGTCTTGGCTCCGGACAGGGGTCAAGCTGCTGTCCTGCCTGGTCTGGACCAGCACCACCCAAGCTGGCCTCTCCAGGGCTGTCTTCTTGGGCACCCATGTCACCTGTGTACCTTTCTCATCACCTCAGACCTTGCCCGCCAAGTATGACTCATCCCAGAGCCAAGTTGTAGACAGGCTAGCCTGAGGGAGAGAACTGGGCCAGGGGCAGATGAGAAGAGCCCGGGGGCATTTCCCTGAGCAAAAGCAGGGCCGGAGGGCTGTGCCCACATCAAGCTGGAGGAGCCGGGCCCTCAGGCGAGGCCTGCCTGGTCTGCCCTGGAAACACAAGTCCCAGAGGCAACCCTCAGCTGTCCCTTGCTCCACGCTCCTCCTCGCAGGGCTGCCCCTGGAAAAGATGACTGCTGCCAGAGACCCCACCTGGCCAGGGTGGGTGCCAGCTGCTCTGGCCACATGGGAGCACCCTTGCTGGTCCCGGGGACATGAGATAATCCCCGCCTTCCACTTCCAGGCCAGGCTCTGGGAGACAAGGATCCATTTCCTTAGCAACAGAGCTGGAGATCAGAGTGGAAACCATGGCTTCCTGGGACAGGAGGGGCTTCATGGCGGGCTCCCTAGGCGGCAGCCAGGGAGCTGCTCATCTGTCAGTGGTCCCCAGAGCCGGCGTGGGGAATGGCCTCCCCTCCAGACAGACCAGGGCTGGGGGCCCTGGTGGGGTGGCAGAGCCATCACTCAGAGGAGAGGCTTGAGGACACTGCTTGGTCACCAGCTGTCAGGACCTGCCTCTGTGCACAATTACAGCGGCCTGTGAAGCAGGTGCAAATTAACAGAAACTAAATGCTTAATTGCCCTGGAATGCCAAACACCAAATGGGCATACCACCCCAGAGCATGGATGCCCAGCCATGGGTGGTGGTGCCCAGCGGAGCTGTCCAGGCGAGTCCTGGCTGCCCACTGGGCTCAGCCCTTGGTGGGTGCTCCCCACAGCCTCTCTGGTGAGGGAATGAAATGCAGATGCAGGAGGAGGCCTGCAGTTGACCCTCCCTGGAAGCCTCCCTCCCCAGGGTTCTGTCTTCAGGCCTTGCCTGCCGCCCCAAGCTGTTAAGATGTCATTGTGTGGGGTTCTCGCAAGGGCTTTGAGCAGGGGCATCCTCCGCCCTTTCTGCTGGACCTATTTCCTCTCCTCTGCCCTGGCCTCCCCGCCCCAGGTCACTATGGTTCACGGACATCTGGCGTTCCTGTAGACCAGGCACCATCAGTTGCTTCCCTCAGACATGACCCTGCAAGGGAGGAGCTCTTGTACCCATCGACAGGTGACAGAATTCCCTTAATCCACCCACCAAGGCCAGGTGGCCATTGGCATTAGTGTCAGTGACAGGAGCTGGAGCCCAGCTCCCCCGGCACTGCGTGGTATCCCAGGCCACCGATGAGACCTGGACGGGGTGGTGACAGAGCTGGCCCTTTGCATCGTGAAGTGCTCTGTGACCTGTGTCATTGCATCCTTGAAACAGGTGGAAGCCGTGGGCACTGTGGCACCCACTTTGCAGGCAGGGCTGCCCAGGCTAGGAGGTGGGAACTTCCTGGGTCACACATGCCAAAGTTGGCAGCGCCAAGGCCCTGGCTGTCGGGGGTCAGCTGCCCGTGCTGCTTGGGCCCAGGCAGTGCCCTGAGCTGGAGCCGGCCTGCAGGGAGGGCAGGGGAACGGCAGGACCAGGACTGAAGGGCTTGAGCAGCTGCCACCCTTCCCGCATTGGTCCCGTACTGCCAGACTGGAGGGCTTTGTCGACCAGTTGCTGCGCCTCCCCACTGCCCCGTAGTGCCCCTGCCAGCAAGGCCTGCAAGGGGTGAAGCACAGGTCCCCAGTGTCTGGGTTGGATTACCCTGCAGCCCCCACCTGTCACTGCATGTGTGGCCAGCGAGGCCCACTGTCACAGCTGTCGCTAGTCCTGCCCTGCAGCTTCTCCTGCTTCCTGATTTGTTTCCTGGGAAGCCCGGCAGTGCCCATCCAGCCAGAGCCCTCAGGGGGGTGATGTTTCCACTGCTGGGCCTGAACCCCAGGACGTTGGGGGCTGGTGGCCCTGGGTCCCCACATTTGTGCTCTGGATGTGGTGAGTGTCTGGCCACCTCCCTTGGAGGACGAAGCAGCACCGGTCTGCATCCCTCTGCTCAGAGCTGTTGTCTCCTCCTCTGACCATCCTGCACCCCTTCCTTGGTGGCTTGGGTCCGGGGCCTCACATCTCATGAGAATTGGAGTCTTCTGGGCTGACATCACTGTCCTCCGTCCACAGAGCGAAGCCGACACACACAGTGGTCAACTGCTGGTTCTGCAACCAGGACACGCAGGTACCCTATGGAAACCGCAACTGCTGGGACTGTCCCCACTGCGAGCAGTACAACGGCTTCCAGGAGGTGATGTTGACCCTATCCCTGCTCCCAGCAGCCACTGCGGGGCGCGCCCAGACCCAGGCGGCCATAGTGGAAGCTGTGACTGCCATGTGGTCACTGTCACCTGCTCCCCTACTCGACCCATAGCCAGCCTAGCACTGAGGAGGACTCTGCTTTCAGACAAACTACTGCAAAACAGGCAGGCTCCTCAGGCCGCAGTTTGCACAGACCTGAGAGCCACAGGTCCTGGGGACGGTGCCAGGGTGACCTGGGGGCGAGGGAGGAGGGCCTAGGCTGGATCGGGAAGGGGCTCCCTGCTGACCAGGATGCCTCCCCCTCCACAGAACGGTGACTATAACAAGCCCATCCCTGCCCAGTACCTGGAGCACCTGAACCACGTGGTGAGCGGCATGCCCAGCCCCCACGACCCCGCGCAGCCGCACCAGTGGGTGAGCAGCCAGGTGCTGCTGTGCCGCAAGTGTAACCACCACCAGACCACCAAGATCAAGCAGCTGGCCGCCTTCACACCCAGGGAGGAGGTGCGCCCACCCCCGTACCGCCGTGCAGGGCTACTCCCCTCTCCGGTTCTCCCGTGTCTGGAGCCCAGCCTAGGAACCCCGCAGAAATCCCAGGCCTGCCAGGGCAGAGGGGTTTATCCTGGGCAGAGGGAGCTGTGGGACCCGTCGTGTCCTCATTCCTCGAATCCGTTCTGCCCATTGGTACTGGGGACTTCTTGGCTCTTGCAGTGGAAGGAAGGAAGCAGGTGGTGCCAAGCACCCTGCCCAATGAGGAGCTGGGCTGAGCTGGGAGCTTCTTCCCCTGGGTCCACTACGGGACCCTGGCACCTGGTTACCTGGCTGCTCGTCCTGCCTGTCCCTGACACCCCCAGACCTCAAGTGGCAGATCCCAGCAGAGGAGCAGGGACACTGGCTTTCCCGGTCCTGCTAGGGAGCCTGGGTGTCTGCAGAAGGGAAGAAGGCAGGAGTTGGTAGCAGGCTTCCCTGGCTCACACAGTCCCCACAGAGATCACGCTGATGACCGTCCTGGCCTCTACAGACAGGCAGTGAAGGTGCATTGCTGTGTCTGTGGGCGAGCTGGGATGAACATGGCTTCTGATCTGTCCCGAAGCCCATAGAACCCTTCGGCTCCCACCAAGGCCCAGACAGTGGTCCTCTAGTTTTAGACCTGGCTCAAGGGAAAGGAAGGGCTCCAGTCCTGAGCTGTCTGCCACCTCCCCGCAGCCCAGCCACTATCCAGGAGCCCAGAGCCAGTGGGCAGGGAGCATACCCGAGTCTTAGCCTCGAGCTGTGTCCCCCCAGCAGCAAGACTGTGAGTGTCACTGTCCCCAGTGGACCCTGCCCGGTGCTGGCCCTCAATCTCTGGGTCCATATCACCATCTCAGTGGTGGGGCCTAGGGAGCAGTTCAGAGCTAGGGGACTCCCCATTTGTCACCCCGTGTGAGTGCCAGGGCCTGGATCTGAACCTCTGTCCCCACGCAAGCAGGGCAAGTACGACGAGGAGATCGAGGTGTACCGCCACCACCTGGAGCAGATGTACAAGCTGTGCCGGCCATGCCAGGTGGCCGTTGAGTACTACATCAAGCACCAGAACCGCCAGCTGCGTGCCCTGCTGCTCAGCCACCAATTCCGGCGCCGGGAGGCAGACCAGGCCCAGGTGTGGGGATGGGTGTGCTCCTAAGGACAGTGACCAGCGTCACCATGTGCAGGTTGCTGCAGCCTGAGCTGCTCCTGACCCTCATGACGGCCTTCATGCTGTGCTCTCAGGCACTGCGATGCCCGTACACAGCTGTAGAAACCAAACTGGGAGGCCAAGAGGCTTGGTAGAACCCTGCACCTGGTGCAGGTTTGGGGCCCAGGAGCATCTGGCTGAAACACTAACTTCCATCACAGTGCCTAGTTAGTGCAATATTCTCTGATCGTTTAATAAGCCAGGGGCTTCTCTGTCTGCACAGCACACACCAGATGGACCCTGTTCTCAGACCTGGGTTCTCATTCCAGCCTCCTGGGTCCTGGACTGAGGAGCCTCCTTGCTGTATTTTATGTTTTTTGTTTTTGTTTTGTTTTGTTTTTCTTTTTTTTTTTCTTTTTTGGTTTTTTTGAGACAAGGTCTTACTATGTAGTTGAGACTGAACTGGAACTCACTGCGTAGCCCAGGTTGGTCTCGAACTCACAACGGTCCTCCTGCCTCAGCCTCCTGAGTGCTGAGATTACAGGTGTGCGCCACCACGCCCAGCTGTTTTTGCTTTTTAATTTAACTTGCCAAAGTCACCCACATGTTAATTACAGTTTAGTTAAAAGTGCAGTGGGGACTCCTGGTGAGGACTTGGCACAGTGACTGAACAAGGTCATCGCAGGGTGGGGGTGGAGAGCAGGGAGACAGGCACAGAAGTAAGAGGGGTGTGGGGACCAGGCTGGGTGCTGTGGGGTCCTGGCCGGCACCCACCCAGAGTGGGTGCAGGGTGCCGTGGGCAGCTCTGTGGCACCGACCTAACCTGTCTCCCTCCCTCCCTCCCCTGCTTCCCCAGAGCTTCAGCTCCTGTGTGATGAAGGCCCCAGTCCAGGTTGTCCTGCTCCGGGCCCTAGCCTTCCTGGCCTGCGCCTTCCTGCTGATGACAGCACTGTACGGGCCCAGCAACCCTTTCACCCTGGGGGTTGCCCTGCCCCCAGCCCTGCCACCTGGCAGCAACAGCTCGGCCACCCCAGACAACGGCACTGCCCCAGGGACCAAGGGCTGGCGGCAGCTACTGGACCTGCTGCCAGAGCATACCACAGAGACGCTGCTCGAGGCCTGGGCCTTCGGGCAGAGCCACCAGATGAGCATAGTGGTCTTGGGCCTGCTCACCTGCCTGCTGGCCATGCTGCTGGCCGGCCGCATCAGGTGTGTGTGGGGCCGGGACTTGGGCAGGGTCTGCACACAGGTGGCCAGGGTCGGAGCTGGGAGGCCTTGCTGTGCCCAACCCTGGGCCGAAGTATTGTAGAGCCCAGAAGGCCTTGTCCCTGTTCTCTGGGCCCAGGGCACCGAGCCATCCCAGCACCTGCTCCCTGCGGGCCTCCCTCCTCCACCTCAAGCCCCCATTTGTAAAGTCAGGTGATGCTGACCTCCTGTCAGTGGTACTCTGGGGCCTGGCTTCTCCCGTGTCCATGCAGCGTCCACATACCATGGGGCCAGGTGGACAGAAGTGGCGGGGCTGGGTCCTGTCCCCTCCCCAGGCCCTCTCTTACCATGCTGCTGTCTCCCACAGGCTCCGCAGGATCGACGCCTTCTCTGCCTGCCTGTGGGCCCTGCTGCTGGGGCTGCACCTGGCCGAGCAGTACCTGCAGGTGGCCTCGCCCAGCTGGCTGGACACACTCAAGCTCAGCACGATGTCTCTGTGCTGCCTAGTGGGCTTCACAGCAACTGTGGCCACAAGGAAGGTGACGGGCCCTCGGAGGTTCCGGCCCCGAAGGTCAGAGCAGCAGCAGTGACTGCGGGGGGAGGACAGACGGATGGACAGGTCCGGGACTCGGCCACCCGGAGGCAGTGCCCCTCAGCCTTGTCTTTTCTTACTTGCTTTCATCCCAGCTAGAGCCTGGGGCCTGGCCCGGCCCCCATGTCCCCCTTCTCCCACCAAGCCAGCTCCAGTCTGAGGTGCTCCCCAGGTACCCCTAGCCACTCACCGCTGCTGCCGCCTCTCTGGCCCAAAATCCTTTCTCAGCCCCATGCTCTGAATGCAGGTGGCACCCACACAGCTTGCCTCTGACCCCAGCTTCCTCCTGAGCTCTTGGCACAGGGACCGTGCAGCATGGCCTGACCACTGGGCTGCTTGGCAGGGCCGGCCCACTTGGCAGGATGCACAAGGGCCAGAGCAGAACCACCAGCTGTCCCCACCCAGGACCGTGCGCCTGGTGTCTCTGGTCCTGATTGCAGCCAGGCTGCCTCTTGAGGTCCTGACCCAGCTCCTGCTCTGGGACAGTCCCCAGGCTAAGGTTCCCAGCCTCCTTCCCAAAGGGACAGCATGGCCCTTGGGCCCTGCCTGGCGTAGCCCAAGAGTGTGCAGCACTTGGGGACAGCAGGTTCCTCCGGCAGCCAGGCTGTGGTGGGGAGGCACCCACTGCGGACACACAGGACTCAGCCTGGGAGAAGCACAGGTCAGGTGCCCAAGGGATACAGTGGCTGCGTGACACCAGGTCCTTGTCACCTGTCGCTGGCCTCCTTGCAACAGCTCGTGGAGGGTGCCTTGTGTTTCCCTGAGGTGCCACAGCCCTCCAGGCCTCTTGTCGTCTTCATCTCTAAGACGGGGCCTCCTGGGGATATGGTCCCCCAAGGTTGCCACCCCAGTGAAAGGGCCAGACGTGCTCCTCACTGGCCATGTGGTCCTGGCTGGGACCCGAGGGTCACATGAGGCAGTGCGCAGGGACGTGTCCTGGAGTTGAGGTGCCATCCACGTGTAGAGGAAGTTCTCTCCCTGTGGTGTCCCCAGGTGCTCCATCAATGTTCCCCACGGCCTTGCAGTGCCCCTGGCACACTGCCCTCTGGTGGCCACTGAGTGTCCTGCGCACTCCTCCCTGGTGACCCTGTTACCTGCTCCCAGTGTGGCTCCCCTGTGTCAGAGTCCAGGGAGGACAGAGCTGGTCACATCTGTGTGAGCCACGTCCAGCAGAAGCCACCGGCCCCCGTAGGCTGAGGGCACAGGTAGGCAGGTGGCGGTGGCCGGCCTTGCTGTGGTGGACCTGTTAGGTTCAGGGCCCTAAGAGGCCACCTGCTCTTGCACCTGCACGGTGAGGCAGCAACCCCTGCCCTGTTGTGTGAGGGGACTGGGGCTTCTGTGAGGCTCAGCCAGGCCCAGGCCTCGCTAGGCTCAGCTTGTCCCATGTGGGGTGAGACAAGAAACCACCCCAAAACGTGGATGAGGCCACAGCCTCAGCTCAGCGTGGGGGCATTGGGGTGCGGGAGCCACAGCTGCCCCGGCAGCTGTGTGTGCCTGAGGGTGTCGGCGACTTACCCATCCTGCACCCTGAAAAGCAGCCTAAACGGGCAGAGGAGGAGGCGGGCACTGGTCTGCCAGCCGTGTGTGCTCTTGCATAACCGTGAGTCTCCTGTTCTTAGGAAGCCGGCAGTGTGATGCTAATTCTGCGTTTTGGCATTGGGTCAGAGCAGGACATCTGTGTGTGTGTTTATATTTAAGTTAAATTATTTATATTAGCCGGAGCCAGCTCTCTGGCTGGCCAGGATCCCCTTCTAGGCGATGTCTCTCCTGCCCTCTGGCGGGTCTGCGAAGGCATGTCAGTAAGGATTCCTGACCTTTTTTTTAATAGTGTTCTGTGATTTTTAAAAATTAATTGTTTGCCTCTTAAAATCTCATTAGAGGAAGTGCAGGCACCCTGAGGTGGCCTTGCTGACGAGGGACAGCTGTCCCAGGCCACAGCGGGGTCCTACGGGGAAAGGGTTGCCGCCCTGCAGGGGTCAGGCGGGTGGACTCAGCCTCCGGCAGCCTGTGGGGCACGGGCCCCATCCCAGGCCAAGCAGGCCCTCTGGACTGACCAGGACCGCCCCCGCCGCCCCGCCCTGTCCTATTCGGCCCCTGTCCTCTTGTAGTAGAACGTGGATTGTCTAGTGACCCCTAACGCTGTAACCTCCACCCTAGCCCTAGTCGTCCTATTCTGAATGCTGTGTTTTCAATAAATGCCTCTGGGCCCTGCTACTTCCGGTTGGCGTCAGGTACCACGGCGTTTTTCTTTTTTCTGTAGTTTCTTCAGAAGTGCCTCTGTGCCCAGGCTGGGTGGTGGGGTTGGGCTTTGGGGTGCCCCTGTGCCCACAGGGGCCCAGGTAGGGAGCTGGTGACAGGGATTCCTAGGGGTTCAGAGGCCCAGCTGTCCTCACCCAGCTTGGCCATGTTTTCTGTGTCGTAAAACTTGTCTTTCCTGGCCCCTGATGGTGCTGGCTGGGCAGAAGGAGACACAGCTCCCTGGGTGGACTGACAGTCCCGGGCCACAGTGCCAGTCACCACTCGCCTCTGGGGGCGCGCAGGCTCAGGCCTCAGGCTCTGCAGGCTTCTGGCCGGAGCAGGATGGCGCCTGAGGATGCAGGAGGTGCAGTGGTGTCACCTGGTGTCGCTGCAGGAGTGCGTACGCCTCCCCGGTGACCTTCATTCCCACAGTGCCCCCACTCTCAGTGGCACCAGTCAGGAACAGTCCCTGTGCCAAGTGGCTGGATTCTCAGGCTGGAGATGGGGGGGCAGCCCCTAACCATTTGTCCCTGGGGTTCGGTGGCAGAGTCCTATTGCCACCTGCTGAGGGGCCTGGGCCTGTGCCCGCTCTGGGGCCCGCACCTGCTGCCATGGCCACTGATGTCCCACAGAGGCCCAGGCACAGCCAAGCAAACCCATGATACCAGCCAGGCCCCTGCCCCCGTGGTGCCTCAGGTGTCCATCCCCACGCTGCCTCCTGCTTTCCTGCCAGATGGTGTTCGAGTCCCAAAATGAGAACACACACACCTTGTTGGTTTTGGTTTAGGTTTGATTTCAGATGTTCTGGCGCATGGCCCCAGACCGCTTCCTGGCTGGAGGCAGATCCCTCCCTAGAAGCCTGGGGCCCAGTTGACGAGGCCCCTCTGTGGAGTCACTCTGCCTCCATTTCCCCAGAGACCGAGCCTCGCCTTTGGTGGCCCTTCTGGCACTTGGCAAGAGATTGGGAAGGTCACGTGATTCTACCAGAAGTCCACGCCTTCCTTGCAAAATTCCTTTAACGGGACGGGGTAGAAAATGCCTGGGAAGGTGGCAGTGCCCATTGTGGCCAGTGGCCCCCAGCACTGTGGTGTGATGGTCCGGGCACTGGGGCCTGAGCCTGCCCGCCCCTCCGTCAGCAGTGTCCATTTGTCCCTTGGGACCGAGGTAAGGCTGGACGCCGGGAGCTCCGTCCAGACGGCAGACTAATGTATTAACTGTCTCTGCCCCCCGTGATCGGGTGCCCTAATCGGAAGCATGGTTGACATCTGGCCTGGAACCACTGGTTCCCTTGTGTGATTTATACCTTCTCGGGTTAAAGAGACACTGTCACCTCTGTCTTTCGGGCATCCTCGTGGTCATTTCTGGGGCTTTTCCAAGTGTGAGTCCGGTACATCCTGTGGGGATCCTCGGCCTGGCTGCCTCCTCCCAGGCAGGGCACCAGGGCGACTCCATGGAGCTGTGTGCCCAGCAAGGGCCTCCCAGGGCATCATTGAGCCCTGCTGCCCCGTGGGAGGCTCTGGGTACAGACAGGAAGTGGCAAAGCAGAGCCCAAGTCCACCGCACCTCATTGCAGTGGGGCGAGGGGTAGCACAGCGCAAGGTTGGCAAGGGTGACAGTGCCACTTTAATGCGAGGCCCCTAGTGGAGGTAGTTTGCTGTGAGCCGGAGGGGCATGCAGGGCGGACTGGTCACGCTGGCACCCCAGCCACCCGCTCCTAATGGCGAATGGACGACTGCTTTCCTGCTTCCACTAACACACGCCTCCTTGGGACACTGACTCTGGGCCCTCCACCCCGAGCCGGGGCCGGGCCCTGCTGTGCCAGGCAAACCCTGGACCCGAGGCTCACCCATTGCTCTCTCCATGCCCAATGGGCGCCCGCAGGTGCTTTCCGGGAGACGCCGTAGGCTTCTTTCCCGCCGGCCCCCGCCTGGCTGTGCCCAGCCCGAGTGTCCCAGGCTCTTCGCCGGCCCTGTTTGTGCCCAGCCCGCCTGGCTTCCTGCCACTCAGCAGCCAGCAGCTGTTCCGGTCTCCCCGACGGGCCTCACCCTCCTCGCTGCCAGGCCGCCTTAGCCGGGCCCTCTCGCTGGGCACCATCCCCTCTCTGACTCGAGCAGGTAAGAGGCAGAGGGACGGCGGCAGCATAGACAATGGTAGGCTGAGCTGGTGCGGTGCTGCTCAATGTTTAGCCTTCCTGCTCAGCGCCTGGTTGCCTATTCCTGCTGCCCAGGCCAAGGGACTCGGCCATGCAGCCCGTCACCTTTCAGAGGGCAGTGGAAGGAGAGGGCCCCTGGTGGGGCAGTGAGGGCCCCATGAGGTGATGGATTCCAAGGGCTCTGAAGGCCACAGGCGCCCAGAGTTCTTGGTGGGTCTCAGGCTTTCCTTCCATTCTTAACCACACTATACTGACCGGGACCAGGACTGGGAGGTGTGCCTCCCCGGGCAGGCTCTGCTCAATTGCGTAAGTTGCCCGGGCTGGGCTCCAACTTGGAATCCTTCTGCTTCAGCCTCGCAGGGTACTAGGATTACAGATATGCACCAACACACTCTGCTTGAATCCAGTTTGCAGACTGCCTGGGGCCCTGGCGTGCCTGTGGTGACCGCTTCCTCCCTGGCACGTGTCAGTGGCGGCCGGCTCACCGGATGTGGGGCTTCAGGGCAGAGAGTGGGTACCTCTTGATCAGCCCAGGTTCTCTACTGAGGCCTCACAGCAACTGCTCCGGTCGGGGTTCAACTCTGCACGGCCCCGAATCCCGTTTTCTTAAGTGACTCATCCGGGACTCCGTGTGTGAGTGCCCTCCAGGACACAGAGGCCGTTCGAGCTGATAGTGATAGTTAGAGCTGGTGACAGTTGGAGGCCTCCAGATGGGCCCACCCTTAGGGCAGAGACCTGAGTTCTGGTCATCCTGCCTCACCAAACAGCTGGGTTGCAGGTGGCCAGTGGCCATACCGGTCCTCTGCCACCACAGGGCGTTCCCGAGCCCCCAGGCTGGCTCAAGCGTGGCCCAGGCTTGGGACCACCATGGTAGGTAAGGCCACGTGGCACAAGCCCAGGGTGTCTGTCCCTGTGGCTCTGCCTGCGGCTGTGGCCCATCCCCAGGTAAGGAGCTGGTCAGGAGGGCGGCAGGTGCCCTGGCCCCCACACCCGGAACTTTCCACACGCAGCTCTCAGCTGGCACTGGGAGAACGCAGATCAGCGGGTGGCAGCGTGTTCAGTGCCCCATGGGGGCCCTTGCAGGAGCTGGGAATGACTGGGGACAGTGCTGCAGGAGGCTCCCTCTGTCCTTCTGCGGGAAGAGCACAGAATGAGCAGCCAGAGACGTGGGCCAGTGCCGAGGAGTTTCCCAGCCACTCTGCCCAAGAGGGACAGGTGCGGCGGAGGCTCAGTCCGCGCCTGTGTTCCAGAGAAGCACCGGGGAGGCGGCCAGGAGGTGGCAGGTGGCTCTCAGTCCCGGGTCCTGACCTGCATTGCTTTCTTTCTGTCCAGACTCTGGGTACCTGTTCAGTGGGAGCCGCCCACCATCCCGGGCATCTCGCCCCCAGGAGGTTCCCCTTTCAGGTAAGGAGTGTGAGAGCCCACAGGAGGGCTGGCGGCGCCGCATGGGGCCCATGCTCAGACACTAGCTGCACACGGCACCAGACCCTGTGCCTCAGTTTCCTCTGCAGTGGGTAGTTATTAGATCTGCAGGTGGAACCAGCTTTGGGCAGTGGCGGCTCAGTCAGCTGAGGCTGGAGGGGGACGCTCTGTGACCTCCTCCCCCTGAGCCCAGGCCCCAGCCAGGCTCTCCATGTCAGTGTCGCGCCCTTCTGTCACCCTCCCTGCAGATTACTTCTCTCTGCTGTCGGGCCGCCACCTGTCCTCCCCTCTGCCGTCCCCAGCGCCCTCTGTGGCCAGCTCAGTGGCCTCCAGCTATGGCTCCCTACGTCACCGCAGGCCCCTCATCAGCCCTGCGCGGCTCAACCTGAAGGGGCAGAAGCTGCTGCTGTTCCCCGCCAGTCCCGGGGAGCTGCCTGGCACCCCCAGCAGCTCGGAGGAGCGCTCACCACACAGTGGCGGCCTCTTCACCCTGGAGCCACCCCTGCCACCCGAGAGGCAGCCCATTCCCGACAGAGACACCAAGCACAGCCCCGGTGAGCAGGGTGGGGGCCTCACTCACCATCCGGCTCTGAATGCCCTGTGTGGCTCTGGCGACCTGGGCACCTCCGGGACGGTGCTGTCTCCCGGCTGATTTATCTTTTTCTCTTAAACCAGGATTCTCCATTCTCAGGGATCCATTAAAAGCACATCATTGGGCTGGGGATTTAGCTCAGCGCAAGGACCCAAGTTCAATCCCTGGTACCAAAACATAAAAATAAAATAAAAACACATCATTACAGGCTGGATGTGGTGGCGCACACCTGTAATCCCAGCACTCAGGAGGCCGAGGCAGGAGGATCACTGCAAGTTTGAGACCAACCTGAGCTACATAGTGAGTTCCAGGTCAATCTCAACTATATAGTGAGACCCTGTCTCAAAAACAAAAACAAAAACACATCATTACGACCAGGCTGCTGGTCACAAATGTTTTAGCTTGGCTCAAATGCTCACAGATGTTTAAGACTTTTAATTGGGCTCCTGGCTTTAACATCTAAGACTTTGTCACAGATCTTTTTTTTTTTTTTTTTTTTCTTGATACCAGGGATTGGACTCAGGACCTTGTGCTCGAGAGGCAGCTGCCCCACTGAGCTAAATCCCCAGCAGATTTTTTTTTTTAAGACAGAGAGTCTCACTGTGTAGTGCAGGCTGGCCTTGAACTCATTATATAGCCCAGGCTGGCCCCAAACTCAGCAATCCTCCTGCCTCAGCCTCCCAAGTGCTGAGATCACAGACGTGCACCACGACTCCTGCTCTTCCTCACTGAAGTGTAGACTTCCTGTCTCTAATGGCATCAGATGATCTGGCCACCTTTGGCTGGATGCTGGCCAGGCAGAGGATGGGGCAGTCGAAGCTCCACGTCCCCAGAGCTGCCCCTCCTGTCCTGTTGCCTCCCCCAGGGCAACCGAGCAGCCAGGGCTCATGGAGGACCTGGCCCTGTGCCGAGCAGGTTGGTGCCCTGAGACCACGCCCTCTCCCTGCAGATGTGCGCGTGACCCCGGGGAGTGGCAGCGCCTGCGGCAGCCGCTTCATCAAGAAGGAGGACGACTCATCCCAGGCGTCCACGTGTGTGGTGGACACCACCACCCGCGGGTTCTCGGAGAAGGCCGCCGCCTGGAAGGGTCTGTACCCCAAGTGGGCCGTGCAAGAAGGGCTGCCGCTGTGGGGTCTGTGACCCAGGAAGGAATTGGAGGGTCCCCGATGGCCGTCCTGGCCCCGGGACCAGGGCCCAAGCCCCAAACCCGCAGCGAGCATCGCAGGAGCCTGTGGCCGCCGTGGCTCTTTGGAGTTTGCTGGCCTCACACCCTTCAGGTTAAGAGCTCAGCTCCTCACAGCCCCAGCCACATTTCAGGTGCTCAGCTGCATGTGGCTGCCCAGTGCCAAGGGACACGGGTCTGGGCGTACTGCTGGTCCTCAGGCCTGTGCAGGGTATTGAGCTGTGTTCAGGTCCGGCCCTCCGTGGCCCCCTCAATGAGTGGCGCCAGTTCCCATCCCCAGCAGGAGACGGGGATGGACCTGTGCTGTGGCCTGGTGACCATGAGGCTGTGGAGAGAAAAGTCCCTGCTGCTTAACTCCAAGACCTGGGCTGGGTCATCACCCCAATCCCAGTTTCCTCATGTGTGAAACAAGTGTCATGGAGGAAGCCCTGGGTCGGGAGATGGGTGTGGAGCAGAGCCCGCCACTCTGCTCCCTGGCGGCCCCGCCACACCTCTGACGGGCTGTGTCCTCCACAGGGCGCCTCGGCCCCTCCCTGATCCAGGGCCTCCTGGCCGTGAGCTTGGCTGCCAATGCTGTCTTCACCTCAGCCTACCTGTACCAGAACCTGCGCTGAGCGCCTGGTGCCCAAGGGCGGTGTCCGGGGCCGAGCCTGTCACCACTGCCACGGGACCCTCCGTCTCCAGGGCCCCCGAGCCCCTCTCAGGATCCCGCTTTTCACCCACTGCGGCCTTGGCTGACGCCCGTCACATTTGGTGCTGACACCTCCATGCTGAGGCCAGAGATTCCGGGATAGGCTGCCTGCCGGGGTCCCTGCTGCCATGAGGCCACCTCTTCGGATTGAACCCCGGCACCAGGCCACCTGCATGCCCCACCAAGAGGAGAGAGCCAGGGGCGGGGAGGTCCTCAGTGGCCCCTTCAGGTGGTGTCACCACCCCGCCCTGCCCCTTCCTGTGGCTTCAGGACCCACTTCCCTCCTGCCAAGTGCACCCCTCCCTTGGGACTGGTGGCCCCTGGCTCCATGCGAGCTGCGACCTCGGATGACACTGGACCCCTCCCAGCCCTCGACCCCTCAGACTCCACTGTCTCCCCTACTTGGCTCCCCCAGGCCTCTTCAACCAACTGCCTCCCACCCCCCTTGACCCCTTGATACTGGACATTTGTCCCCACCCCAACTCTGGAGGACACTAGACCTGTCTGGCCCTGGCCGGGCACTGTGGGGCTTGGACCTCTCGTGCCTGCCTCGGCGCCTGGCGCTTGCACCCGGTGAACTCGGGGCTCGTGGGAGGGTGGGCGTGGACCAGAAAAGGGGTCTTCACTGTCATTCAGGGATAAAGTTTATTTTATTTTTCTACACTTCTGCCGAGCGAGGCGCTGCCTGACCAGCAGCAGGGCACCTCCTCGAGCATGGGTGCTGTCAGTTCCTGTCCCGCAGGGCACGGGGCGGCGGTGCTGGACCCCAAGTCCCCCTGCCAGGGTGAGTTCCAACACGCAGGTGGCACCTCACGATCCCCTTGGTACAGCGGGTGTGTCTGGGTTTCTACTTTTGTTTCTCACCTGAGGAAACCAAACTCCATCTTCGTCTGCGGCCCTCAGGAAGCTCTGGCTGCACTGGTGGCCCAGCACTCTGAGTGCCCCGGAGGGGCTTTTAGTCATGCTTTGTTCCCAACAGAAAACACAACCTTATTTTTCTTTATAAAAGCAAAAAAGAAAAAAAAAAAAGAAACCAAAAAACATGCCAACCTCGGAACTGTACCTGGCTGTGCTGTCGTTCTCATTCGCTCAGGTGGCTCTGGGGAGGAACGCGGCAGAGGCGGGGTCGTGGTCCACACAGCTGCAGGGAGACCCCAACTTCCAGCGGAGGTGGCAGGTGCCCTGCGACTGGTATCACCATACCTAGGCCCGGCCTGGCCAGCAGCCACCTACCTCCCTGGCTCCAGGCTTCTGGGATCACCTGCGACAGGTGGGCCTGTGCCAGCACCCAGAGTGCACAGAGCAGGCGCACTGGGCCTCATGCTTGACAGGGAGCCTCACCAGGCCTGGTGAGCAGGCCGCACAGCATAGACTCAGGATGGAGGGTCTGCCTTTCTCTCATCCTTTGGGTTTGGTTTGACTGTAGCCCAGGCTGGCCCTGAACTCCCAGCAACGCTCCTGCCCCAACCTCCCATGTGCTGGGATTACAGGTGTGGGCCACCACGCCACCTGCCAGCCTTAGTTCTAGCTGTGGAGTAGCAAGCTGACTGTAGCGCTGCTGCGGGGCTCATTAGACCTCGCTGAATGCATGGGCGGGAGCCCACTGACTGGCTGTGCTTGGCTCCCCAGGCCTGCACCAGACAGGGTTGGGAAGGTGCAGGCCAGGCTAAGGCCCCACCCTGGCCATGGGACCACGCCTCGGTCCAAGGGTGCAGGGGACCCTGTGGCTCTTCCTGGTGTCTTGACCCTGGACACACAGGAACTTGAGACTCAGTCCACACTCAGTCTTCTGATCCCAGCTGCGCGGTTTCTGTCTCGGCATCTGTTACCTTATTCCTCCTTGGGGGCACGGGGGGTCTCTGTAATGTCATCTATTATTTCATTTCAAAAAATACTACGAAAATCTGCAGATACAAGTAAGCAAAAGGCCCCATGATGCCACCATGAAAACATGAGCATCAGCTCTGTCTTCTGTGACTACACCAGTCCTTTACGAAAATGCAAGCCACCTGCTTGTGACACAAAGGGGCTGACTCCAAACAGACGGGCCCAGCTTGACTGGTTGTCTGGGACCCTGAGCCACAGAAGCAGGACTGAGAGCCAGAAGGTGACAGTCCTGTCCACTCCTGTGCCATCCTTACTGGAAGTTCTGCGGGCCTCAGGTGACGGTGGCCTTGCTGTGCATGTGGCCCAGATTCAGAGGACAGTGCCCCCGCACTCCACACTTCTGCTCTTACACTTCCCGCCCCGATTCCCAGCACACCCTGCTCCTGGGAGGGGATTTTCTGTGTGAGGCCACAGCAACAATCCAGGCTGTGGTGACAGACTCGCTCCTAGAATGGCATGAACAGCAGTGGAGTACATTCTGGTGCACACCTGTAATTCCAGCACTGGGGAGGCTGAGGCAGGAGGGTCTCAAAACCTGCTGTGGTGGGTAGCTGCGATCACCTATGAGCACAGACACAAACGTTCAGATGGCCATGTCTGTGTTTCACAAAACTGGATCCTATGGGGGCCGACGACCCAGCCATGGACTTCTGTCCTGGCTTGCAGCTCCAAATGGGGTCCCCTGCCTTGGAGCAGGCCTCAGGTCCCATCAGAAAGTGGCTGGTCGCACCCAGCCCACCCGTGGCACTGCTGCATCCTGCCTGGGGCATGCGAGAGGTGATGCCCATAGCTCCCCAGGATCTTTGATGATGCATCTGCCCCGGCGGCCTGCACAGCGCCTTCTGGTGGTATACACGCCAGCCAGCAGGGAGGGCGGTCGAGCTCGCCTCCCCTCGATTTTCATTCAACTGCCTTCGGGTTGCACGTACCGCTTCTATCCACAGGGGGCGCCTTCGAGGTAAGCCTTTTAACTGCTGCTTTTTTTTCTTCTCCCTTGCAGATCAAGCTGGAGTTAGAAATGTGAAAAGGCCATAACAGTGAAAAGGAAAATAAAGCTTACCGCGGTTCTTCTACCTCTAGTATAATAATGCTTTGCTAGTTAACTATTTTAACTTTGGAGCAGACTAAAATAAAGTTGTTTTGAAATAACTGGTACCTGTAAGGAATGCTTACTGCAGTACTGGCTAATGTTTCTTGTCAGTTCTGGTAACGGCACTGGCCTGGAAGACAGAGTCTAGGGCTGGGGATTTAGCTCAGTGGTTCCACCACCTGCCTGGCAAGCGCAAGGACCCGAGTTTGATCCCCAGTACCAAAAAAAAAAAAGTCTAGTAACAGCTCCTGGGCCTAGAATCCTCTACACGGTCTGCCTGGCTTCCTGTTACCTTGTGAGCAGGTTCAGGAGTTCTTTGTGTGGTTGAGCTTTTGAGACCCTCTAGCTCATGGCCTTATGTGGCCAAGTCAGCAGCTTGTGGTCCTAGTGAAATATAAAAGAGAATATACACTTCTAATGACTTCACAGAAGAAACAGAAACTTCATGATCCCCAAACTTAAACCACTGCTGTCTCCCTATGTTTTTACAGCAAGCAGTGTGGCAGCCTCCATCCAGCCTGCCATAGTGATTTGAAAATGGGAACAATTTGTCCTCCTTCAGATTCTTTGCCGGTAACATTCTGTGACAAATCAAGATTGTCTAGTGGGAAGTCCACAGATGTTTGTAATTTCTGCTTTCGCCTACCTTAACTGCTGCTTTAACAGTTAAGTGCCCTTTTATGGGGTAAAGTGCTTGTATCATCAACATTCGGGAGGCTGAGGCAGGAGGATCAACACAAGTTTGAGGCCAGCCTGGTCTGCATAGCAAGACCTTGTTTCAAAAGTAAATAAATCAGCCTCTTTTCAGTTGAGCCAGCTCCTGCAGGGTGGTAAGGCAAGTGACAGTACCTTGTACTTGATTGTCCTCAGCCCAGTGCTGCTTGTCAGCGTTGGTGAACTCAGTGTCTCTGTCACCGTCAGCTCTGTGGCACCACACACAAGGCCAAGCTGAGTCCAGGGAGTGCACGTCCATAGCCCTGGCTCACACCCGTGGGATGGGGTCGTCCACCCACTAGTCTTGTCCTTGGCATGATGGCTGCTGCACCTGCTCAGTCCTCCTCCAGGCCGTGGTTGGGAGCAGCCTCACACACCTGGGCACCCGGCACCTGCCAGTCCCTTCCCACTGTGCCACCACTGGGTCTATGTGCTCGGGCTGCCCAGCTGCTCCTGCAGCCACCTACCCCAGGGGCCACTTCCCGTGAGTCACCACCATCCACACTGCCACCCATTCCTGCTCTGGGCCCGACCAGGGCCACAGGTGTCCCAGCATCCTCAGGGACGAGCAGTGTCCCCTCCGGCGCTTTATCTGCCTTAGCCCTGGCTTCAGCGCTGGGAGTGGCTCGGGAGCTTGGAGAGGCACTGGCTCTGAGCAGCCTGCGTGGCATCTGGTGCGGGGCGGGTTGGCTCTGCCTCCTTTAGGCTCCAGACTTCCAACCCTTTCTGGACCTCTGCAGCAACTGTCTGCTCAGTCTGCTTCCTCTGCAGCGCCCGGCAGGGGCTCTCAGGGCTCCTGGCACCTCCGGGACAGATAAGCATGGGGCCTGGGGAGCGTAGCTATTCAGCCTGCCCCACCAGCATCTTAGCTTGCTCAAAAGCCTCTGAGCCCCACTTTTCCAACCCCGCCGCATCCCCTTTTATCCGGTTTCACAGAGGGCGGCAGTGTGAGCAAGACAGGGTATAGAATCTGTCAGTACCCGAGGTCCCCAGGATCTGTAATTGCTCTATACCATTGGCACAGCCCCTGCCAAGCTCCCTCGGTGCCCTTGTTGGGTGAGGTACCCAGGAGACTTCCAAAGCTCCTGCAGCACTCGGCCTGGCACCTTTGGGACCGAGCTCCCATCCCCGCTCCTTCCGATGTCCTCAGGCGAACTCCACGTGCTTTTCTGAACCTCCAAAATACTGAGTAGCACAGTCTCGTCTGTGTGAGGAGACAGCGTCAGTCCCAGGCCACCTCCTGGGACTCCTAGGCAAATGGCAGGGCTGGGCAGTGGCCCTGTGCTCAGCTGCAAAGCGAACATGAAGGAGCTCACTCAAGGTCCAGGCCAGGGTGAAGGGCCTGACGACCTCCTGGCCTTGACCCTGGCTCCGTGGCTCTACCTTTCAGGGTTGTGCTGATCAGCCCTGAGCAGCAGGTAGACCAGATGTCTGCGAAATCAGTCCTCATTTCTCAGCCCCTAAGGGGCAGCACGATAATGTGGTGTGACTCCAACTGGCCAGACATTTCTTCTGTTGACTGGCAGGAGATAGAGGCCATAAAAACAGTGCTGAGGGGCTGGTTCTGGGAGCCTCAGACGGTATATACCAACAGGAGCCCCAAAAGAAGACAGATCCTCAATCCTGATAGAGTGATTTTTGCTTTATTTTGTTGTTGTTTGCCAGTACTGCAGATTGAACACAGGGCCTTCCCATTGAGCTACATCCCTGATTTCTCCTTTTAACAAGTTCTCCCTAAATCGTTACATTGCCCAGGCTGGTGCTGCCTGGGCTGAACTCAAAGTTGTGATCCGTGCAAGCCTTTATTGGTATATTTTAGATATACATAATGATAATATTCATCAGGGGGAATTTGTACCTATACATGATATATCTTGCTTCTTTTTTCCCCCGTTTCCCCACCTCAACACCTCTTCCTCTCCTTACTTACAAAAGCTTTGTTTTCATCTTTTTCTTTCTATTCTTTTTTTCCCTTGTCCCTTGTTTCCTTTCCCCTACCCATATGCCTTGTTCCCCTTCTCATTTGAACATTTTCTTCCCATTTCCCAATATTTATACATTTTGGTCCTTATCTACATTTTCAGTTTCTCACACCAGAGAAACAATGCAGTATTTAATCATGTGTGTTCAGTTTATTACACATAAGAGAATGGTCTCAAGATGCAACCATTTAGCTAGAAATGTCTCAAGCTCATTCTTCTTTATGGCAGAGTGGTACTCCACTGTATTTTGTTTTGTTTTGGTTTGGTTTTGTTTTTTTGAGAAAGATTCTCACTATGTAGTTCAGACTGACCTGGAACTCACTGTGTAGCCCAGGCTGGTCTCAAACTCACAGCGATCCTCCTGCCTCAGCCTCCCGAGTGCTGGGATTACAGGTGTATGCCACCACACCCAGCCACTCCACTGTATTTTTAAAAACCCACATCTTCTTTTACCAATTCCTTGGTTAATGAGCATTTGGGCCATTTCCAAGATTTAGCTATTACAAACTATGCCACTGTAAGCGTGGGTGTGCATATATCACTGTGGCACAATGTTTTTAATTCTTTTGGGAAGATACAAAGGTGAATAGCTGGGTCGAGTGGAAGCTCTAGTTTTAGATTTTTGAGAAATCTCCACCCTGATTTCCACAGTGATTGCACCAGACTGCTCCCACCAGCAGTGGAGAAGGGTTCCTTTTCCCCGACCCCTCCAGTATTTGTTATTCATTGATCTCTTGGTGACAGCCATTCTTTCTGGTTTTTTGTTTTATTTTGTTTTGGTTTTTTGGTACCAGGGATTGAACTCGGCTCCTTGCGCTTGCAAGGCAGGCGTTGGAACCACGGAGCTAAATCCCTGGCCCAACAGCCATTCTTTTTGAAGTAAGGAATCTCACTGCTTTAATTTACATCTCTTGAATGACCAGTAATATTGAGCATGTTTTTTAATATATCTTTTTGTCATTTCTACTTTTTCATCTGAGAAGTGTCTGTTCATTTCAGATGCCCATTTTTGGATTTGGTCTTTAAATTGGAGGATTTGATTTTTTTTTTTTTTTTTTTTAGGCAGGTCTCACTATGTAATTGAGACTGACCTATAACTCACCGTGTAGCCCAGGCTGGTCTCAAACTCACAATGATCCTCCTGCCTCAGCCTCCCGAGTGCTGGCATTACATGAATTTCTTTTTTAATCAAATGTGTTTCTTGTATGCAGCATATTGGATCTTGCTTCTTGATCCATTCTGCCAGTCTGTTTCTTTTGATTTGTGAATGGAGACCATTTACATCAATGATTATAACTGATATTACTGACATATTCTTACCATGTTATTTTCCTGTTGTTGGTTCCCTGTTTTTCCCTTCTGTTTAACTGCTTATCTTGCCTAGTGGATTCATTCTGTTGGGGTTCATGGAATTGTATTCCTTGTTATCTCTGTCTAGAATGTCCTTCAGAACATTTTAGAGTGCTATTTTGGTGGCCATGAATTTCTTCAGGTATTCTTTGTCATGGAAGTATCTTATTTATCCATCAATTTTGAAAGATGGTTTTATAGGGTACATCAGTCTGGGTAGGATGTTGTTTTCTTTTAGGGCTTGAAATACTTCACTCAAAGTATTCCTTGGACTTGACTTCCTTGACTTGAGAGTTTCCTCAACTCTTGACTTGACTTGAGAGTTTCTTTTGAAAAGCCTGCTGTGATTTTGATGGGCTCTCCTTTATAGGTGATTTGTTTCTTTCTCTAACAGCTTTTAGTATTCTATTCTTGGGTTGAATTTCTTGAATCTTGACTATTATATGCCTTGAGGAAGGTTTTTTATCATGGCTAATTGGATTTCTATATGCCTCACTTATTTGTATGTCAAATTATTTTTTCCTGCTTGGAAAATGTTCTGCCATTACTTCTGTGAACAAGTTTTTTATGTCATTTACACACTCTCCTGCTTTTTCATGAACTCCAGTCAATCTTATGCTGTTTTTCTCTGCATCAACTAAATGTTGGATTGATTTATCGTGGTCCCTCAAATTTTTTTATTTTTTTGTACCAGGGATCAAACTCAGGATCTTGTACTTGTGAAGCAGGCAGAGAACCACTGAGCTAAATCTCCAGCCAATCCCTTGCTATTTTTAAGAGATCTCTCTTTTCGTAATCACTAACCACAATCCTGTCTTCTATATCTGATATTCTGTCCTCACATTGACTTATTCTTCTGCATATACTTTCAATAGAATTTTAATAATATCTGTTTGAATCTATTTCATGGATTTCATTTCTTTCCTATGTTGGGTCTTCAGGATTTCCATTATTTCCCTAAACTTCTCTCTTTTTTAATCTATATCTGCTCTAGAGTCACTAACCATGTCTTTCATTATGGTCATCATCTTTATAGTTATCTGAGAAACTATTTCTGAATTGATTGTTTTCTAGAATCTCATTCATCTGCTTTGTTACTTCTGTTGTTACCACTTCAAAGAGTCCAGGTGGGTGGTTTTCAAATTGTTCTACCTCATTGCTCCCTAGGTTTAATTTTGATGATCTGGAAGTTTTGGGGTTGCATCTTGCTTAAGTGTCTCCTCATTCTCTTTTCTTCCTTTCTTTCTTAGTTTAATTCCTGGGTTGATGCTTATAAATTATATATAGTTGCATATGGCAAGTAGCTTTAGTGCTGGTATTTAGAACCCTTAGGTAATGCCTACTTCTCAGAGATGTCTTCCAGGTGTAGCTGCCTTTTGAGTCTGTTGCCGGATCCTACCTCTTCAATTTACTGGGGATGAGAGTTGCTGCCTACTTGGCCTAGCCCCTGGTTCTCTGGCACTGGGCTATAATATTGTTTATGTCCCTTAGGCAATCTCAGTCTTGGTTTAACAGCAAGAACAACTGACTGGGACAATTATGTCACCATGGCTAAAATAGTACAATCAGCAATAACAATAACATCAAACACAGCCTAGAAAATGACAAACTGATAACTATTGGTTTTAACCATATGAACTATATTTGGGATTATATAACAAAATCTAAAGCAAACCAGTAAATATGTCCTCAGTAGGTGAATTTACCCTCAGGGGAGAAAATTTAAAAGGGTTTTGGGGAAAAACAGAGAAATGGAAGAAGATGAAGAAATTAGAAGCAAGGATAGAGGACAAAGAAAATCACACAAATTTGGGGAAACTGGTGAAGAAGACAGGAGGGAAAGAGAGAAGGAAGAAATAAAGATAGGAATAGAACAGCAACAAAAACTGTAATATATTATTCTTGTATAACTGCAAACATTGTTTACAGTTATATAAAAACAAGATCAAACAATCAAGAAAAAACAAAGCAAAAATAAGAAAAGGAAGCCAGTCATGGTGGCACATGCCTGTAATCCCAGCACTTGGGAGGCTGAGCCAGGGGGATCAGTGGTAGTTCAAGACCAGGCTGGGCTACATAGTGAGTTACAGGTCAATCTCTACTACACAGTGAGACCCTGTCTCAAAAACAAAAACAAAACAAAAGAAACAAATAAAAGAAATCCCCAACAACAACAAGAAAAGGAAAACAAAACAAAACAAAAAAACAAGTCCACTTCAAGGCATGTCTCTGCTGTTACCAACAGACAAATTGGGTACACCAAGCCCAGATTGTGTTGATTAATCCCAACAAGCCAGCTGTAGATTTATAGTGGGGTAGTGCATAATCCCAGCAAGTTTGAATCATTAGTTCTGAGGCTCAGGCTGGTTTCTGGCTCTGAGGCTGGAACCTGACTTGTTCAGCTCTCAACACTGTGTGTCTCCTGCTGGCTTGACTTTGCCTCCTTGACCTTTTGGCAACTTGAACTCAGTTCTGCCTCACCCTGATGGAGCCTGCCCACAGCTGTTCTGAGTTCCAAGCTCAGTTGGGCCCTCTCCAAGATAGCTACCAGCCAATAGCTCTCTCCTGGGGACACGTCTGAACCCTAATAATTCACTAGTCTGCTGCTTCCACTGCTATGCTCCACTGGCGTGTTTCTCTTTAGAGCCCTCTGGAGTCTCAAGCAGTCATTATGCATCTGCAGATGTGAGCCACCCTTTCCGTACTGTGAGTCAGAACTCAGGGACAAAGCATCACTTGCCACCTCCTTCTTCTTTGTTGCAGTCTCTCTCCTTGCTGTCCCTGTGGGCTGCAATTTCTGCCTCTGGCCTGGCCATCTGAGGTCCCAGAGGCTTCTGCAGCTCAACACTGAGCGCTGGCATCTGGACCGTAAGGGCCCAGAGGAGTCACCAAGCAGGAGGGCAAAGGCACCAGCATGCAGGTGGCCACACTCAAACCACTGGGGACCACAACTGCTTGTCCCTGCCTGTCTCTGCCACCAGGAAGGCATAGGCACCTGTGCGGTCAATGCTCTCCTGTCGCCATCTTGAGATTCTTAGTGTTTTGTTTTGAGACAGGGTCTTGCTATGTAGTTCAGGCTGGCCTTGAACTCAGTATTTAGAGTAGGCTGGCCTCAAACTCATGAAGATCCTCTTGCGTCGGCCTTCTGAGTGCTGGGATTACAGCAACCACACCCAGCTTTTCTAAGTACTTTTTGAAAAAGGGCCAGTGTTTTTGTCTTGTATCAAGCCACACGCTATGGAGCTGATCTTGCTTCTTTTATTTTCTTTCTTTTCTCTCTTTTTCTTTCTTTCTGTGTGTGTGTGTGTGTGTGTGTGTGTGTGTGTGTCTGTGTGTGTGTGTGTGTGTTTGTACTGGGAATTGAACTCAGGGCCTTTGCACTAAACACCAGCCCCAGCCTTTTACAATTTGTTTTAAAAAATGTATTTTAAGACAGGGTCTCCCTAAATTGCCTAGGCTGGGCTCCAACTTCCCATCCTCCTGCCTCAGCTTCCCACAGCACTGGGATTACCAGTGTGCAGTATCACACCCCAACCCTCTGCAGTTTCTTGACCAAGACGGGACCAGGGAGGGCCGTGTCCTCTCTCTCTCTGGCCCTTTGGCTTCCTCCTCTCTTGCTGACACGGAAATGGCCACGGAGGGGCTCGTGGTGCAGGTTGTTAGGACCACGCCCTGGGCCCAGTGAGCGCTGGTGTGACCGTCCCTGCTCCCAGACCTTTGGGACAGGCTTGGAACACCCGGCCTCGGCTGGCTCTGCCAGATGTGTAGATGAGGGAAGTTGGCCGTACTGGCCGGGGACCCGGCCTCTGCGCCACCTGTCCTGTCATCAGAGCTGTGCTGTCCACTCTCCCTCCCTGGCTGCCCCCTTCCTGCCTGTTTCCCTCCGATGCTGTACGAGGCCGGTTCCCTCCTGCTTCACAGCGCTGTGTGCTCAGCACCACCCTTCAGCTTTCTGGGAGACTCGAGATTCTTCAAAACGTCACGTTGAGGAGGCTGACGGACAGCTCATGAGAGCACAGGCTTACGGTGCAGGAGGCCCTGGCTTCCATCCCCAGCATCCCCCAAATCGAGACCCGCTTTCTCTTCTTTCCCCGCGGATCAGAAGTCGCTGTGGCACTGGAGCAAGTGGAGCTGCAGCCCCGCCCCTGCTGGTCTCCAGGGCAGAACGACTTCGGAGGACGACTGCGGCGGAGGGAAGTGAGGCCCGCCTCGGGTTTCTGTTTGACCCTGGCGGGAAGAGGGACAGCTTTCACCTGCACAGGAAGCGCGCTGGCGAGGGCTCGGGGCGGGTGGGGAGCCAGCTGGGGCGGGGGAGGGGACGCCTGCTGGAAAGGAGCCCGGGGACC
>NW_022900935.1:40176811-40181216 GCF_012274545.1 Fukomys damarensis | reverse complement strand
CCCCCTCTGTCCCAGGGGCACCCCCCTCCCGAGTTCTCTTTCGGAGGAGGGCAGCTGCACAGGTGTGCGTGGGCAGAGAGCTGGAGATCTCCAGAGCATCCAAGACCTGAAGAGACCAAGACCTTCCTACCCTGCTCCCTGTTCAGCCACTCCGTGCTGGGTAAATGCAGGCCAGTGGCTTCACCTTTCTGTGCCTCAGCCTCCTCCCCAGGGGTTGATCTCGTCGGGCTGATTAGGTAGTAATGACGAGCAGGGCGTGATGACACACGCCTGTAATCCTGTAATCCCAGCACTGGGGATGCTGAGGCAGGAGGATCGCTGCGAGCTCGAGACCAGCCTGGGCTACATAGTGAGTTCCAGGTCAGTCTCAACTATACAGTGAGACCCTGTCTCAAAACACCAAAAAAAAATTTTTTTTCCCCTCAGAAGAAAATGTTTAAATGGGAAGGGGAACAAGGGAGGGGGAAGAGGCAAAAGAAGAAAGAGACAAGAAAAAAAGTGAAAATAGAAGAAACAATGGAAACAACGTTTTTTGCAACTAGCAAAGGACGGAAGGGTTGAGGAGAGGTGGGGGAATGGGAAGAAAAGAAGAAGCAGGATGTATCATGTACAGGTACAAATTCCCTATGATGAGTGCTACCATTTTGTATATCTAAAATGTACCAAGAAATGTGCTTCAAAAATGAAAAAAAAATCCCCCTCAAAGATAATAATGACAGCTAGAACAATAATCATGCACCTGCTGAGTTCTCACCAAGCCAAGTGCTGTTTCAAGCCCTTTACAACACTAACTTGTAATTGTAGTTCCTTTTTCTTTTCCTTTTCAGCACTGGGATTAAACCCAGGGCCACTGGACCACTGAGCTACAGTTTCAGCCTTTTAAAAAAATTATCCTTTTAAAATTTTGAGAGCTAAGCTGCACAGGCTGGCCTTGAACTTGTGATCCTCCTGCCTCAGCCTCCAGAGTATCTGGGTGCTGGAGGCTGAGGTCCATTGAAGGGGTTCACAGCACCTCGGTTTTAGCCTCGAGGTCTGACCGGGCAGCAGAGCCTTCCTGAGGGGGTGTCCAGGACAGCAGTCCCCTGAAGTCTGTCTGAGATGTGTTGAGTTTGGGGCCTTTGAATGGTTGCAGGGGTGATCAGGATGTGCCAGTGGGTGACAAAGGGGCATGGATGGCAGGGGGTGGCCTCACCTGCCTGAGGCTTGGGGCACCCAGGCCTGGCACTGAGACCCTGTGGTGAGGCCCCCGGGAGTCCACTTGTCCTGGGACAGGCACAACTCTTTGGGCCCCTGGGGTTCCAGTTCTGATACGGGGCACAAGGGCTTCTGGGGAAATGGGGCTGAGATCAGTGAGGGCTGGAGCCCACAGGGGTCTCGGCTGCACAAGGCCCAGGCCTGGGGCCGGAGGAGCCCTGGGCTCTGGTCAGCAGCTGTTGAGGCCACACTGAGCCAGTTCTGTGTCTGGGGGTGGGCGTCTGTCTTCGCCTCTGTGCACTACTGGGTGGCTTCCCCGGTCCAATAACACCAGGACACCAGGCCCTCCTGTCACAGAGCCCCAGAGAGGCCCTCGGGTCCTGGCAGCTGGCCCTGAGCCCATCTGACCCCAGACTGAGGCACAGAGAGGAAGGAGCCACAACAGAAAATGCCAGGCCAGGGCCCCTCGAGGGCAGGGCTGAACTCCTCTGTCTGCCTGCTCGGCCAGCACCAGGATCACCTCGACCTCGGGGAGTGGGGAGAAGCGAAGGCCTGAGACGCAGGGCACAGCGTGGATGGACAACGGTGCCCACGTCCAGCCTGGGGTGGGGTCTGGGCCTCCGCCCCCGACTGCACCTCCCCGCCGGGCTGCGTGGCAGGGGCTGCCACCCTCGCCGGGAGCTTTCTGCAGCCCTGCCCTGGGCTCCACTTCCTGTTTTTCTCCCCCAGTGAATCTGGCCCCTAACGCTTTAAGCCGGCGGGCGGGTGGAGGAAACTGGGGGTCAGACGCCCAGGGATCACGCGCGCTGAGGGCTGCACTTAGGCTCTGCAAGGCCACCCCGTGGGGGCAGCATCTTCCTGGCTTGAGAAGGGACCCAGGCTGCACGGTTCAGGCTGGATCCCATTTCCCCGGTGACACAGGGTCAGAGGAGCGATGCAGATGCTGTCCCCACCCGGCAGGGCCCTCCGCCTTCTCTCCATTGGCCACAGCCCCCGCTTCCTCTTGACAAAGAACGGCCTTGTGTCCATTCCTTCTGCATCTACACCGGCCCTAAGGCGCCTCCCTTTCCCCAGTGCCAGACACAGGGCCGGTGACCAGGACCTGACCGCGACCCGTGCAGAATTCCTGGGGCAGCAAGCAGCTGAGACGAGAGGCATCAGTGAGCCGGGGATTTAGCTCAGTGGTGCTGCGCCTGCCTGGCAAACGCAAGGTTCTGAGTTCGATTCCCGGCTCAAAAAAAAAAAGGCTTCAGTAGCTGAGTGTGCTGAGAGCTGTAATTAACTAACTGACCTATTGACCAGAAGGACACAGCCTGGGACAAAGCTGGGACCCCTCTGGGCCAAGTGAGTAATTTCTATGCCAGGACCCAATTCTACTGAGCCGTGAGGTACAGAAAATGAATATGCATGTGTATATGTATGTGCATGTGCAGAGGGTGCAGCACATGCAAAGGCCCTGGGCAGAGAGCAGGCTGGAGATTCCCAAGCTGTACAGGAGACAGAACAAAGACCCAATACACACTTTGTGGAATCCCAGGTAGTGAAATGCATCCGGGCCTTCAGAGGCTGGAGCCAGGCGGCCTCCACATGTTCTCAGTGCCATCCACTGAGTGCCCTGTGCCCTGCACCCCACCTGTGAAACTGATGGGTCCCCTCACCCCCGGAGAACACTTGCCCGGCCGTCACCCACCTCCCAGGGAAAGATGTGAGCGCCCTTGGGATCAGAGCGCCCTCCGGTCCAACCTCTAACCTCTCCTGCTGCCCTAACCTCTCCTGACTTGCTCCATCTGGAAACGATACAGAAGCCGCCCCATTCAAGCCGAGATCACAAACGTTAGGGACCAGATGGTGGCCCGCATTCACTTGGCTTTCCCTCCCTCGGCTCCGTGGATGGGCAGCATGGTCACCTTGGCTCTGCCCACCGGGAAGGCCCCCGGTTGTGCCGCTGAGTGGCCGGGATGGCTTTGTCTCCGAGGACCTGGGTCCCCTCGGCAACCTGTACTGGGAGCTGGGACTTGGGACCATGGTACCCCAGGGGAGGCTGTCACAGCCCCACGTTGTCTGTTTGGTTCCCTGCATGTTCAGCCTCCTAAGGCCCCTCCTAAGTCCTGCAGGTTTGACTGGGTCATGGCGCTTGCCAATAACCATGCTTGACGTCCCGCCTGGGTGAATATTCAGTCCAAGACCGACTGAGCCCCGATGGCCTTCTAGCAGCAAGCACGGTGAGTGGCTGGTGTCTTCTCTTAGTTCAAGAAGGAGAGAGGACCCCGTGGCCTAGCTCAGTGGGAGGAGGGTGGTCCACTGCTCTGTCAGGGCCACCGGCTTTCTCACGCCGGCCGTGGAGGTGCTATGGAGGCTGTCTGGCGGGAGGGAGAGCTGTACAGGATAGCTTAGCTGGTGGCCCTTCCCTGCTGTCCCCATTGCAACTGCTAGGCACACAGTGTGCTGACGTTGGGGTTATAAATAGGATGTGTTGAAGAACAGGGACACATGCCAGGCATGGTGGCTCACATCTGTAAATCCAGCACTTAGGAAGCTGAGGCAGGAAGATTGCCTTGAGTTTGAGACCTGCCTGGGCTACATATTGAGTCCCTGCCTCCAAAAAGAAAGAAAGAAAAAAAAGAATTTCCATTAACAGGATTAAATATTTGCCTTGGTTTGTCCTAGTGTTTGTTTCTTTGTTGAGATAGGTTCTTGCCAAATTGCTAAACCGCCCAGGCTGGGTTTGGATTTACAATCCCCCTGCCTCAGCCTTTCAGTTTGCAAGGAGTACAGGGTGGGGGCCACCAGACCAAGCTGCTTTTCCCTAATCTTGAACAGAATTGCATAAAGTTAACTCCTGTTCCCTGGCAGCCTGGACAACTTGATACCAAGTTTCTAAGTTGCTCCCGCTGTTACCCCTGTAGCAAAGACCGCAGCCTCTGGCCCAAGAACCAGTCGCCACCCTGCTGGGGCTGAAGTATCCAATAGTACCACACTCTCTTTCCAGAACTGTTTCTGTTTTTTTGAGACAGGGTCTCACTGTATAGTTGAGACTGACCAGGAACTCACTATGTAGCCCAGGCTGGTCTCGAACTCACAGAAATCCTCCTGCCTCGGCCTCCCGAGTGCTGGGATTAGAGGTGTGTGCCACTACGCCCGGCTCTTCAGAACTGATTCTGTAACTCCCCACTGCTGATCTCAGTATCTGCAGGACAGGGGAATTTTTTTT
>NW_022900935.1:40170685-40176755 GCF_012274545.1 Fukomys damarensis | reverse complement strand
AACCCAGGGATGTGCTACCACTGAGCTCCATACCCAGCCCTTTTAAAATTATTTCTTATTTTTTATTTTTTATTATTTATTTATTTAAGTTGATAATTGCCCAGGTGGGACTTGAACTTTTTTTTTTAATTTAAATTATTTTTTGTTTTAGACAGGATCTCCCTAAATTGCCCTGGCAAGACCCAAACTTGTGCTGGGGTTCCGAGTGTGTGTCACCGCGCCTGGCCTCTCTCTGTTTTAAGTCATCCAGTTTGTGGTCATTCGGTGCAGCAATCTCAGGAAACAACTGTGTGCAGAGTTTGCAAAGAATAGGGGACTAAGACCTAAGGGTGTAAGCAATATCTCAGAATGCAGGGCAAGAGAATCATAGACGACAAAAAGACACAGCTTTGGAGCTGGCAGTGCCCACCCGGCATCTCCTGCCCCTCCTGGTCCCTCTCCTCCTCCCACACATCTTCTCTCCTCCGTCTCTTCCTTTTCTGTGGCCCCAGCGATGGGCACAGGAAGCTGGCAGCACCCAGCTCCAGATGCCTGGCTCGGATCCCACATCCCCAGGCATCACTGGCTGGGCCACCCTGGTCAGCCAGGGCGAGCTGGACCACAGTGGGGACTGTGGCATAGCTACACGGATGCAGGGCCTGTGTCCTAGAGCCCCAGGCTCTGGCCCCTGTGCAGGGCCCTGGACTGGGGCTCCAGGGCTGACAGGCGTCCCTGGTGTTGTCTGTGTCTGGGACTCACCACTGTACAGTGTAAGGTGGACTGGGGAGCTTGCAGTGTGGTGGAGTCCAGGTAGGTGTGGCAGTGGGACAGCCCAGGGTACGGACAGCAGCTGACCCTGGGCTCTTGGAGATCCTCCTGACTCAGCTTCCCAAGGGCTGGGATCACAGGCATGCACCGCCATGCCCACTTTTTATTATTCTTATTCATATTATTATCCTCCTCTCTCCTTCCTCCCCTTCTGCTTCATCTCCTTACTCTGCTTCTCCTTTGCCTTCTTCCTCTCCTCCTCCTCCTCCTTCCTCTTTCCCTTCTCCTTCTCTTCTTCCTCTTTTCCTCTTTCTCCTCTTGCTCACCCACCCACTGCACTCTCAGGAAGGAAATCCCTGGGTGTGGCCCCACCAGGCCTGGGGGATCAGGCTGCACCTCCTCGAGGGTAGCAAGTGCAGGAGCCCTTCTCCCCACCCTGCCCGTTCTCCACGAGGCTGTGCTTATCCAGTCTCAGTCTCAGCCAGGTGGACTCACGGGTCGTAGCTTTATACCTCTGGTTAGTACCCCTGTCACCTTATTTTCCTGTTCCAGTTTGGCCACTGGAAGTGTTTCTGCCCCCTTCTGAATGCCCCTTGGTCACCTCCTGTCACTGTGGTGTTTTCTGTTGCTGCCTTGTGCTCCTTTCTTCTCTACTTTTTGGCACTGGAAGATGCTCTGGGAAGAGAGTTTACTCTCTGTCCAGTCCCAGAATCAGCCCCTTCTCCAAGGAGCCCCGAGGACCCCGGCCACTTTCACGGAGGTTGCTTTCCCACAGCTGACAGCAGAGTGGGTTTTTTGGTGCTGGGGATGGAACTCAGGACCTGGTGCTTGCGAGGCGGGCAGTCAGAGTGGGTTTCTTTGTACCGAATTCACCACAAGGGTGTGAGGACTGTGTCGGCACATTATTGTGATGAGTTTTTCAGCCCTGTTACACTCTTTTTGTTGTGTTGTTTTTGAGACAAGGTCTTGCCGTGTAGTCCAGGCTGGCCTTGAACTCACCATGTAGCCCAGGCTGGCTTGGAACTCACATAATCCTCCTGCCTCAGCCTCCCAAGTGCTGGGATTACAGGAATGCACCGCCACGCCCAGCCTAAACTCCATTATACTTTTAAGGGACCACTACCTAAACTGGGCCCACTGCTAACCAAAATGTCATATGTGGTCCGTCCATGGCCGTGTAGGTATTTATGCTGTGTTTTTTTCTTCTTGTGGTGGCAGGAATTGAACCCACAGAGTCACATCCCCAGCCATTTTAAATTTTTTAAATTTTGAGAGTCTCACTTAGTTGCCCCAGCTGGCTTCAAACTTGCGATCTTCCTGCCTCAGCTCTGTATTGCAGGCTTGTAAACGTACAAACCAGCAGAGCTGAGCGTAGCCCTCTGCTTCCCGCGGCTCCTTGAGCCACATCTCAAATCTCCACGTCCCCTCCAGTCCCCTTGCTGAGCCCCTTGTGCAGAGGCCTGGATGCAGGAGGCTTCCACACCCCACGGGCTTCCAGCACTGGCCCTGCCTCGCCTCTCCTGAGGCCTCAGGACCCCAGTCGCCCTCCCCCACCCTCTCCCCTCCTGACCCACCCCGTGTTCCCCTGCAGCCCTTGCTACTCCGCGACACAGTAACTTATTTTCTTCTCATAGTTTCTCTTCCTGGCTGGATATTTGCTTCCGAGTCCCTGCACCCGCAGCCCACTGTAGCAAGCCTGCTCCCCGAGGGGTCAGCATTGCCAAGCCCGGGTTACCTCCGGGGTACAAGGCAGCTGTGTGGCTGATCCAGACTCCTGACCCTAAAACTCTGCTGTCTCCTTTTCCTTACCACTCCCTCCCCAGCTCCCCCAGGGCCCTGGACTAGGAAGATTATTCCAGAATTTACTTTTCTTCACTAGGCATTGAACCCAAGGTCTTCTCACTGAGCTATGTCCCCAGCCCTTTTTATTCTTTGAGACAGGGTCTCTCTCACTAAATCACTAAGTTGCCCAGGCTAAGCTCAAATTTGTGATCCTCCTGCCTCAGCCTCCCAGAGTGCTGAGATTATACCATGCTTAATTACAGGATTTTTCAAAAAGCCAACCACTGCTGCCTGGCCCTGGCTCTGGGAACAGGACTGTGGGTTTATAATTCTCCCCCGGCCCCCAAGCAAGGACATCCTCCTCCTCCTTTGCCAAGTGGGGAATCCAAGGCTGAAGGGACCCTGAGGTCACATGAACGTGGGTGTTGGGCTGGGATTTGGAAGGCAGCTATGCTCACCACTATTACCACCAAGGCTGGGCTGGGATTTGAACCCAGTTCCCTGGGTTTGGAGAATGTGTGTTTTACGGAGAAGACTGGCAGGATCCGTCTGGAGACCCATGCAGCGGGACCCAGAACACAGAGGCCTGGTCGCATCCATCCTGTGTCCCTCACCAGCAAACCCCACAAACCCTTCCCTCTGAGTCACCCCCTAGCTCAGCGGGCGCAGCCCGGGCTGCAGACTCGGGACCCAGAATCCGGCTCCCATCTGGCTGGCACTCAGCACCCCTTGGAGCCCAGTTTACTGCAGGTCAGACTCCCCTGGAACTGCGATGGACCTCAGTTCACTGCTGAACCTTCTCTGCTCTCCCTCAGCCGTCACCACTCGTGGGCCCAGGCAGCCGCTTTGGCTGTGTTGAAATGCATGCTGGTGCACGCCTGTCGTCTCAGCAGTCTGGGAGGCTGAGGCAGGAGGATCGCAAATTTGTACCCAGCTGGCAACTTTGCCATTTAGGGAGACCCTGTCTCGAGGCTGGACCCAGGCAGGACCTCTACCACTGAGCTGCACCCCGGCCCCAACTCGGATTTGTTTCTAAACTGGAACCGCTGAGGGGATCTGCAGTGATGTGTGTCACCATCTTCCATGGCTGCTGCTGAAACATCCTGTTCTGGATCACAGGTATCACCCAGTCCCACAAGCCCCAGGACTGTTCTGGAAGAACTAGAATGATAACTCCCAAAATTCACATTTTCTGGAGTTCACACCATATCGGGCATTTCTATAAGCATACATTGATTGATGACTGATTGATTGAGATTGTCTCTCTATGTAGTTTGGGCCGGACTGGAACTCACTGCAACCCTCCTGCCTCAGCCTCCAGAATGCTGAGATAACACGTGTGTGTCACCATAATGGTCTATGGTATAAGTGTTTTACACGGATGGAGTCATTTAACCCTAACCAGATTGCCAAAGGCTGCGCATTGTTAGTATCTGATACTGCAGATGGGAAAATGGAGGCAAGGAGAGAGAGGAAAGAAAGCGTGAGTTCTCACGGCTCCACACCTGCAGTGCCAGGCTGTTTGCCACACTTTCCTTGGCCAGGGCCAAAGGGTAAGGACTCCCTAGAAGGGAAGGTCCTGGGGCCAGGCAGGTGTCTGGAGCCATCAGGGCAGGTGCTGCCTCCGGCGCTCTCTCCGTGGCCTGTTGTCCCGAGATAACCCTTCCTATGTGGGTGTCAGGGAGAAATCACTCGGGTTTGAACGCAGTCAAGATCCGCACTGCTGCCTGAGCGGAAGTCAGTGGCCCGGGGTAAGGAGGAAGTTAGTTCTGCAGGGACCATTCCAGAACGGAGCCCGCAGCCCCACACTGACCAGCTGTACCCACAGGGCCAGGGCCCCCTTTCTCATCCAGAATCTGGGCCCAGGCATCGCCCCCAGGACTCGTCTCAGAGAGAGGGGCAGAACCTGCAGCCTTGGAGCAGCGCGGTGCCCTTTCCTCCGAGGGTTGCTGCGAATCCGCCACCAGAAAGGACTCAGTTTGTTTACAGTTCAGAGGGAATTTGAGTCAGCTTTCCTCCAAAGCACACATGACAACAGTTAAAAATAGAGTGCGAGATCGAGATCAGAAACCAGAGAGGGGAAAGGCAGAGGCAGTTCTAGCAGGAACCTGAGGAACGAAGACTGATGCTGGATAAGTGTAGTTTGAGCTTCCTGGCACCCTAAGCAAAAGAGGGGGGCATGAGAAGTCCTTGATTAGGGACCCAGAAAGCAAATGTCCCAGGCATTCAGGAAAGTGAGCTTCTCAAGGACACGATGTGGTGGTGTGAAAGGAGAGGATCCAGAAGTTGGACACTTAATGAATCTGTGTCCTCCCCAAAATGCTTCCACCTTCCTGAACCTGGGCTTTCGCATCCAGAAACTGGGGTGCCGGTGTTTAATGACAGAGTCACTTTGCTGGGCTGTGGTGGGGCCAGGAGGAGATTGTGAAGGGCACCTGGGCGCTCAGCACTCCTTTCTCCCCGGGCAGCAGCTTCTGTAGTGAGAAGTGTGATCTGAGTCATTGCCTCTTGGACATTACAAAGCATCCCTCATCCAACAGGCGGCACAGGAGTGTTGTGTAATCCCAGCACTTGGGAGGCTGAGGCAGGAGGATCATCGTGAGTTCAGAGCCAACCTGGGGTATATAATGAACTCAAGGCCAGCCTGAATTGCAGAGTGAGACCTTGTCTGAAAGATAAATAAAAAAAAATAATAAATAAGTTGCAACCCAGCCAAAGCTACAGGCAAATGCTAGGAAATCTTGGTCATAATATTTCGTCTCTGAAATCTTGCTGGCATGGGCTGGGATCTCTGCTGAGGCCCAGGCAGCAGAGCCTGGGGTTGGGGGAGGCTGTGAGCCCCAGAAGCCCCGGCAAGAGGGGTGTTAAGCTTCACCCAAAGTTCACCGGAAGGAACCTGTAGTTCCTCTTACCCCCTCCACAAGGCCCCAGCCAGAGTCCAAGCCTGCAAGGATAGCCCTGCGAGGGCTTGTGCTTGGCATTCTCAAGGACCTGGGTTCGATCCCCAGCACTGCAAAATGAATAGAATATTAACAACAGGCTTTACTTCCATGGTCAAATTAGAGAGAGTCGTCCACCGCTAAAGCTGTCATTTGACAGCAGATGTCTGGCTGGTGCCCGCCTCATCGCAGGAGGTGAGGCCACTACAGTAACCTTGAGACTCGCCCCTCCCCAACCCTCCGCCCATCTATTTAGAACAGGGCCTTGCTATGTAGCCCAGGCCGGTCTCGGGATCCTCCTGCCTCAGCCTCCCAAGTGCTGGGATTACAGACGTGCACCACCACGCCTGGCTCTGAAACCATTCTCTTCAGGGGCTCTGCGCCCAGGCCATCTCCCTGCACCCCTCTCCACCTCCCACTTGCCCCATTTCCTTCATTGTCTTCCGACCCTCCTTGGGCACCCATCCGCCTGCGGTCACCCCTCTAGCGCTCTCCCCGGGGCCATGCTCGGGCGCACGAGCGTGGAGCTCTGCGGAGAAAACTTGTGCATGCGAAGAAAACTTGTTGGGAAAAGGGGAGGGGGCCGCCGCCGCTCCACGCGC
>NW_022900935.1:40165467-40170263 GCF_012274545.1 Fukomys damarensis | reverse complement strand
CGGGGATCGGCTCCGTGGGGGCCCGGGACACACGCTCCCGGGGCCGGGCGAGGGCGACACCAGCCACCAGATCTGCGGCCAGGCCCGGGTTACAGCATCGAAACCGCCCCCAGCTTTGCATTTCCGGACCTTAAAAAACAAAAAAAAACTCTTACCCGTAATTCATCCTGAATGAGGCTTGAAAAATTTTTTTAGTTTCCTGTTTTTATTTAGGCTTCCTGCTCTGTACGCCTCCTGGAGATGGAGGAGAGGGGAACTTGGGCCACTTTTCTCCGTGCTGCTGACCTAGAGAGAGGGAAACGGGGTGGAGGGAGCCGGGAAGGACTTGGGAAGGGCGGCCGGGGAGGGACTCGCGGGGCCTGAACTGCAACACTGTGCTCTGTGCAGGGGGCTTCGTCGCCCCTTCCTAGGGACACCGTGCATGTAAGGGCTGCACCTTTGGAGAGGAGGGCGTCCCCTTCAGGATTCTCGGAGGGGACAGTTCTTGCTCCAAAGGAGCTTTGCAAGGGAAGGGCCATTCCTGGAAGGGGACAGCTGGACACCTCCTGGATGGCCAGGTCTTCCTGTTAATCTAGTCGGACCATAGGACCCCCGCCCCAAGACTTGGGGGGTTGAATAATTCAAGACTCAGGCAGGCATTGTGGAGCACTCCTGTAATCCCAGCACTCTGGAGGCTGAGGCAGGATCTCCATGAGTTCCAAGCCAGCCTGGGCTACATAGTGTCTCAAAGGCAATAATAATAATAATAATAATAATAATAATAATAATAATAATTTAAGACTCATGCAACTTACAAGTAATTGAAGGAGAACGTGGCAGAGCCACGTTCTTTGCATTGACAGAGACCCCTTTTCTGTGTAGTTATTTTTCCTAGCAGTGCGCAGGCTCAGGGTTAACACGGGGATGTATCTTCTGGGGGCTGCAGACAGGAAAAATGTGCCTGCCTTTCTCTTTCATTTCTTTCTTTCTTCTTTCTGTCTTTTTTGTTGGTTTTTTTTTGGAACAAGGTCTCACTGTGTAGTTCAGACTGGCCTTGAACTTCCTGTGTAGCCCAGGTTGGCCTCAATGATCCTCCTGCCTCAGCCTCCTGAGTGATGGGATTACAGGCGTGCACCACCGTGCCCAGCTGTAGAACTGTCCTAACAGTTCTCTTGCTGTGGGTTGGTGGAAATCTGGGGGTCCCTTCCACAGGCTCCCCAGCGAAGGTAACCCTGGTACTCCCCTGTGAAAGTCACCCCGATGGATAGGCACCCTAACTGGGGACCAGGGTCCCTGCAATTTATGAGGCTGCCCATAGACAGAAGGAGACAGAAGAGGGGCTTTGTCCACTCCCTCCAGAGCACAGTGCCTATTGCTTAGGTTTCCAGGGCCTGCTGGAGTCGGGTTTCTTGGTGGTCTCACTGCTGAGGGCCCTGTGTGCCCCCTTCGTGGTTGCTTGTCTTCCAGCGCCTTGTAATGGGAGACGCCCCAGGGTGCAGAGAGAGATCTCACAACCCCCTGGCCTGCTCTAGAGAGGACCAAGCCGGGCCTCTGGGCTCCATCTGCGGAGGAAGGGCCTGTAGCAGGGCTGTACCTTCTCCTGCCAAACTGGGGGTAGCAAGAGTTCCCTGAGGTCCCACAGGGGCCGGGGCTGTACAGAGAACAAGGCAGGCTGGGGCATCGGACTTAGCTTGTGCCCCACGCTGCTGCAATGGGAGGGGCGGAACCAGTTCCTGCTTCGTTTTGTTTTTCAAGTGCACAGTTAAAGGGAGAAGTAAATGTGCAACTTCTGAGGCAATTCCCCTTAGGCTGGTTTATTTTCTCAGAACCACTCTGTGCAGAGTAACAGTTCCCTCCCTCCCCAGGCAGCTGCTTCTCTGGGTCTCATGTTGGGGTTCAGAGCCCAGTGAATGTTCCCGAAACTGGGACCTCAGACACTTGTCAGCCAGGGGGACATCTGTGCCACTCCCAGGGGGACCGGCAGGGCTGACAGGAAGGCAGGCGCTCCCAGAGGATGGGCGAGGGGGGCTGTGTGTCACGGTGCCCAGCCCGAAGACTGCACGGTGGTGGGGGGAGATCACGGCTGTCCTAGTGCCTGTGCCTCCTGGAGAGCGAGGGCTGCAAACTGCCACCCCCTCCATGTAGCTCAGTAACCCTAAAGGGAATAGTCACAAACGTAGCTGGCGGAAAGCCCCTGTAATCATATCAGAAATGCTGGCAGTTTCAAGGTGGAAAAAAAAACCCCAACCTGGAACCTCCCTCCTCTTTCTCTGCAGCCAAACAGTGGCTTTCTGTGGGCAGCACCAAAACGTGTCCCCTGTGCTTCCCCTGAGGGCCCACGCAGTCCCCTGGCCCCGAAAGTTCCCACTCTGGCTGCTGCAGGACTGGGAGCGCTGCACACTCTGAGGTTTAGGTAGCCGTGTGTTCGCTCACCCGCGGTCCTGGGCGCCCAAGGTTGGATATCCAGGTGCCCGTGGGCCCTGCTCCCTCTGGAGGCTTTGGGAGGTCCCTTCCTGCCTCATCAGCTTCTGGGGCTCCTGGTGGCCCTTTGCCTGTGGCTGCCTCTCTCTTCACTTGGCCTTTCGGGCTGTCTCCTTTTTTTATTGGCACTAGAGATTGAACCCAGGGTCTTTGGGCTGAACTACATCCCAACCCTTTCTTCGGGTTTCATTTTGAGACTGTGTGTCTCTAGATTGCCTAAGCTGGGCTCAGATCTGAGGTAACTCTCACCTCAGCCTCACAGAGTGCTAGCATTACAGTACGCCACCGTGCCCTGCTCCTCCACTTGTCTTGTATTAGGACTTTTGCCCTCTAGTTTAGAGTCCACTCAGTGCAGGGAGAAATCATCTCAAGATCCTTAACTTTGCATTGACAGAGACCCCTTTTCTGTGTAGTTATTTTTCCAACCAGTGCGCAGGCTCAGCATTAACACGGGGATGTATCTTCTGGGGGCTGCAGACAGGAAAAATGTGCCTGCCTTCCTCTTTCTTTTTTTCTTTTTCTTTTCTTTCTGTCTTTTTTGTTGGTTTTTTTGAAACGGGGTCTCACTTTGTAGTTCACACTGGCCTTGAACTCCCTATGTAGCCCAGATTGGCCTCAAGGATCCTCCTGCCTCAGCCTCCCAAGTGATGGGATTACAGACGTGCACCACCATGCCCAGCTGTAGGGTTGTGTTTCTGCACCTTCTGCGGAAGGCATTGAATGCTGTCCCCTATCCTGTCCTGTCCTGTCCTGTTCCTTCTGCTGGTGACCTTAGGCCTGGCTTTCAGACCCCTAGGTCCCTGCTGAGTCCCTGTCCTGAGCCCCCTCTGCTGGCCCTTTCTCCAGCTTCTTGAGCTGCAGCTCTACTCAGTGTGGCTCCCACGGTCCTGAGTGCCTCACTAGGACTGTGGGGACCGGGCTCCTTGTGGCTGTGGTGCCAGGATGTAGATGCCCCTGTGGACCGGAAGCCTTTGTGGGCTGGCGATGTACGGGGGGGGGGTCTGGGGACCCCCACTGTTGAAGCTAAAGGATAGGAGGGGAGGACGCAGGAGATGAGGGGCCGGGTCCCTCCCCGCCTCCACCCCAGAGGGGACCTAGCCCTCCTCGTTTGTGCCACCGAGAGAAGAGCTTTGTCACAAACAGGGAAGCAGAACCAGGCCCTGTCGTGGACGCCGTGGGAAAGCATGTGCAGAGGATGGAGCAGGCGGAGGGTGGTCACGGGGACATCGCCACAGCTGAGCAGGAAGCACTCAGGAGCCAGGCCCGGCTTCCCTCTCAGCTGCCTTTTGTCTGCTGGTGACCGTGGGCCCTTGTGAACTGTGGAGGCTCAGACTGGAATCAGTACTTACAGGGTCTCGCTGTGTAGCCCAGGCTGGCCTCAAATTCACAATCCTCCTGCCTCAGCCTCCCAAGTAGCTGGCATTACAGGTGTGCGCCACCACGCCTAGCTCAGGTGTGGCCACTTGAGAACAATTCTGTGGCATTCAGCACATTTACACTGCTGCCCCCATTACCAACATCCAGCCCCAGAGATGTTTTCCATCTTGCAGAATTGAGTTTTTACCCACGTAGCGTGAAGTCCTCACTCCCTACAGCCCCTGGCAAACACTTCCATTCTCTCTGTCTTTGAATTTGACAACTCTAGGTCCCTCACAGAAGTAGAATTCTACAGTGTGGGTCCTTTTATGACTGGGTGATTTAATTAATTTTTAAAATTTGGGTATTTTTTTTTTTGAGACAGGGTCTCACTCTGTAATTCAGGTGATCCTCCTGCCTCAGCCTCCCATGTGCTGACATTAGAGGTGTCCCCCCCCGAACCCGGCTTCATGGCTGATTTAAATTAGCATGGTGTCTTGAAGCTTCATCACGTGGCAGCACATATCAGAGTTTCCGGTTCAGAGCTGAATATGCTATTGTGTGTACCTTGTTTTGCTTTCGCCCTCATCTGTCAGTGGACCCTTGCCTTACTTCCGTTTTGCTACTTCATTTTCTATGCGTGTATATTTTTGGAACCCAGGGCCCTTGCACATGCTGAGTATGCTGAGATGCACCCGCAGTGCCTTGGACTGTTTTGAATAATGCTGCCGGAATGTGGGTGTGTGCACAGTCGGACTCCCTGCTCTCACTTCTTTGCGTCTATACCCACAGCCGTGTTGCTTGATCATACAATTGTGCTGCTTTGGAGTTTCTGAGGAACCAGGCACATGCACCTGTGGCTTGCCTTTTTCCCTTGAACACTGGCTGATGAGCAGCTTGCTTCCTAATCTGAGCGAAGCATCCCAAAGCAGGGATGACATCATTTTCTCAAGTGTCCTCCTATTTTTTTTTTTTTTTGT
>NW_022900935.1:40154021-40165032 GCF_012274545.1 Fukomys damarensis | reverse complement strand
TTTTTTTTTTTTTTTGAGGCAAAGTCTTGTTATGCAGTTCAGGCTAGCCTTGAACTCACTATGTAGCTAAGGCTGGCCTTGAACTCAGAGATCCTCCTGCCTCAGCCTCTCGGGTACTGGGATTGCAGGTGTGCACCACTATGGCTGGCTAAATTAAACTGTTTTTTCCTGGTTATTAGCTATGTGGATGGCAAGAGATTTGCTGTAATGTAATCATTACATTACACTACAGGAGAAGGGTTCAGATTCAGACACTAATTCCAGTTCCCAGCTGGGGGACCCTGACTAGGTGGCATAGCCTCCGACCCTTCATTTCCCTGTGTGTACAGGGAAGCTGATAGGACCTGTTCCTCTGTGAGTCTTACAGATTAAATGAGATAAATTAGGTAATGAACATCAGCCTACACACAGTTAACACCCAGGAAGTCCTTGCTGCTCTCGTTATCGTTGTTTTAATGGGAATTAATAAGTCTTTGTCCACCCGCTCACCCAGCAGATGTGAAGGGGCTGCACTGGCCCTGGGGGCCCCGGAAGCTGATAAAGCCATTTCTGGGGGGACCCTGGGTCCTCTGTGGTTCTACAGCCAAGTAGAGTAGGAAGATGGGGCAGAGACCACCACAGGGGTTTTCAAGGCCGGAGTTCCCCTTGGGGACTGCTGTGCTGTGCACACCAGGGATCCTTGGGAAACTGAGGCAGCCTGTGGATGCCCTGGTCCCCACTCCTAAGGCCCTGTAGACTAAAATGGCACCGCTTTCATCTCGGGTGGCCCCAGGCAAGGGCTTTGAAGAGTTAAGGCCAAGGGCCAGGCTGGCTTTTCCTGAGTGCAGAAGGGAGTCACTAACACCGGGACCTTCGCCACAAATAAACTACTTCGTGAGAAATTTCTTCTAGGGGAAAAACACCAAAACCCCCCAGCTTTTCCCCTTACCTGAGCATCAAAAAAAAAAAATTCTATTAAGGCATTTCTCAGGTTCAAAGGCCACACCTCTGCCTTGAGGGTTCCAAAGCCAGGACCCGAATCCCTGGTGGGAGACTTTTCCCCAAATGTGTGGGGTGACAGGTATTTGAATAATACAGTGCTTCTCCTGTCATTTGGAAACCAGTGATGAAGTGAGCTCTATTTTTACACAAAGTGCAGCACATCTGATGTGTGTGGGGTCTTAGATGTGCGTGACTTCCTGTGTCCGACACCACTGTAAGTGGAAACAGTGAGTGCAAAAGTAGTTCAGTGTTAGTGTCCACTGAAAGAGCTTTTATTTCTGTTCTGTTTTGTTGAGACAAAGTCTCATTATGTAGTCCAGGCTGGCCTTGAACTTGCAGCGATCCTCCTGCCTCAGCCTCCTGAGCACTGGGATCACAGGTGTGCACCACCACGCTCCGCAGGAAGAGCTTTTAGAATTAGACAAGTTGGTTCGTATCTTGGCTTTGACACTGAACACGTATGTGACCTTGGTGATCTGCTCCAGCCACATGTTCTCATCTGAAAATCGGGATCACAGTCTCTCTCTTTCACTGGAGTAGAAGTAATGAGAAATCTGTAGCAGGTCCTGGCCACCTCAGAAGTTGAGATTTTACCACTGACCATAGCAGAGAATGGATCTTTGCAGCCCACGGGGTGGGAGGGAATAAATTTTAAATGACAGGTGTCTGTGTCATAAGTGATTAGAGGTCATAGGGCATGGTTCTTTCCATCGCTGTAACAAAATACCTGAGATGGTCAACCTCAAAAAAGGAAAGGTTTTTGGCCCACAGTTTTAGAGGTTTTTAGGCTGTGTGGCTGCTTGCAGAAATGCACTGGGCCCGGGCCAGGCGGGAGGATTCCCAGGGTCTCCTTCCAGGACATACCCAGGCCACGCTCACAGTCACTTAAGACCGCCCACTAAGCCCCACTTCTTAAAGGAGCCACACCTTCCAGTGGCACCAAGCTGAAGACCAAGCTGTAATTTGAGGCCCCTTGGGGGACCTTCCAGATGCTAATGCTGGCAAGTGGGAAGGGTTATTTACTCATAAGCGTATTTGATCCCCTTGGGAATGACTCTTTTGGAATGCACAGTCCGCAGTTCACTTGGTGCTCTTCATTTTTCAAGCTTTCCCAGGTCTTGCATGTAGGAAGCGGCTCTGGTTACCAGACTGGCTGCGGTAGGTGAGCTCTTGTCCGGGCCATTTCCTACCTCCCGCGGCCACCTCTCAGCACCTGGCTGGATGAGAAGGGCACGGAGGTCAGTGGGGCTCTGGGTGGTCCCTGTCTCCTGGGGTGGCCCCACCCCCAGGCCGCTGCCTCCTGGCAAGCGGCTACCCACAGAGCCCTTGTGCTGCGAGGTGGCAGCGAGTGACCTTGACCTCGGGACCTTCTTCCTCCCCTATATTCCCAGCTGCTGGGGATGGGATGTGCGACCATGGTCCCCGCCTCCCAGCCCTGCCGCGACCTTGCTTTGAAGCTGCAGACTCTATTTTTAACGTTAACTTTATTTTACATCCTAGTCCACCACCATACGTGCATGTTTATTTTACTGTAAAGACTATTTCCCCCTAACTTTTAAGCCAGATACATTCTCTGGGAAGATGTTTTATGTTTTCCTGTGACTCCCGCTACTCCAACGCAGTGACTCTAACCTTAGGCTGAGAAAATAGCGTGATGAATGCTTACATGGGATTGTGATGAGAAATGAATAGTTTTATCTAAATGCTCTGTGAGTGTGTGAGTGTGTGTGTGTGTGTGTGTGTGTGTGTGAATAGTACTGGGGATTCAACCCAGGGTCTTTACACTAGCTAATTCCAAGCCTTTTTATTTTGTGATGGGGATCTCACTAAGTCTTTAAATTGTCCAAGCCTAGACTTAAATTTGCAATCCTCCTGCCTCAGCCTCCCAGAGTGCTGGATTATAGGCGTGCACCACTACCCCTGGCTCAAAACTTTTTTAAAAAAGCCCTTTTGTCCTAGGTGACTTGTTGGTTGAGGACTTGAGACTTTGGTTTTAGGTAGAGAATTATTAAAAGGCTATAACTCAAATCTAAACATTTTGTTTTAGCTTATAGCACATCTGTATGCATTGGTTCACCAATCTTAACAAGGGACTGAGGGCTTTCATCCGAGTGGGTAGGAAGTTCTGGTTAATGCTACAATTCGTAACTCTGGCTCCTCCTTTACACTTGTTTTGCCCACTGAACTCCACAGAAAGTTTGTTTTAGTGATTTGCCTTCCTTGGCTCTCTAAAACACTCAGTTTCATAGCAGGCACAGTGGTGCACACCTGTAATCTTAGCACGGGGGAGGCTGAGACAGAAGGGTCACATGTTCAAGGCCAATGGGTACGCAGCAAAGCGCTATCAGAAATCAAAAACCAAAACCAAAAACTGAACAAACGACCATTCAGCTTCACTTGGGCTCCTTCTTGCCACACCCACGTTCCACCCACTATGCAAAGGCCACACGGGTGAAGACACCGGGGAGGAAGTGGCATTGGGTTGGAGCAGCACAGGAAGCCTCGCTGGTGCACAGAGCCCTGCCTGTCCTGATGTCCTGACGCTGAGCAGGCAGCCGGTGGCTCTGGGCGGCAGCATGCTAAGCCTGAGGGTCAGAACGCTAGGAGGGGAGACCTGGGATCCGTGAGTGAGCAGGTGACACCATCCTGTCCCTTTGCATTGTCCGGGGAGAGGCCGTGTGGCCCAGACTCGAGGGCAGGACTCCAGAGTCTGCCTCGATTTGAGCCTTGCCTCACTGTCCTCTCTGCACAGGTTTTGTGGGGTTTTGTTTTCTTTTACCACCTTGGGCTCTGCTCATTTTCTTATTTATTTATTTATTTAGAGACAGTTTATTTATTTATCTGCAGACCAGGCTGGCTTTGGACTCTCAGTAATCCTCCTGCCTCAGCCTCCTGAGTGCTGGGATTACAGGCGTGCACCACCACACCTGGCTGCCTACTTCCCTCATTCTTTCTCTTTTCTTTCTTTCTTTCCTCATTCTTAACCAAAGGCCTGCCTGGGGGGCCCTCTGGATGAGGCCATAATAAAATGGGCATCAGACCTCAGACTGTGGGTGCCTGATCTGACCCAGAGGACCGGCCTCATTGATGAGGGAGAGATCTGGTTCTGGAGCAGAAGTGGCCCAGACAGGTGCTGTGGGGGTGGAGGAGCAAGGGCCCCTGTGGAGGGAGACACTGGACGGTGTGGCTGCTGGGGTCCCTCCTTTGGCCCGTGTGGACAGGCTTGACTGCAAACTTGGGACCTCAGAAGATGGGGGGCCCGGAAACTGGGTGGAGAAGGAGGCTTGAGTGGTGGGCCAGGGACAGTGGCCATCTGCAGGGCTGATGTGAAGAGCAGGGGGTGGACTGCAGGGAGCTGTCGTCCCGGGGTGGGGACCCACGTCCACTGTCACCCTGCGCACACGCGCGCGCACGCGCGCGCGTGTGTGTGTGTGTGTGTGTGCGCGTGTGTGTTTGTGTGGTTAGACTGATACCAAGATAGAAGAGAGGAAGTGGGATTTGCAGTTTGAAAAATAGTAAGCGACTTCGGAGATTGTGACTGGAGAATTTCGAATTTGAGGCCAGCCAGGGCCATTTAATGAGATTTGTCTCAGAAAAATAAATAAAATCGATAAAAGTAAACTGCGGCATTCTGTTAACCTAGGAGGGTGGCTTTAGACGGCAATAACGGACTGTAATGCTTTGCTTTGCTTTGAGGCTGGAGATGGAGCCCTGGGCTTCGAGCATACTCAACCTGTAACCGTACACTGCACCTCACCCACTGCCCCTGTAGATTTCAAAACACACCAGAAGGACTTGGAATGTTTTTGTTGCATAGAAATGCTGTTTGAGGAGAGAGATCCGCTTACCCTGATTTACTATCACAGTATACACACATCGCATGTACAACTTTTTTTTTGTACCGGGGATCAAACTTGGGCCCTTGCGCTTGTGAGGTAGGCGCCGGAACCACTGAGCTAAATCTTGGCCCCCATGTACAACTTTTACAGGTGAGTTTTTTAAAGCTGTAAAACAGATTTGCCAGAGGAAGAAAAAAACCATTATCCGCTTACCCTGGACCACCCAGTGGTTCTTAAATTTTGTCAGGTTTTAAATCCTTTTGCAAATGTACTGGAACATTTTGTATGTAATTTGAGGGGAGTTGCTGAGACCCCCCCTAAGTCCATCCCCAGACGCTACTGGGCTTCATGGAAGAGCTGTGTGGATTCAACCTCTGGATCTGACCTCTGATTTCTCTGTGCCCATTTTGAGCTAGGTGTGTGGCACACACCTATAGTCCCAGCACTTGGAGGCTGAGGCAGGAGGATCGCTGTGAGTCTGAGGCTAGCCTGGATACCTAGTGATGATTCCAAGGCCAGCCTGAGCTACATAGCAAGATCTGTCTCAAAAGACCAAGCTAGAAAGTCTTGAGATGTGCCACACCTGCCTGGCAAGCACAAGGTCCTGAGTTCAATCCCCAGTGCTGTGGGCCGGAGGACTAGAAAAGAGAGATGAAAACAAAATCTGCAGCTCTATTTTCTGTCCTGAACACCTCTTAGATGTTGTAAACTTCCTGCCTTTCCAATCCTTCCTCTGATCCAGCCCTTCTCTAGAGCTTTCTTTAAAGGACCGACTTCCCCATTGTTTGCCCACAGCAAGCAGCTTGGTCTAGGCGCACCAGGCATGCGCACTGCGTGGGCTACACACCTGCCGCTCTCTGGGCCTCAAGGAAGGCCACCCACCCCTCAGCAGTGCAGGGTCCCCAGCCGGCAGGTGGCAGGCACCGCAACACCGCTGCCCACTCGGATCCCTCTTCCTCCCCCTTTTCCGGTGTAATTAGCTTTTTTGATGGGCGTTACACACAGCAGAGTTCATTCTTTCTTTATTTATTAACCAGGAATCGAACTGGGACCTTGCGCTTTTGCGGCGGGCGATGGAACGGCTGAGCTGAATCCCCGGCCCAGAGCTCATTCTTAGTTCCTTCAGAGCTGTGCGCACGGTCCCATTGCACCATTCCCAGAGAATCTCTGCGTCATCGTTCACAGTCACTCCGGTTTCTCCCCAGTTCTTCAGCCCCGGCAACCCCAACCCTCCTGCATCTTCTGTGTCTCCCAAGATGCCCATTCTGGACGCAGAATTTTGCCTTTTTGGTTGAGCCGAGCATTTATTCCAGCCAAGTTCAGATGCAGCCGCAGAGACCGGTGCTGGGGACTGAACTACCCAGGGCAGGGATTTCCTGGGGACTTCTCAGAGTCCTTCCCTGGGGGCAAGAGTGACACAGGAGCGAGGGGAGAGAACTAGAGGGAGCTCAAGTCTCCACGGTCCCTCCGCCCCTGTCCAGAAGGTGACATCCAGCCGGGTCCTGCTGTAATGTAGGCGGGGCCATGCAAAGGTGACTCTGGAGGCTCAGGTACCCCAGCAGGTGGTGGCCCAGGCCCAGCTGGGAGCTGGAGCCATCCGGGGTTTCCTCCATCATGTGTGGAAGGGACCTACCTGAGTGGGGAGGCTGAGCCGCTGTGCTTGGGGTGCTGTCCACCAGTCCCACATAGTTTGTGGGGTGTCGCTGTGGCACCTTGGCTCTGGGGCAGTCAGGCTTTTTAACACTCACAGCTCTGAGAGCGAGCCAGATGACCTGGATTTCACACCCTCAGCTCCACTCCCTGTGCTAGACCTTCTTGGTCAGGATGGTCAGAGCCCACCCGGATTTAGTGGCAGGAGTGCTAAAGAATTTGTTGCCACATTTTTTTGTTGGCTTGTTTTGTTTTTCTTGTTTGTTTGTTTGTTTGTTTGGTACCAGGGATGAAACTCAGGACCTTGTGCTTGTGAGGCAGGCGGCGGAACCACTGAGCTAAATCCCTAGCCCCCGTTGCCACATTTTAAAAACCTCCATGATACGCCAGCCACAGTGTGTCATGTCTATAATCCCAGCTACTTGGGAGGCTGAGGTGGGAGGATCACAAGTTCAAGGCCAGCCTGCACCTTAGGGAGACACTATCTCAAGACAAAATACAGACAGGGCTGGAGATGCAGTTCAGTGGTCACACATCCTAGGGACCTAGAGATCTCCCGCTGGCCCCGCCCCCTCCCAAAAGCCCCAGGCTGGGACCAGCACTGTCACTCAGGGGCCTGGGTTTCTGGGCCCATACCAGTGTTTAGCGCATGGGGAGGGACTGCTAGCCACCTCACTGTGTGATTCAGGCAAGTCACCTACCCTGTAAGCGAACTTGCAGCATAGCTTGGTGACTATAATATTGCCAGATTCATTCTTGTCCTCTTCTGTCTTCTTTGATTTTAATATTTCCTAGCCCTTAGTTTAATTTTCTTTCCCTCCGAATCTCAAACACATCTAGAGACCTCACAAGGAGATTCTAGAAAATCATTTCCATGCACCCTGGGGATCTTTATTGAGCATTAATGGAAATATGCACAATGCCATTTCTTTCCTTATTCTAATTTTTTCTTCTTCAGTATTCACAATGACCCAATTGATCTTTTCTACAGAGAATGTCTCTTCATCTATAAAAGAAGTTATTATGGTTTAGATCTAAAATATCCCCAGAGCCTGTTGTGGTGGCGCATGTCTGTAATCCCAGCACTTGTGAGGCTGAAGCAGGAGGATTACCTAGAGTTGAACCCCAGCTTGGGCTACATAGGGAGCCCCTGTCTCAAACAAAGGTCCCCAGAAAGCTTGTGTTTAGAGGATGGACTTCTGGGTGGTGACTGGATGATGAGAATTCATTGGTTAAGCCATTGGCGAGATCATAATTTGAGTACATTATTGGCAGGTGTTGGAAACAGGTAGCAGGGCCTCAATGAAGGGAGTGGGTCATAGGGGTGTGACCCTGAGCCCCCAGCCCTTTCCTCTTTCTCTGCTTCCTGGCTTTCCTCTGACATCCCCTGACAGCCTAAAGCCGTGGGACCAGCTGACCATGGACTAAAACCTCAGAAACCGTGAGCTAGTCTTTCTTCCTCACAGATCTGCCCACAGCAATGAAACGCTGACCACACAAGTCTAAAAACCTCATCCTGGAATTGGGAACCCAAGACTCACAGAAGTGGGCAGGTGTAGCCCAACTGGGTGCTCCTCCGCTTGGGGCTCCCCTGAATGTGCTGCACCGGTGATCCTTGCCTCTGCCAGCCAAGGTCAGCCCTGTGCACTGGGACAGCTCTGGAGACCTCAGGAGCTGCTGCACATCCGGGTCCACCTCCAGGGCTGCACTCCCATGCTTTTTGGTTGACACAGGAACAACTGAGCGATGTGAACCCAAGTTCATTTTCACTTCCCCCAACCCCAACCCTGCCCCAGGTCCCAAACTCTGAGAGTCCCCATGAAGGATAAGCTTTGGTCTAAGCTTGGGGAGTTGACTTAAAAAAAGAGGAAAGATTAAGATTTTAATTAACTTTGCTTTTTAACTACAGTTGAGCCACTGTTTTGAATCGAGTGGAGAGTGAGAACTCAGCAATTAATGACAGTGTGCAAAGATGATGGAAGATTAGCACGTTTAATTAGGCTTCTCTGTCCTGTGCTTTGAAAATAAAATACCAAGGGCACAGCTGGGCATGTTGGCCCGAGAGCTTCCGGTCCCAGCTACCTGGGGGCCAAAGCAAGGGACTGCTGGAGCTCAGGAGTTCGGGGCAGCTTGGGTGACATAAGGAGACCCCGTCCAAAAAAACAAAAACAAAAAACCAGAGCAAAACAAAATTGAAGGAACAAGAGGGGCACATTATGCAAATGAGCATGGAAGCTTCCTCTCTACTCCTTCCCTAGTATATAAATATTTCTCATTTACCATCCCACCTGTTTAATAACTGTTTCGATTTATGATCCACTGCCCACACCTAAACCCATCTTCTTTTTGTACAGTTCTGTACATCTTTATAGAGCCTCAATGCCTTTTTTTGTACGTATACCTTGTTTACACAGTACTATAATTTTTGCTGATTGTACTGTACAGTACAGTAGTATAGTTTTGTTCTGTTATACATTACAGTACTGCACATGAGTTTTACAAATAAAAGCAAAGTCATCACAGGGTGTAGTGGTGCACACTTGTAATCCAAGCACTCGGGAGGCTGAGGCAGGAGGATCACCCTGAGTTCGAGGCCAGCCTGAACTCAAAGTGAGACTGTCTCAGAAAAAAGCAAAGTCATCAAGATGGAGTTTCCTTTTCTTTGTTCTGAATATTATAATGTATGTACTTATCTACACCTCCTCATTTATCAGTTAGGGACCAATTCATTTAACCACATAGTAGCAGAGACAAAACTTGGTCCTTAAATGTAATTTAAAACAAACATTTACCTGGTTTGTTGCTAGTTGCCTCTAGCTTTTCCCTGACTTTAGCAGGTCTCATCTCTGACCACACCTAGGAATGCCTTGGCCCATTTGAGTAGGAGAAGAAAGCGAATTCAGCAGGGCTGGCATTTGGGAGATCAGTGGGCGGCTGAGGGAAGCCGAGGCTGCAACACAGCGAGGTGACCGGGAGGTGTCAGGAGAGGGACAAGGACAAATAAACCCTCTTAGAGGGCCCCTGAGCAGAACAAGGATGAGGGGCAGCAGGGATGCATTTGGTTTCCTATCTTACTCCGGGGGACTTTCAAGGACCTGCTCCATTGGCCATAGCAAGCAGAGGGACAGAAATCTAAGTTCTTTAATCTGATTTTTCACTGTAGTGAGACACACTTTTTTTATCCCCTAACCTATTTATATCCTCGCTGGTTTCAGAAGGGACTAAGGAACCAGGGCCGGGACTGGGAACTAGGAGCCTGATGTTTCTCCCTCTGCCCTGACTAGTTGTGTGACTCGGGCAAACCGGATCTCTTGGTGTCTGTCACCCACGCGGGACAGCACTTTCTGTACACACCACACTGTTCTAGAGACTTCCATGAACCTCATCTCACTAATTCCCTCCCCACAGCTCACTGTGCTCTGTATCTTTTCCAGAAGTTGTCAGCCTGGTCCCGCACATCTTTCAAACACAGGGATGTGACCTTTTGTGGCTTTTGCCATTTCAAAGACTCTGGGATTCTTCTGCCGGGTCCAGAGAAGCCAGTGGCTGACATCTCCAGTCTGCACTCCCAGCCAGGTCAGTGGGTTCCGCTGCTGTTGGGGATTTTGTCCTTGAGCTTGACTTCCACTAAGACCGGTGCTGGAGAGAAAGGGACGTCTCCCTCCCAGCCTGGAGTGCACTGCAGGATGGGCTGCATTTGGGAGCTTGTCTGCCTTGACTTTGGTGGCCTGGCACGGGTGTGGTGACATTTCCGGGTTGGAGCTGTGAGGATATCAACCCTCCGCACCTAGGTGGCAGATGTCAGCTCCCGGCCTGTCTGCCAGTCCAAGGTCCAGGCCCTGAGTACCAGCGATTTACTTCCGCTCCTGGAACCACACCCCCTCGGGCGGCCTGCCCGCACTCCACTGAGTCACCAAGTCTCAGGTGCTGTCCACCATCCCAAGGCCCAGGCCAGAGGTGGAGGGTGCACGGGTGGGCCCGACCCACCCAGGGATTTGTAGGTCCGAGCCCAGGCTGCCTCGCGCATGGCAGTGTGTGGACTCGAGGCCCATTACCAGCCCGCCTACGAAGCTGCACCTGTGTACAGAGTCTTCTTCAAGGGTGTGTGTGGCACCCGGAAATGACACAGGGTCATCCTGCCCTGGGTGCTAGGGACGCAGAGGTCGCAGAAGGCCGTGGGCAGCGCCCGGCCTGGAGACCCCACTTCGGGCTCCACCATCCCCTCCTCGGCTCGGGTCCCTGGGGTGCGCGGGCTGCGCCCGGGAGGGCCTCACCCGGAGCGGTTGGGAGCCCATCATACACCTTCCCCACCCACGGGACATACGTGGGAGGATCCTGGTCCTCATGGCGACTGTGCAAGGCCTCGGTCCGGGGCTGTGGACGGGAAAGGACCTTCTAAGGCGACACGGGCGTCGCAGAGAAAGTTCACGGGCTCGGGACGAACCAGACCCCCGCCCACGCCTGTGCGAATCGGGTCTGGACGCGGCGTGGACGTGGGGTGGCAGCCCGCGACCTCCGCTCTTGGGGTTCGTTCACCGCCA
>NW_022900935.1:40114159-40153188 GCF_012274545.1 Fukomys damarensis | reverse complement strand
GGCAGGGGGGTCGCGTTGCGCTGGTCCCGGGCCGGGCTGCGATGCTCTCCAGAGCGGCCTGCGCCCTTTTGTGCCTCGGAGTCGATCCCGAAGTCTCTGCCACCGCCCGTGGTGGGGTGAGCAGGGCCCAGTCTGGGACGTGCTGTTCATTCTCGGCACCCAGCAGTTTGGTGCAGCCCTCCCCTCCCCTGCCCGGGTTCCGGACGAGCATCGCGAGCCCTGTCGCTCTGTCCTCCGCGGCGGTGGCCTCCGGAGCTCTGTCCTTGAACCTAAAGGGACTGGGGGAGGACCAGCAGGGCCCGGAGGCCTCTTGTGGATTCGGCCCTGCCTCCCGATTTCCTGACCTGAATCCCGAGGACGGATTCTTCCCTTGCCTCCTCTCTCGGTCTCCTCCGGGCTTCTGCTTTGTCTTTGGCTGTTGTCTTGCTGTCTCCAGTGCTGCGCCGTCCCTTCCTGCTGCTCGGAGAACAGAAGTTGTGTCCTCCTTGGCCCTGGGCGCCGGCTGTGCCTCTGCCTGCAGCACATTGGAAAGCCCTGGCCCTCCTCCCGGTGCCTGCTCGGAGAACAGAAGTTGTGTCCTCCTTGGCCCTGGGCGCCGGCTGTGCCTCTGCCTGCAGCACATTGGAAAGCCCTGGCCCTCCTCCCGGTGCCTGCTCGGAGAACAGAAGTTGTGTCCTCCTTGGCCCTGGGCGCCGGCTGTGCCTCTGCCTGCAGCACCTTGGAAAGCCCTGGCGGTGCCGAGGCACCACCTCCCTCCTGGGCTCGGCAGCGGGACCCCAGGGTGACCCCTGCAAAATCGTCCCCGCCACACCCACCTCTTCCGGTGGGCTCCAGGCTGAAGTCCACCGTGACCCGGGCTGGGAGAAGGGGTGACTCTTCCTCCTGGGATTCGCCCTGCTGGCCGCAGCTCTCCAGTCGTTTCTTCCCACTCTGGGGTCAGATTATCTCCCAGCTTCCCCCGGTGGTGACTGGAGCAGTAGCCCCTCCCCTGGCACTTCCCATCTCCAGCCCAATAGGGCTGAATGTGCCTTTAGACCTGGCTTTGAAGACAGATCACAGGGGGACAGAGCTCTCAGGTTCAGGAACCTACTTTCTGCAGCCATGGCTGAAATTGGCCGCTTTGCTTTCCCAAACAAAACAGAAATAGCTCTGAGAAGCAGCGCGAGTCCTCTGTGTGTGTGCATCCCTGCTCAGGCTCCGGAGACTCCTGGGGTTTGCTTTGGTGCCATCCAGGCAGGCTGGGGTGGCATCGAGGCAGGGGGTGAGAAGGGCTGATGGAGCAGAATGGGATTGGCTTACCAGAAGGGAAACCCGGCAAAGCTGGTGCTTTTGGGCTAAAAACCAGTCCTAGAGTGGGCAGAAGGTCTCTCAGAGTCTCTGGTTTTAACACATCTTTCTTTCTTTCTCTCCCTTCCTTCCTCCCCCTCCCCTCTCCTCCCTTCCCTTCCCTTTTCCTTTCTTCCTTCCTTCCTTCCAACATCTAAGGAGCTCAGAAACAGGCACGTGGGATGACACTCACTGATGCCAATGCGCCTTTGATCTGCCATTCTGAGGAGCTGTTACTGGAGGTCTTTCTCAGCCAGTCCTAGACAGGTAGGTTGGGGGTGGGAGCAACACTGCGGGGAGATAGAAGGAACATTGTTTTGCAACTACATTAAGCGTTTGGAAAAAGCCCACCTCCTGGTCTTTCCAACCAGAGGGGACTGTCATACCCCAAGGAAGAGTGATCCAAACTTGTGCTAGGAGCAAGTAAAGGAAACCAAATTAGACCTCAGCCAGGCTCCCAAGAGGATGCAGCTGCTGCTGCCCTAGGGAGGAGGGCTGTGGGCTGAGGGGTGCACCTGTGACTTGTTCCAAAGGTGGGGTACAGGGGGGCTGGAAGCAGGACGCCCTGGTGAAGGTGTATGTTAAAGGTCACCCTCAGCCCACAACACAGCTCCCTGATCCACCAGCAGGAGACAGTGGGCTTCCTGTAGGCAGTGTCCCGTTGAGCTGGCCTGGGCCCATCCCCGGCCTGGGTCAGGGAGGCCATGAGGGCTGTGACAAAGACAGAGGGTAGCGCTCTGTGGAGAAAAGGAGGGTTCATCTGAAAGCTCACACACTGACCAGACAGCATGGCAGCCAGGATGATGCCCAGACACCAGGCAGGGCCTTGGAGACCTCTCTGAGGAGACTGACACTATGGGAAAAGGAAAAAGGATCCTCAGTAGCAGCATGGAGGGGACCCATGGGACAGCTGACTTCTCTCTCTGTTGCTTCACAGTGAGACCACTTGCCTGTCATATTTGCTCTGCAGTGACAGGTTCACTGCCCCACTCTTAAACTTGGCCAGAGAGGCAAGGATCATCCCTTGTGGGCCAAGACAGAGACCTAGGATGCAAGACAGTGACCCAAACAGACAGACAGAATGAAGGAACCCAGCAGTTTTTTTTTTTTAAAGAGAGGGAGCCAAGCATGGTGGGGCAAGCCCATAATTCTAATATTTGGTAGGCTGAGGCAGGAGGATCACAAGTTGAATTCCACCCAGGCAATTAAGCAAGACTCTGTCTCACAAAAAGGGGGTGGTGGGGCTTGGATTTAGCCCCGTGGCACTGCACCTGGCTTGTAAGCACAAAGTTCTGAGTTCAATCCTAGGTACTGAAAAAAAAGCTTTTGGATATTACAACTGTGATAACAAAAGTAAACATTTTAATACAAGTGGAAGAGCTGGCAAGGAGAATAGAAGGACTTTTGAGAGATGGAAAATAGAACAGAAAAGATAAGAGGATGAGCAAATTGGTGTAGGAGGACCAGCATGTACCTCAGCAACTCAAGGAAAAAGAAAGAAAAGAAATGAAGGAGAGAAATTATTCAGAAGAAGCTTCAAGAACCAAAGATGTTTCTGTATTAAAGGAGGAGTTTATCAGGAAGACCCAGCACAGTGAGCAAAGGACCACACTTCAGGACTCATCATGAATTCCAGCTATCATCCTGGCATGGAGGCACTGGCTTATAGTCCCAGCTACTTGGAAAGCTGAGGCAGGAAGATCCCTGGAACCCAGGGATTCAAAACCAGATTGAGGAACATGGAAAGTCCACATGCAGAAGATCAGAGAGCACAGTGGCATTGAGTTTCTCAAAAGCAATATGAGAAGCTACAAGACAGTGGATGGATGTTTCCAAATTTCCACAGGAAATTAATTCCCAACCCAGAATTGTGTAATTGTTATTTAAGTAAAACAGTATATTAGAGATATTATTTAGACATGACTTTTCCAAAACTTCACCTCCCTTCCTGCCCCTTTTCGGTAGCTGCTGGAGGATTTAGTCCCTGTTATCCTGGGATAACCAGGAAAGAAGAGTCTTGGGATTGAGCAGGAAATAAAAACAACAATATTGTATTTGTCTGTTTTTCACTACTGTAACTAAATGCCTGAGGTAGGTTGTTGATGAAGAAAAGGTTTGTGGAAGAAAGTGAGAGAGATCATATCACAAAACTGGAAACCAAAGCAAGGAGGAGGGACTGGGCTTTTATAACAGCTCACACCCCCCAGGACTGATTCCAGGTCACAGCATTCCCTCCCCGGGACAGCACACCCAGGGCCAGAGGACTCTCGTGAGGTCCCAGCCCTCAGCATCCCCATGGCGAGGCCCAAGATTCTGTAATATTGATGGGCATAAGCCGTGGGCCAACACCAACCCCACTGAGGGAACTGAAAAGGACACACTTGTGAGCCGCCTGTGGCCAGGACCTGTGGCCTGGGCTCTGTTGATGAGAGGTAACGGTGTTGTATCTGGACAGCGGGTAGAGGAAACAGAATGCTGTAGCCTTGGCTTGGTGGAAGCAACCACGTGAGCTGGTGTTGAGTTCTGAGCATGAAGGAGTCAGGGCTTAGTAGCAATATTATCGGATTCTGCTCTGTGGTGTCCCTGTAGTGTACGGTGACTGTATTTCTTGTGTTGTTAGACTTTTGTGTTTCTTGGAGTTGAGGATTGCCTCATGTTTTATTTGCTCTGTGTGTTTTGTTTGTTTTTGTGGTGCTGGGAATGAAAATAGCAACTTTTTCAACGTACAAGTCACTGTTTCATCCTCAAACTCTAAACTATGAAACTTCTTAGGATACAGCAGATATGTCAATCTGTGAGTTCCTTCCCTGCTTAATTAGTGAGTCTGTTTTTTGTTTGTTTATTTTGATACTGGGCATCAGACCCAGGGGCTCTGTGTGCTAAGCACACACCCTATCACTGAGCCACACCCTCCAGCAGGAGTTGGCCCCATTTGCAGCAAAATGGCTGAGAACCCCAAGAAAACCACCTAAGAAAACAGTGCAGTTTATGAATTAGCTGGCGCATTTTCTGTATTGTGAAGAGTTTTATACTCCTGTTGAAGAGTTTGGGGAGAGTTAGTGATTTTTTTAAATTATACTTTTTTTTTTTTTTTTTTTTTTTTTTGAGACAAGGTCTCACTAGTTGAGACTGACCTGAAACTCATTTTGTAGCCCAGGCTGGTCTTAAACTCACAGCGATCCTCCTGCCTCAGCCTCCCAAGTGCTGGGATGACAGGCGTGGGCCACCACGCCCAGCTGATTTTTAAAAATTAATTTTATTGGTACATTTAAGATACAGCATTGTGACACTCACTGTTGGAGATGTGCACCTTTCCATCTTGATATAGAGTCAGTGATTTGTACATAGAAACAAAACTAAAAACTAGGTGAGTGTAAGCTATAGAAGGAGCAAAAAGCAGAATGAAAGAATGAAATCATTGTACACTATGGCTTGGCTTTGAAAATATATATAGTTACAACATAAGCACTGAAGATGACTTTAACAAAATTATCACATAACTTATAAATTATCACATATTCAGAAAATGAGAAGAGGATTGCACATGCTATATGTAAATCTACTTTTTCTTTCTTTCTTTTTTTTTTTTCTTTTTTGGAACTGAGGAGCAAACTCATGACCTTGTGCTTGGGAGGCGGGCGGAGGAACCACTGAGCCAAATCCCTGGCTATGTGTGCTATATGTACAGAACAGCACAAGCTCTCTCTCTCTCTCTCTCTCTCTCTCTCTCTCTCTCTCTCTCTCTCTCTCTCTCTCTCTCTCTCTCTCTCTCTCTCTATATATATATATATATATATATGGGATCAAACTCAGGACCTTGCACTTGCCAGGCAGGCACTGGTACCGAGCTAAATCCCTGACCAAACAAGCTCATTTTGTTTTGTTTTGTCTTTTTGTGTGTTTGTTTTTTTGAGATAAGGTTTCACTATGTAGTTGAGACTGACCTGAAGCTCACTGTGTAGCCCAGGCTGGTCTCAAACTCACAGTGATCCTCCTGCCTCAGCCTCCCAAGTGCTGGGATTACAAGTGTGTGCCACCACACCCAGCTCCATTTTTTTAAGATAAGAAGTTCAGAGTTGAAAATCAAGTTTATACTATTGCTGGGCATGGTCCTAGTCCTACAGTCTGGGAGGCTGAGGCAGAGGCAGGAAGATCACAAATACACGTCCATTTTTGGCTGTAGTTTGGTTTCTGTTGCCCATTTCTCTCTTTTGGAATGGGCATGTTTACCCTGTGCTGTTGTATGTTTGTGGTGTTTAACTTTCTTCTCACTATTACAGGGCTCAAGGTGGAGTTTGCCTTGAGTCTCAGAGGAGTCTTTGGACTTGAACTTCTCAGCAATGCTGGAACTGTTAGGACTTTGGCAACTCTTAGAGATGGACTAAATGCATTTGCATAATGGAATGTGCATGACTCTTTTAGGGGTCAGGGGCAGGATCTGTGCTGTGTATCTGGACATTGCGCAGAGCCTCAGGTGATGGGATTATGGAAGCTTGGAGCTGACTTGCTGTGAGGAGGTGGGGAGAGCTGGTTACTGGGGGTGTGGCCTGGAAGGACTCATCCCCCTTGCCCCCTCTGCTCTTTGCTTCCTCCGGCCATGTTTCTGCTCCTCTACTCCTCCAGGCCTCTCCCTTGTCGCCCAGCCCTGGAGCCAGCTGATTCTGGACTGGAACCTCCACAGACCTCTCCTCCCTTAGTACCCCACTGCCTGTCATCACCCGGATGTCTGTCCCTGGTCTTCCCACACCAGGATTTTCAAGCATCTTTGGGTTTTCGTGGCCCAGCACAGGATGGCTGATTCTGGAAGGCTGCTTGTGGGTGGGAGCTCTGCCAGCAGGCGGCTCTGCAGGGAAAGGGCCTTTGGACCTGGAGTTGGCAAATGAACCTGTTTCTTCCTCCACGGGAAATGGCACTTGATTAGACAGATGTGTTTTTGTTTGTTTGTTTTTTAATGGTACTGGGAATGGAATCCAGGGCCCTCACACTGAGCTGCATCCCCAGCCATTTTTGTATTTTTTATTTTGAGACAGTGTCTTGGTGAGTCACTAAATTGCCCAGGATGGGCTTGAGTGTGAGATCGTCCTGCCTCGGCCTCCCAGGGTGCTGCATAGGATTACAAGTGTGTGCCACCACACCCGACTAAAAAGGACTTTGGGGCTGAAAATGAGGCCTGGTCATGAGGCCCACGGCAGATTTTGCTTGGTTCTGTGTAATGTGTCAGGTCACCCCCTGGGGTCCTCATCTGCCTATCCTCCAAGCAGCTTTGCAGCATGCCCTCGTTGAGGTGGCTCCTGGTTTACACCCTCCAAGCCTGGGCCCCTGCTAGGGATTTGGATCGTGTGTGAGACCACCTTCTAGAAGTTTCTGTGACTGAGGCACCTTCTCTCGGGTGAGCTGGGTTATGCCGCTCAGCTCTGACCGGATGTTGGACGGCTGTGTGGCTCCGGAACATGTCTGTCTGTCTCTCTAACAGATGTGGGGCGATGGCTCCCGGGGACCTTTTCCATGCCGCTCTGAGGACCTCACGGCCACTTCAGAGAGACCTGAAGGGGCAACGTAACTGGCCCAGGTTCCCCAGCGAGGGTGTTTGTCACGTGGACAGGCAGGACTCAGCTTGCCTTGTGCTTCTCGCGATCTGTGCCACGCAGAGCCTGCCCAGCGGAGGGGCCGGTGTGTGTGAACAGAGCACACATGGCTTGTGACACGCCTGCTGTGACCCCGCGGGAGATGCTACCGAACGGCTCTCCAGAGGCTGGGCCGGGTCACCTTGGACAGTGACGGCTCTGACTTTGCCCCCAGGAGAGCTCGGGGCCCAGAGGTGGGAAGGGACCGCTGCTTCCTGCTGTCCTGTCCGTCCCGGAAGTGGCCGGGCAATGTCCAGTGCATGTGTGCTGCCGGGAGTGTTAAGAACGAGGTTTGCCTAAGGCGGCGTCTCTCCGTGACCCCCAGCAGGCTGCACAGCTGAAGGCTTCTTTTCCAGGGCACTGAGCGGGCCAAGTGACTTCCCAAGCTGAGCGGGCACAGGCCCAGCACTGCACCCCAAGTTTCCAATCAGAAGGAAGGCTCTTTGGCCTGGCCGTTCTCAGAAAGAACCCCAAGGAAGTTGTGGCTTCACAATCGGGAAGCAGCCACCAAACAGCCCAGGAAACGTGTGGTCTCCAGGCTTTGAGCCACATCTGTGACCACCGAGGACAAGGCAGAGGCACCACTGGCACCGCCAGCCAGAGAACGTTCGCCCGGTACAGAAGTGCCCTGGGCAGTGTTCAGTCATGGGGGACAGTGGGCCTTACGGTGGGAGGGAACGTAACCAACTTGTTTTCAGGAGTCTTTTCTGCAGTGCTAGGGACTAAATCAGACCTCATGGGTGCCAAACTCTACCTCTGAGTTCTTCCCCCAGCCCCTAAGTGCTTTTTAAACAATAAAAATCATAAAACAGAAAGGCAAAGGTTGATAAATTAGACACCACGGTTAAAAACTTCTACTTGTCAAAAAGACACCACAAACAAAGCAAAAAGATGACAGCCTAGATATTTCCAGCTCATTTGACCCACAAGGGGACACATGGCGGGGACATGTTTCTGTGAACTCATGTAAAAATAGTAACCCACTGGGACAAGGGCCAACGTTACCAGCGGGCTCTCTGCGAAAGATAAACATTTTGTGGGATCATCAGAGAAATGCATATTAAAATAACATAACACCATTTCAGAGCCAGCTGTGGTGGCACCTGCCTATAATCCCAGCACTTGGGAGGCTGAGGCAGGAGGATCCTTGTGAGTTCAAGGCCAGCCTGGGCTACATAGTGAATTTAGGGCCAACCTGAACTACAGAGTGAGACACCCTATCTTGGGGGAGAGGGAGTACTTTTTCTATACTGATGATGTGTTGAGATGGTTATCTTTTGGGATAAATACAACCTTTTTTTCCCCCGGTACTGAAGATCAAACTCAGGACCTTGCACTTTCGAGGCAGGCGCAGTGCCACTGAGCAAAACTCCTGGCTCCCTGTTTTGAATGTGGCTGCTGGTAACCTTGAGATTAAGAAATGGGCTAGGATGAGGCTTTTTTTACCTTGGTTTTTACACCAAAACTTGGCCACAGGAGTATACACTGTAGCATTGCCATGCACCAGGAAAAGTAGAAACAAACCTTCATCGGCAAGAGTTGGGGTAGAGAATGGTGCTTTCTTGACCCAGTGAAACACAGGTCCAGAGTTAGGATGGTGAACTGATGCTGCAGTCACCCCCAGGGCATCGCACTATGGGGCCAGAGTGGCTGCTGCTATTCTATAAGGTTAATTTTAAACCAGAACATCAGAATTCCTGGTGGCTACCTGTTTGTGTGCTGAAAGTATAAAAATATGCATGGAAACTGTAAACAAGCAGATTCCAGGTGGTGGTGACCTGGAGAAAGGGAGCCTGAAGGGACAGAGGTGATCTGGCTGTGTGGGGTGCACTGGGATCTTCAACTGTGTCTATAATGTTTTACTATTTACTAGGGGCAGGGGAGGGCGACTTGGAGTTCAGTATGATTGAGACATTTCAACCAGTTGGTAAATGGCCAGAGCTGAGTTTGAAGCCTTTTGGTTTCCGGTTAGAAAGTTTCAGAGGATAAACCAGGTAAGGTGGTGCAAGCCTCTGGGAGGCTGAGGCAGGAGGATGGCAAGTTTAAGGCCAGTCTGAGCAGTTGAGCTATTTAGTGTGACCCTGTCTCAAAATTTAAAAAATAAATAAAAAGGGCTGGTTATATAGCCCAGTGTGAAGGTCCTGGGTTAAATCCCAAGTTCTGCAGTTGAAGATGATGATGAAAACGAGGAGGAGGAGGTGCAGGCTTTAGTCTCTCTGAGGTCTAAAGTGTTTGCTCAGCCACGTGCTTTCTCCCTTCCATGCCCCTCTTGTGCCAGATGTGCTGGGTCCTCTCGTTGCCTGGCTGGTGTGGCTGTGTTTGCCCAGCTGTGTGGGGGGCAACTCTGATGAGAGGTGGCCCAATGGTGGCCTGGGGGTGGGCGAGGCCTTGGGGGTGGGCTCTGTGCCCTACGGGCTGGGACTCGGTCCCCAGCTGCCGCTGTCCCGCCTGCAGAGCATTGGGGCAGGATCGGAGGGCATGGCCCTCACCCTGCCCCCTCGCGCCCACAGGACGGCACCATGCCCCCCGGGGTCGACTGCCCAATGGAGTTCTGGACCGAGGAGGAGAATCAGAACGTGGTGGTGGACTTCCTGCTGCCCACGGGGGTCTACCTCAACTTCCCCGTGTCCCTCAATGCCAACCTCAGCACCATCAAGCAGGTACAGCACTGTCCCAAATGCAGTCCCTGACCTAGCTGTTAAAGGACAGATGGACGGACGGACGGGCCTATCATTTCCCGGACTCCGGATCCTCCAATGACATTTTAAAAGACAGCATTTTCAAGAATGGTTGAAAACTTGTGGTCACTTCCGCTTATCATTCCGAATCCAGCTTCCCCCTGTAACAGGTCTCCCCATGTCAGATTACAAGATGAGTAGATTACCAGTAACTGGCCAGGAGGGCTGCCCCTCGGACTCACGGACCTTCATGTTCACAGATGTCACTGTTATCGTGACCCTCATTCCAGAAAAGAGTTTCTGGTCTTACTGTATAACTTGCAGGGTGGATTGCTGAGTCAAAGCATGAATGTCTGGGTGTTGGTGTTCGGCACCGGACATCTGGTGGTGGTTGTGACTTTCAAAGGGCCTGTGGCACTTACAGTGTAGGGTCTCCCGGGCCTGCCTTAGGCTGCCACAGGGGAAGGCCTTAGCTCACAGTTGCAAAAGCTGTCACTGGGAGCAGAAAAAGGAGTGATAAAAGTAAAGTACCATCCTTGAAGGTTTTTTTGGTTCCCCTTCCTGGGAGATTTCTTTAAAAATTAAATTCTTACAGCTGGGCGTGGTGGTGCATTCCTGTCATCCCAGCACTAGGGAGGCTGAGGCAGGAGGATCCCTGTGAATTTGAGACCATAGTGAGTTCCAGGTCAGTCTCAACTACATAGTGAGACCCTGTCTCTAAAAAAACAAAACAAAAAATTAAGTTTCTTAGCCAGGCACAGCGTAGTGTAGTCCTGTTATTATACCAACACTCCAGAGGCTGAGGCAGAAGGCTCAGTTTGAGTCCAGGCTGTTTGACTTAGTGAGAGCCTCTCTCAAAATTAAAAAAAGGAGCTGAAAATATAGCTTAGTGCACAGGCCCTGGGTGCAATCTCTGCACCTCTGCCAACAATAATAATGTTTCTAGCCAAGTGTGGTGGCACAGGCCTCTGAACCCAGCACTCAGGAGGCAGGAGGCAAAATCCAGGCCAGCCTGGGCTATGCAGTGAGCTCAAGGGTAGCCTGAACTAAACTACAGAGCAAGGCACTGTCTCCAAAAAAAAAAAGTTTGTTTCTATTTTTCTTAATACAAAATAATATAGACACATTAAAATTAGAACAATAAGAAAAAGAAGGGAAAACCTAGCCCTGATCCAGCCATAAGAGACAGCCACAGTCAACTTTGACTCTTTTCCTGCTTTCTCTTCTATCTACGGTGTTCCTTTGTGTGAAGATTCTGATGAAGGACTGTCATCTTTACTTTCAAGTGAACATCTTAGCGTCTTGTTCCTGTTACCAACTTTATATAAATATTAGTATGAAGTTGATCCTTTCTATTTCCAGAGGATTGACATTTGAGCCCAGCCTGGGCAATTTAGCAACTTAGCTGGAGCCTGTCTCCAAATTTTAAAAATTAAAAACGGGCTGGGTTGTTGCTCAGTACAAACGCCCTGGGTTCCATCCTCAGTCACCTCAAAAACAAAACAACAACAAAAACTGTAGTTTCCCCAGTCCTGCTCTGGAGCAATGAATGTTTCTTAGCGTTGTGTCTCTGGGATGAATCTGAGGTGTCTTCCTCCTGACGAAGTCCCTGTTCCCCTGGGCCATGTTGTGGCCCTACATCAGTGTCACACGGACAGACCATAATCAGCTGTCCCTGGAGCAGCTCCGGGCTCTGCCCTCCTTTCCGGCGTGGAGCACCTTACTCTAAAGCCAACTGTTCCCTTGGTCCTGTAGCCAGAGGCTCTGGGGACATCACCTGGAGGCTACACTGGTGGCCATGCCCAACACTGTCCACGGAGACTTTTCTATGCCCCATTGACACATTAAACTTTTCTTCTTTTTATTTTTATTTATTTATGTTTTTTGAGACAGGATCACTCTGTGTAGCCCAGGTGGCATCAAACTCAAGGCAATCCTCTTGCCTCAGCCTCCCAAGTATTTGGGATTATAGGCTTGTGCCACCTCACCCCACTGGCTTGCTAACTCAGTTGATTTCCAGCTTTTAAAAATCAAGGTGATGAACCCTGATTGCTGGGGGTGACTGCAGATCCTGCCCAGGGTGGCCTGAGGAGGTCTGTGTAACCTCCAGGGAGACACTGGGCTGCGGCCCCAGGTCTCCACACACCCCAGGACCTTCACAGAGGGCAGGGCTTGTGTGGTCAGTCCAGGGTCTGAAGGGGCCTGGCCGTGGGGTCTCCCATGGCCTGGACGGTGCACGCCGGGACCCCAGCCGAGAGCCTAACAGTGCGGCCCCCGCAGGTGCTGTGGCACCGGGCGCAGTATGAGCCGCTCTTCCACATGCTCAGTGGCCCTGAGGCCTACGTGTTCACCTGCGTCAACCAAACGGCCGAGCAGCAGGAGCTGGAGGACGAGCAGCGGCGGCTGTGCGACGTCCGGCCCTTCCTGCCAGTGCTGCGCGTGGTGGCCCGGGAGGGGGACCGCGTCAAGAAGCTCATCAACTCGCAGATCAGCCTCCTCATTGGCAAAGGTAGCCGTGTGGCGGCCGGGTCTGGTCCGGGACCGGCCCTGCCCCCGTGCTGATCCCCCGCTGCCCCCCAGGTCTGCACGAGTTCGACTCCCTGGGGGACCCGGAAGTGAACGACTTCCGAGCCAAGATGCGCCAGTTCTGCGAGGAGGCAGCCGCGCGGCGCCAGCAGCTGGGCTGGGAGGACTGGCTGCAGTACAGCTTCCCTCTGCAGCTCGAGCCCTCGGCCAGGAGCTGGGGACCCGGCACTCTGAGAGTCCCCAACCGGGCCCTGCTGGTCAACGTCAAGTTCGAGGGCAGCGAGGTGAGCCCGTGCGACCTGCTTCCCCGGACCCTGGCGCGGCTGCCGCATCCCGGCTGCACAGCTCACCGAGGCGCCCCCTGTTAACCTCCCCAGTCGTCCCCAGGCCCCGCGAATCCACCCTCCTCTCCACGGCCTAAGGGTCGGTGTCCATGCCTGAGAGGGGCTTGGCCTAGGGTCCCACCAGGAGGTGACCAGATGGCACTGCCACTGGACCACCTGTTCATTGAACTGTGCTTCGGCCCCTAGACAGACCCTGCCTTCCTGGGGCTCCCCGATCACAGCCCTACCACCCGCCCTGGTGCCTAGAAGCCCAAGGGCTAAGCCTCCCCTACTCCCCAGGAGAGCTTCACCTTCCAGGTGTCCACCAAGGACACGCCGCTGGCGCTGATGGCCTGTGCCCTGCGCAAGAAGGCCACGGTCTTCCGGCAGCCACTGGTGGAGCAGCCGGAGGACTATGCACTGCAGGTGAACGGGAGGCACGAGTACCTGTACGGCAGTTACCCGCTGTGCCAGTTCCAGGTGAGGCCAGAGCACAGGGTGGGCAGAGCAGGATCCGCCAGGCCCTGGGGTGTGGGGGCTGCCTACGGGCAGCTCACCCTGCACCCCACCGCCTCAGTACATCTGTAGCTGCCTGCACAACGGACTGACACCCCACCTCACCATGCTGCACTCCTCCTCCATCCTGGCCATGCGGGAGGAGCAGGGCAACCCCACGTCCCAAGTCCAGAAGCCACGCCCCAAGCCGCCTCCCATTCCTACCAAGAAGGTGAGTGACATGTTCCCCTCCCCTCGGTCCTGCCCCCCAGGACCTGCCTGTTGGACCGGCCATGGGTCCAGGGGCCCTTGACAGTTGGGGCTTCATCAGAGCTGGGGAGGCTGGGGTGACCGACATGGGCATGGGGGTCCCCCTGGGCTGCCGGGAGGCCCCCGGGTCTGTGCTGCTCTGTGGAGGTGCCAAGGGGCCCGGGCCGCCTGCGGGGCAGGTTTCCTGGGAAAGGCTGGCGCCAGGGACAGGTCCGAGCCTCGCCACAACCCTGCGACCCCCACCCACGCGAGTGGTCAGGGCCTCCTCCAGGGATGTGAGCTGTGGCTGCACTGGCCCCCAGCCTTCCTCCGTGTCCCTGTGGTCGCTGGAGCAGCCGTTCTGCATCGAGCTCATCCAGGGCAGCAAGGTGAATGCGGATGAGCGCATGAAGGTAGGGGCCGGGGTAGGAGAGGGAAGGAGCCGTGTTTTTTGGCACAAACAAGGTGGCTGCGGCCTGGAGGGCAGCAGAGGAAGGAGAGTGGGAGGGTGTCACACGACAGCCACCTGACCACACATTACCCAGCATCCTTGCTGGCGTGGCTCTGAGCGCTGCAAAACAGGAAGAGGGGAGGGAGAGGCCAGCCGGCCAGGGAGGCTGATTCGTGGAAGTTGGGCCCAGCCTCTTCTGGGTATCTGCCTTCGGAGGGGGTTGGGGTCAGGCCCAACCAGGGATGAGGAATTAGAGGTCTGGGCAGAGGTCCGAGCTGGGCTGGGGCTCCCAGAGGCGCTGGGAGGGCTTTGCACTTGTCCCCTGGCTTTCAAGGGTACACAGTAGGAGCTCATGCTACACTGTTGCTCTCGACCCTCAGAGCCACCTGTCACCTGGAGTCTTTACTGTGGATGTGACACCTAGAAACAAGCCTGCATCTCTTGTCTGCGTCCCCCACCTTTTTGGGGGGACACTGAGAATTGAACCCAGTGCTTTGGCCCTGAGCAACATCCTCCCACTTTTTTGTTTTATCTCTGGTGTTTTGAAACAATCTCACTTTGTAGCCCAGGCTGGCCTCAAACTCACAGCAACCCTCATGCCTCAGCTTCCTGAGTGTTGGGATTACAAGCGTACTTTTTTCCTTTTATTTTGAGACAGGGTCTTGCTAAGGAGTAAGACTGTTGAGATGACAGGCGTACGCGACCACACGTGGCCCTGGGTCCCTTTTTGTTGGGGTGATTTTGCAAGCTGAAAGGGGCTGAGTCCCCTGGTGGGAATCATGGAGGACAAAGAAAAGAGGCTTTCAGGAGAGACTTGTGAGGTGGAGGTGGGGGCTGCCAAGAGACTGATCAAGGCAGAGTGAAAACCCTTCCCTTCTCCACCCACACGGAGCTCTAAGACTGAAGGGAGCCCCAGGATGCTATAGCCAGAAGGGCCCCTGGAATCGCCAGGCCCTGATGGGGACTGTTGCCCGTGCGCAGCCCACATGCTGACCCTGCCCCGCGGCTGTGCGTCCACTCAGGCCGCTGCACCCTGCTGCACGCAGCAAGTGGCTCTGGCCTGTGTGGGAACGGGATGTTGGGAGGTGACTGGAGGTGGGGCGGCCGCAGCTCCCCTCACCTGTGCGTGGCACCTCCTTTGCCAGCTGGTGGTGCAGGCCGGGCTCTTCCACGGCCACGAGATGCTGTGCAAGACGGTGTCCAGCCTGGAGGTCAGCGTGTGCTCCGAGCCCCTGTGGAAGCAGCGGCTGGAGTTCGACATCAGCATCTGCGACCTGCCGCGCATGGCCCGGCTCTGTTTCGCGCTCTACGCCGTGGTGGAGAAAGCCAAGAAGGCGCGCTCCACCAAGAAGAAGTCCAAGAAGGCGGTGGGTAGGGTGCTGGGAAGCCCTCCTTGGCCTGGCCTCCCGCTCTTCCCACCCGCCGTGTGTGGCCCTGACCCACTGAGGTCCCCACAGGACTGCCCGATCGCCTGGGCCAACATCATGCTGTTCGACTACCGGGACCAGCTCAAGACCGGGGAGCGCCGCCTGTACATGTGGCCCTCGGTCCCAGGTGGGGCCAGGCCCAGGAGGGAGCCATGTTGGGGGGCGCAGGGCAATCAGTGGCCCTTCCCATACAGCCCCATGTGTCCCCACATCCAGATGAGAAAGGCGAGCTGCTGAACCCTGCGGGGACCGTGCATGGCAACCCCAACACGGAGAGTGCGGCTGCCCTGGTCATCTGCCTGCCTGAGGTGGCCCCGCACCCCGTGTACTACCCCACCCTGGAGAAGGTCAGTGGGGCCACTGGCTCGAGGGCTTCGCTGGCCCTGCTTCTGGGGCGTCTCTGCCAGCTGAGTGGAGACGTCGGGTAATTGGTGATGCCTTTGGTTGTCATGGCAAGTGGGAGGGACGCTCCTGGCCTGTAGCAGGCAGGGGTCAGGGACACCGCTCAGTGCCTTGTAGTGCCCAGCATGGTCCCCACAGCAAGAGTGGTCAGCACCATGGCCAAGGGGCCAGGGCCCTAAGAACAGGCAACTCCTTGCAGATCCTGGAACTGGGGAGACACGGGGAGCAGCATGGACGCATCACAGAGGAGGAGGTGAGCCGGGGCCCGGGCGAGGCGTGGGGCCGGGTCTAGCCACGGCCCTCATGCTCCTGCGCCCCTCAGCAGGTGCAGCTGCGGGAGATCCTGGAGCGGCGGGGCTCAAGTGAGCTGTACGAGCACGAGAAGGACCTGGTGTGGAAGATGCGGCACGAGGTCCAGGAGCACTTTCCAGACGCGCTGTCCCGCCTGCTGCTGGTCACCAAGTGGCACAAACACGAGGACGTGGCCCAGGTGGGTGCAGGGGGTACCCAGGACAGCTGGGGCACGCGACAGTGCCACCTGCTATCCCCTGAACGCCACGCACCCCCAGATGCTGTACCTGCTGTGCTCCTGGCCCGAGCTGCCTGTCCTGAGTGCCCTGGAGCTGCTGGATTTCAGCTTCCCCGACTGCCATGTGGGCTCCTTCGCCATCAAGTCCCTGCGGAAACTGACGTGAGTCCCCTGTGGGTCTGCAGGGGGTGCCAGCGTGGCTGAGCCCACTTCCCCCTGCCTAGGGGCCTCGCTCCGGGCCCTAGCTGGCTTCCCTTCCCGCAGGGATGATGAGCTCTTCCAGTACCTGCTGCAGCTGGTCCAGGTGCTCAAGTATGAGTCCTACCTGGACTGCGAGCTGACCAAGTTCTTGCTGGATCGGGCACTGGCCAACCGCAAGATCGGCCACTTCCTCTTCTGGCATCTCCGGTAGCTGGGCCTGCCCTGGCCATGAGGGAAGGGGGGCTCTGGCCCCATGTCCCGGCCGCCCCAGGTCCTCCCTTCTGGGGCTGGGGAAGGAACTCTGCAGCCCGGCCTGGTGGCTCAGCCTGGTGTCCCTCCCACAGCTCCGAGATGCACGTGCCGTCGGTGGCCCTGCGCTTTGGCCTCATCATGGAGGCCTACTGCAGGGGCAGCACCCACCACATGAAGGTGCTGATGAAGCAGGTGAGGCTGGGCACTTCTGCCAGGCTACTTCCGGCAGGGCCGGGCCCTGCCCACCACTGTGCTCCCTCCGTCCGCCAGGGCGAAGCACTGAGCAAGCTGAAGGCCCTGAATGACTTTGTGAAGGTGAGCTCCCAGAAGACCACCAAGCCCCAGACCAAGGAGCTCATGCACCTGTGCATGCGGCAGGAGACCTATCTGGAGGCGCTGTCCCACCTGCAGTCCCCGCTGGACCCCAGCACACTGCTGGAGGAAGTGTGGTGAGCACTGTCCCTCCCACCCTGGGACCCGGCTGCCAGGGTGGCGCTGCTGACCCCGTTCTCTGGCCGCAGCGTGGAGCAGTGCACCTTCATGGACTCCAAGATGAAGCCACTGTGGATCATGTACAGCAGCGAGGAGGCGGGCACTGCTGGCAGCGTGGGCATCATCTTCAAGAATGGGGATGGTGAGCCAGGCTGGGCAGCGCTGGGATGGGGTGTGGGACCCTAGGGTCCTGGCGTGGCAGGACCCACCAGGAACCACAGCCTCCCTCCTGGCCGCTGCAGACCTCCGCCAGGACATGCTGACCCTGCAGATGATCCAGCTCATGGACGTGCTGTGGAAGCAGGAGGGCCTGGACCTGAGGTGGGATCCCTGCCACCTGCCGCCTGTGCCGTGTCCTTACCCTAGCAGCTGTAATGGATCCGGGAGGCCACAGGGCGGCAGGGAGGGGAGTGAGGGCCGTGTCTCATCCCCACATTTCCTGGCTGCTCCATGTGGGAAAGCAGACACAACTCCTTCCCACCTCCCGGTTTGTTTCTTCCAAGCAAACCTGAGCTGGGCCCAGGTGCGCCCTGCATGGGGAGCCGGTGCTGATGTCTCCAGGAGCCTCCTCCACGCGCAGTGCCCTTCCCTCCTCAGCTCCTGGGGGTCCAGCAGCCCCAGGGACAGCCCTTGACCACAGCATCTTCCCACCCTTCGGCCCAGGATGACACCCTACGGCTGCCTCCCCACCGGGGACCGAACAGGCCTCATCGAGGTGGTGCTGCACTCGGACACCATCGCCAACATCCAGCTGAACAAGAGCAACATGGCGGCCACGGCTGCCTTCAACAAGGACGCCCTGCTCAACTGGCTCAAGTCCAAGAACCCTGGGTAGGGCTCCTTCCTGAGAGGTGTGATAGGGGCCCAGTCACTTGTGAGGGGACAGCCAGGGACAGTCTCTGTGGTCAGCCCAGGGCGTCTCGTGGGATTGGGCAGGCCGCGGTCCCCACAGATCCATTCGTGCTCCTCAAGGCTCGGAGCTTTGTGAAACCACCGCCACCATCGCTGGCTGCGCGTTTCCGCTGGTCTTGCTGGCATTGGTTCTGCACCTGCTGCCATCTGGAACTCTGTCTGAGACGGCCTGTCACATGCCGGGGCCTGGGTACCGGAGGTCCCAGCACCCCTCTCCACGTGGCCTCACCCTCTCAGCGCCGTGGGGCCTGGTCTCCCTCACAGTCCAGGCCCGTCTTGGGGCAGGGAAACTGAGTCAGCTCAGCGGCACAGCGGTGTGGCTGTGGCTTTCAGTCCCCCCTCCAACCTCCAGGGAGGCTCTGGAGCGGGCCATCGAAGAGTTCACCCTGTCCTGTGCCGGCTACTGCGTGGCCACCTACGTGCTGGGCATCGGCGATCGGCACAGCGACAACATCATGATCCGCGAGAGTGGGCAGGTAGGGCCGTGCGGTTGCCGTCCTCCAGCTCGGCACACAGCTTCCTTAAACCCAGCACTTTCCCCTCTCCCCAGGGACTGACACCTTGCCCGTCTCCACCCTTCCCTCCTCAGCTGTTCCACATTGATTTCGGCCATTTCCTGGGAAATTTCAAGACCAAGTTTGGAATCAACCGTGAGCGGGTCCCATTCATCCTCACCTATGACTTCGTCCACGTGATTCAGCAGGGGAAGACGAACAACAGCGAGAAATTTGAAAGGTGAGGCTGCCTGGGGCCACCAAGGAGGGGACAGAAGGCTCCCGGCCCTCTTGGGGCAATGGCGGAGGAGGTTCCTGGGTGGTGTAGGAGGCGGGGACGCAGGCAGCCTGGACCCTGTCACCAGGGCCAGAGCGATGCTCAGGGACTCTGCGGGTAGATGTGGACTGGCCCGCAGCCTTGGGCCGGACGACCCAGCACCTCGCCTGCCTGGCCTCCTCTCCCGCAGGTTCCGGGGCTACTGCGAGCGAGCCTACACCATCCTGCGGCGCCACGGCCTCCTCTTCCTCCATCTCTTTGCACTGATGCGGGCGGCGGGCCTGCCTGAGCTCAGCTGCTCCAAAGACATCCAGTACCTCAAGGTGCGAAGGGCAGGGACATGGGGGCCTCTGAGCACCCGCCAGCCCGGTCCTCATGCTAGGGACCCAGCGTGGTGAATGGTGGGAAGTGGCCCGAGCAGCCAGGCTCCCTGGGCTGAGACTCGCTTGGTGCACTGCTGGGTGACCCTTGTTGGCCACCCCATGGGTCCCCACAGGTCCTCACGTGCACAGCGAGGGCTATGTGACGGGTCCTTCACATGTTGTCTGAGAGATGGGTGGGGGCCCACTGTGCTCCCCAACCCTCCTCCCAGTCAGGGCAGGGTGAGCTGGCACCGTGATGGGCTGTGGGCCTGGGACCCCTTTGGCACCTGAACCTGCAGTGGGCCCGGAAGCTTGGGTTTGGGGTCAGAGTAATGTGCTCTCCTGAGAGATCTGTGGAGCCTCAGCTAATTCCCTGTACTCATCAAGGGGACAGAGGAGCCATACGATGGGGTGGGACGGGGCCCCAAGTGGTGATGCTGCTGTATGACCCTGTCCAGGACTCCCTGGCACTGGGGAAAACAGAAGAGGAGGCGCTGAAGCACTTCCGGGTGAAGTTCAACGAGGCCCTCAGGGAGAGCTGGAAGACCAAAGTGAACTGGCTGGCACACAATGTGTCCAAAGACAACAGGCAGTAGCGGCCCCTTCCGGCCATGCCCTGTCCCCTCCTGGCTTGGCCCGGGGCAAACTGTGTCCCTCCGTCATCTTCAACAGGCCTAAGAGTCTGAACTGCACCTCATGGGAAGGAGCCACACAGCTGTCTTTTGTTTACACTGGTTATTTATTTATGACCGAAATGCTTAAGGAGCAAAACAGCCATAAATGGAAATGCACCCTTGGCGGGGTAGGGTGCTGGGCCAGGCACCTTGCTCCCAGCTCAGGATTGTCACCTCAGGTCTTCCAGCTGAGGGACCTCAGCCCAGAGGACTTCCGGGGTGGGGCATCGTCTTCCCGGGCTTCTTCCTGCCTGCCTGGGGCTTGGTGCCTAGCTGTCACCTGCCACCTCCTCTCCGGACAGGACAGCTCAACCCTCGGCTCGCCTCTGCCTCCTCCCTTCCACTGACCAAGAGGCAGGCGGGTACTCTCTAGACTCAGGGACACTTGCTTGTCACTGCTGACATGACTCGGTACAGAGATGTCCTTACCTCTTTACTTTTAGGTAAGAAAATAGCCAGAGCACTTAGTGAACCTCTAGGGCTAGGACAGGCACCCGCTCCCAAGGCGGACCACCAGCTTGGCCCTCTAGCCGTGCTGAGAAGACCTGTGCAGGGCTGAGCTCATCCTGGTCACTGCCCCGTGCGAGGGGCAGATGGCGTCCTTGGTGCAACCATATGTGAGCTGCCTCTTGGGCCATCTAGACAAAGGGGCGGAACTGATGTCACCCACAGCTGTCCTTACTGGGAAGCTGTTCAGCACCACCAGGTCCCCAAGAGAGCGTGGGGCAGCGAGGTGGCTCCTTTCTGACAACGCTTAACTTGAAATGGTCCAGGTTAGCCTTAGGGCTCCCAGGGCTGGGTCAGGGCAGGGTGAGCAGTCCGGGACCCTGGGCCTCTCTCTTCTGAGGACCACTGTGACCACAGGGCCAGGAACCTGTACTTTCAGAACCCCATGTGGCTTGGGATGTGGCTCAGTGGCAGGGCGTGTATTTATTATCATGAGCAAGGCCCTGGGTTCCATCCATAGCACTGCAAACAAAAAAAAGCAAGCAGCCTGTGGCGCCTGGTCCAGCCCTCGGCAGCCCAGGGGTGCAGCTTCAGGAGGCCAGGTGCCAGCTGTCTCCATGGAGGAGCTGGGGTCCAGCAGCCATCGGTGCCACCACGGAGCCCCTGCCTGGTCTGTGAAGCGAGTGATCACTCTGGTTCCCAGCTCAGGCAGGAAGGAAAGCCGTGTGTATGTGTTTATGTCGTGTTATTTATTGAAACAAGTCTGGGTGCTCCCTGACACAGGCCACAGAATCTGCACACCCTCAGCAACTTGTGGTCTGGTGTACAGGCTGTGTGCCCAGCAAGAAATATTTTCTATTTTTTTAAAGTCATTTCATGTTTCTGTCTAGGGAAGGCAAGTACTGTATCACTGACCTGGGCTAAATCCATGTAACCTTGATGTGAGATGGGAAGGAAGGTGGAAAAAAAATAAAAGTCTTTTGATGTTCTTACGTTCTTGGCTCAAAAAGAAACGAGGGAATGCGAGACAGAAAACAGACCCCACTGCAAGGAGAGTTAGAACCAGAACTTTATTGTAGTGTGCACACTTTCCCACCTAGCGCCAATATACACATCTGAAGGGATGCCGGGCACTGCGGACACACGGGAAGGCCTCTGCAGGACGCTGCCCCATCTAGACAGCAGCTACAGGGACAGGATGAGCCGGGTGGCCGCACAGCACGGGACAGTACAGTGCCCGTCCTCCACTTGGGACTGGGCGGGAAGGAGAGCAGCGCTGTGTTCAGAAGCGACTGCCTGCTCTGCTGTGCCCTGGCCGTGGCCCGCAGCAGCAGCAGCAGCAGCAGCAGGACTCCTGGCTCTGGGGTGCGGCTCTGACCCAGCAGGGCACGGCAGGAGCTGGGAAGAGGGAGACACAGTGGGACCGTTCTGTGCGTAGCTCCCTCGGGCCTGCTGCCAGCTCCAAGCCAAGCGGCAACATTCTGTACCACGGCTGTGACTTCTATGATTCACACACTTCTACAAGCAGGGACACGACGGTGTCTGTTAAGCGTAAACTGCACGGCTGCACTCGGAGGCACACAGAGGGGGCCAGACTCTAGACTCCCAGCCCCCAGGGAGGGCCCCTGATCTGGTCCCCAGCAGCACGCCTACCGTTCTGCACCCTCCCTGCGGCTTCTCAGGAGGAAGCGGGCCGGGGAGGGGACAGCACCGGGCCCCGTGCCCGGCATACTCAGCTTCGCTTTACCTTCCCGTCCTGGACTACACTAGCACAAAGGACACAGAGAATCCCGATTTATTTACAAAATATTAAAAAGTCATTGGTCATCTACATATTAACCCCCATTCTGCCACTTTATACATGCACTAGTTTGGAAAAAATAAAAACTTTAAAAAAAGAAAAAGAATTACCGCAAGGGAGCGAGCGATTTTTACCCTTTGTCACCAAGTCCAGTCACTGCAGCTTTTCTGGAGGCATGGGAAGCGGGGCGCTCTGGGGCGGCAGGGGAGCAGAGGGAGAACTGCGGCTCTGGGCACTGAGCAGTGGGCGGTGAGGGCAAGCGAGGGTGGGGCTATGCCCCAACACGGGCGGGCACGGGCTGCAGACCTGCTGGCCAAGGACTTTGTACACAGACGCGAGGCGGGGCCGCTCAGTAGCTGAGTGTGGAGTCGTCCCACTCCAGCTGCTGCTGCCGGGCTGCACTCTGGCCGTCACCTGGGCCGCCCTCCTCTTCCTCGCTGCTCTCCGACTCGGCGCTGGTGATGTCCTCCTCCTCCTCCCCATCCTCGCTCTCCTCCTCCTCCTCTTCCTCCTCCTCCTCCTCCTCCTCGCTGCTGTGCTGGTCCTCATAGGTCTGTAAACAGGAGGAAGGCACATGTCTAGCTCGGCCGCCAAGGACGGGCAGTATGCCCGAGGGGACCCTCCAGGGAACAGCCCGGTGCCCCGCACACTGCACTGGGCCCACAGCGAATGCACCCTAACTTCCTCGGACAGGGCCTCTAGCAAGGGGGTCACACTACACGGCTCTGCAGCCAGGCATCAGCCACTCCCACCTCCATGGGGTTCACGGTGATGGTCAACGCCGAGTCATCCCAGTCCATCTCGTTCTCCTTCCCCGTGTCCTGGTCTCGCATCGATCGCTGATGTGCAGCCCGGATCCGAAACACTCCCAGGATAATCATGAAAACCAGGAAGCTGACGCACACCACGATCACCACCGTGGCGGTGCTGGGCACAACTGCCGGGAGACCCAGAGGAAACAGATTTTGGGATACGCCTCCCACCCCTGACCTCCCCACTGCACTGGGTGGGGACAGGCTGGCCAGGCGCATCACCGGACCCGTGGGCAGAGGAGACCCCAGGGAGAGCTCCCGCCTGTGCGGTGGCCGTCTGAGCTTCCAGGGGTGGCCGAGTAACGGGGAGACAATGTGCCATCTGCGGGGCCACTGGACCTTCTCAGATGCCACCGCCTGAGAATGCCCCAGAGCTTCCCAGGCTGTCTACCTGCGAACGGGTGAGGACTGGCCAGGTTGTGACCTGACAGGTCCACAAAGGAGCGATGTTCAGGGTGAACAAACTGTGGCTGGGCGGCCATGTGGCTGGCATGTTCCACGGGGTTGGCCGTGTGGATCACATTCACCTGCAGCAGAGAGTGAAAGGAAGGAGGGAGGGAAAAGAGCACAATGGGTCGCAGGAGACCAGCACCCTGCCCGTGTCTTACACACACCACCCGAGTGGTCCCGGGCCAGGCCAGCACCAGAGCTACTGTCTGCAACCCGAGGAAAATCCAGAGGCCTCAGGAGCTGCTGAAACAACCTGGTGCTATCACACACCCAAGACACACGCTGCATTCCTAAGAGCCCATCTGCACGCGAACCTGTCCACTGCTGGCCTCCCCTACGCAGAACGGAGCGGTCTCCCTCTGCCCAAGCCTCCATGGAAGACAGCGCATCACCACTGCTTCCACTCCCGGCCAGTTCCTCTTCAGCTCCAATGAACTCATCCCCAGCACTGTGAGGCTGCGGCTGCAGCCCCAAGGCCACAGTGATGATGACAGAGGCCAAAAGCAACTGTGTGTCCCTTTCTCCAGACCACAGAGCCCAGGGTGTGGAGGAAGCTGCAGTGGGCACTGTGGTGCTTTCGGAGCAGGACAAGCTGCTGTTCTCAGGTGCTATGGCCTGAGAGTGACAGCCACCAGCCTGGGCAGTGTCAGCCCCCAGTCAGCCCCCGGCCCTGGCCCGAGGACTCCACTTTCTCTACCCACGGCCAGTGACCTAGCGCAGCCCGAGACCTTTGGGCCCAAGTGGTGCTCTCAGAACAGTGTCTTCACGCACCTCTCACAAGTGAAATGCCTCCCTGCACTCTGTCACCTGCTCCTCATCACCCCTTCCAAGGCTCCTGAGGCTCCTACATGGATCCGGCCTCTTCAGCCTGCACATGTCTGTCCCACAGCAGACTCCAGACTGGAAAAGGTCACCACCCCCGGGATGAGCCCGAATGGCTGCCACCATGACAGCACCTAACACCAGCCTTTGAAACTTTAGGGTTAAGAGTCAAAATCCTTAACTTCAGGCATGGAAGCACACCCCTGTGATCCCAGCACTCTGGGAAGCTGAGGCAGGAGGGTCATAAGTTCCAGCCCAGCCTGGGCAATTTAGGGAGGACCCTGTCTCGAAAAAAGGGCTAGGGATATAGCTCAGTACAAAGGCCTATGTTACATCTCCAGTATTGCAGAAATGAGTCAAGGAACCCAACTGCTGCTGGCCCATCTGGGTAGGAGCCTTGAACTCACCTCCACCTTAAACTCATTGCTCAGGTAGCGACCATTCAGCTCAGAGCAGACGAGCCTGAACTTCCGGTCAAGCAGGGACCTGGTATGCCAGTTCCGATAGCGCAGGAGGTGCAAAACCTCCTCATAGCTGGCCATGGTCTCCACACCTGCAGGGTTAAAGGAAAGAAGCGGCTAAAGTCAGGCACCAGGTGGCTGAGCCAATGGGTTCCCCACTAGGCCTTCCCAACTGGGGGATGCAGGCACAGCACATGGGGCGCTCCCTCCAGGGTGTGAGCCACCGCATGCCAGCCACACCCTATGTTAAGGCAGCACCTGCACCTCCTTCCCCAGGAACCTTGGCAGCTCCCTCACCTCTGAGGACCACGCCCAGGCCTGAGTGGCTCACTTCCAGGCCCTTCTGCTGCAGCCGGGCCTCGTCCACCTCCAGGCTCTCCTGCTCCGGGTTCAGCTCCTCTCCCTCCACTGTGACCTCGCAGGTATCCAGGTCATGCACCACCTCCTCGGACACCAGGGACTCTTGGACTGCAGAAGCCACAGAGGCTGTGAGGCTGGGGGTCAGCGAGGCTTCACCCTGAGTAGCCTGAGTGGTGTTGTTTGAACAGCACCCTTGAGTGCCTCTCATGCACTGGCCGCCATGTGCACCAGCTTGCATGGCCCTTGCCGAACCATGGTAAGGAAGTGCTGGCTTCAAGAATTGGGGTTTGCAGATCGTGGCCCTGGACTAAATAATCAGTTGGTGAACAATCAGGAGGACTTACTGAGTCCCAGTGAGGAGGGTGGGGACCCTGTCCTCTTGTGGGCTGACCCACAAAACCTGAAGTCAGCCAGAGAAAGGTGATAGGACCCAGAGCCCATGGTGATGCCAGCCCAACGGGACAGGCTCTGGAAGCAGCCCCACCATGCACACAACGCCATACTCGGCTCCCAAACCCCACAGGGAAAGAGGCTGGGGTTTCCAGTGGAGCTGAGGGGAGAGCTCTGCTAGTGGCTGTTACCTGTGGGGTCCTCGGCCCCGTCCCCCTCGGGCTCCACCTCCCTCGTGATGGTGCTGATGATCCGCAGCTCAGGGAAGAGGAAGACCCCTTCAGAGCTCTCGAATTCAGAAGCCGCACGGGCGAAATGGTGGACACCGCTGAGGCTGATCTTGGGCTCTTCGGGCTGTAAAACCATCACATAGCCCTCGACTGGGGGGACCTCCATGCAGGTGGCGGCCTCATTAAAGCACCTGCCAGCAAGGAAGGGGGGCATCTGTGAGAGCCACATCAGCTCACGGTAAAGGGTTCCACACACCTGGAGGGGACAGATGGCAGAGGCCCTGCAGAGGCGCACGTCCCCAGACTCAGGCAACGCCAGAGCCCAAGCTCCCCTCCACCCTTCCTTACCGAGGGAGGCGAGCTTTTAAAAACCCAAACGCACACAGTTCTCCTCCAGCGTCCCTGGGTGGACAGAAGCCAACTGTAGTGCTCAGGACTTACCTGACCATGCTGGTGATTCTGAGTCTCCGGATGCCCGGTGTGGGGAACTGCCGTGAGTTCAGGTAGGACAGGTGTTGCATGGCCTTGTCTAGCTCCCCAATGTCATCCCCCTCCAGGGTCAACACTGACTGGCTGGGACTGGGACGGACCTGCAGCTACACAGACATGAGGGGAAGGGACAAGGCTCTTGCTGTGAGGTGCTGAAGCTGCTGAGGCTTTGACACAGAAGGATCTGGATGGACTTTTGTTTTGTTTTGTTTTTTGAGGTTCTTTTGTTGGTGTTTTTTTGAGACAGGGTCTTACCATGTAGTCCAGGCTGGCCTTGAACTCATGGCAATCCTGCCTCAGCTTCCCAAGTGCTAAGATTATAGGCGTGTATGTGCCACCACACTTGCCAAGAGTCTGGATTTGATCTGAATTGGTGAACTGAAAAAAGTTTTCTTCTTCTGGAATACTGGAGATCAAACCCATGGCCTTTGCAACAATTTTTTTTGGCCTATGTTATTTATTTATTTATTTTGGTACCAGGGAATCAAACTCGGGCCCTTGTGCTTACAAGGCACGTGCCAGGACCACTGAGCTAAAATCCCCAGCCCCAATTTTTAAATTTTGAGACAGGATCTCACTAAGTCATTAAGTTGCCCAGGCTGGGCTTGAACTTGTGATCCTCCTGCCTCAGCCTTCCACCATGACTAGCTAAGAAAAGCTACTGCAACTGCAGTGAATGAGACCCTCTCTTACATGACAATGACATCTCAGGTGTGAATGTCACGCATCCCCATTCAGCCTCCCCATCTGCGGTCCAGGTGCCCAAGCCCAGGGCAGGTGGACAGTGAAGTTACCTGCACGCCTCTGCTGTCCTTGGGGATCTGAAGGTCCAGCCCCTCTTTGCAGGTGTACAGACAGTCGATCACCTTCTTGTCTGCCAGTTTCCCGGTGCGGACGGTTAGGCCGGCCAGGTTCCCTCGGAAAAACTGGGTCATGTGCAGGTCACCACCTTTGGGACAGGGGAGAAAGGAGAAGTGAGGGGTGCAGCCCAGTGCTCCCGGCTCGTTTTCAATGCAGTGTTACCGGAGGTGCAGCTCGATGGATGGGCATGCGGGTTAGTTCAGACCACATCCTGTTAGCCTTGCAATCTACATGGAAGCGCAATGAAGACATTAAATCGCTGATGATCATGCACATGGCCTGGACAAGGGAGGGGCTGGGGTCCCTCACACAGCCAGGAGGTCCCGTGAGAGTCCCTGCACATCCAGCCACGCCCTGGAGCCAGTGGCCGACAACAGTGGTCACCACAGTACACAGTCGCGCTGCCTTCGAACACCAGCTCTCCACTGCCTTGCAGGCGGCTGGGCACACTGCGGCCGCACTAACCCTGGGAACACACGCTTGGGGACGCAGCCACACAAGCACGGCAGAGGGGACAGAGATGCTGTAAATTCTTCTAGGGGGAGCTGTCTGGTCATGACCCAGCGTTCGTGTCTCCTACCTCCAAGGATAACCAGGAAGAGAAGATTTGCTGAAGGAAACTAAAACCCAGAACATGATGGCCCTTGAGACTACGCGGAGGAGTATCAAATGAAAGCCTGCGCTGCTGAGGGAGGAGGACACAGCTTCTGCCATGTGTTCTATTCTGTCAGAGCACCAGCCATGGCAAGCCATCACCAAGGGTCAAGACTGCTGAGAAACGTCTGTTTAGAATTCAGTATGACAAAGTACAGGAAACGGGTCATTTCCTGTCCCTTGGTGCAGCCCAGGAGCACCATGATGGCTCTCAAGCTGGCCTGAGAGACATCAGCAGAGAGCCAGTGCAGTAGACAGGCGGGCTTGGTGAGGAACGGAAAGCCCACGCGAGTACCGCGTGGATGAGTCTCCCGCCCTCACTGCAGTGAGGCAGCACGGGCAGGAAGGGAACCCCGTGAGGCAGTGGAGGAGTGATGCAGGGAAGCAGCTGGAAGGGTGTGGGGCCCAGGTGCAGCTCAGCGCGTCATGCGACATATGGAATGAATCAATGTCTCATCATTAAATGAAACACAATAGTCAACTACAGGGGGAAAATCCAGCAACCTGCGGAGGCCACAGTCACAGGTTCAGTGTCATTGTCATTTTCAACTCCTGAATACTCTGTGGAAAAGCAAGACAAAGACAACAGAAAAGGACCAACAGGTTAGGGGCTTCAAATTGGACTGTGAAAATCACTTGTGAACCAACCGAATATAAAACCCACAGAGAAAATTCCCTTCTTGTCCCTCTCAGGGACATGTTCCATGCCAGGCAAGATGGATCACCTTTTCCCAGAAGTGAGAATCCCACTCTCATGCTTTTGTATTTTTCTTTTATTTCATCTCCCCATACTCTCACTGCTGAATGCAAATTAGACTCAAACAGATGAGTAAGAGCAGCAATACCGTGTACCGACACCTCAGCCAGGCAGGAGCAGACACCCCAGCAGCTCAGCGCTGACTGTGGTGAGTCCTGGACAGAAAGACACCCACCCTGCGTCCACACCGCCTGACTTCCAGGTAGGAAGACACTGCCTAGGCAAAATGGGACAGAGCGCACACAGGGTCCCAGCCCACTCTACGGCCACACGTCAGTCTGTATTTTTACGACGCTAAAAACAGATTTGCATCTGGGCTTCAAGTGACAGAGACAAGAAGCCATCTGAAGGCACTTTCACCAGCACAGGCTAAGCTCACAGACCACCACAGCTGCTAGCGCTGCAAGCAGTCAGGCTCGGAGCAGTGCAGTGGCAGCACCAGGGGATGTTGTCCCCAGACGACATGGCCTGCATGTGGCTCCTCCTCCTCCTCTCCCTCCCCCCTCCCCTCCCCCTCCTCCTCCTCCATGGGGAACCAGCATGGGCAGTGGTTTTACATCCACTGAAAGGAAAAGGGAGCTCCTCCTCGCAAACCAAATGTTAAAAGAATCTGTGCTACATATGGAAATACTGAATTGTTTCTCTGGTATGGAAAGCTAAAAGTGCAAATAAGGATCAAAATGTATAACTGATGATGTGAATTAGAAAAGGGCTAAAGGAACAGGGGAAGGGGGAGGGAAGGGAAAAGAAAAAAATATGAAAAAAGGAAAAAATAGAAACAAAGTCTTTGTAAATAGGGAAGGGTGGGAAGTGAAGGAAGGGGAGGGGAATGGGGAAAAACCAAGATGCATCACGTAAAGGTACAAGATTCCAATGATGAATATAACTGTACTGTATACCTAAAATGTACCGATAAACTCAATGGAAAATAAAAAAAGAATCTGTGCTATTTGGTTTGGGAAATTCAGGCAAACTTTTTTTGGCTGAAGACGCTGAGGCAGCTGAGGCAAAAAGTAATGAGAGAAAGCCGGCATGATGGTGCTCGCCTGAAATCCTAGCACTCGGGAAGCTGAGGCAGGAGGATTGCTGTGATTTCAAGGCCTGACTGAACCACACAGCGATACCCTGTCTCAAAAAAAAAAAAAAGGCCTGGCATGGTGGCGCATGCCTGTAATCCCAGAACTTGGGAGGCTGAGGCAGGAGGATCACTGTGAGTTCGAGACCAGCCTGAGCTACATAGTGAGTTCCAGGTCAGTCTCAACTACACAGTGAGACCCTGTCTCAAAAAACCAAAACACCAAAAAAAAAAAAAAAAAAAAAAGGGCGAAAGTGAGAACTAATGGGTATTTGGCACAGTGTTAGCCTTTCCTTTGGATATAAACATAGGCTACAAACCACAGCAGTGATAGGGTAAACTGCAACTCTTGTCACCAAAGAACTCGCTGGCACTTTCCTACCTCCCCACACACTGTCTTGAAGCCCTCGAATCTCTGGCATTATGGCCATTACTGGCCCATCCAGTAAAGCCTGTGCGTGAGCAGAACACTGCAGGCACCACTGGTTCTCAGTGCTGCGAGTGTGGGACCATTTCCAGGTCTCACTGGCACCCACGTCCCATGTGTCACACTTGAGGTGGAACACAGGCTGCCCACACAGGAAACGTCTACACTCCTGGTCTGGGGTGGAGAGCTCAGCCAAGCACACAGCTTTCCCCGGCAAATCCCAGCTTGTCACCTGGCTCATGGGGCTCACTCCTTCTCTGGGCTGGCACCTGAAGCGTGGGCACATGGCCTGCCACTCGGTGTGCATGAGCAACTGGTACTGTAGCGCAGGTGTGCTGACCACACCACAGCCTCAAGTCTTTCAGTGGAGATTCCCCGCGTCCTCTCCTGGTGCAGCACACGCTGATGGCTCTTACTGGCTTCCTACCAGCTTGCCAGACACTGCACCAGGGAGAGCCCTGCAGGCCCACACATACTTTTAAGTGCTTTCTATCTTTGTGCCTCACTGGTCACTGCTGCCTCTCTGTCCTCACAAGGTCCAATAAATGACTCATTTCTAAACCAGATCCCCAGGTGCACCCTCCTCATTTCGCTGCTCCCGGGTTCACAGGAAGGGTGACGGTGTCCTGGGTTGTGCTACGGTACGGCATTAGCAGTGTCCCCGAAAGGGAAGCACAGGCAAAGGATGAAAAGGTAACAGACGGTAAAGGATGTAGACACTGCGAAGGGCCTGTCCCCACCAATACAGGAGCGAGGCATCAGTTCCCGCCACCTGGGAGCTGGGGACAGAGTGTTACCTTGCCAGCAAGCCCCAACCACGAGCTGGGTGTCTATCCTGGATGGATGGAGTGGGTAATCCTCGGTCACAGAGAAGGGCTCATGGGAAATGCCGTCCACGTACAGAGTCACACTCGGGAGCTCCACATTGAGGACAAAGTGGTGCCATTCCTCGTCACAGACCTGCAAAGGAAGCATCAAACATCAGCCTGCCCCCGCCACCTGAAGATGTGATGACAAGGAGAGCAAGACAACAGGACACAGGAAACGAGTCACCCACATAATTATGTCTTCTCAGGAAGAAGAGGATCTGCTTAAAATCTTACAACAAAGTGTTCTGCAAACACACCTCACCAAAAAGGGACAAAACCAGACTATCACAGCCAGGGGCACTTCGACCCGAGGGCCCTCATCAGGGCTGAGGCCGCACACGGAGCCACACGATTGCCAGTAGCACCACTCCCCCTACAGGCAATGCTGGGTTGGGCTGCCGGGGGCCGTTCCTCTTCCACATCAGGGCTCAAAGCACCCTCAATCTCAGAATACGGAATATGACAGAACACAAATGTTCTTTCTCCCCAAGATCCTTGAGCCAGAGGGTGGGGTTCAGCAGCAGAGTATATGCTTGGCATGCACAAAGCCCTCAGTTCAATCCCCAGCACCAAGAAATAAACTAGCCACAGATATAAAAATAAACAAGAACATACAGCTTAAGCGGCACAGCAAATTTAACTTTCCCACTGCCAACAGGCATCATGGACGTGTATCGGCCCACTGCAATGTATTTGCTTCCTAAACAAACTGTAGAAACAAAATCATTTATGATGCAATTCGAAATCTGAACATTTATTGGATATCTCATAATATGAAGATTTCTTTTTTATTTTGTTGAAGACTGAACCCAGGGCCTCATGCATGCCAAGCACACACTTTACCACTGACAAATTACCCTGGTTCCTGCAAATTTTTTAAGATGTGCAAAAAGTATTGTGATCATGCTCTCGAGCTTCACAATGAAAGATGCGTGTCTACAGAGAACAAAATGCTCTACCCAGGATTTCTTGAAAACTGAGTCAGTTTTGGGGACATGGCAACAGAAAATACTAATAAAGAGTGGGAATAAGACAAAGGACTCTTATCTAGAATACATAAAGAAGTCAAAACAATCAGCCCACCCAAATATAAAGACCTGATTCAAAAATGGGCATCTGAAATGAACAGACATTTCTCAAAGAAGTAAAAAAAAAAGCAAGTAAATATATGAAAAAATGTTCCACATCACTGGTCATTAGAGAGATGCAGATGAAAACAACACTGAGATTCCACCTCACCCCACAAAGAATGGCTGCCATCAAGAAATCAAGCAATAACAAATGTTGGTGGGGTTGTGGGGAGAAAGGAATCCTTCTCCATTGTTGGTGGGAGTGCAGACTGGTGCAACCACTATAGAAATCAATATGGAGATACCTCAAAGAGCTGGGACTAGAGGTTTCATTTGACCCAGCCATCCCTCTGCTGGGTATTTTTCCAAAAGAATTAAAAGAATCATGTCACAGTGATATATGTGCACCTATGTTTATAGCGGCACAGTTTGTAATAGCTAAAACTTGGAAACAGCCCATTTGCCCATCAGGTGGAGACTGGATAAAGATGTGGTTTTTCTATAAAATGGAATATTATTCAGCCATAAAGAATGAGAAATTAGATTCATTCATAGGAAAATGGATACATATTGAGGATATACTCCTAAGTGAAATAAATAAATCACACATGTGTAAATACCGAATAGTTTCTCTGGTGTGAAAAACGCTAATAGTACATAAGATCCTAATGAGATAACTGACAATGTGAAATAGGAAGAAAAGGGCTAAAGGTGTAGGGAAAGTGGGAAGGGTAGGGGAAAGGTAATAAGGGAAAAGAAAAAAATATGAGAAAATGAAAAAGTGGAAATAAAGTGTTTGTAAATGAGGAGGGTAGGAAGGGGTGAAGGGAGGGCAAGGACAAAGGCAAAAAATGAGAACCAAGACCTGTCATCTAAAGGTACAAGATCCCAATGGTGACTGTAACTGTACCATATACCTAAAATGTACCAATAAACTCAATGAGAGAGGAAAAAAAAAAAAAAGTGGAAATAATACCAGGTGTGGTGGCGCACACCTATAATCCCAGCAATTGGGAGGCTGAGGCAGGGGAGGTGCCACCAATTTGAGACCAGCCTGGCTACATAGTGAGTTCAAAGCCAGACTGAACTACACCACAAGACCCTGTCTCAAAAACTCAAAACACAACAAGCAAAGAAAAATGAATGGGAATAATGATGAAATAAATTGTTCAAGACTAAAGCTGGACAAAAGATGTACAAGGTTCTTCTTTACACCAATCTGTCAACCTGTATATATGTGAAAAAACTTCCATCCTAAAGTTTTGAAAAATATGCAATCATCAGGAACTATTTAACAGACTATGGTCACTATAACAGAAGTTTATCTACAGTGTCTGCGCTGTACACAGTTTTTCCAGACTTATCTTTCTTTTGTTTGTTTTTGAGACAGGGTGATGACACATAGTGCAAGGCTGGTCTTAAAATCACCACATAACCTCGGCTGGACTCAAATTTACTTTTCCCCTCCATACTGGGGATCAAACTCAGGACCTTGCACTTGCAAGGCAGGTGAGGTGCCCCTGAGCTACATCTCCAGCCACTTAGTCTCAAACTTTTGATCCCCACCCCTGCCTTAGGCTCCAGAGTGCTGGGATTACAGGTGTGTGACACCATGCCCCAGTTAAAACTATAAATCTCTATAGTTTCTCATGAAAAATTATGTTAAGAGTCTCTGAAAAATAAATATTTACATAAAAATCACCAGTAAGAGATGAAAAAACCAACCGGACACTCATCTTTCCAACCTCACATACTCTTCCTTTCTCCTTTGTGCTCTTAGTTTTTTATCCACCTTGTAACTACTTTAGATAATGTTATGTTTTAGCAAACACAGATACATATAACAATGCTAACTCTTGCTCTTTAACTCCAAAAGCCAAATAAAGCCAAGCTAAGGCCACGATATGCCTTATTACCTCAAATTCTAAATCAAGAGAAGAAATGAAGCCAAGCATGATAGTACAGGCCTGTGATCCCAGCACTCAGGAAGTGAGGCAGGAGGATCATGAGTTCAAGCTCAGCCTGGGTGAATAACTGAGACCCTGTCTTAAAAGAAGAAAAAAGAGAGAAGAAATGATTTGTTCTGAGTCTAATCAGTAGCCTTTCTCAATTTACAGCACCCTTCATTTCCTATGACACATTTTTTTTGGTACAGGGATCGACCTCGGGTCCTTTTGCTTGTGAGGCAGTCAGCAGAACCACTGAGCTAAATCCCCGGCCCTACGACATATTTTTTAAAAGGAGATAATACATTTTTTATGTGATATTTGCTTTTTATCATAGCAAGTGCTGGAGATTTAGCATTGCAAAGACATGACATCATCGAAAGGAATGTTATGCAATCAGTGTCAACTGCAACTCCCTCAAGCTAGTGGTTTGTGAGGCATCTGAAAGATGCCAAGACTACTGGTCCCTTGAAAATGCAGAACACCCTGTGGTGCCCATGCACTGCTGAGTCACCCAGGGCTCCTTGGCACCATCCATAGACACAGCCTTAAATAATGAATGAATAAATAAACAAACACAAAGATCTCAATTCCAACTTTTAGGCAAATGCTCCTTATTTCAGTTGCAACAGTTTATAATTTAAAATACATAACTTCTGTATCAATATTTTATATATAAAATAACATACATAAGAAACCCTCAGGCTTTTAGAGGAAAGCAGATGGATGGATTTAATCTGCTATCCTGTTACCCAGACACAGAAGCCACAAATTGTAAACATACATGGAGCGTACAGCTGGCCAGCTGTGGGCAAGGCTGGAGTAACCAGCTCATCTCCCTCATATGATCACAGCTGGTGAGCTCTGCATCTGCTCACCTGACTCAGCTTCCAGTGGAATTCTGCAGGTTTGTATTTCTTCTCCTCGGAAGGGTCCTGACGGAGGAGGAAAATCAGCTTGCACCCATGGAGGTAGAGTGAGTAGTGATGCCGGTTCATATCTGCAAAGAGAGGTCCTGCCAATGAGCAGCCAACTTGGAGCCAAGGGAGAGAAGCCGAGCTCTTTCCTTCATGGATCTCGAAGATACAATTTCACCTGCTAAAGTGAACCCTCCAGTTGGGCCGTGCAGCATCTAAGAACAAATACGCTTGGGTTCTACTGAGTGCCAGGCCCCTGACAGCTGTTGGTCAATCCCGGACACCATCTGTCTCCAGAGCAAAGCAAGTCCAGCCCAATCTGGACAACATCTGGACTAAGCAGCTTCTTGAGGCCCTGTGGGTAGGTGAAGTCACCTGCCTCTCCTGCATACCCTCTGGGTCCTGAAGACCCTTGTCTGCAGAAGCACAACCTACCTGTCTTGTCCGAACTGCAAAGAATCGTCTCCTTCCTCCTGCCGAAAGACCCGTGCCTCATCCACAGGGAAATCGTAAAGGGCTCCTTAGGGCTGACGGAAACAACACCATCAGGGATCCTCACTGCCTGAGTGCCATTGAACTCAAACACCTGGTCGCTGTCGTGGCCATTGTCGGTGGGGAGGCCGATGGTCCAGTTCAAGGAGCTGCTGGGGGAGGGAAGCAGCTCGGCAGTGCCTGCCGCAGCCCCTGAAACCACAGCGACAGTGCTGAAGGTCAATTCCGCAGAGAATGCAGAGCTCAGGAGTGGCTCAGAGCCATGTGCCTATCTTATGGTTAGACAATGTGCTAATTTGAGCTTATTTTTCCTTAAAAATAAGAAGTTTTAAAGATTAAAAATATGATACATAATAAGCACACTTGGTTTTTTACAGGAAGAAGAATGAGGGCCGGGGATTTAGCTCAGTGGTTCTGCCGCATGCCTCTCAAGCACAAGGTCCGAAGTTCGAGCCCCAGTAAACCCCCCACCAAAAAAACCCAAGTATTTCTTGAAATCCCACCCAAATATCCACCATGTGGGGGTCAACCCTTCTGCTCTCTGACTATGTAGTCATGCAAGGTATTTGTATCTACACAGCATTCTGCTGTTGCACAGCAGGACTGCTAGGCCCGCCTCACCCCTCAGGGCACAGCTATGCTGTGATGCACCACACTGGTCTCTCTGGGGGACCCTGGGGCTGTTCTTCCTCTCTCCACTTATCAACCTCTCGTCAATGGGCTTTGTCCCCATGCTTATGCTTCTAGCAAACATTCCCGAGAAATGGATTTACTAAGTCAAAGAGTAGGAAAAAAATTTTGACAAGTGTCATTATATATTGTCAAGATCAAATTTTCTTTTTGCTGCTCGGATCAATCCAGGGCCTCAGGCATGCTAAGCAGAAATGCTACCACTGAGCTAGCCCCCAAATTTTCTTTTGAATTTGTCCCCTAAAAAGAGACTCTGCAAGCTCTCTCAGTTAGTTTCAGGGTCCTTGGCTTCTGTGCCCTGGGAGCAGTGCCATCTGGCTGCACCAGCCTGGTCTTTTGAGAGACATGAGACCTTGGCCCAAATCCCAGCCCCGCTACTTCTCTGACTGCGGCCTGGGTACTTCACCTCCCTGGCATCAGAGCCTCTGTGCGAACAAGGTCAGCACCACCTACTCCGGAGGCCTGCTGGAAGATTACCACTCAGAAGCCCCTGGCATATAGCACATGTCAGAGCTCAAAGACTGAATGCTCCATTCTTCCCATCAGCTGTTCTGAGAAAATCTTCATTTACTATTCAAAGAAATAGTGGCCTTATGAAGAAGTCAGTTTTCTACATTATACTTACATGCACACTTCAAAACAAGAAGCATCCTTACCCATAAACTCACATTATGTGAGTGCGGTCTTGCAGCATAACACACCTGAGGTCCTCAGTACTGGGTGACCATCACAGCAGAGAGGGTCCTCCTCCTCTCAGTTGCCCACCAGCCAGTTTTAATTATTAAGAAAGCCAAGTGTCAGCCAGGTATGGTGGCACACACCAGTAAACCAACACTGAGAAGGCTGAGGCAGGAGGACCACCTGGAGTTAAAGATTCAAGGCCAGAGGCCAGTCTGGGCTCCATAATGATTTCAAGGCTAGCCTGACCTACGTAGTGAGACAAGGGGAGGTCGGGGGGAGAGAAAGAGAAAGAGAAAGGGAGAGAGAGGAGGAGAAGAAGAGAAGAAGAGAAGGAGGAGGAGGAGGAGGACGGAAAGAAGGGCAAGGAAGGAAGAAAATAAAGCATGTGCCTAACCCTACAGGCTTTATTTGGCTGGTGAACAGTGGGTCAGTTTAGGAGCGGGCTCCCTGCAGAGCCGCTGCCCAGTGCCCCTGAAACACAAAGGCCCCTGCCCATCACAAGGGGTCATTGAGGGTCTTCGTGTCTTACGGCTGACCTCATTCCACTTTACATTCTGCCCCTAGCACCTCCCACTAGAGGCATCTGGACCTCATTTCTCTTCATCTAGACAGACCTGAAAGATGCACAGTGGATAGGAAAGAGCAAAGCTCACCCTCCGGTCAGTCTCCCAGGCCTTGTCTCAGCTTCTCCGCAGAGTGTAGTCTGTGATGTGAAAGTCAGCGGAGCCTCCAGGTAGATGTGGGTACCCTAGGCTGATTCTCTGATTGGTGTTTACCAAAAGCTACTGCACTGCCTGTATTTTTTTCTTTAGTCTTCAAATGAACATTCATATAAAACTCACTCAACTTTCTCCCTCTTCTGAGATGCACTCTCACCATTTGCTCAGGCTGGTCTCAAACCCCAGGCCCACGCAGTCCTCCTGCCTCCATCTCCCAGGCAGCCACAGCTGGGGCGGCTTATTCTTAAATCCTCCCCATTTGGATTACTCGCAACGTATGCTGCTTTCTCCCAAATCAGTGGTTCTGAAGGTACACACACTTGTAACATTCCGTATAGACTTTTAGTGGGTGATGTGCTCCCCAAGCCCCGTCCGGGTCAAAATCAGCCAGGGTCAGTGCCTGTCGGGGTCCATGGCGCAGCCCCTGCCCCAAAGACCGAGAGCTCAGGACGCCCGGCCTCTTACCGCAGAGCCTGTGCAGGGACTTCTCAGAGTAGGTGTCCCGATCGCAGCCCTTCCCGATGTGGCTGGTCTCCAGCTCCACTGTGGCCTGCACCGAGGCCACTGGCTCATCACACGTCTCCAGGTGGATGTTCGGGAAGACAGCCAGAGCGCCGGTGCCGGGCTCGTACTCAACCCTGTTGCTCCAGCCTGTGTCATCCACAGGGCAGCATGGGAGGAGAGGAGGAAAACTTACTGTCAGGTTCCTGTGGCTCTAAATTGTCAGAAGAGGTGTGAGAGCAGGAGAGGGCAGCTCACCTTGCCACCCAGGCGTGCAGGTAGGCTTGATGCTGATCTTCACCAGAACGTCTTCTGTAGCCCTCTTCTTCCCACAGTCGTAGGCCGTGACGGTCAGCTTATACTGATGCTCTTTGCCATAGTGCAGCTTCTCGGTGTTCTTTATATAACCTGGCAGGAGAAGGCGAGGGACAGTCATCTTTGCCTTTGCTGTCTGGTGGAAACAGACTGTGTGCATCACGCCCTGTGAAGGCCCCCAGAAACACACTCAGGCCTGGAGCACGCCTACCCGTCTGGCTTGCCGGGGGCCACACACAGGGTGCCCTTCCAGAAGTGCTCACTGCAGGGCCTAGGTCCCTTAACTCAGCCTCCAAGGCAAACTCCAGGCAGTTTACACTCTCTTTTACATTAACTGTAGTAGTTTATATACAAAAGAATAAAAAGAGACAACTCAGATCTCAAATTATTTCAATTTATTTATTTATTTATTTAGTGCCACAATCGAACTCAGGACCTTGCACCTGCAAGGCAGGCATGGTGCAGTTACTGAGCTAAATCCCCAGCCTTAGATTTCAATTATTAAATATAAGATCAAGGGCTGGGGATTTAGCTCTGGTGCCACCTTCTGCCTTGCAAGTGCAGGTCTTGAGTTCAATTCCTGGTACCAAAAAAAAAAAAAAGATCAAGTTGCACTAAATACTTCTTACTAAAAACATTTACTCTGTTTTCAGTTGGGCTGGGGGTGTAACTCTGGTGGGGTATGTGCTTAGTACTGGGTTCAATCCCAAAGTGGGGAGGGACACAGACTGGTCTTACTTCTCCTCCCCTAGAAGAGAAGTCTGCTTTTTTTTTTTTGAGACAGGGTGTCACTAGGTAACTTTGCACTCACAGAGATCCTCCTGCCTCAGCCTTCCAAGTGCTGGGATCACAGGAGTGCGCCACCACACCCAGCAGAACTCTGCTTTTTGACTATGAGCGCAAATGTCTGCCTTATTCATAATTCCATCACAGATTATGTACTGTGCCTTAGTCAGCAATGGAGACACATACTATCATTAAGAAACTCGGGCCAGGGATTTAGCTCAGTGGTTCTGCCACCTGCCTCGCAAGTATGAGGACCCGAGTTCAATCCCTGGTACCAAAAAAAAAAAAAAAAAAAAAAAAAAAAAAAAAAACA
>NW_022900935.1:40111493-40114057 GCF_012274545.1 Fukomys damarensis | reverse complement strand
AAGACACGCTCCTCGGAAGGAGGTCCAGTTCCAGAAAGCTGCTTCTGGTTCAGTTACTAAGGCCAGAGTGGGCCTGGTAGAGTAACACAGTATGGATCCCCATTCACAAGGAGGCAGGGGCTGGAGGTACAGCTCAGAGCAGAGTACTGCCAGTATGTGGGGGCCATGGGCTGCTCCCCCTGCCCTGTGTGGGGGGGGATCAGGCAGAGGAAAGTGCTAATTGCACACAATGGAACAGAAAAGGCTCACTCTAAGGCCTGTGGATGGAGAGGGTAGAAGGGAAGAGATGGCAGCAGATGGAGCAAAGGTTTTATTTGCTACAGGTAGGAAAGGAGAAAGGGGAGACCCGGCAGACACAAGGTTGCCAGCCCCTGAGAAGCTGTCGGGACAGCGTGAAGACAGAGATCTGCAGTGCCAGGCCGTCCCCGGTGCCTGGCGCAGGCCCCTGCTCTTACCGTCTTTGTCCACGGCGAAAGGCACGCCGGGAGTCACGATCTCATAGCTGCAGATCTGGCTGAACTGAGGGGAGCAGTCTGCGTCCACGGCCTCCACCCTCAGGATGCTGTCGTGTTGCCTCCCCTCGGTGACCGTCGCCTTGTAGGACTTCTCCTTGAACACTGGCGCATACTCGTTCACATCATTCACCTGGATGTGGACAGTTGATCTGGACAAAGAGGGGACATGGCTATTTTGGGGGCTTTTGCTGTTTTCCACCCAAAGGATACCAATTCTGCCCTATTTTTTAATTCATTTTTTTCCTGCTACCTTGTTTCATGAAATTCATATGATCAAGACAAAACAACAACAACAACAACAACAAAAAAGCTTCATTGCTTTCAATTCAGCATGGGCAAAACAAAAAATTAAAATTGAAATAGGAATCTGCACTGATTCTTCCATGTCCTGAAGGTAAGGCAGCTGAGTTTAAAAATCAATAATAAACAGGAAAAGAGACCTGGGGCTGGGGATGTAACTCAGTGCTAGAGTTTTGTTTTGGTTTTTTGCCTAGCATGTATAAGGCTGAGGGTTCAACCCCTTGTACAGCTAGAGAGAGGGGGACAGACAGCCACTCTAGATTTTTCTCTGACAATGTGGGCCAGAACATGACGGGAGACATTTAGCAGACACCTATCTGTATCAGGTACCTGTCTGTTTTCATCACAAAGATAAAAGACATTTTTATTACAAAATCCAGGGAGAAAAGAATTAGGGCCAAGGAAAAAAAGGTAAGAAAATGAGTATGCCTGGTAAGGTTTGATGATAAGAGTTAAAAACAAATTCCGGCCTAGGAGGAGTGGGGTGCAGCCTGAAAGCAAGGGTGGCCTCCGGGAGGTCATCTGGACCAAGGCTCAGGAAGGGTGGCCCTGCTGCCACCTGTACCTCACAAGTGGCTACCAAGAAAATCAGGCCCCTCGTGAAGAAAGCTGTAGGTTTCAAGGGCTGCCCATTGGTCTATTTCTGAGTCGGACAAGGCATTTGGGCAAAACGCGGCCTTTTGCAAGGGAAACTGCAATGCCAGCTGTGTAGAGTGGGGCGCCTGGCCAGCAAGTGCACCCCACCGTGCACAAAGACCCACCATCCAGAGGGCATCATCGGCACCCCTCGCCATGGGTGTGTGACGGCAACTCAGCAGCAGACATGCTGAGAACACACAGGACGTTACACCGCTTCATGTGAAGGGCTGCCAAGTGGCAGAGGAAGACCGGAGTTCTCCATCTACATCGGGAGCGGGACAGTGGAGGTGGCCCTACCGCCTCCCCAAGCAGGCACTCAACCTCCCACCCTCAGGTTTGCAGGAAAACACAAGCACAGCACCAGATGCCCTTCCTCAGAGGAAGATGGGCTTTGGGAAATGTTCGGTGTCGGGAGGGCCTGTTTCTTGAATGGAGTATGGTAGGGTGAAACCATTCATTCCTTTCCCAAAGCCTGTCACCCCGGACCCAGAACAGAACTCTTACCCCTGGAATTTCAAACAGTCTGGGGGCACGGGCACTGGTCCCTGTCCCTCCCTTTCCTCGCACACACACACCCCTCCTCCTGTCCCTTGCCCTGCCTACTTACTTATGAGATTTCTTCACGCCGGTGCCGTCGGGACCCTTTCCACAGTCATAGGCCTGGATGGTGAATGTGTAGTCTTTCTGCAGCTCGCAGTCCAGTTTCTCTTTGGAGCGAATTAGCCCCTCACCAGTGGATTTATCCACTACCACTGCATCAAAGGGGACATTCTGCCCGTGAATTTTAAAGCCACAAATCTCACCTGGGGAGTCAAAGTGGAACAAGTCAGGATTTTGGTCGTGCGAACCTTCCGCACATTGCCCTCCTCCCCCAAGGAAAATAAACAACAACAATTCGGCAGCCAGGGGTTGGAGGGTCCGTGGACAAAGCAGGGGGCACTGTGCTTTAACGCGGGTGAGTTCTGGGGCTTTAGTCAAAAGAAGCGGAGTCTGGCTTCCCAAGCAACAGCAACATGTGTACTTTGCATCCACTCATGCAGGAATACAAGAGGAGAGAGAGAGAGAGAGAGAGAGAGAGAGAGAGAGAGAGAGAGAGAGAGAACACAGACA
>NW_022900935.1:40101522-40111372 GCF_012274545.1 Fukomys damarensis | reverse complement strand
ACCCACTCACAGGAATACAAGAGGAGAGAGAGAGAGAGAGAGAGAGAGAGAGAGAGAGAGAGAGAGAGAGAACACAGACAGGCATTCCACAGGAGCACTTAGAGGGCTCGAGGGCAAAAGGACAGCCAAGGCCGAAACACACCAGGGCTGCCCCGGCCACCCGAGGGCCGAGGGTCGGGCAGCTCTTTGGATTTGGACCAGGGAGAGGATAAAACACAGTTAAGTGTGGAGAGAGGAAGAAGCGTGAGATATAGGACCAGCACTGCAATTACAGAAATTCTGTCAAGAAAAAATCCAAAGAATCAAGTCTTCCTGTGCAATGAGCCTGGCTAAAATTAGGGAATCAAAACAAACTGCTAAACGAGAGGTAGAAATACCAACTTTCAGGCATCCATTTCAACAGCTGTTACCCCGTTCTGTCATGGGGAGGGATTTGCTACCCTTTTTGGGGGGACTTTATCCTATCAACCCTGAAAGACACCAGCTTGAGAACTGCACTACAGCTGAACTGGCTTCAAATTCTAAGTTTGAAATCCATGTTTCCATTCTTGCCCACGAACAATCATAAATGATTTGATGCATAAATGAAACTTCACAAACATTATTTCACATACAAATCAGACTGAACTCTTCCACAACTCCAACAAACAGAAAATTGTTATGAAACAGATCTCTGAAGTTCAATTAAACGAAAATGTATGGTATTGTCCGTGTAGTTCAAATGGATGTCTGATTTCCAGATATTTCTAACCAAGGGTCTGATTCCATATACCCTCCATCAATACATTTTAAAATAGAAACAAAGCAGGAGAATAAATAGGGGCAAAGGAGCATGACAGTTGCTTCTGTTTAAGAGCTGATTCCCAATTTTATCAACAAAGTTAGTGGGTTAATATTCATAAGAAGGAGACAAAGAACCCTTGATCACCTTCTTTGGTGACTGTCACCTCATAACTCTCTAAAGGGAGAAAAGATAAACCCATGTCAGTAATTCAGGAAAGAGTGGAGATGGAACACAGGAAATAAAGTCAAAGATGCACATATTATACAGAAAAGCTTGGCATATAATTTAACAACACACACAGTAGCCACCTATCAAAATTCCTATAGCCAAACTGGAGCCTCGGGAGCAAAACGTCACTTTGAATACCACTTACCATGAGCTACTGCATAATTTTTAAATGACACTAATTTAGGGATGAGATGGTGCTGTGAGGTTTCCTAACAGCCTCAGATGTCAAGGGTTTTTCTTTTCCAATACTTGGATGACCAAAGTGAACTGTGTTTTCATTTTCAAGCTGGGTCTTCTCAGCTAGATTCTGGCAACACATTAGATTCAGAGAAGCAAACATTTGGAGAAAAAGGTTTTAACCCTTTGTTCTTACCGATACCGATGGTTTCTAATAAAAAACACCCAACCAAAGGAACAAGTATGGACCCTCTGCTAATAAACATCTGCTTAATGTGAATGGAAGGAGCTCAAAACCAGCTGCAGGGACCCTACGCTGACCATGGCTTCACCCTCTAAGAACACCTCCCTGGGGCAGCACAGGCCCTGTGGCCACACCGGTCCCTGGCAGAGAACAGAACAGGTGGGCGTGGCCTTCTCCAAAGCAGCACTCCTTGAATTCCCTTGCTTTTTGAAAGATTTTGCCATTTATTTCCCCTGAACAGTGTTGTTTCATTTTATATGATTTCAAGGTTTTAAAAATGGTACCAGGTGACACACAGTATTTGTGACATGCAGTTTTTGCGACTTGCTTTTTACACAACCTTGAGATCTTCAGGTGCATCACCCTGGCTGCTATATGCAGCTATGGTTTATTCCTTCCACTACTACCTGCTGGTAAGAATCCCATGAGCTTGGGGACCGGGGATGTAGCTCAGTGGCTCCATGCCTGCCTGGCAAGCACAAAGTCCTAGGTTTGATCCCTGGTAGCAGGGGCAGGGCAAAAGAATCCCATGAGTTAAAACATGCAGCAAGCTTAAAACCTTGCCTGGCACAGTGGAAGAATTTGACAAATGTTTGCTATTACCACCACCTTTCATTTATTCATTCATTTGTTCATTCATTCATTTTGTTTTGTTTTTGTTTTTGTTTTTTGAAACAGGGTCTCACTAGGTAGCCCAGAATGGCCTCAAGCTCAAAGCAATCCTTTCACTTCAGCCTCCCAAGTTCTGGGACTACAGGTGTGCACCACCACACCTGGCTTACTATCATCATTTTCCACTGTGTGAATATGCTGTAATTAAAAGTTTTCTGCTATTGATGAACAATACCATGGCAGCTATTTCTGTCCTGTTTCCTGCTGGACATGAACAAGAGATCCTACATCTATGTTGCTCAAGGTGGCAGCCACCAGTTACATACAGCTGTTCACTTTTAAACTCAAACTCATGCGAAATGAAATACTAAATATTCAGTTCCCCATTCTGAGTGCTCGACAGCTGCATGTCACCAACCTGGCTGGTGAAGCAGCCTGAACACAGATACACAGCTCCCCACCACCCACTACAACAGCTGTTTCTGCTCACAGGCAGGCTGTGCAGACAGTGGGTTCTGGGCCAAACTCAGCCCGTTCCTGGTTTGGAATGGCCCAGATGCTAGGACTGGTTTTTATCTTTTTAAGTAGTATTTCAGGCGGGCACAATGGTGCACACCTGTGATCCCAGCACTCTGGGAGGTTGAGGAAGGAGAATCACAACTTTTAACTCAGGCTGGGCAACTTAATGACTTACTGAGACCGTGTCCCAAAATAAAAAGGGTTGAGATACAGCTCAGGGTCAAAGCCCTGGGTTCAATTCCCACTACAACATATTGCATGAAAAATGTACACTGAAAATTCAAGTATCAGTCTCCCATCAATTTTTTATTGGGCCCCAGATATGCTGTCCTGTAGAAATGATCTCTGTCTGTGTTCTCAGAACCAGGGCAGACCTGCAGAGCTGCAAAAGGCCTCTGGACTGCAAAGCCTACCCACCCTCCCTTCAGACCCTTTAGGGAGAAGCTCACTGCTCCTTGCCCTAGAGACTCCTAGAGCAGAAGCCCCAGGCACCACAGAGGAGCCGCTGGCCTGGGCGGCCTGGATGTGCTGACTCACTGCCCCTGCAGTGTACATCAGCATCACGAGATACCCTGGAGTTCCGCATGGGGCAGCCCCTCGTCCTCTGAGCTGCTGCACTGATTGTGCTGCAGTGTGCTTCCTGACCTGGGTGCTGGGCTCTGGAAAGCATGGTCGAAGAAGACACTGTCATAAGCAGTGGCCTGAGTAAAGGCACAGACCCAGCTGCTGCTGAACTGGGGTAAAGACAACCCACTCGAGCAATGTCCTAGATGAGTTTTTTGGCTTTTTGTTTTTGAGAAATCAGGGTCTTGCTATGTTGTTCAGGCTGGTTCCAAACTCCTGGGCCTCCCCACCACATTAGGCAATAAAGCCCTTGACACTGACTTGCTGAGAGAGGCTCAGGAGGGATGAGACCATTCGCCAGCTCTTATAAACTCACCACATCTTTCTTTCCAGAAATCAGGCTGGGAGGAGGGGAGGAAAGATGTAGAGTGAAGGATGCACTGGGTGTTTCCATCTCAGACAAAATGATGTCTGAGCGGAGAGTGAAGAAATGAAGGGAGCAGCCACATGACTATCTGGTTACAATTTCAGACAGCAGGAGCAGCCAGGGCAAAGGCTGAGGCTCCATGAGGAGGCCTGTGCCGCTGGGGGCCGCAGAGATGGGAACTCTGGGCTGCAAGAGCTGGAGCTTCTCCTCCCTGGGAGTAAGAAGTAGCAGGAAGGCTCAGCAGAGACAGGCGACTGTGTCCCTGAGAGGATCGGTCCATCGCTGAGCAATGCGGCAGGAGATGCTGAGGCCCGTCCTGCGTGTGGCAGGCACTGGAGAAGTGGGCAGAGCTGGGAGGAACCCTTCAAGCAAAGCCAAGGCTGCCAGGCGGGAACCCAACCCAAAGCCACCTTTCACTAAGCTTGGACAAGAGGGACAGCAGCATAGAGCGAGGGCGGGATTCGCGTTCTAGCTCTGCACCAGGGTCTGCACTACAGAGCGTGGGTGTCAGGATCCTGGAACATGTCTCAAAGGTGTGCTTAGCAAACAAGATCATAAATGACTTGAAAGCCAGCTGCTCTCCAAAGACTGGATTTGATCCATTTATAAGGAGAACAGCAAACAGCTTAAAACAGCGTCCTTTCAAGTCACCACTGAGTGTACCCATGAGGATTCTCCTTCCAGGGGTCCACAGGGCCTGTGGCCTCAGGTCGGCTGGGCTTACTGCACTGCTGGCCAGGCAGGGACTCTGCCTAAATGGCTTAAACATGGCCTCACAGGGACAGCTTGATGCACAGAGCAGCCTGGACCGCAGTCACTGCCGGGCCACAGAACCTTCTACACCACTGCCCCAAGGCCCAATCTGTTCCTTCAAAGCCCAGCTCTAGCTGCAAGGAGCAAGGCCAGGCAAGTACTGAAGATGAGCAGGGGAGGGGCTGCTCGAGGTGCTGTCCGGGAAGCCCTTGAGACTTACCTGAGGACAGCACTTCAGAACAGCTGGAAGGGAGGGAAGGTGGGCCAAGCCTCTTGGTTCAGCTGACTGGGCTGTTGGTGGAACTGGGGCACAGACGGGAAAAGGTGAAGCATGGAGCTCAGAAGCTGTCATTCATCCTGCCAGTTTCACCTCTGGCTTGCAGGTTGCATGGCTGGGATTTTTTTGGTGGTGGTAGTGGTGGTACCAGGGATGAACCAGGGCCTCTGTGCTGAGCGCCATAGCAGCCTTTTTCTTTTTTATCCTGAGACAGGATCTCACCAAGTTGCCAGGTTGGGCTTGAACTTACCACCCTCCAGTCTCCCAGGATGCTGGGAATATAGGTGCACACTACCATGCCTGGACACTTGAAGTTTGTTTTTTGTTTGTTTGTTTGTTTGTTTTTGGTACCAGGGATTGAACTTGGGACCTTGCGCTTGTGAGGCAGGTGCCAGAACCCCTGAGCTAAATCCCCAGCCCTCTTGAAGTATTTTAAAGCAAGTCCCAGACATGCATTGCATCCAATACTTCAGTAGGTAACACTAACAGAGGTATCGCTTCACAGAACTATGCTAGTACCACATTCCACCAGCATTCAGTGATTCCTGGGCACTTGCACGGTGAGCAGCTCTCTGCCTCTGACACTCAATCGTGATCCTCCTCCTCAGGGCAGAGCAGGGGCATAGCAATGCTCTCGTCTGTCAGAGCTCATCTGTCAGTGCTGAAGGGGTCATAGACATCCACCGCCTCCACGGCGCGTCACAGCCTCACAGGGCTCACAGCCCATCCCCCTGCACACACAGGGACACCTCCGCCCCCGCTATCTAGACTCAGCCTTCTTCCTGCAGCCTTCCACCTTGGCAAGGGAAGACTTGGGATCATGGCTCACATATGATGTCCTTTCCGCCCTGTCCCTTCCAACCCAGTGCAGACCCCACACCGCTGTCCTGCTTCGAAATGGACCTAAAACCTTGCCTGCAGGCTGGGGTGCAGCTCACTGGTGAGTGCTCGCCTGACATGGGAGTTCCATCCCCAGCACTGCAAAAACAATGCAGTTTTCATGCCCGGCGCTCCTGACTCAGCAGCTCTGGGGGAGCCCGGCTCCTCCCCACCTTCTAAATTACTCACTCGTCTGCACCCCAACCTCGATGCCTCTAGCCCTGGGCTGTAAAACATAAACCCCCTACCCTCCCTGGTCCATGATCTGCAGTGCTGGTGTCACCTTCCCACCTGGAACACCAGGGCTTGGGGACAGAGACCAATTTCTATGCTTTCCATAGGCTCCAGCAGGTCCAGCACAGTTACCCAGCATCTGATGGCTGTGGATCCCCAATATGTAGGAAAGCAATAGCTCCAGAAACAAACGACCGCCTCCCAGGCAGCAGCCACCAGCGTGGGGCTGAACACCACCACTCACAGGCTCTGGCCATGGCTGGGGTTATTCCATATTGTCCACTCCAAAATGGATGGGGCACTGTTCCACACAGCAAAACACTCAAGGACCCAAGTTTGTAGCAAACTCTATGACAGTTTTAAAGGTGAACTGCTACAGAAAGTACCAGGCACCTCAATACTTGAATATGCAACCTGCCCTGGGACAGGAAGTAACATTACACTGTATAAGCATATGTTACAAGTGGAAAATGCAATGTCTTAAATTAAACCATTTAATACCAACAGTAACAAATCCTTGTATTTTCAACATAGAAAAATAGCAATCTTGCCAGGCTTGGTGGCATATGTCTGTAATCCCAGCACTTGGGAAGCTGAGGCAGGAGGATCACCCTGAGTTTGAAGATAGCCTGGACTACAAAGTGAGACTCTGTCTCAAACATCCAAAAAAACTACAACAAAAAAATGGCAGCCTTTCATGAGTGAATCTGGTCCATCCAACCCTGCTACAAACACACTGTCGGCCTGGCTGCACCTGACGAACAAGCTACCGCGGACAGTGGCATGCCAGCGGGCCCAGGCTACCAAGACCTGTGAGTCACGGAAGCACCAAGGCAGGGGGAAAAGAGCTCCAGACCTTCTAAGGAGGTTCTCAGCAGACTCCAAAGAAAACAGCCCTCCGAACTCTCTTCTGGACTCCACTCCTACCATGCTGTTCAGCCAATCCTGTAGCACCACAGCTGATCTGGGACAGTGGGAACAGACCTGCCTTAGTAACTTAGGAAGATCCTGTCTCAAAAAAATTAAAGGGCTGGAGATGTAGCCCAGTGTGAAGACTCTCCGTTCAATCCCTAGTACTGAAAAATAATCTAGGTAATCAGACCAACAAGGAAAGCTATAAATGATTTTAATATTTAAGGGAAACAGCAACACAGAAATCACCTAGACAACTAGACAAACACTGTGTTCGTTGTACAGAGTGCTTTCTCTACTGTCCTGGTCCTGAATCCACTCTTGACACCCAGCGAACAAGCACAGCCCCCTGGAAGCTGTCCCCACTTCAGACTCAGCACAAGCTGGCTGGTAGGTTATGTTTCTGAAATGGGATGTACACTTGAACAGAATGAAATATGGATTTACTTTTAAATACTTCTTCAGCAGCAGCCCCACACTCACTGCCCTCAATTTACAATAGGAAATTGAACATATGATATAGAGGTTTTGTTTGGTTTGGCTTGATCTTGGTTTTATTTTTGTTTTGTTGCTGTTTTTCAGTTGAGGCTGGAATCCAGGGCCTTCACACTGAGATACATCTTCAATCCTTCTGATTTTTTATTTTGAGACAGAGAATGATGGGTTAGATATAAAATGCCTCCCAAATGTCTCCCAGTGTTCAGAGGCAGGGCACATGCTCATGGGTGATAACCCACTGGTGAGGGAAGGCCAGGCGCAGGCCCGGAGCCTCCTCTCCTGCTTCCTGGCTGCCATAGTTTCAGCAGCTTTTCTGCATTGTTTCTGTCGTGAAGCCAGCCAACCATGGGCTGAAGCCACGAAACAAAATAAATCTTCAAGTTTTGCAGAGGTCAGAAAATGGGAAAATGACTAATACATAGGGTCTTGTCAAATTGCCCGGGCTGGGCTTGAATTTTGGATCCCCCTGCCTCAGCTTCCCAGAATGCTGGGATTATAGATGTGTAGTACTGCACTCCACTCGATGACACATTTTATACAAGTTCATCCAATTGTTTTTATCTGTTCCCAGGCAAAAAGAACATTCATTAATTAAGAGAAATTTTGATCTGGAAAAAGTCATGTGAAAACTTTTTTCGAAAACTAGTTCTGGGCCAGGGATTTAGCTCAGTGGTTCTGCTGCCTGCCTGCCCCACAAGCACAAAGACCTGAATTCAATCCCCAGTACCGCCCCAAAAAAAACTAGTTCTGCTGGTGACTGGATAAAGATGTGGCTTTTTTATAAAATGGAGTATTAATCAGCCATAAAAAATGATAAACTAAATAGATGCACATTGAGGCTATACTCTTAAGTGAAGTAAATATGACACACGTGTAAATACTGAATACTTTTTCTGGTGTGAGAAACTGAAAGTGTAAATGAAGATCAAAATGTACAGTAATGTGAACTAGGAAGAAAAAGTCCAAAGGGGAAGGAGGAGGGGAAGGAGGGGTGAGGGAAAAAAAAAATACAAGAAAAGAAAAAACAGAATCAAAGTCTGTGTAAATAGGGAGGGATGGAGGGGTTGAAGAGAGGGTGGGAGAATGGGGGAAAGAGGAACCAAGATGCATCAAGTACAGGTACGAGTTCCCAATGATGAATATCATCATAGTGTGTATACCTAAACGTACCAATAAACTCAATGAATAAAACTAGTTCTATAAAGTCTATGCTTACCCTGAGGCCCAGAAACAGTGCAGCAGCACCATGTCCTACTTCCGGGTAATGAGTTTACCACAGCTGATGTGACCCAAGGGCAGCGCTGATGGAGAAAGGGCCCTAAAATGCCAGCAGCAGAGAGTTGTCCCATGACGATCATCTCCAAAGCTACCCCAGCCATCCATTCCCACAGACACAGGCTATCACCCTTTGTTCTGTCCTCCCTCAAATTGAGGCTCCCACCTGGGGCCCGTGCACGTGAAGGAAGCACTCTGTGCCTGAGCCAAACCCCAGCTCTTTCTATTTTGAGACAAGAGTTCAGTAAGTTGTCCCGGCTGGCCTCAAACTTGCAAAGTTCCTGCCTCAGCCTCCCAAGTGGCTGGGATGATAGGCACATGCCACAACAACAGCTCACTTTTAATACGTTCTTAACTCGAGTAACTTCATTAAAATGTGATCTGTGTCTGGCTGGGTGCTGTGCCACATGTCTGCAATCCCAGTTACTCGAAAAGCTAAGGCAGGAACTTAGCAAGACCCTGTCCCAAATTTAAAAATGAAAAAAGGGCTGGGGATGCAGTTCAGTACAAAGGTCCTGGGTTTAAAACCTAATACGGGGCAGTGGCGGGGAGGGTGCTGTAATCTATGCAAAAGTATTTCTCCATAGAGAACTCAGCTTTTTCAAGGATATCTCTGCAGATCACAGAAGTGAGGTGTCAGAGTCCCTAGATCCTTGACACCCAGGGCCTCGGGGAGCAGATGAGGAAGCAGTCAATCTCATGTGAGCGCCATTTGGGCACACCTGGTCTCACATGCACTCCAGGTCTGAGACCTGCTAGTGCAGATGTTACCAACCTAGCCACAGTGAGACAACTTCAGTCAGTTTAACTGAGCTACAGCAGACAATTACATGAAACATCTGCTTTTCAACTACCAGAACAGGTGGGTGTCCTCCAACCTACAGTTAAAGGAAAACTGGGGCACCAAGGAGCACAAGCAGCCATCGGGATCACGGCACTGTCAGAGGAGCCCCAGCACTCGAATGGCGAACAAGTGGCTGGCGACAGCAGAGGCCGCTCTCCACCTGGCCACAACACACCGGCCACCATACCTGCAAAGCGCAGAGGGGCGTCCTTATCCAGCGCGATCAGGGGAGGGTCGAGCAGGACTGTGTTGTCGTTCTCAGTCACGATTCCGTGGTACGTGGGCTCCAGCCAGGGCTTGTGCTTGTTGACTGCATTTCAAAGAAGAAGAAAAATATGAGGCAAGGTTAGAATTTCTGTTTTAACCTCCACTCCACTGCCTATTTTCTTTTGGTTTTTGGAGGTGGGGGTGATGGAAGCCCAGGCCTCAGGAGCCCCAGGCAAGTGCCCCCACAGTGCCCAACCCCCAGCCCACATCCACTGCGCAATAATCATTCCCTGAATGGCAACAATCACAGTTTTGTGGCAGTATTTGGTATCAAGACCCAAATTACATGAAATTGTGAATTCTAGAGCAATACTGTAGAAATTATCTGAATCCATGAAGCAATCAGAAGAAAGAAA
>NW_022900935.1:40090410-40101082 GCF_012274545.1 Fukomys damarensis | reverse complement strand
TACTGTAGAATATCTGAATCCATGAAGCAATCAGAAGAAAGAAATTGCCGAAAATCAAGTGAAAAAAACAAAACTGATGGCTATAACTCAAACTACCTGTTTTTAGCCTATTACAGAAAATTCACCAAGAAAAAAATGTCTTTATTTCATTACCATTACTTGCTACCGCATTATTTAAAATTAGCATTACAAAGAAAAATGCAAACAGATGCAGTAAAAGCAATACTTACAAATTACAAACAAGGCGTGAAACTAAATGAAAATTTTACTTCAAAGCCCTCCCCAACCCGGCACAAAACAAGAGCATTTAGGAACGCCCCTAGAAGGTAGAGGTGGCTCTGGTCAGCTTCACCTCCCTGTCTTGAGCCTCCCAGCCCCCAACACAGCAGCTGACCTCTGGACTTGACCTCCTTCTCAAGCCACCCACCCACCCTGAACTCGGGTCTTTTCCTCTCCTGCGCACAAGGTCAGCACTGTTCTTTGGGCCGCACAAGCGTAGTTCCTATACGTTGGGTCCAGCCATGGTCGTCCTGCCGCTGCCCCCTCCCCCATGCCCTCCCCTGTTTGCAGGCCCCTGGGAACTGATGCCTCTGCACTGAGCAACAACCCCAGACCTGTTTTGTATTTTGAGACAGGGCCTTGCTGAGTCATTAAATTGCCAGGTTAGTCTTGAACTTAAAATCTTCCTGCCTCAGCCTCCCAGAGACCTGGGATTACAGGTGTGCACCACCACACCTGACACCCAGATATCTTTTCCAGGAAACCATGCTGTGGTATGGCTGGGACTCGCCTGGAGCGATCAATGTGAGACAAACAGGCTGTTTTATAGAACACACACGCTCTGCACACCCCACACCCTCTCTCATTTAAAGCAAGCTTTACCTTGATTTGCCACTAGGAAAGATATTTAATTCCAGTTTTCATACTTTAAAAGGTTTTATTAATAAAAATATAAGCCTAATGAAACATTCTAACATTTGAGTCCATAAAACTCCTGACTTAAACTAAATGAGTTTATTGATTTAACCCAACACAAATGAAAAAGTATAAAGCAGTGCAAACTGCAGGAAACCTGTGGTAAATGACTAGTAACAAAATGTGTGATCTTCCACCTTACAGGAAAGGATGCAAGCCTTTCCAGAAAATGAGTAAGGGTTGGGGGTGACTCTCCGGCTGTATTTCCAGTCCCCCCATTCTAATTTTATAATTCAAAATTTCTGGATTGGCCATTTAAATTGGCAGTAGATTGAAAAGATCTGGCCAGTTCCAGGGACTGAACTTTTCAATATTTAATGAATGGTATTTTTAATATTTCATCACATTCCATTTGCATTATAAAACATTTATAGGAACAAGTGACTGATGTTTCTGTAATAAACCCTTTAAAAAACAACTCACAAAGACAAATGACTACCAGCAGTGTCTACGAATAAGTCACCTGTGCTACGGTCCATACCTGATTCATTTAATCCCATTCCAGATCATTAAACACAAACTACATTTCAAATGACACAGCACTAATTAAAAACATGGAAGGGCAAAACTGCCAATCAGATGTTCGGTAAGCATGGCACACATCAGGGCACACACCTACCACTTGAGAACATGACTAGCTTTTGTGGCTGTGATAGATTCTAATCTTCAGAAACTGCCACAGATTTTAAAAACAAGACAAGAATATAATAATCAACTTCTGGGTTAACTTCAAATATAAAAATTAAGCCAGGGGGCCAGGGATTTAGCTCAGCGATTTGGTGGCCTGCCTTGAAAGCACAAAGACCCGAGTTCAATCCCCGGTACCTAAATAAATAAATAAGCTAGTATTGGTGGTATGCGCCTATAATCCCAGCACTCTGGGAGGCTGAGGCAGGAGGATCCCAAGTTGAAGCCCCAACTGGGCAACTCAGTGATTTAGCTAGACCAACTCAAAATAAAAAATGGGCTGGGCTCGGGATGTAGCTCATTGCAAAAGCCCTGGGTTCAATCCTCAGCATTGCAAATATAGAACAAAGAAAGTTGTGCCTCCTGAGCCTAGGGGTGCAGCTAAGTGGCAGAAGATTCCTTGCCTAGGCTGTCAGAGTTTTAATTCAATGCTCAGCACCATGGCGGGGCGGGGGGGTAAGGTTACACATCCTGAGCACTGGATCTGCCTCACTAAAGAAATCCAATGTTTTCCACGCTACAATCACCCATGGGCTAAGGAGAAGCTGGCCCCATGATCAAGCCACACAAGTGAGAGACTTGGCAGGCTGGTTCTGAAGTCTGCCCAGTGACCACAAGGCAACACAACACCCCAATATCTACCTAGCACTCCGAACCCATTCCCTTCTAAGCTGCTGACATATACAAAGCCCACTATTTCCAAATAAGAATCTGATGTGTGCCTGTCATTTCAGAACACATAGGTGGTCATATGGTACCTTAAATAATAAATGATCATTTCAGGTGATTTTTTAGGCATTTCATCTGTAAACCCTAGACTTTAGAAGAATCTGCAATTAAGCAACATTGCCACCAGGTGGCAACAGTTACCTTCGGTGGCACTACATAATAAAAATCCCACTAGCTACTTAAAGGAGTATTAGGAGGTCTTCGGTTAAGATCATTTGCACAGAAAGGTGTCTTAGACTATCTTTAAAACCTCCAGCTGACTCTTTTCTTCCCTCAAATACACCTGAAACAGTATGACAGCCATGAAGTACCAAAATAAAAAGAGGGCAGACTCTGACTTTCTGAATACTGTCCCCAGTCATAGCTTTTATGTGAGGGACCAGACCATCTCTGGTCCTTCTAAGCAGCATAAGCCCAAGGTCCTTTTTGCTTCTCCCAGCTGCTGTGAGCTTATTCAAGCCTTTCCTGAACACTCCTGTACCTACGGTCTGGCACCTTGCTGGGGCTCGGGAGAACACAAGCCTGTGTTCCAAGCGGCAAGGCCGCAGCACAAGTGCATTCGAATCACAGCAAACTGGAGAGGGGGGCACTCTGCTCAGTGGGCACCTTACCAGCCAGGAGGTGGCTCACCACAGCCACACAGAGACCCACACGACAAGCTGCCCCACCTCAAATGTGCCTTCTCTCCATGCCTGAGCTCTAAGACAGGGGGGAGACACAGTCACTGCTGCTCACAAAATGACCCGAAAGTGTCACAGGCCCAATGCACTCCATGAGGTGGGCAAGGGCAACCCCAACAGGTGTCCAGAGCAGAGATGGGGAGACATGGCCAGCCAGCATGACCAGCAGAAGTGCAAGCAGAGACCTGGCCAGAGGTGCAGGGACACTGGGGCTCCAAGGCAGAGAGAGCACTGTAACTGCACACACGAGGGTCACAGTGCAGTGAGCAAGACCAGGCCCTGCTCCGAGAATACTGGGAGCTGCAGGGGACTGGGATTTGGGCGGCATTGTGAGGCCCTCTCCTCCTCTGTCCCCACAAACTCTGCCTCTGCAGACCACAGCAGCCATCAGCACACAGCATGGTGAGGGAGAAAGGCAGGAACCTTGCAATGGGGAAGAACTCAGCTAACTTCTCTCTTGCTCTGTAAATGGGAGGTTTTGCTGTTTGGTTTGGTTTGATTTGCTCATGGTGTTGAGGACTGAACCCAGGTCCCAGAGCCTGCTAGGCAGTGCTGGAGCAGATCGTTCAGCCAGGGGTACCCAGGTGGGCATCCCAAGCCAGGGTGGCACCAACTGCTGCGCCTTACCACTGTATGGAGTGCAGGTATGGAAGGTCCCTCAGCGCACGTGTCTCCATAAACTCACTGCAAGCAAAGTGAGGGAGGAGAGAGAGAGGGCTAAGGAGGCTCTTGGGCTTAAAGAGTCATTTCCATGGCCACCTCCCAATTAGCACCTCCTAAATGTGTAACTGAGGCTGAAGCAAGTCCCTGGTATCCAGCCCGTCAGAGGCCTTATTTTATCCTTTTATTCAGCAAAGAGGAGAAGCAGTATTTTTGCAGTGACACTGTGACGCATAAAACCAAATGAAACAACAAAAATCTGGCACTTTTAACAAAAGAGAAAAACTTCAGCCAACCAAAGTTACAGGAATATGAAATGCACACACAATAAACCTCCTGTACACCAAGGGCCATTCCCAGTGATAGCTCTTATCAGTACAGCACCAGTTCCCTTGGCTTAGAAAAATATATTTCTTAGTTACTCTCGGTAATTTTTGTACCCAAAACAGAACACTTCCAAAGAATTTCCATTCTATAAGTACAGGGTTAAGATTTCCTCATCCTAATCCCACGTAAACTTGCCTTCGAAGTGCCTGGATATGTGCAGTACACGTTAGACTCTGCTTTAATCAGGAGGAGCAACCTCGAAGCTAGCAGTCCTGGGCTAGACCATTTCTGGTTGAGAGGGGTATGGTGCCACATGGGGATCCATTGCACCTTCGACCTCTTGCCACTAGAGGCTGCCAGTGCCTGTGCCACTTGGGACAACCAGAGCTGTCTCCAGACACCTCCCAGGATCCATGGGCACCCACTCTCCCCTAGAGAATCACTGTCGTGGATCTGCCTCACTAAAGAAATCCAATGTTTTCCACACTACAATCACCCAAACACTTCAAATCAGCCAACTTCATAACTGTGTATTACTTCCACGTGAAGGTAATTTTGAGATTTGTAAAAACAATTCGGTGTGAAGTAAATCATTAAATCAATCGAATAAGCATTTAGTCTTTCCAGTAGTACAGTGAAACTTGTCCTATGTTCACCATGCCGGTAACTAGCACCAAGCACAGCACCAGGTACATCCTGTGATGTGCAAGGCTGGGTGTCAGGCATGGCTGTGTTCTAAAGGGTGGGGTTGGATCTGGGCCCAGCCCTCTGGAGGCACAGGCCCAGAAACCTGTCCTTGCAGTTGTCACTGCTAGCCCAGCTCACCGAGGGTCCTCCGTGTTGGGAATGTGATGTGTGCAGGGTCAGCCATTCGATGCCCAGAGAGGCTAGTGCACAGTGAGAAGCCCAGAGGGCCTTTCTCCTGGTGCAAACCCCACCTGGACCAAGGAGGCCTGGCCTGCCTCTGCCAGCGAGGAGCAGGCCCAGGGTCAAGCAGCCCTGGAGCAGAGTGCAGAGTACAGAGAAGCCAGCGAATGGGAAGGACTTGCAGCCTGCAGGTTGGAGTCCAGCTTCTCCTGCAAGAGGCTGAGGGAGGCCATCACCATCTGGGACTGGAAGTTAAGGAGGGATGACAGGGCAGAGGAGAATCCAGAGGAAGGGCTGCTGTGGTCTGAGTGTGCCCCCCCATTTCCTGTTGGTGGGTCTAGAGGGGGGCATCCGGGAGCCACCAGATTAGACGAGGTCAGGAGGGTGCAGCCCCCATAATGACACCAGCAACTTTCTAAGAGGAGGAAGACCCGAGCAGAGCTGGCACATCCTCTCCCTGGACCATGTTATGCAGCCAAGGCCCTCACCAGATGGTGCAGCTTGGTATCAGAAGTCTCAGCCTATTAAGACTGCAAAAATCAATGTCTTTTGTTTACAAATTACCTGGTCGCTGCTGCTGATGTTGTAATCAAAAAATGCAGGTAAACAAAGAGCTCTCCTTCCCCTCCTCTACCCAGCCACCACTTAAGCACCCTCCCTGAGCCCTGGGCAGACTCCTGGAAGCTGAGGTGAGCAGCCCCAGCTTTCCGACATGCACCACCATGCCCTCAATTGTTTCTAAACAAATGCTAAACAACACATGACTTCATTAATCAATACTTCAACATACATCTTTAAAAGATAACAACTCCTTCTAAAACTAACCATAATGGTATTATCACCTAAAAATTTCATTATATTTATTTAATATCATGAAACATTTAGTTGGCATCTGTATTTATCTGACTGTTTTTGTTTTTTGTTTTGTTTTTTGGTACCGGAGATCGAACTCGGATCCTTGTGCTTGAGGCAGGTAGCAGAACCACTGAGCTAAATCCCTGGTCCTCCACCTGACTGTTTTGGAGTTTGAAGTAATTTACCTCCATGTACACATGTCCATACAGTAACTTTGTGCCATTTAATTCTGAATTCAGCTATGAAAGAAAAACTGATAACCCTTGAGTGATTATGCTTTACAGGTTTCTGCAGCTTTGCCTATTCTTGCTTCACCACTGTTAAGGAAGTTTTGTAGGTGCTGTTTGTCAAGCCTAGTTCGCCTCCACTCCTTATTTGCTGGGAGGTCTTCTTGTGAGTGAACAGAGCTTTACCAAAAGCCATTTCCCCATAAACCTATATGATCATGCGATTCTTACTCCTAAGCCTGTTCACATGGTTGACGTTTTCATGCTCAAAAATAGCCTTGTGTATGGGGGATAAATTCCACACAGTCAAAGTGTATGATTCTTTTTATAGATCATTGATTTGATTTTCTACGATTTTGTTGAAAACTTTCTCTAACAACTTTACTGAGATTGTCATTTGAAAAAGAAATGTTGTCCTGTTCTGACCTGAAAGTTCTACTTGTTTGAATACACCCAGTTTGGTACAACCAACATCAAATCCAATACATTTATGACTTACGACTTACCAGTCATAACTCAGGCGCTCTGTGTGCTTTATTTTGCTTATGATTAAGACCGATTTTCCAAGAGTTATTTAGGCACACTATTAGGAATGAGACAGCAACTGTCACAATGTTATTTTTGAGAAATCAGGGTGTAATGATCACAAATGTGCTTTTAAAAATTAAGATAAAAAATTAAGATGAAAAGAAGTAGAACTCATGTTTCTCTTGTCATATCTGGATGACAGAGAACGTCCCCAAAGCTGAGACAAATACAGTACCTGCAAAGTCTAAGATTCAAAGTGGCAAGACCTTCTACAGCCATGTTCATAACCTTTTCAGACCACAGGTTCTCTCTGGAAATCTATGGAAAACCTGGAACCCTCTACCCTCAAAAGTATGCATGCACACAAAACAGTAGGTTTAAGGAGCATCTGACCCCTGCAGACCCAGCCTGGGTAAAAATCACCATTACAAAACAGAGTGGAAGCTAACTGACCTCAGAAAGTTAGCATCTCCATCTAGCACCTCCACATAGCCGGAAACCAAAGGGCAAAGCTGTTTCTTTTACATTCTCGTGGCTCTAGAACTTCACTTGTATTTGCAGGTCTGCAGCTGCAGTGTCTTTAGCCATGGTTCCTGGAGACCTCCCTCACCATCCCAGGAGAGTGGCCAGCAAGGCACTGAAATAAGGAGGGCACGGCTGCTGCCTTTTTAGAGGGCATGTTAGCCTGTGACACAGAGGTGAAGAGTGTCAGGCAAGTTAACCTCAGGCTGCCAGGACAGAGTCTGCTTTGAATAAAGGCGTGGTGCCCCAAGAAGCTTCCTGGATTGCCTCTGATAAGCAGTGCAGGTGGGTGTCCGGGTACTCTCTCCCCTGGGAGCTGAAACTACTACACATTATCACCTCATGTTTTTAGGAACATGAAAAGGAAGAGGCATCTTTGGTTGAGATAGTAAGGTCATAGGCTGGGGATATAGCTCAGTGGGGGCCAGGGATCTAGCACCACACCCTGCCTGGCAAGCGCCCAAGGTCCTGAGTTCAATCCCTAGTACTAAAAAAAGGAAGGTTCTGCCAGGCATGGTGGCACACATCTGTAACCCCAGCACTCAGGGGGCTGAGGCAGGATTGCCACAAATTTGAACCCAGCCTGGACTACATAGTGAGCCCAAGGTCAGCCTGAACTACATTGAGAGACCCTGTCTCAAATAAGAAAAAGCAGTAAGGTCCTAGGTGAAGAAAAGGGAGATATGTGCCAGAACATTACTGTTATTATTATTATATTTTCAATATTCCTACATTGACTATAATTCTATAAATTATGCCTTAAAAATGAAAATAAAACTTCTTGGATTAAAAAAAAGGAAGCTAGCATAGCCGGGTGTGGTGGCACACACCTGTAATCCCAGCACTCAAGAGGCAGAGGCAGGAGAATCACTGCGAGTTCAAGGCCAGCCTGGGCTACATAGTCGGTTCAAGGCCAGCCTGAACTACAAAGTGAAACACGGTCTAAATAAATAAATAAATAAATAAATAAATAAATAAGGAAGCTAGCTAGTTAGATGTGTTGGTAGGTGGATGGATGGATGAAAGATTATAAAAATGTCCTCCTTTTTTTCCCATATGCTATCTTGCCCAGGTTGATCTTGAACTTCTGGGCTCCAGTGACTTTCCTGCCTCAACCTCCTGAGTTGCTGGGATCACAGGTGCATGACACCAAGTCCAGCAAGGTTTCTTCTTTGAACAAGTTCCGGGGTTATTCTATGGAACAGCCTGCAGATTTGCTCTAAGCACACATCATCTGTAGCACAGTATAATCACTGCTCCTAATCCAGTGAGGATGCTAGCATTATTCCCTGCTGTATGAAATACACATTATCCTAAAGTGGTTACCAACAAATGCTTAAAAAGCAAAGTATGCAATGAGCTGGGGATGCAGCTCGGTGGTAGAGCACACGCTCAGCACAGGGTCCTAATTTTCATCCTCAGCAATAAAAACAGTCGATCTAAAAGAAGCTACACTTCACTTAGCTACTAGCTCATTTTTCTCCCACTCAGGTTTTCATAAGTGACTTTTCCCAAATATCACATTCACAAACTTTTCTAGAAGCCCATAAAAACATGCCCATGACATTAAGTGCAGAAATGAATTACTTTTCTAATTGGATTATTTTTTACTCAATGTAAGCTTCACCCCATGAAACCAGCAGGCCAATGGCCCACACCTCTAATCGCCTGGGCAGCTCCTGTCTCGGAAGAACACAGGTTCCCAAGGCAGACTGCAGCTCAGGGTGGGGCCAGTCTGTCGGCAATGTCCACCTTCTACGTTCACTCTGTCTCCGAGTGTCATGAGCTGTCACATGTACTGAGCACCTCTCTAATGTCACAAACATGCTGTGCCAGTCACTGTAGCACAGGAGCCTCATGTCCACAAACAATTAAGATTTCTAGTGTAAAAGCCTTTTTTAAAAATTTTTTTACACAACTCTCCTGGAAGTCCCCAAGGTGACAGGTGAGCATCCATACACACATAGGAAGGAAGAGGTCTCCCTGGTATCTAGCTGGAACCCTGCGAGGTGCAGGCAAAGATGCCCCTGACCTCAGGGGGGTGGTTCTCTGAGTTTTCGGAGGCAACACCCTTCAGCCTTCCCTCCTAAAGGGAGACCTGGGTGCCACATGTTAAATGCAGGGTCCCTGGGAGCAGAGCGGGCTCTCTGCCCCGATCCAGATACCCAGAAGCAAAGCATAAAGGCAGACAAGTTTGAGCCAGGTGTGGTGGCACTCACTAGCCTGTAATCCCTCCCAACATTCTGGGAGACTGAGGCAGGAGGTCGTCAGTTTGAGGCCAGCCTGGCCTACTCCAAAGACCTGTCTCAAACAAAGGAAACAGTGGTATTTGTAGGTCATCATCCCCAGGAACTGGAGGATTGCTGACCAAGGTGGGTGGGCACAGGGACACTGTGAGATTACAAGCTCTGTGGTCTCTCAGTGGAGGTGCTGTAGGGCTAGGCTGTGAGGAAGCACAAAAAGGAGAGGAAGATGGGGCAGAGCTGAAGGAGGAAGCAGAGCAGGAAAGTGCAGAAACCTCACTTAGTAAAGTGGGTGCCCTGAAGGGCAGGAGAGCAGGCCTCCTCACCCCTGACCTGCAGATGCAGCAGAGGTGTCGCTAGCCATGGGCAGCTCCCACCTAGAATCACACTCTAACAGACTGTCATACACTCTCAAATAGAACCACTGAGTCAGCCAGGCCTGCTGGCACATGGCTGTAATTCCACCACTGAGGGAAGCTGAGGCAGGAGGATCCAAACTTTGAGACCTCCACACACACCTCGGCAACTCAGTGAGACCCAGTCTCAACATAAAAACTTTTTAACAAGGACTGGGGATGTGGCTCTGTGGCAGAGCATCCCTGGTTCAATTCCCAGTACCCACTATGTCACATTCATAGAACGCTCATAAGCAGAGGCCATCCAGGGGCTTCCTTTTAAGGAAGTGAGGTTCTAAGCCTATCTGGGCAATTTCAAGTTTACTCCCTGTTAAAACCTTGCATCCTGGAATGTCCCCTTCAGTGGGGACCTGTCTCTAGCTTCCTCTCCTGAGACACTCAGCAGCAGCACCAGCTTCCCTCAGACCCTTGCTCCTGCTGCAGGCCAAGGCCCGCCTGCAGTACCTAAATGCCCTCAGGCATGACTGCTCTCCAGACTTGTGCATAGCACCCAGACACACAGACAGTGGACGCTGGCTCCCAGGTGGCAGTGTTGCAGCCTGCAGTGGAAGCCCACCCCACCACTAGCTCTTCCTAATCGCATGGCTGCAGCAAATCAACACTTTGCCTTCCCGCTGCCTCCTGGCCTGCTAACGCTGGACAGCTGGTGGGACTAATTTTGAGTTGGGCGCTAAGGACAATAATAAAGTCAGGCACCCACACTTGCATTTTGCAAAGAACTTCAATGATTTCATATGAAAACAGAAACCACATTAAGAAACACAGGCACCTCACAAGCTGGCAGAAGAAAATATTTTTGGAACAGATCTTTTCAACACCCCTCAATTCGTATCATCTGCATCAAAAATCCAATTATAACTGGAGATGTAGCTCAGTGGTGCCTGCTGCCTAGCAAGCGCTAGGTCCTGAGTTTGATCCTCAGTACCAAAAAAAAAAAAAAAAAAAAAACCAAGTAT
>NW_022900935.1:40067231-40089866 GCF_012274545.1 Fukomys damarensis | reverse complement strand
AAAAAAAAAAAAAAAAAAAAAAAGCCAAGTATTGCCTGTACACTCTACTACTCAGGAGGCTGAGGCAGGAGGCTCACTAGAGTCCAAGAGTTTGAAACCAGTTAGGGCAACATAAAAAGTTTCTAAAAAGAGAGAAAAATATGGGCTGGGGATTTAGCTCAGAGGTGCTGCCACCTGCTTCGCAAATGAAAGGTCCAGAGTTTGATCCCTGGTACCAAAAAGAAAAAGCCAGGCAGATGCAAATTATTCAGAGTATGTATATTTTATGCAACTTTCTACAGAACTGAATACATAATGCAACAGAAACAAATTCACAACAAACCACAACATTTTATTACCCGCACACCTACCAGGGAATTGAACTCAGCACTTTGCACTTGCCAGGCAGGTGCAGTGCCACTGAGCTACATCTCTGGCCCTTGTTTTCTATCTTAACAAGAATGTAAGAAAACATTTTTTCAACATGTCTATTTATTGGGACAGAATTCCATCAATAAAGATGTCAACTGCAGTGATATTTATAATTCTTTATTTTTATTTTTATTTTTTTGGTACCAGGGATTGAACACAGGATCTTGTGCTTATAAGGCGGGTGCAGAGCCATTGCGCTACATCTCCGGCCCTTCTTAGAATATTTTAATGTTCTCACATTCCTTTATCAATAAACAATGCCGATCAGAAATCTAGTTATGCAACAAAATACATATTATAATTTCCTTAAATTCCCTATTTTGCAATGTTATCAGAGAATACAGGCCAGGCTTGCCCTTTTCCTTTTATCATTATCACATTCGCCTTGGATTAAAATAGGACAGGGCTATCCTGAATCACAGTACAACAGTAGAGCGGTAATTGCCAAGTTTTGCGTGTGTTTTTGCAGTCTCCTGACCTTCATATACAATGGAAAACCTTATCATAGATACTTCAAAAAAGGCCACCCAGTATTCAAGAATGCTGACATTCATTATCAATGCAAAGCCCTAACACCTGCTACCCCAAGTACCATGGTACGTATGCTGCCTACAACTAAAAAACCCATAAATACCAGTCAGAAACATCGAGATTCTGTCTTGGCTCTTTTTTCTTTTTTTTTTGGTGCTCTTTTGTTATTTACATTCCTACAAAACTAAGGACAATGAGGTTAAGGCTTTTATATGGAGCTCTTACATTATTTATAAACTTAATATACATAACATTTTTGTGATAAACACAATGAAACTACCCAACTGTATTTCACACTGAACCCATCAAGAAACACATTTTGGGCTGGGATTTAGCTCAGTGGTGCTGCCACCTGCTTCACAAGCATAAGGTCCCAAGTTCAATTCCCAGTACCAAAAAATAAACAATTACTTTTTTTTCCTATTATACAGAGCAGTAACGCATACTGTGCCTGAGAGCATGATGGGGACATGGGGGAGGCACAAGAGTAGGGCGGACCCCCAAAAGGTTAGCAAGTAATGCAGCCCCAGAAACCCGGGGCAGCCTCAAGTCACCTTCCAAGATCTTGTGGTTGCCTGGCTCTTTTCAGCCATTACATCAAAATCAGGAATGATGGGACGCTAGAGCGAACAGATGGAATGTGGAACATGGGTCAGATGCCCAAGATGATGCAGAATGAAGGAAATGCCAAGACTGGAACAAAACATCAGCTACAGGCAAGGAGCACAAAGAAGCCAGCCAGCATGAGGTGGGGCGTGAATAGAGCTGGTGTGACAAGGCCACTGAGATACCCAGACCCTGGGGAGTGGTCCCCCTTTGTTAAACCCACACCCTACCTGAAAGGTGACATCTACACCAGGGAGGCGCCCAAGGCACCAAGGGAAAAGAAACGGGCTAGCTGGGGCAAGCTGAGAAGGAGCTGAAGGAGCAGAGGTGCTGGGAAACGTAAAGGGGAGGGCCAGGCACGCCCTTGCTGGCGGGAAGGTAAAATGCTTCTCCCAGTGGCTGGTAATTTCCCCATAAACCAAACATCTACCATGGGACCCAGTCATTCCCCTCCTGGTATCATCCCAAGAACTGAAAGCAGGTTGTCAGACACTTAGGTATGAACAGCCGCAGCAGCACGATTCAGAATACCAACAGGTGCAAAGCAACCAAAATAAGCATCAACAGATGAATGCACAAACAAAATGGGGTGCATCCATAAATGGAGCCATAAAAAGAATGAAGCACCAGCAGCTACAATGTGGCTGATTCTCAAAAACAAACCAGCGTGGTGGCACATACCTGCAATCCCAACACTCCAGGAGGCTACCACAGGAGGATGGAAAGTTTAAGCCCAGCATGGGCAATTTGGCAGACTTAGTGAGACCCTGTCACAAAATTAAAAAAATGAAAACAGGGCTGGGGATGTAGCCCAGCATGAAGGCCCCGGATTTGATTCCCAGTACCAAAACATAAAAAATAAAATAAAAATTACACTAGCTGGAAGAAGCCAGGCATAAAAGGTCATGAATACTGTGACTGCATTGACAGGGAGTATCCAGGAGGAGTAAATGCGGAGACAGACCAGATTCAGCCGAGCGCTTGCCAGGCGCTTCCCTGTGAGGGGAAGAATGCAGGGAGGGCTGATGTAATGTGCTCAAGGCTTCCACTTGCATGATGCACACACTGTAGAATGGGGCAGAACTAGTGGGCACACAGCCCGTCAGTGTACACTGCCAATGAACTGCACATTTTAGTGTATGTGCTGCCGAAGCAAGCACGTGCACATTTTAAACCTATCCTGCCGGGGGCCCAGAGTGTCACACAGAGGTGCAGCAAGTACCTAGCCAAGGCCTGGGTTTGACGCCCAGCACCGGGGGAAAAGTTAGCCCGGCACTTTTGACTTCCAGCCTCTCATATGAGGCGGTTGGCAGCCACAGTCTGTCCTAACAAGTGAAAAGTAGAACAAACTAAAAAATCAGTAACTCTTCTTTGATTCATCAGAGCAGTGAAGCTGCAGGGCAAACAGCTGCCCCTGAATTGGAGAGGCATAGATGAGTACAGAGCACCATAGCTGTAAAGCAGGAACCCAGGGGGACCAGTGCCAGAGCAGAGAAAGCCAAACTGTGACTGGGATTTAATGTGCTTGAATCTGAGTTAAAAGCTCCAGGCAGAAGATCACAAGGAACCCATGTCCCTGTGAGCTGACTCCAAAAATACTTGGACATTAAGTAACACATTTCCAAATAACACATGGGTCAAAGAAGTAATCTCAGCCAGGCACAGTGGTGCACGCCTGCCATCTGAGCACATTAAGAGGCTGAGGCAGGAAAATTCCAGGTTCAAGATCAGCTGGATTACATAGTGAGTTTGAGGCCGGCCTGAACTAGTGAGAGCTTGTCTCCAAAAATAAAAACAAAACTCAAGAGAAATTTTAAAATATTTTGAGCTACATAAAAAGACAACTCTGGGTCAGGTGTGGGGGCATGCAGCTATAATCCCATCCTGAGGAGACAAAGACAGGAGGATCGCCACAAGTTCAAGGCCTGCCTGGGCTACACAGTGAATTCAAGATCAGCTTAAACTACACAGGGAAACCTGTCTACCAATAAATAAATAACAAAAACTTTCCCAATTGGTGGGGCTGGTGGTTCAGCTCAGTTGTAGAGCATTGCTAGTAAGTACAAGACCCTGGCTGTGCTGGGGGATGGGGGGAAGTGGGATGCAGGAAAAGCAGAAACAGTGGGAAATTTACAGCAGTAAATCCATGCATCTTCATGTGCCACAAAATGATATTTCAGTCAACAAGGGACCTCATATATGACAGTTGTCCCATTAGATTACAATGCAGCTGAAAAGTCCCTATCAGGTATCATAATATCACAGTACAGCATATTACTCATGTTTGTGGTGATCATGCTGTCAGTGAGACAAGTTTTGATAGGGAAATCTTTTATAAATAGCAAAAACCTATAAAGTGCTACAATGTAAAGTGGTTTCTGCTGTCTCTAACAGCAGTTTGTTTGTTTAGCTCAAAACTAATAGTCACTGAAGGCACTAAATGCTGAATGAGGCATTTGGTCTCACCCTGAGATAACAGGGCACATCAAGGTCTTGAGCTCTGATGAGACTGGAACCACATAATCATAAAAGTGTCTAAATGAAAGAACCCATTTGCTCCCCTGACCCTGAACACCCCCCTTTCCTATGGACTAGAATAGATAACTAGGCAAATCTTAAAGGTAAACTCCCCAACTGCAAAGAACTGTTACGTCTGGGTTGAAAAGATTAACTATCATGTGACTGTGATTTGAACTGTAAGAATGAAATGTAACCACCCAAATGAAGTCAAGGCTGTAAAACCCTATAAAAGGAGTTGTAACTCAGTGTGTCATTGATCCAGGCACAGCTTATGTGTGACAGACCTTTATTGATGAGTAAATCTGTTATTTTACTTCCATTCTGCTACCTCTCTGTGTGTCACTTAACTGATTTCTTTCGTAAGAGTTTCTACACAGCCAGGTGTGCTGGGACACACTTGTAATCCCAGTACCTGGGAGGCTGAGACAGGAGGACTGCCTGAGTTCAAGGCCAGCCTGGGCCACACAGCAAGACCCTTTCTCAAAATTTTTTTAAAAAGTTTCACAAAACAATATGTGCAGTACATGAAGGCCCAAAGATAATAAATGATCATGTTACTGGCTTAGGTATTTCCCTATCATACTTTTTACCATCACTTCAGATTACGCTCCACCTACTTACAAAATAAAAGAAAGTTCACTGTCAAATGTGACAGGTCCTTCAGGAGACACCATTACTGTAGTAGCTATGTCACTGTCCCTGAAGACCTCAGGGGACGAGATGTGAGGAGGGAGGCACTGATGACACTGGCCCTGTGTAGGCCTAGGCGAAAGTATGTGTTTGTGTCTTAGCTGATAACAAAAAAAGTTCAGAGAGTAAAAGTTAATGTAGTGTGGGTGTGCAGGTGCCATCCCATCTGGATTTGTATAGGTGATGATGAACTATGATGAATGCATGACAAAACTGCCAAGGGCACGTTTCTCAGAATGTGTCCCACTGTTAAACAGCACGTGACCAACGAGAAAAGATCTAAATCCACCAATTTAAGCTTCAATCTTAGGCAAAAGGGTGAGGAGTTCAAGGCCAGCCTGGACTACACAGCAACCTGTCTGAAGAAACCAAAATAATAATAAAATAAAAGTTGAAAAAGATGATAAGGGAATGTTATGAACAATGTTCCCACAAATTTGATAACCTACATGAAACTGATCAATTTCTTGAAAGACAAAATATGCCAAAACTCATACAAGAAACGCACAATTTGAACAAGCCTCCATCTACAGACATTCAACTGAGGGCTGGGTGCAGCTCAGCAGTAGAGCACTTGTCCAGCATGTGTGAGACCCTGGGTTTGACCCTTAGCACGCTCCCCCATATATGCGGGTCACAGACCTGGGATTGGTCATCACAGACCAAGGTAAAATGCAAACAGTAACCCACCTAGGAGAAAACAAAGGTGAAAATCTAGATGACCTTGTATATGGTGATGACCTTTTTTTTTCCTGGTACCAGGGATCGAACGCAGGACCTTGCGCTAGCAAAGCAGGCAGCAGAACTACTGAACTAAATCCCCAGCCCATGACCTTTTTTTTTTAGCTAAAAGAAATAATAAGCGGATTTTATTAAAATTTAAAATTCTGCTCTGCAAAAGATACTGACAAGAGAATGAGAAGACAAGCCACAGGCTGAGATGAAATATTTGCAAAAGACACATCTCATAAGGGACTGTTATCCAAAATACAAAATACCTCTTAAAATTCAACAGCCATGCATAGTGGCATGAATTTGTAGTACCAACTACTGTATTTAGAAGGCTGAGACAGGAAAATCATTTGAGCCCAGGAGTTCAAAGCCAACCTGGGCAACAAAGCAAGGCTCCAATCTTAAAGAGCCTCAACAATAAGAAAGTTAACACCTAATCAAAAAATGAAGATGAATAGACTCCTCACTAAGAAGATCTACATACAGATGGCAAGTAAGCCCATGAAGAGATGTTTCCTCCATGCTATGACATCCAGGAAACAGAAACTTCAAAAACACTGAGACACCAGTACAACTCTATCACAGTGATCAAAATGCACGACAATGCAAACATCAAATGCTGGGAAGACCTGGAGTGAAAGGGTTGAACGCCCATTCACAAAGGAAATGCACTCTTACCACATGCACCAGCAACTGTGCTCCTTGGTGTCTACTCACATAAACTAAAGCTCACACCCACACCAAATCCTGCATGTAGATGTTGTAAGCAGCTTTATCCATAATTATTTAGAACCGCTAAACTCTACCAGCAATAAAAGATGTCCTGCAGTAGATAAAACTGTGGTATATCCAGTAACAGAATATTACTGAGCACAAAAAAGGAGCTATCAAGCCAGGGGAAGACAGGGAGGAACCTTCCATACAACACATGTGAGTGAGAGAAGCCACAGGCAAAGGTCCTATACTGTGTGGTTGCACCCTGGACAGTCTGGAAGAGAGGGTTTATGGAAGAGCAGAAGGAGAAGCTGCTGGGGTGGGCAGGTAGGGCAGTGGGGCTGTTCTGCATGACACTGGGATCCTGTTAGTACGCATCTGTCAAGATCAAGATAACGCACAGCTCCAACAGGAGCTGGAACATGGACTGCAGACGCTGGCTGATAACGCATGTCAGTGTGGGCTCACTGACCATCACAGATACAGTACCATCTTGCAGGACACTAGGCTCTGAGGAAGAGAAGGGATGGGGTGTGTGGGAAATCTCTGTACACTCTACTCCATTGTACTGTGAGCCTACAGCTGCAACTCTGTCTTTTTTTAAATGAAAGTCTATTAAATTTGAAACAGCCTGGGATTTAGCTCAGTGGTGCCATGCCTGCCTCACAAGTGAAAGATCCTGAGTCCAATCCCCAGTTTAAAAAAAAAAAAAAATTGAAACAATTATTCCTTTTAAAGTTACATAAATTTCATCTGAATGTACAAAGGAAGTGAGGAGAGTTTTATATGGAATAAAACAGCAGACACATGCTTTGGGGGAGCAGGATGGGTTTTTTCCCCTTTTAGTTTTTTTAGTGTTCTAAACACTTCACAAAATGTGTTTAAATTGCCAGGCATGATGGGACACACTTTTAATCCCAGCACTCAGGAGGATGAGGCAAGAAGATCGCCATGAGTTCGAGACCAGCCTGGGCTGCACAGTGAGGAGCTGGGGATGTAGCTTAGTGCACTGTGCCTGTCTGAACTACATAGTGAGACCCTGCCTAAAAAACAATAAATCCTGTTTAAATTTCCCAACAAACCTATGAGATTAGGTATTGTTATTGTCCTTACTTCACAGACAGAAACCATGGCACAGACAGATTTAGTAACCTGTCCCACAACACATAGCTAGTGAGGGGTACAAGTGGGATGGGAACGTAGTAGTTTAGCCTGAGTCTGCTCCAACAGGGCCAAAGTTTCTACTGGGGATTCAAAGGCAGAACTGGGGTGAGGGGCTCCTCCTTTCTTGGCAGTGCTGAGGATGGGAGTGGGGCCTCACACGTGCTGGCCAACAACTCTGCCACCGAGCCATACCACGCCCCTTCTTATTTTATTTCGAGACAGGGTCATGCTAAGTTGCCCAGGCTGGCTTTGAATTTATGGATCCTTCTTCCTCAGCCTCCTGAGTAGCATCACACACCCAGCTCTGAAGGGCTTTCTGACAATGAAGGCTGCTCCAGAATGAAAGGAACTCCTTGAGGAGTGTGACAGAGATGCAGTCTACACTGGGGAGGGACAGCACAACCAAAACTGCCCCAGATCACTTACTTCTAAAGCTCTTGTCAACAGAGCAACTGTGATTTGAACATCGTTCACAAATTTGTTATTTACATTAAAATGTGCTACAAAATTAACGTTGACAGTACAACATACTACTTAGCCTAAAATGTTAAAATGCCACTGATTTTCAACTGTACGTGAAAGGCACATTAAGAAATAAGTCACCTGGCCAGGGATTTAGCTCAGTGGTTTCACCACCTGCTTCACAAGAGCCAGGACCCAAGTTCGATCCCCGGTACCAAAAAAACCAAAACAAACAAACAAACAAAAAAAAATGAAAGAAGTCACCCAAATTTATGCTTTCTGAATGTTTATTATTACTAAAAAAAAGTGTTTAAAAACAAAACTCCAAACTGGATTCCACTGTTCATTCCTGCTTTTTATATCCTGAGCTATTAAAATATCACCCTGATATCACCAAACAACTTCACTTGTTCCCTCTCTGGTAAAACAGGCTGAGCTCAAGAACTTCTAAAGTCCCTTCCATTCCTAGAATTCTAGCCATATAATTCAGAAGTTGATGTTTTTAAAATAAATTAGCAAATGCTGTTCAAGTTTAGGAGTTTGGAGAAGCACTTAACATCCTAGTGCAATAATATAGAAGTAACTGGAGCTCATTTAAGCAGGAAGGCAAGCTGCCAGGTTTTAGAAGTAAGACTCTCACATGAAAGGGTAGAAAGGATTAGATGGCCTCTCAAGGGAAAACCAGATTGATGGAACCTCCTATAGGCAAAAAATGAATGGCTGGTTATCAGGGACGGTGCCAGAATAAACAAACAAACTGCCCAGGCACAGTTTTCAGCCTTTCCCACCAAGCCCCCAGTGCAGGCTCAGCAGGCTCAGCAGACCTAACCATCCCCAGGGAAGCCAGATACTAGAAGACCCCAAAGGACTTTTCAGGAAAATAAAGCAAATATTGAAAGTACAGGAATTATAAAAAGTGCTTTACAATGAAAGCAACTCCTCCACCCCCACCCCACTCCCACCCCAACTGGTCCTTAAACCCAAGGGTAGTGAGCTAGTAAGCCACATCCCCAGCCCCATCGTATTTACTTTTTCGGAGACAGGGTCTCACTGAGTGGCTCAATTACCCAGACTGGGCTAGAACTTTGGGTCCTCCTGCCTCAGCCTCCCAGAACACTGGGATTTCACGCATGTGCCACCACACCTTGCTGAAATCAACCATTCAAAGGTCTCAAAAAAGCCATCTTTTGAGGACAAATATGGCAATGTTTTTAACAATCACACTTCTTTTTAAAGCTTTAACTTTCACGCTTTCATAAAAATACTGACACATACTACTAAAGACACCTCCCAAACTCCTGATTTTAATGTTCACATTTTTCATCCTGCCTCCTTCCCTATTAAAGTGTCTGACATTAAAACTTAAGAGGACTGAAGTGATAACCCACAAGCACATGGGATCCTGAGCCCACATGGACGGGCACTGACTGTCCACCACAGAGGCCTCACTGGATGGCAATGCCAGGCCTGGCGGAAACGCCCCTCTCCTCCCTCCCAGGAGAGCAATACTGAGTGAGAGCAGGCACGGTTACAAGAAGGTGGATTAACGCTACTACCCTTTTATGTTTAAGTAAATCATCTACAAGCACTGCTGTACAACCTCAACCATTACTCAGCAGCAAATTATAGGGGACTAATGTATTGTGACATCGAGTGACTACCAGAATGTTCTCCGAGGACACCCAGGGGCCGTACTCCTCTCCAACTCGGGATCTGTGAGGGCCGATTCACTTCTTCAACCGTCAACACATAGCAACAGATGGCACAGAGAATCTGGCTGACTCCTTTTTTAAGCTGGATGTCAAAGAGATTAGCAAAAATATAAATCAATGCCATCTTCTTACTAAACTGTTTTTAGTTGTTCTTTGGTGCTGCTGATCAAACCCAGGGTCTTAAACATATTAGGCAAGTGCTCTGCCACTGACCTACATCCCTGGCCGCTTAACGGTTTCGTTTTGGAAAATATGGTTATTATTCATTTAAGAAAATGTTAAGTTACCACATAACGAGTTTGTTATTACTATTTTAAATAAATTTATCATCAAATTATTTAATAGGCTCTCACTTTTAATTTTCAATACAATAAATATGGATAAATACAACCCACATTAACCACAAGTTCTTTAAAGTACTCAATTTTTAAGTGAAAGGTGAAAAGACCAAATGATTTAGGGGCCCTAAAAGATTCATTACACACAACTGACCACACCCCTCCAAGGCATTACCCTATACATACTGGGTGCAATGCTTGTTTTGGTTTGGTTTTGTTGCCAAGGCTGGCTTCGATCACCTAGGCTCCACCTGGGGTCAAGGCGCACACCACCATTCCCAGCTCTAATACAAATGCTTTCTGGTTTCTCTGTTTGTCTGTGGTACAGGGGACTGAACCAAGGGCCTCTGAGCTGATCCACAGCACCAATACCCTCCCCTCCACTTTTTGAGACAGGTTCTAAATTGTCCCGGTGGGGCTCAAACTTGCAGTGCTCTTGCCTCAGCCTCCCAGAGTGCTGGGATTACCAGCATGTGATACCACACCCAGGCAAATCCCTGCTGAATGACTGACATTATGGGAATGTGAGAAACCACTACTTAGGACAAGGGATACAGCTCAGCGATGTAGTGCTTGCCTAGCATGCACACTCGAGGCTTTGGGTTTGATCCTCCACACCGTTAAAAAAAATGATGATGATGATGATAGTGGCAATAAATTAATTAGCTAAACTCTCTATGTAATATGATCACACTGTTTAAACTTTTCACAGGAAAACAACTGGAAAGATTCACACCAGAATATTAACACTATAACCACACTGTAGGTCATTTAACACCTCCTTTGTTGTTTTTCTTTCCATGGTGGGGGCTGCAGCAGCACCTCCTCCAGTGTCCTAAGGAACCCGGGTGTGCAGACTGTTCTGGGAAGAGCCCTGGGACACTTGGCTGGGTAATGAGGACTCCTGCTTGGCAATTTCACAACACATAGAGTACAGTAAAGGTTCTGAGAAGTCCTGTGCTGATGAAACCCATCTGGCAGCATTTCCCAAATGCAGATGACCGCGAACCCCTTTCCCATTCAATACTCTGTCTACGGGGAACAATGGAAACCGCCTCGGCCATCCAGCGATCAACCTGTCGTCCCGCGTGACATATGGGGATCCCTGCCCTTATTTCTGCCCAGCGACCTCTAACACTCACACTGAACAATGTTTATTGAGGTTTATGAGTAATACACATTTCACATTTACTTTGGTCAAATACGTTTACAAGGGCTGGGGATTTAGCTCAGTGGTTCCACCACCTGCCTTGCAAGCGCAAGGTCCTGAGTTCCATCCCCAGCACCAAAAAAAAAATTAAAAAAAAAAAAAAGCAAATACTATTGGAAAATCGGAGGAATGGGTTTTCTGTGTTTGCTTTTGTGATGTTGGGGAATAGAGCCCCGGGCCTGCTGCGCCCAAGCCCTGCCACCCTTCCTTACTTCCAAGGCCACAGCAGCCAGGCTGCTGCCCCACTGCTTCCTCCCAGGGGCACCGTCGTCACTCAGAGCTCTCAAGTAGCCAGGCTTCTCCTCCACCTTCTCAACCTTTCTTTCCCACCCTCAATCTCCTCTGTCCACACGTGATCTTGAAGTGACCAACCTCGGCCACTGCCCCTGCAAGCCCTCTTTCCGGGCTTCGAGTGACCCCGTGACAGGCATGTGGGAGCATGTTGTTTTACTGCAGAGCTGCCCAGGTCCCACACTGCCCTGGCTAAGCAGGTTTCTCAGTTCTTTTGGAACTTAAGCTGCTTATGACATGTCCACAACTAATCAGAGCTGCCTTTTCCAGTCCTCTGGGAATCAAAACCAACTCCGGCCCCAGAAAACAAAGCTGGGCAGTCAAGGTAGAAACCACAGGGCTGAGGGGACAAAGCAATTCAGGGGCCAGGCTCACGTCACCTGGCAAGGGACCTAACAGTAAAGTAAAATGCGCCTAAGTATCTAGGAGAGCAGATTTCAATCAGAACAAGTCTACATAAGACCTAACTTTTGTTAGCTATGGTTGGGGCCTTTCAGAAGTCTGCCCCCATACCAATGTACCTCAGTTTACCTGTCTATTACCTGGGTTTCCAATAAGAAAGTACATTCAGCCCAGCAACTCATGAGGCTGAAGCAGGAGGATGCTTGAGTCAGAGTTTAAGACAATATAGTAAGACCCCTGTATCAAAGGAAAAAAAATTATATATATAGTTAGGAGTACTCTATTACAGGTGGAGACTTCTACCTCAAATCTTCTTTCCTATCCCCAGCAGAGTTTCCAGATGAAATAGAAATTTCAAGAAGCTGCCTAAGCCGCTTCCCTTGGCTTAAACTGCTACACCTGGCCTGAGTGACCATTCTTGTTTTCCTTCACTCTGTCCACCAGGACTGAACACCCCTTAAGCAGAAGGCACCAAGCTCAAGGGCCACGACAGGCTTCCTTATTCTCCACCAGGACCCCAGGACCCACTTGAGAAGGCCCAGGATGTGACTACGGCCACACTGGACATGACTGGCTGGGCCCATGCTACTGTGGGTCAACATAACCTCCTTACTTAAGATGAGTTCCACATCTTCTTTGGGCCCTGAGCAGCTGGTTTCCACCTCTACAGTCCACCCAGCCTGGCCTGGAAGGTCATTCATAGCCCAGAGGTCTCAGACCCCTCTTAGCCACCAACCCTTTCCCTGTGTCTCTGACACCAACTCTGGCCTCTCACTCCTGCACTGCTCATCCCTTCCTGCTCCAGTCACTTCTCTGACTATGATCCTGCCGATAACCTAGCACACACTTCCTGTGCAACAAGAAAAATGCACCAGACCGTTGCCCAGATCCACTGCCACAGGCTTATGATGAAAAGCTCAAGCCTCTAAGCCCAGGCAGAATGATGCTGGGTAAAGAATGGGTCAATACAGCTGGATAAACAAATACATAAAAATCACTGGCAAGAATGACTCCCTGAAACAACACTTCACTGAGACAAGTATTAAAACCACCAGAAGAAGAGGGGGCTGCGTCATGAAATCATTCAGGGCCTGGGATGCTGCTCACTGGCAAAAGCTAAGAGCCCCTGGGCCCCATCCCTAACATCACAAAGAAAAAGGGTACAAACACTTGTTTACATGAAATCTGCTATGTTTAACCCTCTTCTAGCTAGGATGTGTGCAGGTGGGACACTTTCTCCTTTGGGGCGGGGGGGTGGAGGGGAGACCCCAGGCCTGGCACACTCTGAGACTGAGCGCGTGCTCTGACCCACAGCTGCAGGCTCAGCCCCCGTGTTTCCTTCTGGTTTTACAGTGTTTGGAAGGTCCAACCAGGTGCCCTTTGGCTAAACAAGAGCAGGGTCTTGTACACCTGGGAATGGAGTTTTTAAAACCTGGCCTAATAAAAATGCTTTCTACGGGAATGAGCAGGTATCAGTGGGTATTTACAGAAAACCTGAAGCAGAGTCAGCCCCTACCAGCTCAGGCTTCACAATCCAGTCTAGGGTTAGTGACACTCCCTGCCATGAATGCAGCACTGCCTTCGACTGCCCCCACCATCCCTTCTGCAACTAAACCCCAAAGAGGGCCAGGAGAAAATTACATTCAAGCCAGTGTACACTACTAACTACTTTGATAAATGCTTGAAATGCACAGCAGAAAAAGAGAGTAGGGATTATCCAGGAATTTTAATTACTTCTGTTATCCTTGTTACTAATTCCACATGTAATAGGAAACCAGCACAAATTAGTTGAGGTATTCTAAAGGTAAACATAATCTGCTCAGCCCAGGGCTTTAATCCCCATCACAAGTGACTATTCCTCACTGAGCCTTTACCTCCTCTTGCACTCCCTATCTCCTGTGAATTCAGCCTAATCTTTGCCTCCCAGGTGCAAAGGACAGAAAGAGGAGAGCAGGCAGCCTCTGCCCTGAGGCCAAGGGTGAATACAAGGCTGGTGTCTTCCCTTATGGCATCAGCAGGGCCCCCAGTGGACCAATGGTTCTAGCGAAATCCCCAGGGGTGATGGCAATTCTGATGCTGACACACAGCCAGAGGCTGGCAGTTCAGACCAGTGACAGGCATCCTTAGCATGCCTGAGGCCCTCAGCAACATCACAAGAAAAGAAAAAGAATGCTGTGTTGCGTGCAGCACTTGAGGCAGGAGAGAGGAGGATCCCTGCGAATGTGAGACCACCCTGGGCTACACAGTGAATTCAAGGCCAGCCTGAACCACACAGTGAGACTCTTGTCTCAAATAAATTTTTAAAAAAGAAAAAAGAAGCCAGGTGCAGTGTTGTACACATGTGATCCCAGCACTGTTAATAAGCAATGTGGCAAGACCCTATCCCCAACAAAATGATTGATGAGGAGGAGGAGGACGATGACAGTTAGGATGTAGCTCAGTGGTACAGCACTTACCTAGCATGTGTGAGAACCTGGGTTCAAGCCTCACTGCTTTAATTAATTAAAATAAAAGGAGGTGATAAGGTAGCACCCGTGGGTTTGAACCCCTGTACTATTATAGTCATCCTGTACTATTATAGTCATCAGAGTTAGGAGGACTATCACAGGCTGTCAGATAGGGCCAGGTCCTCCAGAGTTAGAACAAAGGTGAAACTACCACAGCTGTGGCCAGAGATGCATCTGTTGGAGGCTGGGCCTCAATATAAGGGCAAGATGACCACACCTGCATATTTCCTCAGAGGATAAACACTGGACCTAATGAAGCCTACGTAGACATCGGTCACTCCATGGGTGACCAGGACCGCTGGACCCATCACTTCCTGGGAGAATCTTTGTTCTTTCCACGCACGCTTCTTATGTGACTTGCTCCCCACTGGATCAGTTACCTCAGTGACTGGACTCGGAACCTTACTGATGGTGGCTGTGGCCCACGTTGTACCCACATGGGTTTTGCTCCATAAAACTCTGTGAAGTGGGGTCCCCAGTTACCCCTTCAGTACCCTTCCTGCCTCTCGGAAACTCTCCTACCCATGAACATCTTCCTACTTGTAACTTTCGTTATTCCTAGAATTCATTCTTCAATTTTTAGAGAACACAAACTCAGCGTATCAGACATCTAATGGGTTGGGAAATATAATATTTTCTTATTTCATCTCTGGTATTATTTCCTGTATGATAGGATGGGGGGGAAAGAGAGCCAGGGATTTTGCTCAGTGGTTTCACTGCCTGCCTCACAAACTAGCACAAGGTCCCGAGTTCAATCCCCAGTATCAAAAAAGGAAGAAAAGAAAAGTACTGTATAGGAAAAAATGTTCAGTATTTAGGAAAAGCTCAGAATAAATGTTTCTGTTACCTTTTTTGTCTTTGTACATTTTAAGTAGATATTAAACAAAGATGACATTCATTTCCAAAGAGTTTTTAAATGCATTTTGAGTTTTTAAGTGCGTTAAAGGCATATTTATTTCCAAATGTTTCACAGTACAATTGAAGGTTGGGGAAATAAGAAATAAACAATAAACTCAAAGGACCAGACAAAAAAGGTTTGAACAAACCTCTTTTCAGCAAGTTAGCATAAAGAAGCAGCAATGAATGAAGCTTCCTTTCTAACCCAGCTGCAGTTTTACGAGGTTGCTCACAAACTGTCACTCAGGACCCTGTCATTTATGTGCGTGACCCCACCTGAGCCAGCGGCACCACAAGGGCTGGCTCATCCTCAGACCTGGGCCGGGGTTCAGGGACTAGGGGATGCTGGGCCACAGAACTCAGGCCTCACTCGCACAGCAAGGGGCCGGAACAGGCCCAGGGCAGACCGGAAGGAGGGGTAAGAGCTGCCAGAAGAATCTGAAGCCCAATAGAGAAAGGTTCTCTCGGGGTGGGATGTGGCTCAGTGAGGTACCCACCTGGCATTTGTGGAAGGCCCTAGGCTCCATCCTGGCAGCAAGGAAAGAAGAGTCTCTTTGTGAGCTAGGGGTGCCCCTGCAGGAAGAAATGTCTGCTTCACAGTGAAGAGGACAGACCCTTCGAGGTTCCTTCCAACCCAATCCCTGATCCTGGGATGCAAGGACACGGGAGGCGACAGCAAAGGATGGAACCAGTCAGGGGACATGGTACTTTTCACCAGAGCCAGGGGAAGTCAACAACTCAAACTGAAGTTAGAATTGCTTAGACAACTGGGAGGATGCACTTGAGTAGAAAAACGCTGCTGTGTGATTACGAAGGACACAGGTCACAGGATGGTGCAACCACACTGCCTAAGTCTGATGCTAAAGGAAGAGTTCTGCACATAAGGCCCACTACTTCCTCTCTGCAGTATATAAATGAGAGAACAGAAGACACACATCTCCACAAAATCTTTTTTTTTTTTTTTTTTTGGACACAGGACCTCATCATGTAGTTCAGGCTATACTTGAACTCACTATGTAGCCCAGGCTGGTCTCAAACTCCCAGCTACCCTCCTGCCTCAGCCTCCCAAGTGTTGGGATTACAGATGTAATCTGTACACAAATGTTCATAGCAATATTTTTCATAATAGCCACAAAGTGGACCTAACCCAAATGTGCATCAACAGATGAACAAATAAACAAAATGTGGTATAGCCATACAGTGGAATGTTACTCAGCTATGAAAAGGAATACAGTTCTGATACAGTGGACCCTCGTGTTATGACCATCCTGACATACAAACAACTTGGGTTGTAATGGGAATTTTAGTTTTAACTTTCAACCAAAGTCTTAAGTTATGATCCAAATGCCAGCTACTTGTGTTTCCAGATGGTCTCAGATACAGATTTAACCCTAATCTGGAAGGAACATGACAATGACAACATCTTTCCTGTGTGGGATTCACTGAAAAATCCTGCACCAATGTCTAAGGACAGAGATCTGCCTAGCCACAGGAAAGAGACTTTGAAGGCTGTAGAGAGGAGCCTTTATTGACCAACTTGAGTTACAACCAGCCCTCAAGAAGGAATTAAGAGGGGCCGGGGATTTAGCTCAGCGGTTCAGTGGCCTGCCTTGCAAGCGCAAGAACCCGAGTTCGATCCCCAGTACCAAAAAAAAGAAGGAATTGAGTTTGTAAGTCAAGGGTCCACCTGTACATGCTACAACATAGATGAACTCTGAAAATATATCGAAGCAAGCTGTCAAAGCAAGCTGTGGTGGTGCACACCTATAATCCCAGCACTTGGGAAGCTGAGGCAGGAGGATCGCTGCGAGTTTGAGACCAGCCTGAGCTACATAGTGAGTTCCAGGTCAGTCTCAACTACATAGTGAGAGAGACCACAAAAAAAAAAAAAAAAAAAAAAAAAAAAGGAGAATAAGTAAATCCAGAAAGAAAAAGTAAATTACTGGTTTCCAAGGAATGAGAAAACAAGGAGATGGAGAGTGGAAAGTGACTACCAGTGTGTACAGGGCTTCTTTTAGGAGTGGCAAAAACATTCTGAGATGAGATAGTGGTGACAGTCGCACTTGGTGGATAAACTAAAAATCACTGAACTATACATTTTGTAAGGGTGAAGCCGGTTATGGTGATGCATACCTGTAACTCAGCACTCTGGGAGGCTGAGACAGGAGGATCACAAGTTCAAACTGAGCCTGGGCAATTTAACCACTTAGCAAGACCCTGTCTCAAAAAATTTTTTACAAGACTAGGGGTTGTAGCTCAGTGCAATGATCCTGGGTTCAATCCCCAGTATCAAAAGAAAAAAAAGTTAATGTTATGGTATGTAAATAAAGCTATGCATTGCTTGTTTTCTTTGCTTAGGTTTTTGGGGTTGGGTTTTTGTTTGTTTTTTGTACTGCTAGGAAATGAATCCAAGGCTTTGCACATGGTGGGCAAGTGCTCATTGAGCTAAATCCCTAGCTTGAAGTTTTTGGGGGGTTTTTGAGTTTTTGTTTTTGTTTTTAATAAAAATGGTATAGAGCTGGGGATTTAGCTCAGTGGCACTGCACCTGCCTTGCAAACACAAGGTCCTGAGTTCCATCCCTAGTGCCAAAAAAAATTTAAAAGTAGGTATAGACAGGAGGCTGAGGCAGGAGGATCACTGCAAGCTTTGGCTACACAGTGACTTCAAGGTCAGCCTGGACTACACAGCAAGACCCTTTCCCGAAGAAGGGAAAAAAAGACCCTCAAGCCAGAGATGTAGCTCAGTGGCACCATGCCAGCCTGGAAAGCACAAGGTCCTGTTTGATCCCTGGTATAAAAAAAAAAAAAAAGACCCTGTCTAAAACAAAAAAAGTAGGTATAAGAAGCCAGGCATGATGGTGCACGCCTGCATTCCCAACATTCAGGAGCCTGAGGCAAAAGGATTTGAAGTTCAAGGCCAGTATGGACTACAGGGCGAAACCTCATCACAAAAAAAAAGGTAAATGTAGGAAAATGTGGTATTCTTTTATCTTCACCAAATTAAGTACAGATGTAGGTACGCTTGGAAAGTAACAGATTCAACAGGAGTTCTTATCGCAGGACAATCAGACTGGTGGAAAACAAAGGGCTGAAAGATAATCCTCATGTCTGACCAAAAAGGTAAAGAGGAAAAGCACAGAGTCCTCCTTTATATGCCACCACACACTTCTCACTGGGTTCTGGAATGGAAAGACGTTAACCTTCAGATGTGTTTTACAGGTTTCCAAGATGTTCTAAATTCAGTTACTTTGAAGTAATTGAATCTTTGCCAAGAACCTTTAAAAATAAAAAAGACTCAGCAACAGATCCTGTGAAAATTTTTAATCTAATAATATCATTCTAAAGCTATATGAGAAAATGAATAAAAATATGCCTGAAACACAGGGAAGAAGAGACCTGTCAAGTCGGGGACAGTGAGCACAAGTTCTCATTCCAAAAGGCGGTGGCTCTCGTTGGGGGGCTGAGGACCTCACCTGCCACCCTGCTTAGCCTCTGCTGGTGTCAGAACGACACTTGACAGAGCTGTTTTTGGACCAATGCAAGAACATGACACTGCATAATGAATTATTCTTACCAGTCCATATCCCTAATGCTCCATTTTAAACCCGTATTTCATAGCAGGTCAACATTTTAAAATTTCACCTCTGACAAATCTGTCAGCCAAGTGTGGTGGCACGTGCCTGTGACCCCAGCACTGTGGGTTCTGAGACAGGAGGATCATAAATTCAAGCCCAGCTTGGGAAACTGAGCAGCTTGATAAGACACTGTCTCAAAATTTAATAAAAAGGAAGGCCCTGATTTTAATCCCCAATACTGGAAGGAAAAAAAAAAAAGACTATTTCTTTGAGCAACCAAGTTCCTGCCAAATCAAGACCACAGAAAAAGCAAGTTATAATGATCTGAAACCACAACCAGAACATGTGAGAAACAGATTCTTGGTGGTTTTCAAGATAATCAGATCTTTTATGTTGTTTCAACCCTCAGAAATGAAAACTCCATCCAAAACATTACATTTTCCTATCATAGAAAGCAACAAAAATAATTCAATCACTTTGTGTATCCTAAACTTTTAACACTCCTTTGGTTCCTCATTCTACACATTTAGGCTTGGTTTAATATTTGTCCTGAGCCCTGAAGCCAGTGCTATGAATTTCAGCATTTCTAATTTCACTGTAAATATATATTTCATAAAAATTTCATTTTTAATATTTCATTATTGGTCATAGTTTTTATATCTAAAACTGAAGAATTAGTTGCTCTTTTTTGGCTTAAAAATCAAATACTATCAACACAATAATACATTATATAAGCTCCTAAAACTTCCTTTTGAAAAATAATTCCTATGAAACTGCTTGGTTTTATGTTTTTTCTAAAAGTATGCAGCCAAAGTATAAATTTCCAGCTACATGAAGATCCCAGCTAGTCAAGTTAAAGCAATTAAACTAGAATACAGCTAGCTAGAGGTGTCACGTGAAATATTATTTGCTTTCAGTATTAAAAATGTTAGACAGGCCGGGCGTGGTGGCACATGCTTGTAATCCCAGAACTTGGGAGGCTGAAGCAGGAGGATCACTGTGAGTTCGAGACCAGCCTGAGATACATAGTGAGTTCCAGGTCAGTCTCAACTACATAGTGAGACCCTGTCTCAAACCACCCCCCAAAAAAAGTTAGACAAAAAAGAAATTAAAATGTTTAGACTAAGGGTAATATTCAATTCTGTGTTCTAATAACTTCTTCCCTCAAAACTGCTTCTAAAAATCAAGGTAACAAGCTGGGAGTTGTGACACACACAACCCCAGCACTGGAAGGCTGAGGCAAGAGGATGGCAAGTTTCAGTCTCACCTGAGCAACTGAGCAATTTAGCAAGACCCTGTCTCAAAATATACAATGCAAAAAGCTCTAGGGACAGAATTCAATGCAAAGTCCCAGGGTTGAATCCCAGCACCATGAACACACCTGCACACTCACTCACATGCACTCTCATGCACACACAGAATAACAAATTAAGAAACCATCTTCCAAAAAAGCCAAGAAATATAATATTTTTTACAAACAGGCTCAAAGTGGTAGCTACAAGCCTTGGAGGCTCAGCCAGATTTTCCAGTCTAACGTCCCCAACACTGCAATCACCAGAGCAGACCCTTGGAAAACTAACTAGTGAATCCCCATATGCACAGCGCAGGCTTTAGGCTTCTTACACTACTGTATGTTTGTGATGCTTTTCTCAGTACACAACACTTACTTGCCAGGTTAAAACTGGGCAGTAAAATGCTATGCTGTCTAACCTGAGACACAGCTAGCTATCCAACCACAACTAATACTCTGGGGCTGTAGCAGTGCGTGCCAATAGACACCCTTCCCTCTCCAGGCAGGTTCTACTGGAGGGGAAACACAATAAACAGCACTCATAAGTAAATAAAGCATGTTACCATAACTTAAGTGTAGTGAAACTACACTTAAATGTAAAATGTGAAGTAGGGAAAGGACTCCAGGGAGCTCCAAAGAGATGAAATGCTAAATAAGATGGTGAGACGATGATGCCTCATTGAGACATCTGTGTGCAAATGGAAAAATTACAGTGAATATTATTTATTTGGCTTTGAAATGCACTTAATGATTGCTTTTTTTTTCTAAACATGCATCTAGCTTTCTATTTTCTTCCCTGCAATTTCTATTTCCTGACGACTAGAGAGAAGACAGCCCACATCCAGGCCACCTAGGGCATGCAAAGGATATTTCTCCTAATATTTTGGCTCACTTATGTTTTCTGAGAACCACAGCTATAACTAAAGTGAATTCTGGGGGTTCTCTACAAAACTAATGAATAGTCCAGAGCAATTCTAATGAGGAAATCTATCATTCTGCTTTGCAGTTTGGATGGGATCTTAATCCCATTCACAGTGATTGGGGTAGCGCGAGTGTGAACATCAACTAAAACATGCAGACTTCCAGCTGAGGTGCAGCTCAGCGAGGAGCAGTTTCCTAGCACCTGCAAGACCCTGGTTCCACCTCAAGGCACCCAAAAAAGGAAAAACAGAAAGTCTCAGAGATTAGTTGAAATGATCATCTTTTCATAGAAAGTGCTGCCACAAATTGCATATTTACATTTAAAACTCATTTGTGACATTTCAGGATTAAATTGTTTTATTGGTGTTTCATGTAATATTCATGAGACATTTTCTAACCACGCTGGCTAAAACACAAATGCAAAAGAAAAACTTATGTTCCAAATGGTTTTATTTTGAAGACTAAGAATCCTGAATTAATATACTTCACCAAGAAAAGCTCAGAAAAATCTAGCAAGTTACAAATGACAACAGTGCTAAAAACATTCTTCCCATAAGAGATCTCAGGCCACCAAAATGAAGACGGTTAAGGGTTGAGATTTACGCCAACTGTTTAACCAAAGTAATTAATCACTGAATAGCAAATGCAGGTGCGTGAGGAAACTTCAAAAACATATAATTCAACAAGAAATGTTATCAATGACTCAACTAAATATACCTGGAACTGCTTGCTCCTCGATCACATAGTTTTAACGTGTGTGGGTCTTTCCCAAAAGAAGTAAAACCTTCTGACATTTTTTTCTCGTGGCTGCATCTGATTTTCAGAAATCCATTTTACATTTGGAAAGAACATTTCCAAGTTAGATGGACTTCACTTTTAGAAATCAAATCGGGGATAATTAAGATACTGAGTGACTAACATCTGAATTTTGACAGGCTGGCCAAAATGTTAAAAATGAAATAAAACAAGTATTCAAAGTTTATCATCCTCTACGGGAAGAAAGGGACACTGGAACAAAAGATGCCTGGGCTGCCTCTGCCCTTTAATTTGCAAACATCATACTTCTCTCCCTAGGTCATGCCCAGAGGAAAAAAATAATTTTTTTAAAGCTTGCTAAATCGGGATGTGACCATTGCGTATAGACTTCTATCAATCCATCTCCCCCTCTCAATTTCTTTTGTTAAAAAAATCATAATAGATTTAAGTACTCCCTAGGCTACACCTCGATTACTTCGCTCCAAGGCCAAGGAAAATGTTTACGATTTCGAGACCCACTGAGAAGCTTGCATCTGCAATGCGTAAGCCGTTCGTCGGCAGGATCGGTCAATATCCGAAAGCAAGGAACGATTAAGAGGTTGAAGACGAAGGCTTAAAAAAAATCATCAGTTAGCCAAGAAATATTACTTGTCATCCAGCCATAAAATAATCTCCATTCTCCGACCCTAAGGACCCAACGGGGTTTCTCATTTGCGCCGAGGCCGCGGAGCGCTTTCTGCACGATCTACCTCCTGAGGGGAAAGAAACTGCAGGGGAGACGCACGTCCCCGACCCGCAGAGTCCCCGCTCGCGATCTCACCCTTGGGTGGCAAGGTGGGAGGAAGGGAGCGAGAAGTTCGCGGCTCTGCTCTTTGCACAGCCCAGGCCGAGAGGCTCGGACCCAG
>NW_022900935.1:40049739-40066201 GCF_012274545.1 Fukomys damarensis | reverse complement strand
CAAACGCAGACGACCCCTGGGTCGGCTGGAATCGTCCCTTCTCCCTGAGCCCCTGGCGGGCGCCCCTTCTCACAGCGGGACCCCAGGGGTGTCTGGCGGTGGAGGACAGGGCTGGGGCTCCCGGGAGCGGGCACTGCGCCCTGAGAGACAGCGGCTTCATTTTACAGAGGAGGAAGCCAAGGGAGACAAAGACTTCATCATCAGTCCTCTGAGACAGGATGGTCAGTCAGATTAACTAGGCACCAAGGGCAAAAAGTTCCGTAGCAATAATTATTCAAGACTGCTGGATGAACTACCAGGGAATATCAAGGGCCAAGGTTTTGGGGGTGGTTTTGTTTTGCAGTACTGGGGACTGAACCCACCGCCTTCCCACTGAGCTGCATCCCAGCCCCTTTTATTTACTTACTTATGTTTGAGACAGGGTCACACTAAGTGGCTGAATTGCTCAAGGTGGGCTCAAACTGGGGTCCCTCCTACATCAGCCTCCCAGAGTGCCCAGGGTGGAGCTGTGGGAGGGGTCTACTGCTGGGGCGCTGCATGGAGGGAGCCCGGGTAGGGCTGGAGGAAGGCATCAGTACTCCAGGAGGGGCAGCGCCAGGTGTAGGGAGAAGGTGGAGGCTTGTTTGGGAGAATTTGGGTGAGGAGCCCAAAAAGGTAGACGGAGGCCAGATTGTGAGGTGCATCAGGGTTTTGGACCTGATTCTCCAGGGAACAGGAAGACCTGCAACAAAGTCTGATGGGATGTGAGGGGATGGATGCAAACACTCCTTTCTGTGCCTCGTGTCTCTCAGCATCCTCAGTGAAACCCACAGGTCCACCTGGTGGTGTCTCCCCCTCCCAGGCCGTGCACCCCCCCAGGCTGGGGAAGAGAGGCTTCCTTGGCTGGACCCCTCCTGGGCACCTGCCCCCCATCTCTCCACCACTTTCCACTCATCTTCCTGTCACCCAGGATGGGCTGGCCAACCCTGCTGCTGTTGGCTCTGTCCCTTCCTGGCTCTTAAACTCAGTAATAGTTCGTACTGCCTCCTCCTTGTCACAGCCCCAGCCCTCAGGTCAGGGGTCTGACCAGCTGTGTCACACCACACTTGAAGACATCCTCCCTCCGGAAGTGCTCCCGGCTGCACCTGCCCTTACCTGCAGTCACTGCGTCCTGTCCCCCTCCAGCCTAGCCCAGCATCCCTCCTCCTCCCAGCCGTGTTCCAGCATGAAAAAAGCCAGATGGTACAGACAGGATGGCTGCCTGACAGAATTCTGCCTCCCACTACTACAAGAGACTTTGGACAGGTTGTGGAATTTCCTGAGTCTCTTTCCTCTCCTGGAAATAGCACCAGCACTTTGGGAGGCTGAGGCAGGAGGATGGCTGGGAATTTGAGGCCAGCCTGGACTACATGGTGAGTTCAAGGCCAGCCTGACCTACGTAGCCAGACCCTTGCTTTAAAAAAACAACAAAATAAGAGTGTCTCATAGAGCCTCCAATTAGGATACCTAGGTAGATGGTAGTTTCTCTTGTCCCTCTGGGGGCCAGAGCCTTCCAAACACCCAACATCCTGCTGGGCACAGAGTAGGTGCTCAGCATGTAACCGATGAGGAGCTAAGTGAATTGCTGTTAGATTTTCTTTAATGGAGTTTATGTCTCAGAGGGTTAAAAAAATGTAGCTTTACGCTTCCCAGGGACTTTTGAGATTTACAGAACATAAAATCAGAAAGGTCTGATCTCAGAACTATCCTGGGAGTTGACAGACTGATGCTGAGATGGGAAGTTTAATGTATTCAGTTCTATTAAAAACACAAACAAGGGCCAGGGATTTAGCTCAGTGATTCTGCCACCTGCCTCACAAGCACAAGCTCCCAAGTTCGATCCCCAGTACAAAAAAAAAAAAGCTTCTCCAAATCTGGAACCCTGAGCCCTTTATCTTCTCACCCTTAGATAAACAAAGAGGTAAATGGAAGGGTCCAGCACCAGGAGGGGCCGTAGGTGGCTCCCGAGCTCTGTGAACCTGTACGCACTGCCACGCCACCCACAGGAAGTGACCAGTACAGAGTTCACCCAGAGCCCAGTCAGGAGATGGGAACCTCAGTTTCAGTTGTGCCTCATGCTAGCCATATTGGCACTTTTCTTTTCTTTTGATTGTTTCATTTTTTGAGACAGGGTCTTGCTATGTAGTCCAGGCAGGCCTCCATCTCATAGCGATCCTCCTGCCTCAGCCTGCCCAGCGCTGGGGTTACAGGTGTGCGCTACCACGCCCGGCAGTATTGTACTTTTCAAAGGTCTCCCTTGTGATGGACTGATGGTCCTCAAAAGGGCCTTGAGATGGGGATTGGTCTGGACTTGGGGTGACCTTGTCTGAGTTGGGCCACTCAGCAACCCAGGCAGCATGCAGGCCCCAGAGCAGTGGGCTCCACCCAGGCCTGTTCTTAGTGGGGAGCAGGGTTTGAGCAGGTGGCTTTGATGGGCAGGCAAGAAAGATGAAACCCAGTAAGCAGAGGGGACACAGACTTCCCAGGCCACTGTGGCCTGCACCAGGCTCTGTTGCTGCCTCCAGCAACCCTCCACAGAGGGTCTGGGTGTTCCCACTTCACAGGGGCCACGTGTCAACTTTCTCAAGTGCACGTGGCTAGAAGTAGGACCCCTGGATTCCATCTGAGCCCCAAACGGTGCCTAAGCCCATGTGTGGAATCATCCAAGGGTCCCTCCCAGCCCTTCATGGCTCGATCTCAGGGACCTGGCCGGCTTCCTTACCGGACATCGATGGCCGGTCGCCAAGAAGCTGAAAGGAGCAGTCCCTGGTGGACACATTGTCACTCCATGGCGAGTACCGCATGTGTCTGAGAAGGGAGCGGCAGGCCCGTGAAGTCCTGGGCACGCGCTTACAGGAGGAGGCTCGGGAGTCAGGAGCAGGAGAGGGGCTGGCAACTGCGGAAACTCTGAAACCTCAGCCCGGGAACCACCACCAAGGTGTACGGTCGGCCCCATCTCTGGCTTTTGGTGGCCTGGCCCGGTCATTTCATCGCTGTAAGAGAGAATTCCTTTCATTTGTATTTGTTTATTCCTCCCCCACCCCCAGTTGGGGAAAATGGTGCACACCCATAATCCCAGCACTCAGGAGGCTGAGGCAGGAGGATTACAAATTTGAGGCCAGCCTGGACAACCCAGTAAGACCCCGTCTCCAAATAAAAAGTGCTGAGAATGTAGTTCAGTGTTCTTTGGGTTCAATCCGCAGTATTACAAGAAAAAGAGAAGAACACAATAGAGATAGGAAGGAGAAGGCAGAGGAGGAAGAAGGGGAGAAGAAGGAGGAAGAGGAGAAGGAAACTGACTTCAAAGGGGCACCCCATGGTCTCCAGGAATCAGAATGGGACCTGTGGGCTTGTTTCAGATTTTTTTGCAGTGGCCACCAGGGATCAAACTCAGGAACTTGCACTTGCAAGGCAGGTGGTGGAACCACTGAGTGAAATCCCCGGCACATTTCAGACTTTCTAATGCCGTCCATATTCTCCCTTGGCAAAAGAACTGACAGAATTCCCATACATGAAGCATCAACTGTGACACGCTGGCCAAAATTCCCAAGGACGGAAGCTTCTTCTCACCTCAGAGACCAAGTAGCCCACTTTTTGAGTGCTATATCCCAGGCCCTTTGTTTTACTTTGACCCAGGGTCTTGCTTAGTCACTCTCTCAGGCTCTTGCCTAGGCTGGGCTCAAATTTGAGATCCTCCTGCCTCAGCCTCTTGAAGTGCTGGTATTACAGGTATTTGCCGCCATGCCCAGCTAAGGCAGCTCATCCCTACACCTCCGAAGATGGGCCAAAGATTGGGATTTCCCACCTGTGCCCTGTCCTCCACCTCAGAACCCAAGGTAACAAAGCAGCAACAGCAGCGTATCCTGCACCCCTCTTTGGCTGGCCCTTGTGAGGGTGGGGGTGGGGGCGGGGTATCATTCCCGGAAGGAATTAGGCTAACAGCAAATGTGGCCACCTCCTCTGAGGAGACACAACCCAAACGTACTATGCCCTCCCCTCACCAGGAGGAAGAGGGTAAGAGGAACAGGATGGGTTTCCGAGGTGAAGCCCAGAGGCAGCACAGCTGCGCTGAACTCAGGGTCAGCAGACCGTGCTGTTTTTCTTTGAGATGGGGCCTCATTGTGTTACGCAGACTGGTTTTCAACTGTGGGCTCCAACAATTCTCCTGCCTCAGCTCCCTAGTGGCTGGGAGTCTGGATATGTGCCATAGCGCCCAGTCAGTACACATGGGTTCTATCCGGCTTACTTCCCTGGAACTGGAGGAGACTGAGGGGTAACAGTAAAAACAATCAAACAAACCAACCAAAACAACAACAAATGTGTGGTGGCACACGACTGCAATCCCATCTCCTTGGGAAGCTGAGGCAGGAGGATCGCTGGATTTCAGGAGTTCCAGACCCAGCCTGGGCAATATAATGAGATGCCCAACTCAAAACAAATAAACAAACAAACCAACCGAGGGTTTCCAACTAAGTAACACCCCCAGTCTTTTATAAATGTTGTTACAATTTTGAGAAAAGTTCTTAGTTGCCCAAGCTGGGCTTGAACTTGGAATGATCCTGCCTCAGCCTCCCAGAGTGCTGAAGCTGCTGAGGGCTCACGTGAGGATGGGTGGTCGGGGTTGAGCCCAGATGCTGGGCTGGCACAGTGAGAGAAGAAACGCCTGGACCAGGGCTGCCAGGAAGTCCTGTCTGCGTCAGGAGGGGACCTCATGCTCTGGAGCACTGGCCGAGCTCCCACGCCCTTCCTGAGCTCCCGTGTCACCTGACTCTGCTCCTCTCCAGTGCCTGTAGACAGGGTGGGGATGACAGTGAGGCTGTGTGGGCAGGCAGTGATACTGCTTGGGAACGTGGAGTACAATGCTGCCACAAAGAAGGATAGTTCATCAGCTGGAGTCATGTGTAGGAAAACGGATGCCCCTGGAGACCACACTGTCAAGTGAAACAAATCAGACACACAAGCTTACATGTCACATGGCTTCTATGAAGAATGCAAAATATAAATAATTTTTAAATGTTCTGGTATTTAAACATGTGTGTCTGATTTATTGCATTGAAGAGTATGGTCTCAAGGTACATCCACTTAACTATAAATGTCTCAAGCTCATCCTTCTTTACAGCAGAGTAGTACTCCATTATATAAAACCCCACAGCTTCTTTAACCATTTATCAGTTCACGGGCGTTTGGGCTGTTTCCAAGACTTAGCTATTACAAACTGTGTCACTAAGTAATTTTTAAAACTGAATGAAAAATATTGGAAACAGAGATAAATATTTTGAAAATAGGAAAGGGATCTAGACGTGGGGGGATAAAAAGAATTAAAATGTGCCAGGAATGCTGGCACACACCTGTGATCCTAGCACTTGGGGGCTCTAAGAGTTCAAAGCCACCCTGGGCTACATAGTGAGTTCAAGGCCAGCCTGAACTACGAAGTGAAACCCTGTCTCAAAAAAACAACAGGCTGGGGATTTAGCTCAGTGGTTCTGCTGCCTCCCTCGCAAGCACAAGGTCCCGAGTTCAATTCCTCAGTACCAATAAATAAATAAATAAATAAATAAATACATGAATTTTAAAAACAACAACAAAAAGAATCAAAACATGTTAAGTTCATGTGTCCACCCCTAAGACAAACACAAGCACTATGTACTAAAACGTACTAATTAAAAAAGAAAGCCAGAACACATACAAAATAATAATAATAATCACAGAGAGCTTCGGCCCTGGGTCCGGCCCCTGTCCTCCTGACTAGGACTGGAGTCACCCCTGTCCAGGGTGTGGATGGCAGGGGTAACAGATTCGGTCCTCTCCCTGGCTGCCCCGTCTGGTGGTTCCTTGGTCCCTGCACACAGAGCCCCGTGGTCTCTGCCAGACCGAGATGGGGGGCTCCAGCCCATGGACCTGTCGTCCTCAGTGCTGGCGCCAGGGCTCCGAACATCCCAGCCAGCCCGTCCCAGTGCCGGGCACTGCTTTCCCCTGACCCCAGAAGCAGCAGGACCCAGAACCTCGGCTCCTCTCGGTGCCATCTCCATCAGCGTCCCCAGGGCCTGGGCTGCTGGTTCCCTCTGGAAGGGTGGCCTCGCAGCAGGGTTTTAATCATCCGGGCATCGATTCGAGGGATACCCGTGAGCAGAGATAGTGGCTGAGGGCGAAGGCTGCTCCCCAGCCTTTCTGATGTGTCTGTGGCTGGCTTGGTGGAAGGAGCCAGGGAGGGGCAGGGAGGACCTAGCAAGATGGGCCCCAGGAGGCAGGGCCACCCACCCCAGATGTGTGTGGGGGTCTCTGCCTGGCTGCACAGCGGCTGCTGCATGCGGGGACCAGAGTACATGCCAGCCTCAGGCCTGAGGAGGGCGCCTTCCATGCCAGGGCAAGCGTGGGTTACACAGGCTCGGGCAGAGCTGGGCCTGCGCCTGGGGTGCAGGAGGAGACAGCAGCGCTAGTCTGTGTCTCTGGGGGTCTGTGCCCCTTTCAGTAGTCAGCCAGCTGCCCCACAGCTGCAAAGGCCTCAAAATGTGACCCAAATGGGCCCCAAGGCCTCTCAGAGATCCCACCTGGGTGTGAGGCCTCCAGGCTTACAGGACAAAGAGCTTCCCCACATCACAGAGTCAGCTTCCAGAAGGGTCTAGGCACCTCACCCCGCAGCTGGCAGCTGATGCCCTTGCCAAACCGGGGCTCCAAATGCTGGGCCTGGCCACCTGGCCACAAGGTCCCCCAGCCCCTCGGAGCTGGGTGAGGGATGGCGGATGTTAATTTGCTCATCGTAACTAATTCGAAAAGGAGCATAAACAGAAGAGCCTGGGGCACAGCTCTGCCCAGGGTGCAGTTCGTGCCCAATTATGTGTTATTACTGCGTTTGCTCTCTGTTCCCTCCCGTATTAATTGTAGGGCTGGCATTGTGGCAATTAACACAATTATGGGCTCTCTTTCTCTTCCTGTCGGCCACAAGCCACAAAGCTCCTGCAACGGAGCTGGGCGGATGAGAGGGGAGAGGCGCACGGGAGAGGGTTACTTCGACCAGGGGTTGAACTGTGTCCCCCAAAAATGTACACATGACGTCCTAGTCCCCAGGATCTTGGATGTGAGCTTCTGTGAAGACAGGTCTACAAGCCCAGGAGAGAGAGCTCGCATCCTTCCCTCGGCCTCAGGAGGAATCAGTCCAGCCTGGCTGACACCCAGGTTTCACAGCTCCAGCCTCAGTCACACTGGGACCAAAACCAGTCTGTGGTTTTGGCTGTTGCTGTTCGGTAATACTGGGGATTGAGCCAGGGCCTTCTCACTGAGCTCCACCCTCAGCCCTCTGTTTTGAGACAGGCCCTTACTAAGTTACTAAATTGTCTAGGCTGGACTTGAACTTGCAATCCTCCTGCCTCAGACTTCCAGGGTGCTGGGATATCAGGTGAGTGCACCATGCCCAGCTTCAAAAACCTGTTCCCATTCCACACTTACTATAATCCTCTGGAGTCTGGGGTGATCACCTGTTTTACAGATGGGGAAACTGAGTCACAAGGAAGTCCTATCATCCATAAGGAGTAGAGTTCAAGCCTGAGCCCGGACATAGGATTTTAGTACTGTGGCAGTTCTCATGGCGTGGACCTCAGAATAGCTAAACTTCACCAGCGTTCTGAGACCAAATCACTGAGGGAAAGCCTCCGGAGAGGGATATCTGGACCTGCTTTCTCAGGCCCCTTACTGTACCCTAACTCTCCTGGGTGCATGCAGCAGGCAGCCTTGCTCGGTCTGCTTCCCTCCTGTGGGGTGCCTGCCCTTACAGGTGAGGCCACAGGATATCACAGCACCACCAAGGATGGCAAAACCCAGTCTACTTTGGAAAAAAGAAAATTCTGATTCTAATCTTAACAGGAGAGCCAGGCATGGTGGAACACGCCTGTAATCTCAGTCCTTGGGAGGCCACAAGTTCAAGGCCAGCCTGGGCTACGTAGTGAGACTCTGTCTCAAAAACAAAGAAAGAAAAAAATCTAAACACGAAAGTCTGCTTCCTGCCCAATTCTTTCCTTCCCCCTGGCAGGCTAAGGTTGGTATTAGGGTGAGATTTTCCAGGCTCTGGGGTACAGCCAGCAAGAGTCCTGCAGTGACCATCTTGTCTCTGACCACGCAGCAACTTTTCTTTTAGGAAGCACAACCACTTTCTGTCCTCCATGTGCTCCCCCCCAAAGGGACATCACTCCAGCAGCCTGCTATATCCTGGCCATTCAGTCAATGGGAATATGACTAAATCTCCAGCCACCATGATTGGTCCAATGGGTAACATGTGACCCAAATCCAGCAAATCAGAGACTGCCTTGGGATTTCTTTGGGCCTTGGGAGAAAACAGGCTTCTGTGTACAGAGGTTGCTGGGAGCCCTGTCCCAGAGCAGGAAGAAGCACCAGTCTGTGGTTGGAGCTGATGAGGCCACAAGGCAGACTTGAAGAAACAAGCACAGACAGCCTGAAAGAGAAAGTGTTCAGGAAGCATCAAAGCCCGGTTCTAGTCCCGGAGGCCCTGGTTCTTAGACTGGCTTAGTCCTTTGATTTGCCCCTAGGGCCTCCCTAGCCTGTTGCAGTTGGGTTTCTGCTGCCTATAAACTAAAAGGCCTGGACCAGCTGAATGTGGTGGCGCACGCCTATAATCCCAGAATTTGAAAAGCTGAGGCAGGAGGATCAGCACAAGTTTGAGGCCAGTTTGAGCTTCCCACTGAGTCTGTTTCAAAACAAACCACCAAACAAACAAAATCCCAACCAATCCTAGTCCCCGAGCTTCTTTAGTAGCCCCGGAATGTGTCAGCAGCCAAGCTAGCCCAACAGGGCAGTGGGCATGGGGGCCTGGTATCCCCAAAACATCCCCAAGGGATGGAGCTGGTAGAGCAGGGAGGGTATTTCCTCTTTCGAGGTTCCAGATTTTCTTGTTGCCAACACAACTCTGGTATAAAAAACAGAGTGATGGCACCTGTGGGCCACAGAGGGATCAGCAGAAGAGCTGTTCCAAGGTCAAGATCATTCAATCCGCAGGCGTGGTGGTATACACTTATAATCCCAGCACTCTAGGAGGCTGAGACAGGGAGATACAAGTCCCTCCTGGGCAACTGAACAACAGACCCCATCTCCAAAATGTAATAAAAGACTGGAGATACAGCTCAGTGTGAAGGTCCTGGGCTCAATCCTCAGTAATGATAATAAAAAAGATTATTAGTCATTAACAAGGCTTTATGGAGAGCCCACGACCACCAGGAGCTGGGGCTGCAGCAGAGAAGGAGCCAGACAAAGTCCTCACAGCTTCCTTTCTACTGGGAGGAGGGAGAGGCAGACAAAGGGCCTCAGGGACATTACAAAGCCCTGGTAAAGTTCTACCCAAGTGGCCCACACTTCGTGGGTCAGAGCACATTAGGGTCACAGTTAATTAAGGGAGACTGCAGTCCTATCATGTGCCTGAAAATAGGCAGCTGGGTGTGGGTGGAGAACTGCACAGTGACTCCAAGGTCCCTTGGGGCCCAGGCACATGGACTCACCCAAGGTGACCGCTGTCTGCTCCCTGTCCAGCTCCCCCACCCTCTAGAGCTAATGAGTGTAGGTGCATAATCTCCTGAGCCTGAGCCCCTTCATCCTCTGGAGTCTGGAGGAGAGACAGTGTGAATCCTCTTGCTGCCACCAAGGACACCGGGCCTCCCTTCTTGCTCTCTGCTCCTGCAGTTCCTGTGTGATCCATGGCCTGGGCCTGAGCTGGAGCTGCCCTGGCTGGTCCTGACAAACCACCCTCCCTATGGCCTCCCTGACCCCATCTTGAGCCACAGGAAAGGGCTGGAGGAGGACAGCCCCACCTGCAGGTGCAGGAGCTCCAGGGACAGCGCCTTTCTCTGTGCATGCTTGAGCTAGCCGGGTCCCTCTCTCCCTGCAGTCTCAGCATCTGTGGGCCAGGACTGCTCCCTTATCTCTACCTATTGGACCAGCAGCACTGCGGAGCCTGACTGTTGGCCTGGTAGGGGCCTGGCTGGTACAGGCAGGGCTGGTTTACTCTCGAGGAGCCTAAGGGAAGCTGGACGCTGGCCAGATGGCTCAGGGCTCAGAGGCCCAGGGTAGAGAAGTGGGGAGAGCCCAGGCTGCCCCTCCTGGGCATGGCTTTCGCTCCTCTGATGGGACCTGGGGATGGCTCGGCCAGGGAAAGTACCTGGCCCACTGTGGCCAGCCTCCCCTGCACTGCCGGGCTATCCCTAGAGACAAAGGCTGACAGGGGCAGGGCCCAGGGGCCCAGAATGTGCCCCCCACACACCAGGGGTCTCCTTTGGGCTGGGGAGGTCTTTCTTTTTTGCTTTTTTCTCCCCCACCTCCTTTGCTACTAGGGATGAAACCCAGGGCCTTTGAACTGAGCCACATCCCCAGCCTGTTTATAAATTTTTTTATTTTGACACAGGGTTTCATCAAATCGCTAAACTGCCCCTGGTGGGCTCTAACTTGCCATCCTCCTGCCTCAGCCTCTAGAGTGCTGGGATTACAGGCATGTGTCACCACGCACACTTTGCGGCAGTCTCTCTGAGGGAACACAGCCACAGCCACAGAAGAGGCCTGGGCCAGTTTGGTGACCTGCAGGCTCCACAGCATGGCTGGACTTGTTGCCCAGCAACTGGACCTGTCCCCATTGGACACTCAATTCCTTCGGCCAGGACCCGGCCTGCTTCTCTGGTTCCTTTCACACAAGGACACACCAGGATGTGCGGCCTATGGTAAACAAAGATTATTTTTACCCCATTATTTCTCCTCTCAGCTTGCTAAGTGTCCAGCCAAGGCGCGCCTGTATCCTCCCTGGGCATTCTGGTGCTCAGAAGGCTCTGTCCTGCCAGGTGCCAGCAGCTCCGGCCACCTGAGTGCTGCCTGAGGGCCAGGCCAGGGCCCTGGGTGAGAAGCTGTGGCCTCTGTGAGTTCAGAGGCTGGGAAGGGGCACAGAGACAATACCACCTGGGGCCACTCAGCTCCCACACCAGCTGTCCCTACCCCAGGCCACCCAGACCCATACCCTGCTCCAAGGAGACCCCATGAGCTGGGCTTCTGACCTAAGAGGGAGCTCAAGGTGGGGACCCCCAGCTCGCCTGCATGGAGACAAAACATAAAAAAGGCAGCCGAGTGGACCGCCAGTCCATCTCGGGTCTGAATTCTGTCCAGACAGCACAGCCCTCTGTGCCCAGCCCAGAGGAAGCTGCGCCCCACGTTCCCAAGCTGGCACATTGTGGCAGCGGGTGCGGGTGACACAGAGAAAGTGGCCCACGCTCATTTCCACTTTCCACGTCTGAGGGCCCAGAGTCAGGACTTGCCTCCTTCGCAAGGCCTGAGCCTTCTCCCAGGGCAGCCGGCCTGGTGTGAGTTTTTCCCCATCTGGGGGTGGTGCATCATGCCCTCGAGGCTGTGTTGGTGGCAGAGAGGGGGTGGACAGGGCCAGTAGGTGCTCAGGCACTGACTTGCTCTCTTCCTCTTCCACCCTCTCGTCCTCCTCCTCCTCTTCTTCCTCCTCTTCCTCCTGCTTGCTCTGGAGCAGAGTTGGCTGCAGCGGGAAGGAACCACTGGTTTTGAAGGTGTTTTTTTTTTTAACCACTTGATCAGGATCAAGGATTTAATTCTATCCCTTCACTGCCTGGCTGTGATTCTATTTGGAGTCTGAGCACAGGCGGCAGGAGGGTCCCTGGAGCTCCTGCCCTGGCGCTGCCCAGTCCTGCCTGCCTGCCTGCCTGCCCGGCCAGAACAGTCCATCTTGGGACCCTCTCAGGCCGCCAGGAGTTGGGGAATGCCAAGGACCTGGGCCATTAGCACCCTTCCCCTGCATGAGGCTCAGGGGACAGAGGCTCCATGGGGGCGGCAGGAGGCAGCTTGGCCAGCAACCACCAAGGGATCATCTGGGCTCTGCCCTGCTCATCAGAAAGCGTTAGCGAGGGCCCAGTGGGACAGGGCTGAGCCCTCCCCACCCTGAGCTGCAGTCACATACTGAGGAGGACTTGGGCACAGAGAGTGTGGGGCAGAGGGACATGACCATTGTAGGTTCCGCCACCTGCTGTGCGCGGTCACTCTGCCTGGCGTGTCTATACACCAGCTCCTTGTCGGGTATTCTCGTCCCCCTGCTTCTCCCAAAACTGGCAATCGCACGTCCTTAGTTAGATGTCTGCCAGATGCAGATCCAGGCCTCCCCGCTGCTGGGCAGCCTCCAGGTGGATACGGTGGGCACCGATACCCTCCATCTAAATTTTATTATTTATTTTTGGTACCGGGGATCGAGCTCGGGACCTTGTGCTTGTGAGGCAGGCAGCGGTACCACTGAGCTAAGTCCCCAGCCCTAAATTTATTTATTTTGGTTGCAAGGCAGGCAGCAGAACCACTGAGCTAAATCCCTGGCCCTGTTTTGGTTTTGATTTTCTTTTTCTTTTTTTGAGACAGGGTCTCACATGTAGTTGAGACTGACCTGGAACTATGTACCCCAGGCCGGTCTCAAACTCACAGTGATCCTCCTGCCTCAGCCTCCTGAATGCTGGGATTACAGGTGTGCGCCACCACACCCGGCTGGTTTGGGGGATTTTTTGAGAGGAGGGTCTTGCTATGTTGTCCAGGGTGGCCTCAAACTGGTGGCCTAGTTTATCACCTCTCAGAGAGCACACGCACTATTTTCAAAGGCCCCTCCAGCTACCACTGACGTGAATTTGGGAATTATGTTTCCAATACATGAACTTTTGGGGTCCCCCATGGGCCAGGAAGTGGGAACTCCAAGAAGCTCTGGGTTTGAAGTCACCTCCCAGGGCTGTGCACAGGGTGAGGCTCCCACAGGTGTGAAAACAGGGGAGCTACCTGTCACAGGAGCATCTCCTCCCCTTCCCTGGGGAACCAGGAAGAGGCCCAGGCAGGGCTGGGAGCTGCCAGCTCACCTGACTTCCTGCCCAGCAGGACTGGCATGGTGGCCCCCATGAGGGGACTGACAGTTCAGTGTTCAGAAGGTGGTGAGATGCCAGCTGACATCTCAGGCACCAATTTCCTGCCCTGGTCCTTCGCAGCCTCTCAATCAGGACCAGCTGCACCCCACCTCCTAGATACTGGCAGGCTCCCTCCCAGAACCCCCAGTTCCTTCTGGGACAGCAGGCCGGGTGTGACCACTTCCTAACTTCAGCTTGGGGCCAGCTTGGGCCCAGCTCCTCCTTGGGGAAATGGGTGGCAGCCCTGAGCCACTGGGAGAGAAAAAGGACATGGGGCCCCCACGGGAGGGCCCTCAGAGCCACCCACACTGGAAGTTGGCTCCTGGCCCCACCAGCTGGACTGGGTGCCACTGAAGGGATCAGTTTCCCCAAGACAAAGGACTCCGTTCAAAGCTAGGAGCAGCCCGGATGTTCACCTGTCTGGGAGCAGAAGCGCTTCATTCATCCCGATGGCTCTCCAGGTTGGGGGCTGGAAACACCAGGGCCAGGACAGGGTGCTCTGGCCCCTACTTGTCCCGGCCTGGCTCACCCCCACCCTGCCTCATGGTTCCACCCCTGCCCTGGTGTGGTGACCGGCCATGTGCCCCCACACCCAGGAAGGCCAGCCCAGGAGGGGCCTGCTGCGGGCTGAGGGACCCGAAAGCCACCCCCACCCCAGCGGTTCCCTTCCCTGCCCAGGAGGCCTGGCTCCTTCTACTTGGCCTACTTCCTGTTACAGACACAACAGGTTGGACAGCTCCGGCGGCTTGATCCAGCTCTGCTCAGGGCTGGGCAGGCAGGACTAAAGCCAGCCGGTCCCTCCAAGGGATGACAGGGTTGGCAGAGCACTGCAGAGGGGTGGGGTTGACTCACACTTTACCTAGCATGGCCCTGTGAATTTGCATCTGTGTGTAATTTTTGGCTAATGTGGCTACTTTTATTTGCTGTTCTTTTTTTTCTTGAGACAGGGTCTCACTATGCAGTTCAGGCTGACCTTTAACTATGTCACCCAGACTGGCCTTGAACTCCTGGCTCGAGATCCTCCTGCTTCAGCCTCTGAGTCCTGGGACCATAGGTGCCCAGCTTGATATGCCACAGCTTGAGGATGTGACTGTCAGCCAAGCCCATATTCTGAAAACCTGAGTGTCCAGACTTTGGAGAACGTTTTTGAAAAGGAAACAGGAGCAGCAAGTCCCTTATAAATAGGGTGGGGAAGAGACAAAAAGGATTCAGGGGGGTGGAAATGAAAATTTCTAGTTAATGCTTCCAAAGCAAAAATTCCTGAATGAGAAATGATCTCAGCTTCTAAACTGGAACATACAGCTGACTGTCAATATAATTCCCCGATTCTGGATGGTGGAGGGATGGGTGTTCTGTGTGGACTTCTGCCGGGTGTCAGAGCACTGGGTTCCCACACTATGAGAGGTGCTTAGTGTTTGTTCGTGGAGTGGCAGGGCACCCCAAAGACCACCGGCCTCAGTACCGCCCTGGGGATCATAATTGGAATCTCCAAGGTCAACAGGGGCTCGGGAGTCAGCCGGGCAGACCCAGAAGTCCCTCCAGCTCAAGTGCCAGTCCAGGCTGCAGACTGTCACCAAACTTGGTGCTGCTGTCCCTTCTCCCCGTGCCACCCTGGGGAAGGACCCTGTGTGCTTCCAGGACTCCTGAGAGCCCTGACTTTCCGGGAGAAATCAGTTCAGCTCAGCCATTAAGCTAAGAAAAATCTTTATTGTCCCTTCTTTTCTCCAGCAGATATACTTTCAGTTGAAATGTGAAAGCCATGGCAGCACCTGGCCTTTCCTTCTTCAGCAAATGGCCCAGGGCAGGGCTGTCACTGTCAGAAGAAGAGCAAGGCCCAGGTTTGCGACAAGGACAAGCTGGGGCAGAGAACACCCACCCTCGATGGGGTGACAGGGATAGAGAGACGGGGTAGCCAGCTATGCCTGGTTCCGGATTCTGTGACCAAGTGGGGAGCCTGAGAGCCCACTGGTCCCCATGGCTCAGCAGGAGCTGTGGGCCACAGAGCTGGGAGAGTGAGAGTGTGTGCACTCACATCACACCTGCATGCACACACTACTCTGGGGGAAGACGCCTCCCTTGGTCTTCCTTCCGTAGGATCCGTGGCCTTGGCAGGCTCCTGTCTGCTAGCAGGGTCAGGGGCCCGAGTGTAGTGGACACTCAGGTCCTTCTGCTGGGGCGAACCCTCCATGACAAAGAGCCGCCCTAGGGATCGGGCTAAGGATTCACAGAGCTCCTGCACACTGCATGACACACAGGAGCCCCAGCCCCGAGAAGGGGACAATGGTCCAGGAACCCAGGCAGGAAAGGGCCCTCTGCCACCTACCACCTTTCTCCAGCCTCTCAGGGAAGCAGTGGGATGAGGGCGCAGGGTGCCCATCCCAGCACTGTTCTCAAATGTGACTCTGGGGCCAGGTCTGAGACCTGGTCAGGGACAGCCCAGACAGCCTTCTGGGTGGGAACTTCATACACAATGATGCCGTCCCTTCCAGGCGACACTGAGACAGAGGAGAAGCTCGGGTGAGAGACTCTGGGGAGCTGGGTGGGTGGGTCAGCTCCTGGGCAAGGACCCCTGCTGGACGGTCTCATGGGGCTCTCGATTGGCAGCAGCAACTTTCTCCTCCAGGGGGGACCCCAGAGGAGGGCTCAGGAAGTGGGGTGGGGAGGACGGCAGAGCGGGCAGAGCTGCCCAGGCCTCCCGGACGGTGTCTCACTGGGGGAGCCGGGCTGGTGCCAACCCATGGCAGCAATGCCCATAATCCTGGTCATCTCTACACTCCAGACTGTGGGTGAACAGAGCTCCTTGGGGACCCTCTTGTCTAGCTGGGGACTGTGCCTGGGTCCCTTGCGTCTGCTCACTGGTGTGACAGGGGCGGTCATTAAGGCGAATGCAATGTGCAGGTGGACCAAGGCCCGAAGCAAGGGGAGTGGCAGCAATTCCATGGCAACGGGGGGGGGATGGGTGAGCAATGGGACCCCAGACACACGCACCAAATGCCAAGCACGTTCAAACACAGACCCAACACGTGAAGACGGCAGCAAGCTCTTTGTGTAATAAATATTGCAAAGCGCACTTGACTGATTTTTTTTTTCGAAGTCAAATATAACCAATGTCCCAGACCCTGTTTTCTGCATTCAGCATAGTGAAGCTGTTGGTATTAGCAGAACACCTGCAGCCAATCACATACAAGACCCTGTCCCACCAGCTGGCCAATCACCATCCTTTTCCATTTTAAGCAGCCAATCTGGCCTCTTCACATTCCTAAAAAATGACCTAAATAAAGCACCAGAGCTCGGACAACTTCCTGGGAAGCCAGATACCGAGGCGCAAATTTTTTAAAAAATAAGAGTCAGAAATAAAAATAAAAGGCTTCCATTGGTCAAGATTTAAAAATAAAAAGGTTTCTTCCTGAAGCTAATCATGAGTCCATCCCTTTAAGCCAACTGAACGTACTGCTGCTGTCCCCTTGGGTGCCAGCCCTGCTGCGTGGCCAGGCTGGGGGGGAGGGGCGGGG
>NW_022900935.1:40028307-40049576 GCF_012274545.1 Fukomys damarensis | reverse complement strand
GGGGGAGGGAGGAGGGATGGTGGTCACTGCCACTCAGCGCGAGCCACACAGATCGCCTGGCCCTCAACAGCTTCCAGGGCATCCTGAAGGGATCGAAGTGGCTACTGTCTCCGGTCCTCCGTCTCTGACCTGGAGAAGGCCATCACCACATCCTCTGCACCTGTAGATGGGGACAAGAGTCTCTGATGGGCAATCAGGACAAAGCAGGGAGACTGCAGGGCCTCCCCATCCCTCTGTACCACCCACTGACTGCACGGGGCTAGAGGAAGCCACCTCCCCTCTGGTAGATGAGGCCCACACCCCCCCATCGGGCTGCAGGAGGAGGTTCAGAGGCCGCCTCAAGGCTGCATAGCCGGAAGAAGCCGGACAAGGACTCAGGGCTTCAGCCTGGAGCACTGATGTACTCACTCCATCCAGACCCCTGGCTCCAGGTTCACTGAAGCCTGGAGCCCTGGGAACCTCCTCTCTCCTACCATCTCAGGGTTCTACCCTGTGGAGGGTTTTGCCTGGTGGGTTTTCATAGCCACTCTTTGCAACAGCTTGTCCTCTGCCCAAACCCAAACACCTGTTCCAGGAGTGTAGCCAGGTACTCTTCTGGCCTGCTGGCTGCCAGGCTCTCACACAGACAATGCCTGCGACCCTTATTAGTACTTGTCTTCATCCTAAATTGAAGATTCTGGTCCAGGCACTCATGAAATCACTGCCTTTATCTTGTTTCCATAAGATGGACTCTGACACACGGCCAGAAGGGGCATCGGGAGGAGGAAGGAGCTGAAGAGGCTAAGCTGCCTGCACCCAGAATGAGCTGCCGGGAAGGCAAGTGAGCCGACGTTGGTCCCCCGGTGTCCCTGCCCTGGGTTCCTTTGCTAACGGGTGGCTCTGTGTGGTGCCCGACCGTAATATCTGCCTGGGGCCTTCTGAACAAACCTCCAGTCTGCACTGCAGGAGGACTCTCTGGGGAGGAGGCCACTGGAATGGCAGGGACACAGGAGAGGCCGCCCAAGGGTGGGGTGACATGGGCGGTGCCCAGTGGGGCTGGAGCTGGCACAGCACAGGGGACCCGCTGGCTTGGGGTGGTGCTGCAGACGTCACAGAGCCACACCTGCATAGGCAAGGTGGGAAGGGCATGCCAAGTGGGCCCAGCCTGCTCCCGCCTTCACTGGGTTCTCTGGCACAGCTCGAGTTCCTGAAAAGAAAACGAGGCTTCTGGGAAGGACCTCGAGTCTTCTGGCTCCCTAAGAGGAGCCCCTTATTGAGAAGCCCGACAAACGCTCCCTGTCTTCCCCGGAACATTCTGTTCTCGCCCAGGCCTGGACCACGCAGCAGCGCTGCAGGCAGCATCGTCCTGGCAACAAAGACTCTGATTACATCATGCGGGCGGGTGCAGCCAAGCTGCTCACCTAACAGATGCCCACCTCTCCGGCCGGCTACCCGGGCGCACAGCTGAGGGGGCGACGGAGTGGTGTCAGCAGAAGATGCCTTGGTAGCAATCACTGGTTCCTGGCAGCCTCACGGCCTTTCTCTTGGGGGCCTTGGGGCTCTGCAGGGAGCTGGAGGCACGGAAATAGCACGGGTGCCCTGGAGGAAGTGGAGCGTCAGGGGGGAAGGGCCCCAGGGCCAGAGTTCCAGGTCCTCCAATGGGTGTCCTGCCTGGAAGGAGGGTGGGGAGGTCACCCTCTAAGGTTAAATGGGGATATTGATGACCACTAAACAGGATACTGAAGCAAGCTTTGCAGGAGTCCCTGGTCTCCCACCATGCTGCGAGGCCAGGAATAGCCCAGCTGCAGCCGGTGCTGCCCCAAGGGACTCACTGTTTCCAGCCAACCACTGGGAGCCTTCCTTTGGGAACACATGAGCCAGAGGCTCCTCCAGATACTCTTGGACTCTGGTACCAGGGATCGAACTCAGGACCTTGCATTTGTCAGGCAGGTACAGTGCACTGAGCTACATTCCTGGCTCTGGTTTGTTTGTTGTTTTGGGTTTTTGAGACAGGGTCTCACTATGTAGTCAAAACTGACCTGGAACTCACTATGTAGCCCAGACTGGTCTCAAACTCATAGCGATACTCCTGCCTCAGCCTCCTGAGTGCTGGGATTAGGGGCATGCGCCACCATGCCCGGCTTGTTTTGTTTTGAGACAGGGCCTTGCTATATAGCTCACGCGGGCCGTAAATTCACTATGTAGTCCAGGCTGGCCTCAAGCCTGTGGCAATCCTCCTGCCTCAGCCTCTGGAGTCCTGGAATTACAAATGTGTACCACCACTTTGCTCAGTTTTGGTTTGTTTGGTTTTTTTTCACAGCAGAGGGAGGACCCAGAACTGGACCCAGATTGGGTCCCACAGCTTGAATGCTGCCAGGGACTGGGCTATGCCCTTGGGAAATGACTAGCCTGTCCTTGTCCTTTGGAATACAGAGCCTCATCAAGCCTCCTGGCAGAGACTGGACAAAACCACCTGTCACTACCAGCATGGACCAAGACTCAGAATTTCAAAACATCCCAGGGTTCTGGAAGGCTGAGGCAGGAGGGTCATAAGTTCAAACCCAGCCTTGGCAACTTAGTGACTTAGCGAGACTCTGTCTCAAAATAAAATAAACTAAAGGGCTCGATATATAGCTTCGTGCAAAGGCCCTGGCCCTGGACTTAATCCCTATTATTGAAAACAAGTCACCAAAGCAGCCAGGGACACCGTGTAGGAAATTCAGCACAGAACTGAGTGCCACCTGGGAGGAGCCCTGTCCCTTCTTCCCTGTCCCTGTGGATCAGCCACCCAGACAGCAGGGTTCTCGGAGCCAGGGAGGGCACCCACGGGCCTCCCATCCCACAGCCAGGGCCAGCTCAGCCCCTTGAATAGAGCCAGTCAAGTGATGGGGAGAGAAAAATGCCAAATATGCAGGGGCTTCGAGAGGGAAGCCGGCGGGCGGCACAGGCAGCAGACAATGGGGTCACTGGCCTGTGTGCTGTCCTGGGCATGAACCCGATGCACTGTACCAGCGGCAGGGAGGCCGCACTAACACGCAGGAGCGGAGAGGGCCCAAGTCTGCGGAGCCCTCTGATACCTGAGGCTCAGTGCTCCAGTAGGACATCACTGGAGGAAAAAGGGGGAAGCAGGCGTGTGGTGCACACCTGTAATCCCAGCACTTGGGAGGCTGAGGCAGGAGGACCGCTCCAACTTCTAAAGGAAGCCTGGGCGACAAAGCAAGACCCTGTCTCAAAGAACTGGAAAAAGGGTCCCAGGAGTAGCACCGGCCATGAGTGGGCGCCCACAGGACCTAGAATGGAGGCAAGTGGGCCTCTGAGCCCAAGCTGCCTGATGCCCCAGCTCTGCCACCCGAAGTCCTCACCCCACTCTGGCCAGGGTGAGACGTACTGGGTGAAGAGCCCACGGCCACCTGCCTTGGGTACACACGAGAGGACAGGAAGGCGCAGAAGCCTCCACACCCCGGGCGGATGGTGCTCCAAGCTTCCACCACCATTACAGCACCCACCCGAGCTCCTCATCTAGCCTGAGTGCCATGGGCACCTTCTACCTGCTACCCCTGCAGCAACGGCCCTGCCACTGGCTCTGGGGAACTGCTGCCTGGAAAAACAGGTTCCAACTGGTCCTCAAGGGGCAGAGCTGGGAGCCATCCCATCTCCCAGGCAGCAGGCACTGTTTCCAGCAGCACTCAGGAGCAGGAGCTCTGTGCATCTCCCACAACCCAGGGGCCCAGGGGTTTGCTTTCCCCAGAGGCGGAGCCACACTCTGGTTGCCATGGGAACAGCAGCCACGGGTTCACTGAGGTCTCAGCAGCACCCACCAGGCCCAGGCTGACAATCACTGTCCCAAGTGCACCAGGTGGGGTGAGGACACTGGCCGGCTCCGAGCAGGCCCAGGGCCTCCCTCGCTCTAACGGGTACCAAAGCCCTGAAACACAGCCTGGACGCCAGCCCGACTGCCTGTTTACCCACAAAAACCCAGCTTCCGTGTACTCATCTGTGAAAGACAGCGACCAGCATCTACGCCAGCGGTGAGACTGGCTGCAGGACATCCACACAAGGTGTCACAAGCAAGGCTGCCACCTGTCACCTGTCCCCCATACTCTGTCCACAGTCTGTGCTCCCACACAGGGGCTCCTTCTCCCCATGCTTCTGCTCCCCAAACAAGTTCTCGGGGCCAGAGTGTGTGATGGGACAGAACTGGAAAGTGCGGGCCTCTCCAGGGGTCAGCACCTAAAGTCCTGGTGTCTTCTCGAGCTTCAGACCCCGAGGGTCACAGTCACCCTGTGAGCTTTTACGTTTTGGGAGATGGGGTCTGGCTATGCTGTCTAAACTGGCCTTGAGCTTTTTTTGCTAAAATAATCCTCCTGTCTCAGCCTCCCAAGTAGCTGGGATTACAGGTGCTATCTCACCTGCTTTGAGTGCTTGTTTAAAATGAAGATTTACACAGATGAGGTGTAACGCTGAGGCTGAGGAAGAACTGGCGAGAGCAGCCTGAGCTACATAGTAAGTTCAAGGCCAGACTGAACTATGCAGTGAGACCCTGTCTCAGAAATAAAATGCAGATTTCGAGGCGCACTTGATTCAGCGGGGCTGGGGTGTCTGGTGACTCTGTATGGTGGGCTGCCCGGAGCTCTACCCCCAGCCCTGAGAGCCCGGCCTCCTTGCCCACCTGCTGAGATGGGCTCAGATGGAGCACAGTGGCAGAGCACCTATGGGGTTGGGCGTGAAAGGGGTGGAGGAGGGAGGAGAGAGGAAGGGGGATCCGGCCCCACTGCCTTACAGGAGGCTGGGCCCTGAGGTGCCTGCTCTCCTGGGGGTCCGATTCCCTGTCCTGTCCTCACCCTCGCTCAGAGCTTTCTATCTGCCCCTCCTGGCATCTGTGCCCACGGCCTCCTGAACACCCACGGGCACCTCTGCTCCACACACCACTCCGCTGCCTCCTGCCAGCCGCCAGCCGCTCAAGCGGGTACTGTGCCGCCTGCTGTCCTGTCACCTGCTCCTACACCTTCACCATAGGGCCAGTCCCACAGGGTCACGGCACCCCTGGAGCATCCCTAACCGCTGCCCTGGAACCTTTCTCCTCACTTGATCGCTCTGGCAGTGACCCACCAGGAGTGTGGAATAAACTGGTGCAGAGCTGCCTCTTGGGCCACCCAGGGCCACCCAGGGAACGCACAGCCCTGGGCCAGGTACAGGCTCCCTCAGGCTGCAGGGCCCTCTCCCATCTGTCTATACCGTGCGTTTCTAGCACTCCCAGCGCCCCTTCCCCTGTGCCGAACTCCTGGGCCCCTCATCTCGGGGCCAGCTGTTCTTAGGAGCCAGCAGGTGAGGGGCTGTGAGGGATGTCCAGTCTCGTGGGCACTCCTCAGATCAGGACAGCAGCACTGGCACTCGGCGACAAGGGTCAGGGCGGCCCCTGGTGTAGCCAGGCCCAGAGTGCTGGCTCTACCACCTGCCCCCTCGTCATCCCTTCTCGTCACGTCCTTGCTTCCTCTTGGGATGTTTTCCTTCTTTTGGTGACACAAGTCCTGCACCAAACCCTGTCTGGTTTCTGCCTGGCCCGCGGCAGCCACAACTGTGCTCCATTCGCTTATTAGGTCACAGGTAATTGCTGCTGCGGTGGTGATTAAGGCTGGAGAGACTGATTCCTGGCGGCTATGCTGAATCTCGGGGGCCCACTTTGACAGCAGCGGGAGGAGCTGGGAAGCCACAGGTGGCAGAGCAGACCCAGAGACTCTGCTGCGGAGGACGGGCACAGCTTAGGGCCGCCAGTGGAGCCACAGAGGGCCACGCATGGCTGTGTACACAGCACAGACTCTGTCCACAAAGCTCCCAACTGAGCGGCAACAGCTCCAGAGCCGGAGCCAGAAACCCACTGGGCCCGGATGGTCAGAGAAGGCTTCATGCAGGGAGAGGAGGGACAGTGTGCAGGCAGTGGGGCAGGGACTCAGAATTTAGACTGGGGCTGCTCCTACCCAGGGATGCTGGGCAGGGTGCTGCTGCTCTGCCTGGAGCACAGCTCTTCTACAAGTTCCCAGCAAACCCTGAACCAGCAGCCTCAGATCCCACAGGGGAAGCCACCAGGGCCTGAGCCAGCCTGCTGGCCGCAGGGCAGGGAGACTGTCCCGAGAGGGCTCATGGAGACAGGACGACTGGACAGAGGCTATTTGCAGACAGCTAAACTAGTTAGGAGCAGCAGAAGAGAATGGCCTGGAGGCTCATTCTCTAAAAGCCCTGCCGACTACACTCCACCCACTTCTGGGATAAACAGCAGTGGCTGATATACTAAACAGGCATCAACCACCTGGGTGGGGGAACAAGACCTTAACCCCTCCCTGCCCGGAAGTCCGTGTGTGCTTGCTACTGGGACTAGCTTCCCCATTTGATCCGAATTTAATCAAAATTACCTAATCGGGTTTGTCCTGCCTCACAACCACCTTGTGCTTCCCCACTGGACAATACTGCCTAAGCGACTGTATTTGCAATCTCATTAGTTGACTGTAGTTTTGTCCCACCTTGAAGCAATATAACACCCTGGAGAAGTGGGGGTTGGCGCATAACCCACTTTCCAGGTCCCCTTCTGTTTCTCTCAGGCAGAAGCTATACTGCAATAAATGCTTCCTACTCTTAACTTCCGCTGTTCCTAGAATTCATTCTTTGATTTTAGAGAACACAAACTCGACGCATCCAGACATCTCGCAGGGTGGGAGTTACCATAGATCGTATGTCCTGTATCACTATGATGCCTGGAACTCAATACTACTATGCAGCTCCCAGGGGCAAGAAGCAGGACAGTGCGGGACGTGCTAACACGTGCCCGTAATCCCAGCACTCTGAGGAGGAGGATGGCTGAGAGTTCAAGGCCAGCCTGGGGTACACAGTGAGTGTCTCAGAAAAAAAAAGTGGGGGCTGCCTATAGCCACTTCTAGATGGACCCTGTAGTAAGTCCTGAGGATTTCTACACCAGATGCCTGCCACAGCCAGGGCCCAGGCTGACTGCTCTGGGGCCTGGATCTCCTTAACCCTGGAGCCAGTTTCTCACTTGAAAGTAGCCCCAACACAGCACCTATGTCATAATCCTGTATGTTACCAGGTCCCCCAGGAAGAGCTTAAGTCATTATTGTGATTAAAAGCAGGAAGGAAAGGCAGAGACCCGATAGGGAGTGGCTGGTCAATGAATTACAAAACAGCCAAAGGTGGCTGCTTATTCTGCAACTGCTAAGATGCTTTTTTTGGAAATTGTTTAGGAGATAGTAAAATTATTCTAAGTAAAAAAGTGGATGCTAAAATCAGTGTTATAATATTTATGGTGGTGGTGTCACCGCCTGCCTCACAAGCGCAAGGTCCCAAGTTTGATCCCCGGTACCAAAAAAAAAAAAAAAAAATTACGGTGTTAGGGCTGGGATGTAGCTCAGTGGCACTGCACCTGGCTCACAAGAGCAAGGTCCTGAGTTTTATCCATGGTATCAAAAAAAAAAAATTTTTTTTTATGCTGCATAAATTTTGTGACTATGCATCATCATGCCATATAACAATTAAACAATTTAAAAATATATATATTTATGCTGTACAGATTCACCTTTAACATGCTTGGTTTTTGATACTGGGGAGTGAACTCAGGTCCTTGTGCTTGCAAGGCAAGCAGTGGAACCACTGAGCTAAATCCCTGGCCCTAACATGCATGCTTTAAAAAAAAAAAGTGTTTTAGACAGTCTCATTGTGTACTTCAAGATGGGGGCTGGGGATGTAGCTCAGTGGCACAGCGCCTGCTTTGCAAGCACGAGGTCATGAGTTCAACCCCCATATAAAAAAAAAAAAAAGAATGTAGCTCAAAATGGTCTTGAACTCACTGAAATCCTCCTGCCTCAGCCTCCCCAGTATTGGTATTCCACCATTCCTGGCCAACGTGCACAATTTTTTTTTCAGTATTGACGATTGACCCTAGGGGCCTGCTGAGCTACATCCTCAGCCCTTTTTTAATTTTTTTTTTTTTTTTGAGACTGAGTCTCTTATCACACTATAACTGAGCTTGAAATCCTTCTGCCTCAGCTTTCCATGGAGCTGGGATTACAGGTGTGTGCCACAAAACACAGCTCATTATGTATGTTTTTAAAAGGACACTGGGAGCTGGGGATGGTGGTACATGCTTGTAATCCCAGCTACTCACGAGTTGAGGAAGATCACAATTTTGAGGCCAGCCTGGGCAACTCAGTGGAAACTCACTTCAAAATAAAATTCAGCTTGGCATGGTGGTGCACACCTGTAATTCCAGCACTTGGGAGACCAAGCAGGAGGATCACTGCAAGTTCAAGGCCAGCTTGGGCTACATAGTGAATTCAAGGCCAGCCTGAACTACATAGCATGACCTTGTCTCAAAAGAAAAACCAAATCAGCAGAACAGCACTTGCCTAGAATGCATGAGGTCCTGGGTTCAATCCTTAGTATTGGAGGGAAAAAAGGCCCTGTTGGGAAATTGAAGAGAAGGCTAGGGGCTGAGGATTTAGCTCAGTGGTGCCACCGCCTGTCTCGCAAGTGCAAGGACCCGAATTCCATCCCCAGTACCAAAAGATAGATGGGTAGATAGGCAGACAGACAGACAGACAGACAGAAAAGGCTAACCATGGTTATAGCTGTGCAACAGGAGGAGGCAACCCTGTAAGCCTCTCTGCTGTTTTCCAGACTGAGGATTATTTCAGAACCAGTAAACCACCCATACTGGTCCTGGAAGAGGGGACAGCCCCAAAGGACCTGACTCAGGTCCCTCCCTCCCTCCCCATGTGCAGGGACAGGTGGCTGGGGGCTCACTCTTGAGGCAGCAGGAGCCCCTGCAATTCTAAGTGGGAGGGAAACTGCTGATATCTCTAAGCTTCAAGTCACCCTGGCCTTTAGGGTCAGAAGAGGTCTGGCCTGAGGGCCTCTGTTTTCAAAGTGCTGACCAGAGCTGTCTGCTGAGGCTGTGAGGACACAAGTGACCTCACAGGGAGGGTGTGGGGGGCAAGGGAGAGGACAGCAGCACAAGGAGGACAAGGGAAAAACTGGGGAAGGAAACAGGGTCTCAGGAAGGAAGGGGAGGAGGCTTTCATTAGTGGCCTCAGCTGGCACAGGTCAGGCAGCCTGACAGCAGCCAAGGTCATTTGCAGCATGGGGGGCCCTAAGTCAGGCTCCTCCCCAGCTCAGGGCTGCAGCCCCAGGGGACAAGTGCCTGGGGGCCTAAAGGTGGTGGCCAGGCCCTCGAAGCCAGAGCCAGGAGGTGGCTGGCCTGCAGAGCAACAGTCATCTGTTGGCAGATGGCGCCACCTGCTGGGCATAAGGTGCTCACACAGGCCTGTGGGCATCACCCTGGCTCCCTGCCCCATGCTACCTCCCAGACACACAGATCTAGGCTGACACCCCGGCAGGACCTGTGCAACTGACAGCACAATGCCTGGGCACGGCTGAGGCTGGCTCCACCAGGGGAAAGGGTGGCAGGTTCGAATTTGGCCCCGTGGTGTGGGCAGCACTGAAGACTCCCGGCCTTCAGCGTGCGAGCCCTTGGGAGAAACAAGACTACAGTTTCAGGGCTGTATTTGTTTGTGGCACCTTTAGGCACACAGAGAATAACACAGCTGGACAGAGGAGTGCACACCTGTGGTCCCAGCTGCTTGAGAGGCCAAGGCAGGTGGATCCCTTGAGCCTAGGAGTTTGAGACCAGCCTGGGCAACACAGTGAGACACTGTATCTAAATAAAATAAATTTAAAAAAGAAAAACAAAATTGCTGACATTGCTGGTACATCCCTGTAATCCCACCACTCTGCGGGGCTGAGGCAGGAGGATCACAAATTGAAGCCCAGCCTGGGCAACTTAGTGAGAGCCTGTCTCAAAATATAAAAATAAAATTAAATTCAGAAAGGGTTGGGAATGAAGCTCTATGTGGAACCTGGGTTCCATCCCTAGTATAACAACAACAAAGGAAAAAAGAAAGGAAAGAAGAAAGGAAGAAGGGAGGGAGAGGAGAAGACAGGAGAGGAAAAAGAGGAGAGCTGGGTGTGGTAGTGCACGTTTGTAACCTCAGTATTCAGGAGGCTGAGGCAGGAAGGTCCTGAATTTGAGGCCAGCCTGGGCTACATAGTGACCTTGTCTCAAAAACCAAAAAATAACAAAAGAAGAGAACAGAAGACCCAGGAAGCTCTTCCAACCACAGCCGCCCTCTCTGCCCCAGACATGGAATCCTCCAGGTCTGCCCAGTAGCCTGGTTAGAGGTGACCATCCCTGGGTGTGTGGGTGGGGGTGAGCACGCGGGAGCCCAAGCCGCACCTCGGTGCCTCTGCCGAGACAGGAGCATCTGCACACTGCACCCCCTGTGGCCATGCCCACACCCCCACATGCCTGCTGGCCAGGTCCACCATAAGGTGTGGTCACTGCACTCTTCCTGGAGCCCATCAGAGCCATCTGCATTCTCCGTGCTGCTTCAGCGAAGAGAGCAAGAGCTCCCTGCCGGTGTTTTCCCCTTGCTACACAACCATAAAGCTCACTTTATAAGACGCTGTGACTTGGAAAGCGGAGGTCCCTGACAGGCCCTCCCCTCAAAGGCATCTAGTGGGCAGGGGTTCCATCCCCAGTGCCACACAAAGTTTCTTTTATATTAACAGTGGGTACACATTTCATCAGCTTTTCATTTGTTTGTTTTTTGAGGTAAGATCTTGTAATCTTCCCAGGCTGGCCTCACACTCTTGGTGATCCTCCTGCCTCAGCCTCTCAACTGCTAGGATTACAGTATGCACCACGCATGGCCATGGTCAGCCTTCCTGTCCACACACCAGTGAGTGTGTGTGGCAGGGGACTTGCTGTAGTGCTGTGCAACTTATTTCTTTCTGGGCCAGTCCACAGGAGCGTTCTCACCACCTCACAGCAATTTAGTTGGTTCAGCGATGGAGATGAGGTGGGGAGGAAGAGAAGTCCCTGGGACTCAAGGCCCAAGGGTTTCAGGGCCACCTGGCTCCACAATGGGGACCCAGCATGGCCACAATGGTGAGTGCTGTTCAGGAAGCCGCCAGCGCCCTGGGAGGTTTCTGCTGAGCTGGGTGCCTGGGCTGGGTCACACCCAGGGTTCTGCCTGGGGACCAGCCCTGGTGCCAGGTGGAGTCAGGACGCATGTTCTCCAGGAGGACATGACACATGTCTGGACACACCACGGCTAGAGTATTATGCTGATAATTCCAACAGAATATAAGGAGAGTAACGGGAAAGGACTACCTGGAGGGTCTGGTCAGAATACCAGGCTACAAAGCTTGGCACAGTGGGGCACACTTGTAATCCTGGCTCTCTAGAGGCTGAGGCACGAGGATCACCTTGGGCTACGTAGTGAGCTGCAGGCCAGCTTGAACTACACAGCAAGACCCTGTCTCAAAAACAAAAAAAAGACTACCAACCCCAGTGTCAAGATCAGCCTCCCCGAGAGGGAGAGCAGCCTGGCTGGTGACAGAAGACAGGACAACGTCCGCTCAGGACTGGGCTGCATGATCCAGGGCCATGACTTATGGTGGTAACTGGAAGTGATACAAACTACTGCTGTCTGTAGTTAAAGGGAACTGGGAACGACAAGAGCTTGGCATGGTGCCTGCCACAGTGCCTCCCATGTCTCCCGTGTCCTTGAGGGTTGCTTGTGGTCACCCCAAAGAAGATAACTGCCTTGGGCTTTAGGGAACCCTTGTGTGTGTCATGGTGTGGCACACGGGCCAGCTCACCCTAAGCGAGGTTGTGGCAGAGCCAGGCAAAGCCGAAGGGAACTGTTACCAGAAGGGGATCCCACCACCGGCCTGGCTGAGGAAGCGGACCTGTAGGACAGCAATCGGTCTCCCTGCTTGCTTGACCAAGCCCACACGGGACACCACTCACCCTGGTCGATGGCATGCTGGGGCAGCTGGCTGAGCTGGCTGCTGACCACCCCCGCGTAGGTGCGCAGGAACTCCTCCTCGCTGGTCGTGAGCTGCGGAAAGTGTGTGCGTGAGGGCGGTGCCTGCTCCCGGACCCTGGTGTGGGGCCTTCCCAGAAGCCTGACCCTGGAGCCCCCAGGACTGAATCTAGGAGGCATGGAGCCTTGCGCAGGGCCAGCAGGAGACAAGGACCCTGCCCAAGCTGAGGGCAGGGCCAATTCCAGATGCCCCCTTGCTCTCTGAGAGGTGCCCTGGGCCTGTGCTGCCCTCTTCAGTGCCCATCCGGCCCAGCTGACCCTCCCAGAGAGAAGCTGGGATTAAGGGGGAGAGGGGGCAGGTCGGATCCCCAGACCCTCACTGTCCTGGCCCAGCACAGCACGAGGCGGGAAGACTCTGCACATCCCCCTGAACTGGCCACAGAGCCAAACCCCAAGCCAGGCAGCCCCCGCTCCAGGCCACAGGGTCAGGCACCCTCGCGGTGACACCCACAGCACTCACGTTCGACCCCATCTTCCTCAGCATGAGCAGCACGCGGACCTTCTGCTGGATGTACATCTCCTCTGGACTCTTCCCGGCCGCACCCTCGCGGTTCATCCCCTCGGCCCAGCTCTGGGGACTCCTATATGGGCGGGGAGATGTGCTAAGACCTGGCACCTGTGGGCGACCCCCTCTCTCTGAGCAGCCCCTTCCCACCCAGTCTCACTGCTGAGAGCTGAGAGGACGGGGCAGGCTGCCCACTGGCCCTGGCTGGGAAGCTTGGCCCAGAGCAGGTGCTGTGGCCGTGTGTGGAGCAGTGGGACAGCGAGGCTGTGAGCTCAGGAGACGGAAGCATGGGGTCCTGGCGTCCAAAGGGAGCAGCTTACACGAGGAGCCAGTGACACAGTCAGAAGCGCTGCCCAGGCCTTGAGGAACTGTGGGACCTGTGCCAGCCCCAGCGAAGACCAGTGGCTGCAGCAGCCTGCCGAGGTCAGGAGGCCAGCTCAGGCCCCCGTACCCGTGCACCCCACCTGTCCGAGGGCAGCGGCCACGGGACCTGACCCGCAGTGGGGCAGGGAGAGGGGCTGCAGGAGGGGTAGAGGAGAGGAAGCGGGTGTGGAGAGGCTTGGGTTACACACTTGTAACTCCTGGATGAGTCAGAAATAACTCGGCAGCTGGTGGGGTGGGGCCTCGCCAGCCCCAGTGCCAAGGAGCCGCACTCGGGGAACAGGAACCAGGTTGGCAGGCCAGGGACTCCTCACAGGGCCCTCTCCCAGGGTCTGAGAGCTGGACCAGCGGGGCGGGCTCGGAACAGCACAACCTCCTGTGGGCGTGGCTCCTCACGCCCCAGGCTGACACCCCGCCCTAAAGCTCACACAGTAGGCAGAAGTCTGTGCCAGCTGGGCTGCCAGCAAAGGCTCCTCCGAACCTCCCATCTCCAAACCCAGCCTGCAGCCTCTTCCTCTCTGGCTACTCCACGTCAGCTCCCACCAGGCTCAGGAAGGAGCAGAGACAGCGCAAGGATGGAGCCCCCGGGCAGGGTCCTGGGGCATCACTGCTTCTCTCGCCTCCCTCCAGCACCCACAGGGCAGCGTGGAGCAGGGGCTGCACTCCCCACGCCTCTGGGTGAGCCCTGCTCTGAGCCTCAGGCTCCATCTCCCCCAACAGCTGCTCCCATCTGGGCTACGATGTGCCAACCCCAGGATCCCCCTTCTCTCCTCCTCCTTTCCTCAAACCCACTTTAGCCAGAACAATCCTGAGAGGCCAGCCGCCTCAGCACACTGCTCCTCCAGCAGCCCTCATGTTGGGTGTCCCCGGCTTCTCACTGTCACCTCAGCTTCCCTACAGACTCTGGCAGACTCTGGCTCTGCGCCTGCACCCCAGCACCCCCACCTGAAAGCTCCTGCTTCTCATGCAGCTCTGCGTGTGGGGCCATCAGGGTCCTCCTGGAGCCCGACACCGGGAGGCACCTGCCTGGCTGGCTGCAATGGGACAGCAGTGGTATCTGAGCTCCCCCTCCGACAACACCAACAGCAGCTCAGGGTCAAATGTCACTGCATCAAAGGACCCAGGTACCACGCCCGTGGTGGCGCAGGCTGTATCCCAGCACTTGGGAGGCTAAGGCAGGGATCACTATGAGTTCAAGGGCGGCCAGGGTTATATAATGAGATCCTGTTTCAAACACACACACACACAAAATAGGAGTCAGGGATCCCCAGGGTAAAAAGCTTCCCACTGTGCCCAAAAGCTGGCCCAGCCTATGCTTTCCTTGAGACAGGATGGGATGCAGGGGCCTGGCCACTAGGTGTCAGCACACACAACAGCTCCAGAGACACATACAGACAGAAAGACACACACACGGACACACACAGACACACAGACACACAGACACACACACACACACACACACACACACACACACACACCTGCCCAAGGCACCCAGGGGCTGCTGACCTCCCTGTTCACACAGGCCAGCTGGCTGCCAAGGTGGCGAGCTGATCACCCTGCTGAGGTTTGGGGCTGCCCCTTTCCTTTTTTTGTGGCCCTTGATTCAATGCACTGAGAACATCTCCAACCCCACCGCCTCCTGCACTGTGTGGAGACAGGGTCTTGATAAGTTGGGCAGGTACTCTTGCCAGGTTCTAGCTTTTGATCCTCCTGCCTCTGCCTGCAGACTGTTGGGTTTTAGACATGAACCACCACACCCAGCTCTTTACTCCAAACGCACTCTCACAAGCCGCCCTCCGTCCAGTCCCAGAGAAGATCCATCTCTTCATGCAGACAACAGTCTTCCCCAGGCAAGGGGTGGCGCCACCCCCAGACCTGGGGCCCTGTCACACGGTCGGTGCCAACAGCCCGATGTGTCCACGGCGGCAGTCAGCGTGTGTGCGGCACAGTCTCGCTCGGTCCATGCATCCTGGACACACAGGTGCCTCCCATTGGCTCGGCCATCAGACTCACTGCCCCCGGGCTGGTGTCGCCAGGAACTGCTGGGTGTGCGGAGCCAGATCATTTTCCCTTCTGCACGCTTCTCTGGCAGAGTTTCTCAAGCTGGCTCTTCTTGCCTCAGGAAGACTCCTGAGCTGTCATTTCTAAAAATTCTACTCATCTAGGATTTCTCAAGCTGCTCATGGAGCTGACTCAACCGGCTCCTGGCAGGGAAGGAGCACCCAGGGCCGGACCTGGGGGAGAAGGGGCGGGGAGCACAGTCCCCACCCTGCGCAGGGCAGGAGCGCTGGGAACACCGTGCCAGGCTGACACGTTCCACCCCGACTGGCGAGCAGGGTGTTGCTGTGAAAGCAACGAGTAACCGAAAATAATCAATCCCAGTCAACCCAAACCGCGCAAGCTCTGGGCTGCTGGAGTCTAGGGTTGAGCAGCACAGCATGTTTGGGTTTGTGGCCCAGGTGAGAGAATGTGGCATTACATTCTCGTCACAACCCCAACAGCAAATTAACTGCACTTGAAAACCCCCATTTTCCCCTATGGGGTCAAGAACCACTGAGATGACGCAAGCTCCCACTGCAGCTCACAGACACAGAACGACTCATCCGGTCCTTGGACCAAAGAACCAAGACACATGCTCGTCAGTGCCAGCCTCAGCCAGCACCGTGAACATCCTGTCGCCTAAAATGGGACAGTGCTGCCTTTCAGATCTTAAGAGGGTTTCCCTCTGGTAGCTGTCCAATTCAGAGAGGAGTCAAAAAAGAAGAAAGGAAAAATGAAGCCAGGTGCAATGGTGCATTTGTGTAACTCCAGCACTCTGTTAGGCTGAGGCAGGAGAATCACAAGTGTGAGCCCAGCCTGGACAACTCAGCAGCTCAACTCAACAATACATAAATAAATAAAAACTTAAAACTTGAAAAGGAGCTGGCCATGGTGGCGCACGCCTGTAATCCCAACACTCGGGAGGCTGAGGCAGGAGGATTGCTGTGAGTTCAAGACCAGCCTGGGCTACATAATGACTTCCAGGTCAGCCTCAACTACATAGTGAGGCCCTGTCAAAAAAAAACTTGAAAAGGGGCAAGGCTGTAGCTCAGCTTGAAGCCCTGGGTTCCATGCCCAGTGCCACAAAAAAGAAAAAGGACAACAGAAAGCAATGACAGGTAGCTGTCAATCACGCAAATGAGCAGGGAGAGTGGCGGTCTGTCATATAAATGAGACAGCGAAGCATGGTCTGGTGAAAAGTAGGTGATGTTCTAGGCAAACACACATGCACGCACCACAGGGAGGCTGAAGGAAGTGTGGCCGGCCAGGTCCGACAGTAAGGAAGTGGCTCCCAGCCCTGGGAAGGATCCTCACACACAGTGAACTATGAGGCTCATGGCTTGAGAGGACATAGGATAGTCAAGGACACGATGCTGCCCTCTTGCCCAGCCTGTGCAAGGACCGCCATCAACCATGAGGACCTGGAGGGCAAAACAAGGAGGTACAGCAGTGGCTGAGAAAGACCACTGATGTTGGAAAAGAGCCAGGGAAGCTGGCCTCCCTGGGAGAACACAAGTAGCCCTGAATACAAGCACAGCCACTTGCACTAATTTTTTTTTTTAGAAACCTGGAATCAGTGCTGTTTAAACACTCACAGTTCCAGAAAAAAGAGAATCACTTACACCCAGGAATCTGCACCTGCTCAGAAAACAGCAAACCAGCTCAGCAGGGCCAGACACAGGGCGGGTCCTAGGTGCCCAGGAGCCTCTGTCCTAGGTTCTGCAACTGCCTTTCCTTTTGTCCATTTAAAAATGTATTAAGGTGGTACAACGCCTAAAACCCCAGCACTAGATAGGCTGAGGCAGGAGGATCACTGTGAGTTCGAGGCCAGTCAGGGCTATATAGTGAGTTCCAGGCCAGCCTAAATAAATTACATGGCAAGACTGTCTCAAAAAAAAAAGAGTATCAGGGTTGGGCAGGGTGGTGCTGTAATCCCAACACTTATGAGCCTTAGGCGAGAGGACCACCATAAGTGTGAGACCAGCCTGGGCTACATACTGACACCCTGTCTCAAAAAAACTCAAAAAAATAAATAAGTGAAAGGACATCTTGGCCCGGGGCTTTAGCTCAGTGCTGCCACCACTTGCCTCTCAAACACAAGGTCCTCAGTTCAATCCTTGGTACCAAAAATAAAAAAAGGACATCATGATGGATTTTAAATATTTACACATAAAAACTAACACACATTTTTGCAAAGTTTACACTGTATAAAAACATACTGGCATGTAACTGTAGTTCAGAGTTTATATAAAATATTAATTCAGACTCTGCAAGTTTTAGCCTGAAAGAAATCCGCACCGCAGCATTCACAGAAAGAACACATGGGGAGGGCGCAGGAGGGTACAGCACGTGCTTAGTGAGCACAGGGCTTTGGGCTCCAGCCTCAGCAGGGAAGAAAAGAAAGGAAGGGACCCGCAACCCTGCACAGCAGTGCACGCCTGTAATCACAGCGCTGTGGGAGGTTGAGGCAGGAAAATCATTTAGCAGGACCCTGTTTCAAAATAAAAAGGGCTGATGACATAATAGCTCAGTGTGAAGGCCCTGGGTTCAATCTGCAGAACTAAATAAAGAAGAAAAAGGAATGAAAAAAAGAAACCTCGAGCCTGAAAGGAGCACCATGGAGAAACGCAGACAGGGAGTCGGACAGCCCCACCAGCACCACCCGTGGTTGCACCACAGCACCCTTCCTGCAGTCCTTACCTGCTCTGAAGTTAACTCCGGGCACACGTGCCCCGCTGTGAGGCTCAGGCTCCGGCCGGGAGGAGGTGGAGGAGGCTGCTGCCCTGTGGGAACGCAGAGCACAGTCACAGAGGAGCCACCTGGCACATGCCCTGCCAAGGGACAGGAAGCTGCGGAAGCTCACGGCCAGGGCGACCACAGTCCAGACAGACCTGCGTGTCAGGCAAGCCAGGAACCCGCTGTGACTGCTCTGGGAGCCTGTCACCAGCCTGTCAGCACCGGGCTCCTCCCTGGGTTAATCAGAGAGGACCACAGTGAATCACCGATGACAGCAAATGTCCCACCTCTCAGATGCCACGCAAACCTCAACTCCCTGCCTGGACAACGCACCTCCCACCCCTGCACACTCACCACCCCTCACCTGCCACCAGGTCATGTCTGCTGCTAACCTGAACCTGGTGGGGATGTGGCCCACCACTCCAGCCACACAGCCCTCCAGCCTCCGTGGCCACAGGACAGGCCTGGTCATGGCCTCCGGGGCCTCAGCCCCTGGAAGGAGCCGCCCAAGGATGAGAGGGAGGCTCCTGCCCAGAGGAAGCCAGGCGACTCCAAGACACTGGTCGCTGTCCTGTGTCGAGGTAGGGGACCCATCACACCCCACCGTCAGACCAGCCCTACAGGAGCAGGCCATTTATAGCAATTAATTGCTCTTTATTCCTCCATTATCAAAGCACTGAAATACCAAGGAGCCCTGGGGAACTCTCTGCCCAAGCAGCAGGTCTGGCAGGAGATGAAAAGTGTCCTCTCCCATTCTGAAGGCCTCAGTTCTTCAGCTGCCAGGACAGCCATGGTTCATCCATCCGCAGGGCCCGGCCCTCCCCGGGGTGGAGAGGAGCTCTGCGTCTCTGACTCAGGGGCAGGAGTGAGTGGGTGGGGAGCATGGGGCCGCCGTTGGGGTCATTTATACTGGGATAATTGTTCCTGGGTCGCAGAGAAGGCAACTGAGGCTCAAAGCGCCAGGGCCCTGAGCAGTGTCAGACAGCGACACTCCGGTGCTGGGCTCCACCTTCCATCCTGCACCACCGACCAGTGCAGGACCGCAGCCAGCTACTGTCCTTTGAAGGTACTGTCACTGGGTTGGCTCTGTGGCCCAGGGCTGGAACAGGAGCAGGGAGGCCACACCTGGTTGACTACTCTGCCATAGCTATGAGTTTCCCTGAGCGGGAAGCCCCCCTGGAGCCCACACATTAGACAGCTGCTCCAAAATGCAATGAGGACCCACTGTGCCTCCCCGACTGAGACTCTGGACTCGAGAAGTCACCAAGCTGTGCTAGGTACACACAGCCCTGTGCCAGGCACGGGGACAGGGATACAGGAGGAGGCCGAGATGCAGAGCTGGCTGCCCACCCTGCACCACGGCACATGGCAGAGAAACCAGCGCGAAGACAACACAGTGACAGCCTGAAAGGACACATCAGTCAGGCTAAAACCCAGACGTGCCTGGGCTGCCTGGCACACGCCAAACATAGGCTTCGAGGCCTTAACCCAGCACAGTAAAGGCAGGGCAGGAGGAGAGGGACTCCCTGCCTAGGGCTCCAGGCAGAAGTCACAGGAGCTGGGTCTTGAAGGATGAATGGGAGTCTGCTGGTTGAGAGAAAGGAAGACACAGAGCACAGACATTCATAGCAGGCTTGAGGGACACACAGAGGGACCCACTGTGCTGGGGGGGGGGTCACACCAGCCCAGTCACCCCTAGGACAAGGTGCTCAGACACTGTGACGAAGGACATGGGGCCTCAGTGCCAGACAGCACTACAGCTGCCTGTACTCAAGTAACAGCCAGAGGGATGAGGGACAGGGGACGGCTTGGCCCGAAACACCATGAGCAGACCTGTCCTTCAGGGAGCTGAGCAGCAGGCAGCACTCGGAGAACTCTGAGATGTGGTGACCGCCAAGACCAGGCGACGAGGCTCCCAGGTGGCACCAGGGCAGCCAGGGGGATCTCTGGGAAAAGAAGCCAGGCAGATGGCTGCTTGGGCTGTGGAAGGACAGCCACTGTGAGGTTCGTGTCACCGAGAGAGAGGGGTGGGCGAGGGAGGGCAGGACTGAGAGGGAGGCCAGGACAAGTGGCCTGATCCCTGGAACACAGCAGGAAGTGCGCTCAGGACAAGAGGAGACAGAGATAAATGGCAGGCATCAAGTCTAAGGAGCCCAGCTTCCTTTCCTCCTCTTCCCTCTGTTCACCCTCGCCCCCCAGCTGGCTCACAGGAACAAAAGGGTGAAGAGCCGGGGTGGGGAGGCCTGGGCCCCAGAGTGTTCCTATACCCAGGCACACTTCACAGCAGTGCCCAACTTCAGCGTGACGGCCATTCACACCCGATCCTGCCTTGTTCACAGCCAGTGGTCAGCAGTGTGCACGCTACCCAATATGGGGCAGGAGTACCTCGTCCAGCTGCAGGAACCCAAACTGTCTTTGGATACTGCCATGGCCCCCAGGTTGAGAATAACGCTTTAAAGAAATTGCTTTCCAGATGTGGTGGTGCATACCTGTAACCCCAGCACTCAGGACGCTGAGGCAGGAGGATAACTGCAAGGTTGAGGCCAGCCTGGGCTACATAATGAGCTCAATAGCAGTCTGAACTACATAGCAAGGCCCTGACTCAACAAGCAAACTAACAAACAAAAAAGAAAGAAAAAAAGAAAAGAAACAAAATTAACTGCTCACTTGTACCTGGCTCACTATTTGCTGTGCTCTTTTCAATCCTTCAAATACCCAACAAGTCTTCAGCACCAGCACCCCTACCAGGCTTTACAATGATGACACAGGGGTGAAGGAGGTGATGAGGCTTTCCTATAATCGCCAGGCTGACCCAGAGCGGAGCAGTTTCGAACTCTGGTCCTGTGTGCTCCTACATCCATGTAAGTAAAGATGTAAGACTGGGCTGAGGGCCAGGGCCAGGGCCAGGGCAGCAGGGGAGGCGTAGAAAGTGGCTCCTGCTCAGTCCCCCCACACGGGGTAGCCCCTTGGGTCCTCCAGACACATCAGAAACAAGGGCACCAGAGAGAATTTCCTCCGCCCTGTTCTCAGTAATTAAACTGTAGCAACCTCCCAGACTCTGGGCCCCAGGAGCAACTTGCTTAATTAACAAATTCCACTCCAGCCTCCTCCACCCAAGCGGCTGGGTTGGGCACCGTTGCAGGCACGAGCACAGCAGGCTGCCCAATGCCCAGTGGGAGACAGGTTTGTAGGGCGTGCACTGTGCTTGGGGGATGAGGCAGGGATCAGGAAACTGTCCTGAGGTCACCGACCCAATTCCAGCCAACTCCAAACTTTGCCCTGCTGCGAGCAAAGGTCATTATTGTGGGCGCTGCGGCACTGCCCGAGTGCCAGGCGGTGTGGCCACGTTCCCCACAGTGCCTCCTCAACTGCAGTCCTCACAGCCTGTGGGGCAGGAGTCCTCCTTTTATAGACGACTGGGCCAAGGTGTGGGAAAGCCAAGGGGCCCACAGCAGGCAGAACTCAGATCCAAGTCCCTGCTGGGCCTCTGTCCTGCCAGCCTCTCTGGCTCCAAACTTACAAGATTTCTTTGTTCCAACCAAAATGAGAGCAAGGCCCACCTTAGTGAAAAGAAGGAAAGACAGAGGCAACCCACTTTCTGGTCCCCCTTCTGTCTCTCTTACGCAGAAGCTTTCTTTCCCTCAATAAATTTTCCTACTTTAAAAAAAAAAAAAAAA
>NW_022900935.1:40019273-40028180 GCF_012274545.1 Fukomys damarensis | reverse complement strand
AAAAAAAAAAAAAAAAAGGAAAGACAGCCACAAGCCAAGGTCCAACGTGCGCTGACCAGAACTCAATCAGAACAGAAGGCAGCCCAGCAATTGGAGACAGCAATGGGCCCAGAGGAGGACTAGGTGGTGGAGGAGAGGGGCCGTATGGGACAATACGGGGCAGCTGCTGGAAAGAAAATAAGATTTGAGATGAGAGTATTGTATCAGTGTTTTATGTGTTGAGTGAAATATTGTTTTTTATTTGTGTGTGTGTGTGCGCGCGTGCGTGCGTGATTTTGAAGGCTGAACCCAGGGCCTTTGCACTGAGTTACATCTCTAGCTCTATTTTACTTCTAATTTTGAGACAGGGTCTCACTAAGTCACTAAATTGCCTAGGCTGGGCTTGAACTTGTGATCCTCCTGCCTCAGCCTCCCAGAATTCTGAGATTATAGGCGTGCGCCACCATGCCTGGCCAACATCCTGGTTCTTAAGAGTTAAAGGTTGAGCAGGGTATAGTGGTATACATTTGAGGCCAGCCTGGGCTACATGGTGACAAAAACAGAGATACAGGCTAAAGTATTTAAGGGTGAACTATCTCTACGCTTACAATTTATTCTTAAATTGTTCAGGAAAGAAAAAGTCTGTGTGTAGACAGACACCATGGCAAAAGGTCAGTCTTAGTGAATCTGTTAATAGACACATGGGTGTCCACTGTACTATTACAGTCTTTATGAGAGTTTGAAAACAAAATTGTAAGTTGAGAAAGATGCACTTGGGAGCCGAGGCGGGAAGATCAGGAGTTCGTGGCCAGCCTGGGGTACAAAGCTAGATCCTGTCTCAGACAAACAAAGCTGAAAAGGCACAGAAAGGCCCCCTGGCTTTAAGCCCCACCCCGACCGCTCCACCTCACTGTGGCCAGGCCTCCTCCCCGGCCAGGCCTGATCTGGAGCTCTCTGTGTCCCTGTCCTACCTTGGAGCTGCCTGGCAGCCTCCTCTGGGCAGATGTGGATCCAGGTGCACACAGTTGAGAAGGCCCTGTGTGGAAGTTCTGGTAGCGACTCCTCCAGACCTGATCCACACAGCCCCTGCGGCCACCATGAAGGGGCCCTGGATCCAGCAGAGACCTCATAGCTGGGCTCAGAGCCAGCCCAGGCCACCAGCAGGTGAAGCACAGAAACCCAAGGGCACCAGGGACCAGCCAGAGACCTGCAGCCTGCCCAGGAAGCAAGAAGGCACCTCCTTCCTGGCTACTGCCAGGGCAGGCAGCCAGATGCCAGCCACCACCCCATGCCCTGTGCAGTCAAGCTCCTGACAGGGCCCCTTTAGTGTGGCTGTTGTGAGTGTGAGTGTGTGTGTGTGTGTGTGTGTGTGTATGTGTGTGTGTGTGTGTGTGTGTGTTTGGTGGTACCGGGGATGGAAGCCAGGCCTCACACACGGCAGGCAAAGTACTCTTATCACCTCTGGCCCTTGGAGACATTTTTGATCATCAGAACTGGGAAGAGGCTCCAGCTGGCCCTCTGTGTCCAATCCATGGAGTCAATCAACTGTGGCTAGAATATATTTGGGGTGTTAGTGCCAGTAGTGCACGCCTATAATCTCAGCACTCTGGGAAGCTGAGGCAGGAGGATCTCAAGTTTGAGCCCAGTACAGGCAACCTGATGAAACCTGTTTCAATATAAAATTTAGGGCTGGGGATTTAACTCAGAGGTGCTGCCACCTGCCTCGTATGCACAAGGTCCTTATTCGATCCCAAGTACCAAAAAATAAATAAATAAAGGCCAGGCATGGTCGCGCATGCCTGTAATCCCAGCACTTGGGAGGCTGAGGGAGGAGGATCGCTGTGAGTTTGAGACCTGCCTGGGCTACACAGTGAGTTCCAGGTCAGTTCCAACTACATACTGAGACCCTGTGTCAAAAAACTAACTAACTAAATAAATAAATAAAATTTTAAAATTTTAAAGCGGTGGGAATGAAGCTCAGTGCAAAGACTCTGGATTCAATCCTCAGTACCAAAAGAAGAAAAAGAATGGGAAAACAGTATGTACAGACTTTATTTCTTGTCACTATTCCCCAAACAATAGAATATAACAACTACTTGCATAGCATTTGTACTGTATATGCATTGTAGGTATTAAACATACCTAGAGATGATTTAAAGTGTGTCAAAGAAAGTAGGTTTTACGTAAATATTACGCTATTTATTTAATGGTACTTGGGATTGAACCCAGGGGCACTCTACCACTGACCTATATTCCAACTCTTTTTATTTACTTTTGTTTATTTTGAGACAGTCAAGTTTATTTTGAGACTAAATTGCCCAGGCTGGCCTCAAACTTGGGACCTCTCTGCCTCAGCCTCCCACGTGGCTGGGATTTCAGGTGTGCACACTGTGACCTGCTGCACCGTTTTATATAAGAAGCTTGACCATCCACAGATGGTCCTGGACTCAACCACCCAAGTCCCCAGGGGTGACCATACTGGCAGGGGCCAGGGCTCAGGGCACACAATGAAGAGTTCAGGGTGTGTGGTGGCCGACTGCTGAGGTCCCCCGGGGCCCTGGCCTTCATGTCTTTGACCCCATGACCCAGAACGTCCTCTCCTCCCTGACTCCTGAGACCTGGCCTTACTGCTGACTCTTCGCTCTCTTGCAGTCCATGTCCACACACCTGCCTGCACCTCCACCCATGTTTCTGCCTCAACATCCAATCCGGACAGGGTCGGAACCTGCCTGGGCCATCAGATGGGATGCTCGCCGAGGGCAGAGGGGCTTTCAACGCCACACACAGCCTCTCAGCTACATGGAAGCAGCCACATCTTGTCTACTGTAACCCCCTCTGTGTGCGTGTGCGTGTGCGTGTGAGTGTGCGTGTGTGTGTGCGTGTGTGTGTGTGTTCTGCTGCTGACTTGCAGCCTGGCCTGCTAAGCAATTTCTACCCAACTCCTGCCACCAGATGGAGCTAGGCCTGGGTTTGCAGCTCTCCAAGGGTTCTATGGCCCTGGGAAAGCCCACAGGTCCCAGGCTCCACGCTCCAGGACCCAGAGGAATGAAGGGTTCTGCCAGCCACCCTGAGCTTGCTGGGCTTTCCTCATGCTGTGAAGGACAGAACAACGATGCCTTCATTGAAAGGTACTAATTGGCTTTATCCTCCATGGTAGACCTGGGCAACACTTTGCTCTGAGAACACAAACTACTCCATGGGCAGGAGCCTGGTTTCAGAGACAGAGAAGGAAGCAGAAACCCAAGAACAGGAAGCAGACTTCACTTCCACCCACATTCCTTGCGCAGCAGGGACAGGGAGGCAGAATGACAGAATGATAACTGACCAGCATGAGCTACTCTAGGTCACCCAGTTTTGAAAATGACTGAAACCAGCCAGTTTGGGAAATCTGACTGTTACCTCGCTAATTCTGGTTTCTTGGAGGTCACATTAACGATTTTTCTGGTGAGTGGCTTAGAACTTTAATATGAGTGACTCTACTCTGAGTTTTCAGCCAGGTCTATTAGGGCCCAATCCAGGAGCATGGTGTGAAACAATGGCCTCCTATCATTTTACTGATTTAACTTGCAGTACTGGGGATCAAACTTGGGCCTATGTGTATGCCAGGCAAGCACTCTCCCACTGAGCTACAGACCCAAACTACTTCTTTATTTTTCAAGTCGTTCTATTATGTTGCTAGACTGGACTTAACTCCTGGGTTCAAATGATTCTCCTACCTCAGCCTCTCACTAGCTTGGACTGCAGGAGGTACACGACTTCTGTAACTTTTATTTAATATCAGATAATCCCCAAATATGGAGAAAATGGAGGAGCCTGTTTATGTATGCACAATGTTCATGTAATTGGATTGACAGAAAACATGTTTTAGATTGGGTTTAAAATATTTACCCAGTCGGGCATGGTAGCACACCTGTAAACTCCAGAGGTTGAGGCAGGAGGATAACTGAGTTCAAGGCCAGCCTGAACTACATGATGAGACCCTGAACCAAAAGGCCAAAACCAAACAAAACATTTATCCTTGTCATTCCAGCCCAACCGCATCTTCCAGGCCTGGCCAGAGGGAGATTCACCTTGGCCCAGGGAAGCAGGGGCACCTGCAAGCCAGAACAGTGCAGACAGAGCGCGTGGGGCAGAAAGAGGAAGAGCCTCCTTGCCCTCCTCCTCCACCTCCCGCCCCATCACCGTTCTAACCAGAGCCTGCAGGGATCCATCTGCCCAGCAGGAGAGCCAGGACAGAAGGAAGGAAAGGCGTTGCTTGGCTTAATTTAAAAAGTGACTTCTTCCTGGAGATCAGCTGGAGCCCTGAGTCCTGACCACCGCAGGGCTGAGACCTGCGGCTCTTCCTCTAAATCTGCCGCCTCAGGCCAGGCACTGTGGGCGGAAGAGGCAGAGGGCAGGGCCCCAGTCTATTTATACCATTAGCCAGGGCTAGATGGAGTCCTCAGCTCCAAGCTGGAAACTTCCTGAAGAAGGGCATCCAAGACTATACAGAGCTGGCCATGATGGCACATGCCTGTGATCCTAGTGCTTTGGGAGGCTCAGACAGGAGGACTCCAAGTTCGAGGCCAGCCTGGGCAACTCATCACCTAAATGAGGCTCTGTCTCAAAATGTAAAAATAAAATAAAATAAAGGGCTGGGGGTTAGGGGGTAGCTCGGTACAAAGGTCCCAATTTCAATGCCAAGAAGAAGAAAGGGACGGAAGGAGACCGCCCAAGTGAACCACGGCCAAAGGACCCCTTTCCTCTCCCATGACTCAGACCACACCATTGACGCCCCAGCAAGCTGCTAAAGCCCCCAGGGGAAACCCAACTGCATTTCTGCTCAGTCAAATTTAGGCTGAAGAACCAGTTCCAAGCCCAAGAATCCAGGGGAGAAGCCTGGCCACAGACTTCAGAGAGCTTGGGTCCCCCAGAGAAGAGGCCAGAATGGAAATTTCAGCCCCTTTGCTCACAACCGTGTCAGCCTTGGAAGGGTCATGATTTCAAAAGCTAGTTAACGTGTAACCCAGCAGTCTGGGAAGCTGGGCTAAAAGGTGGCAAGTTCAAGCCCAGCCTGTGCAGCTTATTGAGGGTCTGGTCTCAAAAGTCTTGTTAAATTGGAAATTTGAAGTTTTTAAAAAAATATTTATTAATTTGAGGTGGGGTCTTGCTACATAGTCCACGCTGGCCTCAGCCACCCGGGCACTGCTATTCGGGCATGCGCCACGGAGCCCACTGGGGAAGTTTTAAAGAAGGGAAAAACCCAACTTGTGCTTGCAGTTTCTCCTGGAGCTGCACACAACCCCGCCCCTTGGAGCTCTGGACATGGGGAAGGGGAGGTCCAGGCTCTGGGCAGGTGGGGAATGAACCCTAAGGTCACCCTAGACCACCAAGGACAGCCAGCCCAATAACCTTCGCCGCTCCCTCCTCCCTCCACTCCGCCATCCACACACTGCTTCTCTCCCATGAATTTCCCTCCCATAATCGCTGCAAGGAAACAAGTGCCTGACCAACCCAAGTTCTCTGCCATCCTCTCTGAATACCAGGGCCTGGACAGCCTGCAGCTTCCTGCTGTGAGGACCAGGTCCTTACATGGAGCTGGGTGTGGTGGCGCACACCTGCGATTCCAGCACTCAAGAGGGTCACTGCAAGTTTTGGAGCAAGTTCAAGGCCAGCCTGAACTACATAGCCAAGCTCTGTCTCAAAACAAACAGCTGGGCGTGGTGGTACAGGCTTAAATCCAGCACTCGAAGTTGAGGCAGGATGATCACTGAGGGTTCGAGGCCAGCCTGAACTACAAAGAGGGATCCTGTCTCAACAAAAACCCAATAAATAAATAAGAGCCAGGGATTTAGCTCAGTGGTGCTGCTGCCTGCCTTGCAAGCACAGGGTTCCACGTTCAACCCCTGGTACAAAAATAAATAAATAAACAAATAAGAAATAAACTGGGTGGCCTTGCAGGTGGAGGACCCTTAGTCACACCCCTAGAAGCAGCAGGCTTGGCCTACCACCAACTCTGTCACTGCCCAGCTCTGGGTGACCACTCTCCTGCCCACAGGAGTGCCAGGGGAGGCTGCCAGGTGCAAGTCCTTGCCATCAACCTGAGGGAGGCCACCGCCTTCCAGAATGCTCTCAGCAGACAGGAACGTCTAATTTGCATGAACACACAGGTTTCTGTGTGGCAAGCACAGCTACCGACTGTGGGATTCAGGACACCACACAGGCACTACCCATGGACTTCTCTGTGTGGGCCCGACCTTCCCTCTTCTCCTCCCACAGCTATTGGGAACAGAAGAGAATCCAAGGCAGGCAGAAGCTTCCCCCACCAGACTCTGAGGCCTCAGTTTCCTGCCTCCCAAGTGCCTTAACAAGCAGATCATCAAAACACAAACTGTTTTTTAAACAAAGTCACCTTCAGAATGTCCTGTGCATTTATCCCATTAATTGCCAGGGGAATGGTGGCAGGAGGAGACTCTGTTTGGTCACCAGGCTTGTCAGGACGGCACTGGGTGGTGGAGGCTGAGAGAGTGGGGTGCAAGTGTCCCGGGAGCTGGGAAAACACCGTCCTGGCACAAGAACCAGCCACAGCCCCCCGGAGGTTTGCTCAAGGCGAGGCCAGCATGGGAAATGAGACTGGAGGCCACAGGGGCTGGTGTGAGGACTCCCAGAAACCCTTCCTGTTGCCAATAGTGCCAGTGGGTGCAGGGCGGGGCAGGGCGGGGCGAGACGCAGCCTGGTAATCCGGCTTGGGAGCTGAAACCTCAGCACTGCATGTAACAACACCCCTCATTCCCGAAGCCACCAAACCACAGACAAGAGCTGAAATGACCCGTGAAAGGCTCCCGGGCAAAAAGACTCCTGGTGTAGGCCAGTGACTCACTGGGCTGTCACATCCCACAAAATGCAGACCAGACGTCTTCACTGAGTGCAGGCAGGACCCGCTCTCCTGCATAACCTCTCGCTGAGAGGGAAAAGCTGACACCAGGTTGGTTGGAGAGGCGGATCACACTGTGCACTCATGTGTGGTATTTCTGAAAACTGAGACTTTCTTTTAATTCTATACCATTAAACACCCTTGCATATATACCTAGAGCACATAAGGAAGTGTTAAAAACAAACACTGGCTCTTTAATTCGGAGAAAAATACAAGATAAATAACAGGAAAGGAGGAGATAGATCTTTTGCAAATGGGAATGGGACTGAGAGATAGAAGAGGATGTAAAAAGAATTAAGATGTGTTCTATACATGCACCAACTCCAGAAAATGAAAGAACTCATTCTGCACTGCAAACAGATTAATAGAAATTAAAATTAACAAAACAAAACAAAAAGACCCAGCACAAAACCCACAGATAAGAGCACAGCAATTCTTCCCTGCTTCTAGAAAAGCGTAGTCTGCCAGGAAGATACTTTGTCATGAAATCTTCCCTAGTCCAAAAAAAGAACAGTCCGAAAAAGAAGCTCCTAAAAGACAGGGAGACAGAGAACTATGCATGCTGCCAAAGGGGGCAAAAACCAGAAATCCAGGACAAGCACTCAGCAGAGGCAGCTAAGGGCAAAGGTCTAGGCCAAAATTCCACACAGAGCAAAGTTGTTATTTCTCCCCACCTTTTTATTTTGAAAAATTCCAAAACCATGAAAGGCTAAAGGAATAGTATGGGGACATCTGGACACTGTGCCCTAGAGTTGCCCCTGTTGGTGTGCTGCTGCATTCAGCTTCTACCTCCTGTGCTGGGGTATAAGTGACAGGGTGCCTCTGCCTCTCCTTTCCTCCCTTCTCGGAGGGGCTGGGGTCAAACCCAAGGCCTTGTGCAAGCTAAGCACAGGCTTTCCTACTGAGCTAAAGTGCCCCTTCTCTTCACGACCCACTTGAAGCAAGTTCCAGGCGTGGTCCCTCCCTGATCACCTCCTCCCATCTCCCAAGGCCACTCACTTACATAACTAAAAGCCATTAACACCCCAGGGAACAAACTTATTTCAGACAGAATCTCACTCTAAATTACAGGTGGGTTTTGAACTCACTCTGTATGGAGCCCGAGATGACCCTGAACTCATGGAGTCTCCTGCGTTAGCCCTCCAAGTGCTGAAATGATAGATGCGCCACCCCACCAAACTGGCCGGATACTCTAAAACATTTAATGCTGACTCAGGAATATTGCCGGGTCCAGATTTCCCTAATTTCTCCTCCCCATTCCTTCTTTGGTCTTTACTGGCTTTGGGGGGGGTGTGAGAAAACGTCCCACTGTGTAGTCCAGCCTGGCCTCCAGCTCGAGATCCTCTTGCCTCAGCCTCCAGAGTGCTGACAGTGCTGGGATCACAGGTGTGCACCGCCATGCCCAGCCCTGTGCTGTTTTTAAATCTGGGATCCAATCAAGCTCTCATTGGCACGGGCTTCCACCCTCTTTAACCTCCTCAGCAGGGAAGGCTGCCAGCTCTGGGTACAAGCTTAGCGTTTCCCCAGGTCCAGCACCCTCGTCTTCAGAGCTTCCCACAACCGAGATCTGCCAGCTGCTCCTGAGTCAGTCTAAACATTCTGGTAGGAAAGGCCTGCAGCGACACCACCACTGTCCCACTGCAGGTTCTGAGGGCACTATTTCTGGTCATGCTGTGTGCCTGCTACAGCACAATTTTTTTAAAAAAATTACTTTTATTGCTTTGTATCAAAATGTAGGGGTAGGTAATTCTAGTTCTGAAAACTGAAACAGTCACAGCACATCGTTCTTAGTTTTCTTCCTTTCTGAATTTCCATACAAATGTCTCTGCTCCTCTGTCAAACACTATCTTTCTCGCATTTAGTGAGGATTCTTTGCAAAATTTCCTTTAGACATCTGAAAAACAAGCGCTTCCTCATCATAACACTTCTTTAGTTTGATGACATCACTGATTTGCTCGTCACTTCACAATATCAAGTCTTTGTTGAGCCGATTTTTTTTTTTTTTTTTTTTTGTT
>NW_022900935.1:40009741-40019144 GCF_012274545.1 Fukomys damarensis | reverse complement strand
TTTTTTTTTTTTTTTTTTGGTACTGGGAATTGAACTCAGGACCTTACACTTACGAAGCAGGCAGCAGAAGCACTGAGCTAAATCCACGGCCCATGTTAAGCCAATTTTTTAACGCAAATTGGTTCCAACTGATACTTTAAAGCGCCACAAAGACCGCGCAGGCGCAGTGTGCGCTCTACGCCCCGGCAGCACGCTGCTGTGGAGCTCTTAAACTGCACCCCCCCCCAGGAGCAGCCGGGGAGGTCCACAGCCTGGGATGGAGGTGGTGGAACCTTTAAGAGGTGGTGCCTCTTGGGGGCGTGGTCTTACTATTGGCCCACCCCTTCTGGTCACCTGCTCCTGGAGTGAACAGGCCCATATGCTCCTGCCAGGATGCTGCCTCCTCAGGAACAAGAGGGACAGGGCCACGCCACCATGGACTGAAACCTCCAAAACTGAGTTAAAATAAACCCTTCCTGTCAGGTGTGGTGGTGCACACATGTAATCCCAGCACTCGGGAGGCTGAGGCAGGAGTATCGTGTGAGTTCGAGACCACCCTGGGCTACATAATTGAGTTCCAGGTCAGTAGTTGAGACCCTGTCTCAATAAATAAATAAATAAATAAACTCTTCCTCCTTTTAAATTGATTCTCTCGGATATTTTGTCTCAGCAACAGAGGCCTGACACACTAGGTTTGATAGCTTCCTTACAGATCAAGGTGTTAAGTGTACAAATAGAGTAAATGTGTTAGCATATGGAAAATAAAACAGTGGAAGAAAATAACATGAAATAAAACCTAGAAGTCATATCTGATTAAAAAACTAGTCACAGCCAGGCATGGTGGTGTACACCTGTAATCTCAGCCTTCGGGAGGCCGGAAGCAGGAAGACAGGTTTCAGTGTAGGGAGGCTCATGCATATCCTGGCAAACTCTCCCAAATGGCCTGGTGATTCAGTGGGAAGGACAGGGGTGGCCTATGTGGACAGAGGTGTTTGACCCACAGGGAGTGACCCTCATCTCTGAAGCAAGCCTGGCTGGCAGAGTCTGAGGTTGCCAGATGCCAGGAGGAGACTTCTCCTGCCCTGGGCTTGTTATTCAGCTCAGGGATGTGGACCTGGAACTACGTAGTAGGAAATGTGCAGGCTGGATACTTGGGCAATGTGAAGCTTCCAAGGAGCCTAGCTGGGGCTGGACTCAGAACCCCCGGGCTCCTGGTGGAGGAGGAGATGGAAGTGGGTCATGCTGTGCCAGTCGCAGCAGGAGCGCTGCAGGCCGCAGCCACACTGGAACACATCCTGGTGCACAGTGACCTGGCCTCCTCCTCCTCCTAATCAGCTGCAGTGACTCTGCCCCAGCCCTCAGGGCGCCAAGTCAGGAGCTAGGTGAAAATAACATCCCCAGGGACCCGCCACTGTCTTCCTCTCCCTCCAACAGTGAGTAGTTGGACAAGGAGGTGCATACCTCTATTTCTGGCATCTAGGAGGCCGTGGCAGGAGCATAGCTTGAAGCCTGCCTGAGCTATAGGTGAGATCAAGGGTAGCCCTGAACTACCAAGTGAGTCCTGATCAGAAAAAAATAACCAACCTGGGCAGCTGCCATTGGCTGTCCTGTGCCCTCCATCCCATCCCTGGCTGGAGGGAGAGGGAGGTGCATGCTTTGCATGAACGGCTGGGCCCCCCAACCTTGGCCTTGAGGAGACCAGGAGATGGTGCTGGGAAGCCCCAGGGAAGATGGTACTTGCTACTGCCCATCCCTGCAGGCATGTCTTCCTTGGGGGACTCGGCACACCTGCCACCAGATGCCCATTTCCCACAGCTGGCAGGGGAGAGAGCAGGAGGGTTCTGCAGAGGCACAGGCAGGCAGTGAAACAAAACACCAGAGAGCTTCCAGACCGAGTGGGGGGGGGGGCAGAAAGCTGAATTCCAGTCTGGCAAGCAAGGGCTCTGGAGAGTCCCTCAGTGTCACAGCCCTCGGGCCATGGGCAAGGGGAAATCTTACGAAGCATGGCGCTCACCAGCTGAGGGTGCTCACGAAGGTGCAGCTTTGTCCCTGTGACAGGGAAGGGCTCTAAGCTATAAGCGTCCCTGCTCTTATGAGAAACCAACGCAGCCCTCTACTGCAAAGCCTGCTTGGCACAGGGACCCTGAGCTGATGTGCACCCCAGCCCCGGGTATTCTTCTCATCAAGCAGCCTAGTGGACCTTTAAACCAAGAATGTGGTGCTGGGATTGATTCATGGCACAATGCTAGCATAAAAGCTGCCCCACCTTGGGTGTGATAAGATATTAGGGACAGAAAGAGGGTCACTGTTGGATGCTTGCTGCTTTGCTTCTTCGCTCCTAAACTATTAGCTCTGTGTGTAGAAGTAATTCTGCCCCACCTACTACAACATTCCCAGTACCCACAATGGTGCCACTTTCAATAAAGTCTCGCCAGCCAGGCATGGCAGCCCATGCCTTTAAATCAGCAGTCCGGGAGGCTGAGGCAGGAAGACTGGAAGTGTGAGCCCAGCCTGAGAAACTTAGTGAGACCCTGTCTCACCAAACAGTCTGGGGATGTACCTCAGGGGAAGGCCCTGGGTTCCATCGCCAGTACCACAAAAAAAACCTCAATGAATTGTTTTGAGGGCTAAGGCTCAAGCCATTGCCCTGTGCATGACAGCCAAGCCATCTACTCAAGAGTGATACAGCTGGCTCCTAACACGGATGCAATGTATCAGTGAATCATGAGGGGAAAATGAGAGCAAGAAGGAAGGAGGAATGAACACAAGCCCCACTTCTGGTGTACCTGGATGAGGATCCAGTCCCTTCTGGCCCCATGTGGCCCCACCATCATTGCTCCTCCCTGTCCTGAACTGCAGTACAGGAGCCTGCTTACAGAAGCTTATATTCAACACAAGGGAAATGGTGACACATTCACGGTCCTCAGTCTTTAGAAACCTCAGGAGGGAGAAAACAATGTTTTGGTCTAGCTGAGTGTGGTGGCACACACTGTCATCCAGCACTTGGTGGCTGAGGCAGGAGGATTTCTGTGAGTTTGAGGCCAGCCTGGGCTCCATAGTGAGTTCAAGGACAGCCTGAACTACATAGTGAGATGCTGTCTCAAATAAAACAAAACATTATTTTTCTCCAGCTGTGCCCAGCGCAAAAGGAACCCCCGCCTGCTAGATGCTGCTGCATTCCCCTTTGAATAAGACTTCGTGGAGGAGGGGACATAACAGGTCAATAATAACTGAGTATAACAGCACTTGATGCCCAGTTCTGTTTCATGAAGAGGTTTCAAAGCACTTCAGCTTGAACATCCTAATTGTATGGCTCATCTCTAGATGTCACCCAAAGCCTCATGTAGTCATAGGTAGGGTTTTTTTTCCAGATGGCTGGATCTAAGGCACGTGCTGCTGGGACCAAGAATGTGGTGCTGGGATTGATTCATGGCACAATGCCAGGATTAAAGCTGCTCCACCTTGGGTGTGATAAGATATAAGGGACAGAAAGAGGGTTACTGTTGGTTACTTGCTGCTTTGCTTCTTCACTCCTTTGCTGCCTTCTGCCCACCATGAACTCTTTCTCCTCTGTGATGTCCCTCTGCCATGCCATTCTGCTGTGGAGCCAGCTAACCATGAACTGAAACCTCTATGAACTGTGAGCTAAATAAACGTTTCTTCTCTTAACTTTGGATGTTGGGTATTTTGTCTCAGCCACAAGAAAAGTAACTGCAACCCTAATTCCCTTGGGAACTATGGAGGTCCAAGAATCATCATCCTCATTCACAGGCAGAGTAAGCAGGCAAGGGAGGATAATTAGCTTGCCCAAGGTCAGACAGGAACAAAAGGGCCGAGTATTCTAACCCTCTGCAGCAGCCTGGGAGGTGACTCTGGGTCCTCCAAGTGTCACCTACCCGGAACTTCAGTGGTATTTTTTTTTCCTGCTCTTTCTTTTTTCTTGGCTTTTTGAGACAGGGTCTCACTATGTAGTTGCGACTGACCTGGAACTCATCATGTAGCTCAGGCTGGTCTCGAACTCACAGCGATCCTCCTGCCTCAGCCTCCTGAGTGCTGGAATTACAAGCGTGCGCCACCATGCCCGGCCTTCCTTCTCTTTCTATAGCTTCTCGTGAGAAACAAATAATATGGTGCCACCCAGGCATAGTGGCAAACATCTGTAATCCTAGCACTTGGGAGGCTGAGACAGGAGGATCACTGCAAGTTCAAAGCAAGCCTAGACGATATAGTGAGACCCTGTCTCAAAAAACAGAAAAATAGATCCGGGGATCTAGCTCAGTAGCACCACACCTGCCTTACAAGTGCAAGGTCATGAGTTTAATCCCCAGTACCCAAAACAAAACAAAAAAACAAAAATAAAACAAGTAACATGGTGCTCAGAGCTGTGCTTGGGACCAGATGGCTTGTGTCAAATCCCAACTCTGTTCCCAGAGAGTTGAAAAAAAGCAAATTCCCTAACCCTTCCAGCTTCAGCTCCTGAAAAATGTAAAATGGTCAGCAGTGCGTGTGTCATAGAAACTGTGAGGATTCAGTGGAATGAAGGACTTTCAAGCCATTACCGTTCATTTTCTCATCTTCAAAATGAGAAAATGTTCTCACAACTAGCAAGCCAGTGACATGAGAAAAGGCTGCAACCACCCAGTGTTCAGCTTTTACAAGACCACAGATGACAGGTGACTCACAGGCCCTGGACTCTGCCGATGATGGACGTGGGGAGCTGAACGTGACTCGCAGCACACCCGTCCTACTGGTTTCCTGCGAGCTCCTGCCGCCTCTCCAGCTTGGCAGCACACAGCATCACGGCTAAGTGGCGTGCTTGGGGGAGAACCCAAAGAGCCAGCCCCTGCCTGGGCTAGGGGACCAAGGCCAGTGTGGGCGAGCTGGGCCCTGTCTGTGGCACTTTCTCCAAGCTTCCAGTCTGCTCTGCCCGTGTTTTTCCAGGTGCCATCCTCTCACACAATCAGCCAGGGTGGGCTCGCAAGGGACAGTGTGGGTGACCCTCTACAGGAGACTGGAGGTGGTGGACAGAAAAGCCACCCACACCACCTTGGTAACCGGAACTCTGGCATGTATGTGAGCTGGTCCCCACTCGGGGACCAAGGCTGCTAAGGAGTCACTGTGGGAGCCAGAGCTTTGGACTGGGTGCAGCTCGGTGGTAAGGCACCTGCCTGGCATGCATGCGGCCTGGGCTCAAGCCCAGCACCACACACTCAGAGAAGCAGCTTAACTCACATGGCTGGGAAAGAGAACCAAGGACAGACCTGGTGAGGGCACAAAGGGCCGGCCGCACTCTGTGCTCAGTGAGGCTAGATGCCGACTCCGTCAACAAGAGGAGAAAGTGTGGCAGTGGTGGGATCTGAGGGTCTGACAGCCTCAAAAAGCACTCTCCAGGCGAGGATGTCCCAGTGCAACTGTTCTTCCTGGTCTCCTGCCCTTTCTCCTAGTAACAATTCAAATACTCCCGGAGATCCCCAGGAAAAGCCTCCATGCAGTGGCTTCCTGCTGTACAGGATCTGCGTGTGTGTGTGTGTGTGTGTGTGTGTGTGCGCGTGTGCGCACGCACACATGTGTGTACATAAGCAAGTGCATTACTGAGGAGTGAACCCAGGGCCTTCATACTAAGCAACATATTCAGGCCTTTTTTATTTTTTATTTTATTTTGAGACAGGGTCTTGCTAAATTGTCCAGGCTGAGCTCAAAATGTGTGATTCTCCTGCCTCAGCCTCCTGAGAGCTGATACTACCTGTGTGCACTGCCCAGCTTCACAATTCAGAATGAAAAAATAAAAACCCAAACTCCTTACCACGCCATGGACCTGGGCCCTGCTGACTACATGCTCATGACCCTCCCGCCTCATTGGGCCGACTGCTCTTTCCATCCTCTGCCCACAAAGCTGTCCTATTGGCTTCACGAAGGTCTTCACCCAGAAGTCACCCCTAAAACTAGCTGAAGTTTGACCCCCTCTCCCCTCAGCCGCTCTTCATCTTTACCTTGCTTGTTCTCCCCTTACCGAAGGCATCCTAGGTTCTTTTGTTAACCTGATTATTTATTTCCTGTCTCTCCCACTAGAAAATAAACTTCAGGGGTGGAGGGTGCAGCTCAGTGTAAAGGATGGGCTTAGCATGCATAAGGCCCTGGGTTCAATCCCCAGCACCATAAAACAAAAAGAAAAGTCAGACATGGTGGCACATGCCCGTAATACCAGCACTAAGGAGGCTGACGCAGGAGCATTGCCACAAGTTCAAAGCTAGCCTGAACTACACAAACAAAAATATATAAATACAAAGTATACAAATAAAGGTAAACTTAATTAGATCACAAATCTTGGCTGCCCCAGCACCTATACCAATACCTGGCACATAGTTGGAGCTCAGTATGAGTTAAACGAATAAATATTTACTGAGTGCCTACTAAGTTTAAGCACTGGACTATAACAGTAGACAACAAAAGACAAAAATTTGGGCCGGGGATTTAGCTCAGTGGTTTGGTGGCCTGCCTCGCAAGCGCAAGGATGAGCCCCGGTACCAAAAAAAAAAAAAAAAAAGACAAAAATCTCTGCTCACAAAGAGTTTAAATTCTAGCTGGGAATGTAGCTCAGTGGCACTGCACCTGCCTGGCAAGTGCAAGCTCCTGGGTTCAATTCCCAGTATCAAAAGAGTTTAAATTCTAGGGGGAGTTAAGAAACATGAAGGTGAAATTAGCTGGGCGGGGTGGTGTACACCTGTAATCCTAGCACTGGGAAGGCTGAGGCAGGAGGATTGCTGGAATTATTTAATCAAATACCTTGCACAACTCCATGAGGATGGGGTTATTATTTTATAGATGGGACAACATGGTCGTGGTGGAGTTAAATTACCCATGAGGACAGGACTGCGATACACACCCCAACAGTTTGGTCTCACAAAGTCCATGCTCTAATTAAGAGCTCTGCTTCATATTTGCTGAGTGTCAAATAACGACTCGGTCAGCACCCAGCCTGCAGACAGCTGTTCCTGGGGGCAGGGCTGGGGAGAGCAGCCCATGCCACATGGCTTCTGGGTTTCCCTGGGGCTGCACCCAGTGGAGTCCGCAGCGGGGTACAGTCTGATGACAAGTCAGGGTCAGGATCCCGGGCGCTAGTTCTGGGGGCTGGGGGACACCCTGCCAGTTGGTTGATACTTGGTGAGTTTACACTGTCCAGGCCCTGATGCAGACACTGAGGGCCTCAAGAAGAGTTCGGGGGGATCCTGGCCCTAGAGAACTCAAAGTACTGAGCATGCACAAGGGGCTGAAACAGGTGGAAAGTGACACACACAGGAAATGCACGAATTGGACAACAGCTAGGATGGTGGCACACACCTGCAATCCCAGCACTTGGGAGGCTGAGGCAGGAGGATCACCATGAGTTCAAGGCTAACCTGGACTACATAGAGTGATCCTGTCTCAAAAAAACAACAGAATAAGAAATCAAACAAGATTCTGATCTCCAAATCCTCAAAGGCGCTCTGACAGCACAAATTTGGGACAGAATGGAGATCAAGTTTTAGCCTAATTAAAAGTTCAAGTTCATGACTGCTCAGGTGTTCTGCCACCTACCTTAAGAATAGTCCCAGTTTACTTTTCTTTCTCTTTTTTTCTCATGTATGGAACCCAGGGCCTTGCACATGCTGAGCACATGGTCTACCACCAAGCTACATCCTTGGCTGCTACAACTGCTTCATGCTCACATCTTACACAGAGGCAGGATAGTAAGGTTCCTGTTTAAATAATGTGTAGAAGGACTGGGGATTTAGCTCAATGGTGCCACCGCCTGCCTTGCAAGTGCAAGGACCCAAGTTCAATCCCCAGTACCAAGAATAAATAAGTGTGGAAAGAATCCCAGCGCTCGGGCGGAGGCAGGAGGACTGTGGGTTCGAGGTTAGCCTGGGCTACACAGCAAGTTTGAGGCTAGAGAGGACTGCGTAGTAAGATCCTCCCCCCAAAAAAGAGAAAGAAAAGCAAGTCTCTACCCAGACACTGAACTTTCAATTCTTGTTCCCCAAAGTTCTGCTTTCCAGCGCTCAGCCTCTCCCAGGGGGGAAAGACTGACCCCACCCTCCAATTCTACTGCCACCACCCAGGTCCCTGCAGCCACTATCCTGTCTTCCAGGGCATCTGACTTTGCTCCTCACAATCCAGTCTCTATAGGAACTACAACCATCTTTTCAAATTCCATCAGATCTCAACACCTCCCTGCTTGCAATACTCTGATGGCGTCTAACTGTACTTGGGATAAAAGCCAAAGTCTTACAACCTACGAATCTTTTTTTTTTTTTTTTTTTTTTTTTTTTTCACCTGGAGACTCCTCAGGTCCTGGCTCCAAACCCTCTTCAGGGCACTGAGTACTCCCAGGATGACTGTGTCTGATTATTTGTTCATGCACTGGTCACCTGTCCTCCTCCTGCCTGAGAATGTCACCTCCAGGAGGGCAGGACTGTGTCTGCCTTCCCCGCTGAGGCTCCAGTCTGTGACAGCACAGTGCCCGGCACATGCAGGACTCACGGGTGCATGAATGAACCCATCCCGTACAAGTATTTACAAGGACCACTCACTGCACCCGGAAGCCATGAACCACACACTGGCACTGAACAGATGGCACTTTTGTTTATGCTTCAAAGTTCAGTTTTAAAGCCCAGGAAGCAAGGGCACCTATGGACACTTGCGTGGCACAGAGAGCAGCCATCACTTAGGGTCCAGCACCAGGAACGAGAGCTCAGTGATTGTAGCAGGGAGCTCAGAGCCAGAGCACTTGGGAACAAATCCTCAAGACAACTCTTACTTACCTCCAGCTCCCCTGCCAGTACACCCTGGGCCTCGATTTACCCAGCAGTTGGCCAGGCACACTTCCTTAAGATCTGAGTGACAGGAGACAAAATAATCAGCAGCTCTGGCAAAGTCAGATCCTCAGAGAAGGTGGTGCAAGCCACGTGTCTCATGATTCAGAAAACTCTTGATTTGTGGCCAACGGGCCCCCAGGGCCTTCCCATGAGCTACCTGACCACAGGTGGCAGGTACCAGCGCAGACAAGTCTGGGGCCAGGAGAGGGAGGGCATGAAAAGGACATCAAGGGGCCTTTGCTGAGGAGGGCGGTTGGGGTGGGGCAAAGAAAAGGAGGCTACAAGTGTGGGTTTGGGTTCCAAGTGGTTAATTCTGCAGGCTCACGTACACAGCCTTCCACGCAGGTGAGACACGTTGCCTGCAAACTGCGCCTTCCAGGAACACTGGCCAGGCAGCGGTGGGACGATGAGAAGGGCGGCCGGGTGGCCAGAGGTTGGCAGTGGAGTCAGGATGCGGGGAGCGGGGTGCAGGTGAGGGAGGACACGGGGCAGGGGACTCGGGAGGGCAGACGGGGCATGACAACCACGAGGGTGAGCAACAGGATGGGCGTCGCGGGCACCTGTGGCGG
>NW_022900935.1:39989013-40008924 GCF_012274545.1 Fukomys damarensis | reverse complement strand
CCGCGGCTGCCTGCTGCAGGAGCAGTGATTTCCCCAAAGTAATGGCTTCTCCCACACATCAGGCTGTCTAGAAACCGGATCTGCCAGACGTGCGGAGCCTCGGCGAGCTCAGCTCATACAGGACCCGAGATCTGAAATGGACGGGGCTCGTGAATTTGGGGCCTAACCTGGGGTCGGTGGGAACGCGGGGCGGTTAACCGAGAGCACTGTGTGGGAGCAACTCTCCTTGGGTGCAGATGCGTCTTCCGGAGCGGGGGAGGCGATCGTCATGAAAACGCCCGTGCTGAGAGTGGGCTCTGCCTGGAGTCCAGGGAGAAGCAGGCCGTTTTAGCCAAAGTACAAATTGCCTTTAACACATACTTTCCTTTAGGACGGGGTTTTTGTTTTGTTTTGTTTTGTTTTTTTGGGAAGCAAAACCTTTATTGGTACATTTTAGATATACATACTGAAAACATTCTTCATAGGGCATTTGTGCCGGTCCGTGATATATCTTGCCTCCTCTTTCATTACCAGCTTCACCCTTCTTCCCCACCTTGTTTCATTTCTTCCTCCTGTTCTCCTTCTTTTTCCTTGTAGGACGCATGCCATTTTCTTGAATTTAACTACTTGCATAATGGGACACTAAGCCCAGTTCTCAATCCCTTCTGGCCCTACTTCCACATTTACTGGGTTGGTTGGTTTTTTTCTCAATACTTGGGGATTGGCTTTAGGGCCTCCTCACTGAGAAGTCCAGCCCTTTTTAAATTTTTTTTGTTTCGAGACACAGTCTCTCTAAATCACTGGGTTGCTCAAACTGGGCTTGAATTTGCAGTCCCCCTGTGTCAGCCTTCCAAAGTGCTGGGATCACAGGTGTGTGCCACCAGCTTCCCTGTAAGCTTTCTTTTTGCATTCCATCTTTGTTGCCCACCCTCTTCTGCTCCTCCCTGCTTCTTCTCTTTTCTTAGGCAAGCATAAGATAAAATTTTTAAAAATGTGTTTATATCCCAAAATGTATTATTTTTTAGTCTTGGTTTCACATCTGTGTTTTAGTTACAATAAAGGAATATTATAGCTTTGTCAAAACTCATGAGAGGGCCGGGGATTAGCTCACTGGTTCAGCTGCCTACTTCACATGTGCAAGGTCTCAAGTTTGATCTCCAGTACCAAAAGATTTAAAAAGAAAAGGAAAGCCAGATGTGGTGGCACACATCTGTGATCCCATCACTCAGAAGGGTGAGGCAGGAGGATTGCTGTGAGTTTAAAACCAGCCTGGGGCTGGGGATTTAGCTCAGTGATGCTGCCACCTGTCTCACAAGTGCAAGGTCCCCACTTTAATACCCAGTACCAAAGAAAGAAAGAAAGAAAAAGAAACATAAAACCAGCCTGAGCTATATAATGAGTTCAAGGCCAGCCTGAATTACATAGCAAGACCCTGTCCCGAATAAAAAAGAAGAAAGAAAAGGGGGCGTTGGTGTGGTGGGGTATGCCTATAAACCCAGTACTGGGAGGCTGAAGCAGGAGGATCCCTGAGAGTTTGAGGCCAGCCTGGGCTATATACTGAGTTCAAGTCCAGCCTGAACTGCATAGTGAGACTCTGCCTCTTAAAACAAAGAAAAGTTTTCCCTTTTCCATCAGATCAGCAGCTCCAATGGTGTGAGCTCAGGAATGTCAGAATCGGGCTGTGGGGTGCAGCTCCATGGCAGAGTGTGATGAAAAGGAATAGGAACTGGCCAAGATTGGGAGTGAGAGAGGGGAGGGAAGTGGGAAAGAAGACTCCAAACATAGAATGTATGTCTCAGTTTGTGCAGACCTCATCCCAGCCCTGATCACAGCATTTCCCACTCACTGGGTCCCCTGTCTGCCCCTCCAGGGGCTCCTTCAGTATCAGGGCCACTGCCCAAGAGCTCACATCAGAAACTCGAAGGGTGTCCTTGATCTACTCTTTCCTTTATCCTTCTTTCCCACCCATATTGCTTCTACCTCTGAACTGTATTTTATGTATTTATTTTCAAATGGGTTATGTAGCCCATGCTGGCCTTGAATTTGTGATCCTCCTGCCTTAGCCTCCGGAGTACTGGGATCACGTGTGCACCACTGTGTCTATAGTAAACCCTATATTTTAGTTCTTTACTTGTTCCAATCTCCACTCCTCTTCCCCCCGTTTTTTGGGGGGTACTGGGGAATCAAACTCAAGATTTTGTCTGGCGAGGCAGGCACAGTGCCACTGATCTAAATACCCAGCCCCCCAAATTTTTAAAATTTTTTTGAGACAGCATCTCACTATGTAGTTCAGACTGCCCTGGAACTCACTATGTAGCCCATGTTTGTCTCGAACTCACAGCGATCCTCCTGCCTCAGCCTCCCTAGTGCTGGGATTATAGACGTGCGCCACTACACCTGGCAGCCCTATTTGTTTTTTGAGGCAGGATCTTGCTCTGTTGTCCAGGCTGGCCTTGAGCTCCTGGGCTCCAGTGAATGATGTTGCCTCTGGCTCTCAGCAGCGGGGTTGCGCATGTGGATTAACGCATCCCACCTGTATTTTTCTCTCTCTCTCAAACCTGGGCTTCACACCTGCTAGGCAGGTGCTCAGGGTGGAGCCCTGCCCCTAGTTTAAGCCACGCCCAGCTTTCCCCTTGACTACAGCAATCCTGTCCCAGGAGGCTACATCTGCCCAGGCAGTGCATGGAGGGATCCTCTTCCAAGGGATCCTGTCTTGCTGGACCTGTGCTCTTCAGTAACTATGGAGTCTCACCATGGAGTTCAAAATCCGCAGTGTGGCTACGAGGCCTTGTGTGTCGGCCCCAGGCTCACCCTGAACCGACTGGGTGGCAGCCCCACTGGCCAGGTCTCAGTTCCTCTGTATCCAGGTCCCTTGGCCTCGGGTCCCCTTTTCTCCCGAGTCACCCGCCTGAATATTTGGTTTTTGGTCTTCTTCAAGGAAACCACTCTGGACCCAAGCTGGGCACCGCACAGTGACACTCACCAGGAGGGTGAAGCCCCTGTCACTACAGCCCACACTCTTCCAATACAGGGCCTGGCTCAACAGTTTGCTTTTGAGGGGCTAGGGAGGAAAGGTTATGGGGATCAGCAGAAACCAGGGTCTTCTCACTGAGCCACAGCCCCAGTTTGTTTATTTATTTATTTATTTATTTATTTTTGAGACAGGGTCTCACTATGTAGCCCACGCTGATCTCAAACTCATGTGAGCCTCCTGCCTCAGCCTCCTAAGTACTGGGATTATAGGCATGCAGTACCGTGCCTGGCTCTCCAGACCATTTTTTTTTCCTAATACCAGTGATCGAACTCGGGACCTTGTGCTCTCCAGCCCTTTTTAATTTATACTTTAAGAAAGGGTCTTGCTAAATTGCCCAGGCTGGAGTCAAACTTGCGATCTTCCTGCCTCAGCCTCCCAGAGTGCTAGAATTACAAATAATATTGCATAAATAAATTAGGGAAGCCCTTCTCTTCCACTGACAGCCACTCCTTGGCTCCAACTCCCTACTCCAGACCCTCTCCTCCTCACTCTTCTTTTCCTGAATTTATGATTCTATATTTTCTTCTTTCAGCTCTGAGGAGAGCCTCTCTGTGGTCCCCAAACATACATGTATCTTTAAATAGTTGCTTTTTGGAGCAAGAAAAAAAAATGTTTTCTCTCTCAGAGGGATGAGTAGAACAGTCAGATTTCTAGGACAAGCAGGAAACAACACAGGAGCCAGAGCAGGTCGCAGAGAAGCCCTGTCTTAATGCAGCAGTCATGGCAGCGGCAGGCCTTGTGCCGATGGCTTCCTGCTCAGGTGAGCAGCTGCGAGGGAGATGGGAGCAGCCTGTGTACCGAATCCACAGCAAAAGGAGCTGGGATTGTTTTTTCTTTTTGGTGCTGAAGAGTGAACCCCAGGCCTATCCATGGAACTGTATCTCTAACCCTTTTGCTTTTTCTTTTGTGACAGGGTTTTGCTAAATCGCTAAATTGCCCAGGCTGGGCTCAAACTTGTAATCCTCCTGTCTCAGCCTCCCAGTGTGCTGGGGTTATAGGTACGCTACTACAGTCATGTACTACCATGCTTGGCTCATAGATTTCTTTTTCTTTTCTTTTTTTGTACTGGGGATCAAACTCAGGACCTTGTACCTGCAGGGCAGGCAGCAGAAGCACTGAGCTAAATCCCAGGCTCTTTCTCTTTCTTTTTTTAAAGAGAAGCTATGCTACGAAGGATGAGCTTCAGACATTTATAGCTAAATGGATGGACCTTGAGAGCATACTCTGAAGTGAAATAAATCAGACACATGTTTAAATACCGCATTTTGTTCTCTGGTGTGAGAAACCAGAAGTGGAAATAAGGACTGAGATGTATAATGAATGTTAGGAAATGGGAAGAAAGTGTTCAAATAGGAAAGGGAACAAGGGAGGAGGGAGGGAGAAGGGAAGGGACAAGAAAAAGTGAAAATAGAAGGAAAACGAAACAAAGCTTTTGTACGTAAGAAGGGAAGGGGAAGGGAATGGGATAAAATAAAATGAAATTTAGTTTTTAAAAAACCAAAGACGGTCAGGGTTTAGCTCAGTGGTTCCGCTGCCTGCCTCAAAAGTGCAAGGACCAGAGTTTGATCCTCCGTACCCGCCAAAAACCCAAAGAGATGGTATGATGGTTAATGCTTTTAATCCTAGTTGTTGGGGAGGGTGAGGCAGGAGGATTACAAATTCAAGTCCTGTCTGGACAATTTAGTGACGCCCTACCTCAAAAATTGAAAAAGGGGGCCGGGATGTAGCTCAGTGGCACCACATTTGCCTGGCAAGTACAAGGTCCCAAGTTCAATCCTCAGTACTGAAAAATAAAAACCAAAAAAACCATCATTAACAAAAGCCCTTGTCTACAGTTTGGTCCCTGTGTTTGTGCCCGGTTGTGCCTGGTGTGGCTGGCGCTTTGAGGACAGATAGCAGTATAGGCCGTGGGCATGGATGCTGCATGCTGCAGTCACGCGCCACCCTCCCATGTTGGCCTTGGCAAAGGCTCATCGTCTAATTTGACTTTGGAGATAATAAGGAATTATTAAACACAGCGATGAAAGCGTTTTGTAGCTCCATGCATATACACGCTTTGTGTTCCGAGTGGGCTGTGTGCAGCTGTGAACACCTGGCCATCTGCCAGGCTGCCCCCAGGGTGCCAGTGCCCGCAGCCTCTAGGTGTCCCGCTGATGCTGCTGGTGTCACAGAGCCTGCTGTACATGCAGGAGCGGCACAGAGAAACCAGGATTGCTGTCGGTGGCAGAGTGTCTCACAGACCTGCCTGTCTTCCATATGAAAGACAAAGCAACAGGTAACTCCAATTTGGTTTTGTGTTTTGTTTTGTTCTGACACAGAGTCTCACTATGTAGCCAAGGCAGGGTTTGAACTTGTGGAGATGCTCCTGCCTCAGCCTCCTGAGTGTTGGGAGCAGAGGAATGTGCCACCATGGCTGGTGAGACCTCAACTTTGATCCAAATACTCAATGTATTAGCCTTTAGGCAAAGCATGGCCATCTGCGTACTACCTTTTCCTGCTGGTTACTGTCCTATTAAAGATCAAAAATTTAAAAATAAAAAGCATTGGGCATAGGCTGGGTGTGGTGACACACACCTGTAATCCCAGCACTTGGGAGGCTAAGGCAGGAAGATTGCTGTGAGTTTGAGACCAGCCTGGGCTACATAGTGAGTTCCAGGTCAGTCTCAACTACATAGTGAGACCCTGTCTCAAAAAACCAAAAGATAAATAAATAAATAAAAACCCACACAACTTAGGTTATATTTATATACAATGCTGACAAAATTAATTTTTCCCTCCAGTGCTGAGGATTGAACCTAGGGAGTGCTGAGCTACTCCTGCCCCCACTTTTTTCATTGTTTATTGGTACACTTTAGGTATACAATATAATGATATTCATCATTGGAAATGTGTATCTTTACACAATCTATCTCGGTTCTTATTTCTCCCCACTCCCCTACCCTCCCTCAACCCTTCCACCCCTCCCTATTTACAAAGACTTTGTTTCTATTTTTTCATTTTCTCATATTGATTCCATTAGTCCTGCCCTTTTTAAAAATGTTGGGACAAGGTCTCACTGAGTTCCTCAGGCTGGCTTCAAACTTGGAGCCTCCTGCCTCAGCCTCATGAGCAACTGGGATTACATTTATTTATCGGAGTGCCTGGCATCCTATTTTCTTCTTCTTTTTTTTTTTGAACTGGGGATCAAACTCACAACCTCACATTTGTAAGGCAGGCACAGTGCCACTGAGTTAAACTTCCGGCCCTTCTTTGTTTTTCTTTTGAGACAGGGCCTCACTATGTAGCCTAGGCTGGCCTTGAACACATGGGGATCCTCTTGTCTCAGCCTCCTGATTGCTGGGATTACAGGCATGAGCAGCCATGCCCGGCTTCTTATGGGACTTTGTAGGTCCTGCAACACTTTGGTCTTTACCCCAAGAGAACAGGAACTATTACAAGATTTAAACAGGGATGTGACAGTACCTGATTTATGTGGTCCTGGGGATTGAACCTGGGGCTTGGGCACTGAGTTACCTCCCCAACCCTTATTTTGAGACAGTCGCACTAAATTGCTGAACAGATTTGTATTTAAGCTCCGGGGCTATGATCTTTGCTCCCAGGTATTAGCACTAAGTCACCTGTACCAGGGCAGAAGAACAAGAGCACCAAGTATAACTGCGGATGCATGCCAGGCCCTGCAAGTCACAGGCCCATGTGGCAGGAAGCACATGGCGGCGGGTGCTGGGGAGGTGGCAAAGAACGTTCTCTGGGTGACGCTACCTTGTCAGCACAGCTAATAGCAACCAGTCATGGTGCTATCATCTCCCTAACCCTCAGGCACTTGGATTTAGACGTCAAACAACCTTCAGTCATTTTCCCTAACGTGCAAGTGTATGGCACCACACCCACAGGTCAGCGGTGTAGAATTACTTCATCAGCTGAAGAACAGCTTGAGATCCTTGGAGCCCAGGTTTCCCACGGAGAATATACGGACAGGCTCAGTATGGGAGGACACCGGGTGGCCAGAGCACAGTCTCCACAGTAAGTGATATTATAAAAGTATTCAGCTGAGTGTGGGGTTGCGTACCTATAATTCAGCTGCTCGGGAGGCTGAGGCAGGAGGGCCGCAGGCTCAAGGCCAGCCTGGGTAATTTAGTAAAATCCTGCCTTAAAATAAAGGCAAGGGGGACGGCTCAGTGCTAGAGCACTTGCCTGGTGTGCACAAGGCCCTGGCTCCAACCCCAGTTGGAAGAAGGGCAGTTTTCAGAAATACTGTTCGCCTTTTATGTGTCTGCATAGACCTGAGTTTCCTTCCATCGGGGCTGGCTCTGCCTCACCTGAGAACACTCAATCTTCTGCCAAGGCTACCAGTTGTACAGTAGGGTCCTGATGGAGGACAGAAACACAAGGCGGGTACTCAGTTTGTCATGGATGGGGCTGGCCCAGTGCTACATATGGGTTTTCTCGGTAGTTTTTAGGTGATTATTCTAAAAGGGAATTCTAGCTGGGTATGGTGGCACACACGTGTAATCCCAGCACTTGGCAGGATTTCAGCATGTTCAAGGCCAGCCTGGGCTACAGAGGGAGTTCAAGGCCAGCCTGAGATATATAGCAAAACAAACAAATCAAGGCAGCCTGAATCACGGAGTGAGACCTTGACTCAAAAAACAAAAGGGCCAGGAATTTAGCTCAGTGGTGCCTCAGTCTGCCTCATAAGCACAAGGTCCCAAGTTGGATCCCCCATACCAAAAACCAAAACCAAATAAAAAGAGCTTGGGGGTGGGGTGGGGAGTGAGATAAAATAAAATTTATTATAAAAAAATAAATAAAATCTAGCACCTGGCAGGCGGATCACTACAAGTTTGTGGTCAGCCTGGGTTACACAGTGCGAACCTGTCTCAAAAACACACATGCACACATACACACACCTTTCCTTTTTTTCTTTGGAGATGCCCTTGCTATGTAGTACAGGCTGGCCTTGAACTCACACTGATCCTCCTGCCTCAGGCTCCAGACCCAGCTCTGCCTTTTTCAAATCCGATTCCTTCCCTCACACCACAGGCATGGCTTGCACTGTGGCAGTGAGGCGGGACCCATGATCATTCCCTAAGAAGCTGGTTTTGCTGAGCCAGGAATGTTTTCTGCAGGGGCACAGGGCTGGGAGAGTTCCCGGAACTTGGGGGCATCCCTCAGAAGTGAAGGGGGACTATTTTTAGCCAGTGGGGTAGAGACAATTGGCCTGGAGAGTCCAAGGGTTTACCAGTATCTTACATGGGCCCTGGCGAGAAGCTGGACTGCGATAGCTCCAGCTGCAGGCACCCAGGAGGAGCCCTGAGCGCTCTGGGACATAAAGGGCTCCTCGGCAGGGAGCTTCTGCTCAGCTGACTAGTTGATGGCTAAGTGCAGATGGAACAGAAAGGGACCCTAATAAGCACAAAATCTTTCTTAGGGAGAAGCCGGCCCTCCAACATGCACACAGGTGACAGGACTTTTCCAAGCAACCTGGAGCAGGCAATTTCCATTTAATTTCTTCTCTAGGAGGAGATACATATGAGAGAAACAGGCTGGCAGGGCTGTGGGGTCTGGAGAGATAAGGGGACCGGCTTTAATGTGCCCTCCATGCCTGTGGGCGGGCAGTGATATCCTGAGAGGGACCCGTAGTACTAACACATGGCTGCTGTTAGGGTGTCCCTGACTATGACAAGAGCACTTCAGCACCATTTACACCATTAAAAGAAAACAACAGAAAAGGAAATTTACCTCACCTCCAGGAAGGAAGGCAGGAGGAACAGAATTACAGGCTTTCTATTCCTTAGGTCCTCTGGACTACTCCGATCTGCATTTCCCTTTCCTTCAAATGCTTTGACTATGAACACAAACTTCCTTCAGTCAAGCCAAACATAACGTCTTTTTTTTTTTTTCTTTTTGGTACCTGGGATCAAACTCTGGTCCTTGAGCTTTTGAGACAGATGGCAGCACCTCTGAGCTAAATCCCCAGCCCTATTTTTGGTGTTTTTGAGGCAAGTTCTCACTATATAGTTCCACTTGGCCTTGAACTCACCTTGTGCTCAGGTTGGCCTCAAACATGCAGTGATCCTCCTGCCTCAGCCTTCTGAGAGAGTGCTGGGATTACAGGTAACCATGACCACACACAAATGACCTCTTACAGAAAGTGATTTGATTGCTGTATTAGCTGTGGAGCCCACAGCCTCCAACATGCTAGACACATGCTCTCCCACTGAGCTACACCACAGCCTCGTCAGTTCTGATTGTAGTAAATGACCGAGGCTGTAGGCAGTGACCTTCTAGGCAAACAACCCAACCTTGAGACGCTTGCCCCGGCAGCCTCCAGCTGTCCCCTTGCTGAGCCTGCCTGGAATGGCATGGCCTCACTGCTGTTACTCTGAGAACAGTGCTGCCCCCTGGCGTCCAAGACCCTGTCATCAACAGAGCCTCAGCTTGGTCCTCTCCGGAAGGGGGCTTAGGACTGGAGGAGGTATTCCGGGGATCTCTACGAGAGCCTGTTTTTAACCTGTGTTTTGCAACCTGATGAAATCTTAAATATTAGTTTCTCCAGTTTCTAAGATCTTTTTACTTCTAGGACCAGACATAATGGAAGCAACTGCATCCTGCAGTTTGCTCCTAGGGTCTGTGGGAACGCAGACAGTTTTAATCTCCAAAGAACATTAGAAAACATTTTAAGAGGCAGAGAGAGCATTCTTTGGCCTTAGCAATGAATAGAATGGGGGGGTGACCATGGGCAGGAAGGTGGTTGAAAGACCCTAGACAAAGTGGCCTGGCTTTATTTGTTCTGTAATAATTTCAAATTATCTACCACACATTGCAATAAGATACAATTTCAGCGGCAGAGTTGCACAATCTTTATTTCACTAAAGATGACCTTTCCTTAGGTGACAAAACAGGTTCTCACAAAGCTAACAATCCGCTTGTCCCAACTCCAACTCCCTCCTGGGAAAAACCCCTGGGATCCCTCAGTTCCATCCTAGAGGAGCTACTTACTGCCCACCTAGAGGAGCTACTTCACTAGTCACAGGGTAAAGGCTAAATGCGAAAACCCAAGAATTGTTTGAAATGATAAGGTTTTTACTTAACAGCATTTTTGGATGCTTCCACACATGCAACTTATTTTGCTTTAGCCCCGGTTCTTTGAGAAATGCAGGAATTTCACTCAAATATTAGCCTGACCCAAGACCGTTGCAAAGGTAGCTGCCTTAGTGAAATTGAGTCCTCCAACTTGCAGACACCTAGAAACTCGCAAAATGTGAACAGGAAGCAGGTTTAACAAGCCAGTCAGTAACTCTAAGTGCACGCTTGTGAAGCACAGTAAGTCACAGTGCTCAGAAGTGCTCTGACACGGTGGGTCAGCGCCAGAGCAACTCTTGTCCTATGCTGCAGAAGACAGTGATGCTCCGTGAGCTGTGGGCTAGGTCTTGTTATCCCCACTGGGTGGGAAAGGGTGAAGGGAGCGGCCAAAGGTAGCAAGATGGTCAGTGTCTGGCTGGGTACCACACATGTGCAGTCTTCTAAAGGGAGATAGATTTACACTGAATACAATACTGTGATTAGTGACAAGATGTTCACCAATGCTGTACTTAAAACTGGAGGAAGGCCAGGCATGGTAGTGCAGACCTCTCATCCCAGTACTTGGGAGGCTGAGGCAGGTGCACTGAAATTTCGAGTCCTGCCTGGGTAACTTTGTGACTTAGCAAGACTGTCTTCCCCCAACCCCCCCAAAAAGGGCTGGGGGTGCATCAGTGCAAAGGCCCTGGTGTTCATCAATTCCCAGTACTGGGGGAAAAAAAAAGTTTAAGGGGAACCGAGATTAAGGACTTCAGGTTCATATAAATCTCTTTCAAATGCAAAGTTCTCCTAATTTTCCTTGTTTACTTAGGGGAAAGCAGAGAATAATCTTGATATGGCTTCAGAAACAAACATATCAATCCCATTTGCAGGAATATACCCAAAGGAATTGAAAATAGATATTCAAACACACACTCATACACAAATGTTCCTAAGGGCACAATTCACAATAGCCAAAAGATGAAAACTCAAGATGTTCATCAACATTTAAACAGAATAATGCAGTTTCTCTACAATGGAATATTAGCTGGCTGTGAAAAGGGATGAATACTGAAAAGAGCCCACTACATGAGAGAAGCCAGACACACAAGGTCACCTCCTGTGTGGTCCCATTTATGGGAAAGAGCTGGAAGAGGTGAAGCCTCAGTTGCTGGAGGGCTGGGAGAAGATGGTAGTGAGGACTGAGTGCTCTAGCGATGGACAGTCCCTGCTGGAGTGGTGGGAGGGCTTCAGAATGGGACGCTGGTGAGAGCTGCACTACACTGAACAAATAAATTGAACGCATAAATCAGTATAGAAAAAACAGCCCAGAGCCGGGCGTGGTGGTGCATGCCTGTCATCCCAGCACTCGGGAGGCTGAGGCCTCCTCACTCTCTGTGAGTTCAAGACCAGCCTGAGCTACACAGTGAGTTCCAGGTTTGTCTCAACTACACAGTGAGACTCTATCTCAAAAAAAAAAAAAAAAAAGTAGAAAAAACAGCCCATTAGCTGGGCACAGTGGCACATGCCTATAGTTCCAGCCACTGAGAAGGGTGAGGCAGGAGGATCACTTGAGCTCAGGAGTCTGAGGCCAATGCGGGCAACACAGTAAGGCTCTCCAAAAAGAAAACAACAAAATGTTAAAAGTTCTCAATAAGGCATTAATGTAGCTGAGGTCCTCTAATTTGTTGGCAAAGCACCTAGTAGAATTTAGAGTATATGAGAAGCATTACAAATGTGGCAACTTGTATAAAGCGCAAAAGAAAAGTAATACACAGAAACAGACCGAATACAGAACGGCCAGTGCCTGGGAAACCAGCCGGTGCGCATGCGCAGGATGCGTCTGTGCCCTTAACCAGGCAGGGAGGTGGGGACACCTCGAGAGAAACCTGCTTTCCTCAGAACTCGTTTTGTGTTCCCCGAAACTGCGGCGTTAATAGCAGAGCACTGTTCCCACTCAGCCTGGCAGGAGGTCGGGCCCAGGGAGGCCTCTGGCTACCACTTCCTATGGCTGCCCTAGTGAAAGTGCGCGGGTTAGGTGTTGGGACCCAACGGGGCGCCGTGGTTCCAGGCAGAGATCCCGGGACACAATGGCCCCCAGTTCATGCCGCCCCCAGGCAGACGCGCCTCGGAGCCCAGGCAGCGTTGGGCCGGACACTGAATGCTCACAGACGCTGACGTGCACGACTACAAGTTAATTATTTTTTGAAGCATTACAGAATGTTGAATTAAAATTGAACCCACACCCCCGACTCTTATCCTAGCTCCTTCTCTACTGTGACTGTAAGCAAATCACTCATTCACTCTTTCTTCTTCTTCTTTTAAATTTCTTTTTTGCTGCTCTGGAAATCACACCCGGCGCCTTGAGCATGCTAGGCGGGCACCACATTCGCGAGCCTCACCTGCTCCGAGTGTCAGTTTCCGTTTTGTAAAGTGAAAGTGATTTCTCAGATCGCTCAGAGCCCTAAAATCTAGGAACTCTGTGGTCTGGTGATGCTGCGGCTCCTTCACACTGGGAGGGAGAAAAGTGAAGGACAAAGGACCCTCCCGCACATTTTTTCTTTCACTACCAGCACTCAGAATCAAGGAGTCTTCATAAACAGAGAAGTCATTTTATGTATTCTCTGGCACACAGACAGATGGGGAGGAGTGAAGCCCCGCGAGTCCCTCCATCCCACCGCGGCGAGGCGGACCAGCGGAGGAAGCTGCCGAGTATCCTGTCACCCGTCCTTAGAATTTAAATGCATGTTGAGAATCTGTTTCTTTGCAATGACTCAAAATCCTCAGAAGAAAACCACCATCTATAGTAAGAACGTAACTGATACCACCAGCTGCCAAATTCTGTCATTTTTTGGCTTTTTCAACCTCACAACTTGCCAGAGCGAGGACTTTGTCTCCAGAGCCTAAGAGAGAGACACATAATAACAAGTTTATTCCCAACACACAGAGAGGGAGCACAGAATTAGCCCTGTACTTCCCTCAGCCACCCAACTTCCTTCCCTCTGTACAAACAAGCCAGCCACAAAGAGAGGCTTCTTGGTTATGGACTCTTAACTCCAGCTCACTCCAGATATGAAACAGAACAAACTTCCAGTTCATTTTCGCAGTTACACCTAGTGGACAAGGACTTGAAAATCTCAGGCAGCGAAGCTGCTCATGTCCACAATCGGCCACCCAGGAAGTGAGGCCTGGGTCACTGGAGCCCAGGAGTCTGAGGCTGGCCTGGGACACACAGCCACCACCTCCTTTAAAAACAAAGACAAATACTGCCCAGGAATACAGCTCAGTGGCACCGCGCCTGCCTGGTGAGCACAAGGTCCTGAGTGCAACCCTCAGTACAAAAACAAAAAAAAAAGACAAATATTATTAAAAAAAGATATTGGGCTGCATAATTTAATTCTGTTTAAAAATATTGGGAAGCCAGCAATTTAGCTCAGTGGTTCTGCTGCCTGCCTTGCAAGCACAAGGACCCAAGTTTGATCCCCAGTGCCAAAAAAAAAAAAAAAGTATTGGGAAATAAAACCAATACGAATAATTTATAAAGAAAATAATCAATTCTGGTGTCACTGTAAATCAAGAAAAGGTTGGGCTGGGGATTTAGCTCAGTGGAGCCTTGCCTGCCTTGCAAGCACAGGTCCTAAGTTTGATTCCTGGTACTGCCAAAAAGAAAAAAAAAAATCAAGAAAAGGTCATCACTTGACTCACACACCTCTTATCCATGTGGAGCAGTAACTGTACCCCACTTTCAGATGTGAGAGCGGGCACAGTGGGGGAGAAACTCAGCAGCAGAGCTCTGCTTAGCAGCATGAGGCCCTTGATTTCAATCAGCGGCACCAAAACCAAACAAACACATTTAAAAACTACCTTTTCTTCATCCACTCATCTGCCGATGGACATGGAGGTAAACTTCCAAGACTTAGCTATCATGCATCAGACACACAAGCTGAAATACTACATGGTTTCTCTCAGATGGGAAACCCAGAATATAAATACACAAAAGAGCAAAATAAATGACAGGCAGTAGGAAACTGGGAGCTACAACTTTTGCAGATGGGAAGGGAACCAAGAGGAGGAAGGAAGGAAAGTGAAAAGAACTGAGTGTGTTCCACACACACACCAGCTCCCCACAGTGAGCGCAATTATTGTGCACTGCAAACATGGACTGATAAAAAGTACAAAAAAAAAAAAAAAAAAAAAAGAAGGGAAAAGAAACAGGAGGGCACTCACCGAGGTCCGAGGAGACTTTCTCAAACTGGCTGAGGACAGCACCTGCGTTTGCAGACAGGAAGGCCTCGTCATCAGCAGTCAGCTAAGCAAAATGAGACAGAGCCCAGGGGACAGGTTCAGATGTCGCATGGGTTCCCAGGACCACAGTTAAGAACGTCTCAGGGTGCAAACCCGAGCGTGGGTCAGGAAGTTCTGTAACAAACACACCCCACAGTTTCTCACACCTAAAACCATCACTTAAGTTCAGTACTTTCTCGGGCTAAGGATTTAGCTCAGTGGTTCCACCGCGTGCCTTGCAAGCACAAGGTTCCGAGTTCAATCCCCAGTACCAAAAAAAAAAAATTCAGTACCTTCTCTCCAAGCTTCCGGAGCGCCGTGAGGATCTCCACCTTCTGCTGGGTGTACAGGTCTCTCTCCAGCTTGCCCACCATCAGGTCTCTGTCCATCTGCAGGGGTGATGCAGGCACGTGGAAGAGGAAACTTTCAGAGCATGGAACCCAGCTTTCCTTCTTAAAGAAAACTGTCTAGGTGATTTGTATTATAAAGAATTCAAGGGAGGAGGGGGAAGGGGATGAAAAAAGAATTCAGTTGTGTTACATCCCCGTACCAACTCCTCACAATGAATGTAACCATTATGTCCTATGAATGTGTATTAAAAAAAAGTATTATAAAGAATTATAAGCTGATATGGTGGCACATGCCTAGCATCCCAGTGCTAGGGAGGCTCAGGCAGGAGGATCACCTTGAGTTAAAGGCCAGCCTGGGCTGCATAGTTAGACCCTGCCTCAATAAAAATTATAGAGATGCTAGGTGTGGTGCTGCACACCTGTAGTCTCAGCGCCCTGGAAGGCTGAGGGAGGAAGAGCACATGTTGGAGCCCAGCCTGAGAGTCTCACAATGAAAAATAGACAGGGTTTGGGATGTAGCTCAGTGTGAAGACCAAAAAAGAATTTCGGAAATACTCAAAGATGAACACGACAGAAATGCTGTTATGTAGTTTTAATAAATTTTAATGCTAATCACAATCACCGTCTTAGTTATAAACTAGGAACATTGGTAGGCCAACACCACCTTCCTCTGGAGAAGAGCTATCATTGACTAAGTGTTTACTACTGAAGTACGGTCTACCGCAGTGGTGTGAACCTATGGGCACGTGTGTGGCAGCCGGCTGTGTGAACTGCTGAAAGCTCTAAAAGGCTCGCCATCATTCCTCTATAGGCTGGGACAACGTAAGTGAAATTTAAATTAATATTTCCCTTCCCATCAGAAACACTAATATATGTAGCATATCTTGATACTATTTTAAGTGTACTTATGTGTCTATTTAATTACTTATTTACTTATTTGAGTCAGGGTCTTACCATGTGACATATCCCACCACACCTGGCTCTCTAAGTGCTTTAATTTACTTTTTTCTTTCTTTTTTTTTGGTACCAGGGATCGAACTCAGGACCTTGTGCTTGCCAGGCACGCATTATGCTAAGTGCTTTAATTAAATTAATTAGTTAATTAATTTTTATACTGCTGGAAGGCCAGGGATGTAGCTCAGTGGTGCTGCACCTGCCTAACAAGTGCAAGGTCCTGAGTTCGATCCCTGGTACCGGAAAAAAAAAAAAAAAAGATATGTTGCTGGGGATCGAACCCAAGGACTTGCACATGCTAGGCAAATGTTCTACCACAGAGATTCATGCCCAGCCCTTTTTAAAAAATTTTTTTTGAGATACAGTCTCCGATGTTGCCCAGGATAGCTTCCCACTTCTGGGTTCAAGTGATCCTCTTACTCCAGCCCCTCAATTAGCTGGAACTACACATCCACACAACCACACTTGGTTTCTCAGTGTTTTTACACACGTTACTTCATTTTATCCTCATGATGACCACGAGAGACAGAACTACTACTGCCACCTTTTTATAGGGAGGGAAACTGAGGTACAAAGAGTAAATAACTGGGCTGGGGATTTAGCTCAGTGGTGCTGCTCCTGCCTCACAAGCAAGCACAAGGACCTGAGTTTGAACCCTGGCACCAAAAATAAATAAATAAATAAATAAGTTTAAAAAAATAAAGAACTTACTAAAGCTCACATACCCCTGTATATGGAATAAGATAAGACTCAAATCCAGCCAATCTAATTTTGTCAAAAGAATTGTAGATTGTGGATCTAAAATCAACTGGCTAATTTTTAAGGTGTAGGCTAAATGAGCAAATTCTCAGGCTAGGAAGAAATCCAATCAACGAAAGGCACTTTACCTCTGCTAACCTTGTCCGAAGCTGACCGGGTTGCTTCTTTGCAAACAATCTGATGACCTCTGGGGTTTTGAAGGCCTGGCTGATGGCCGCCTGAATAGCCTGGAAATGAAGGGAGGTAAAAGCTAAGCAAAACATGCCAGCGAGTCAGATCTGCTGTCACGCCAGCCGACCTTCATGAATGGGTCTTTGTGCATCCAGACTGTTACAAAATCAGTCTTCATTTACCATTTCTGTGCCTGTCTCTGGAGCTGCACACACAGGACCTGCCCCAGTGTGCAGGAGGCGGACATTCATCCAGAACACAAACCCAAGAGGGGAGCATTTTCTACCAGAAATACACACATCTCCGAGGGGAAAGGAAACAGAAAACCCTGCTTACCAGCTGCATTCCACTTAGCTCATCCACCAACGTCATGTTTCCAGACATAATTTTCTTCAGAGAATCATTAAATTCACTCAGCTGCTCCAGAGTTTCCTTTTTGGTCTCTTCATATTCATCTGTATCAAGTTCGTCTCTGAGGTTAGTGAGCACCGGAATGCAGAGAAATGGAGTTCCAAGGGGAAAAGGCAATCTTAGTGCTTGCCAGAGAAGGCTGAAGGGAAACAGCGCTGGATCCAGAGTCGGAGCAGTTATGGTCACTTTCTCACAATGTTTAGATTGATAGTAAAACATTTTTCTTTCACCAAAATCAGTCATATTTAACAAACATACAATAAATTCTTTTTTTTTTTTCTTCAAAGACCCAGGATCTTTGAACTGAGTGCTATATTCCCAGCTGTCTCTCTCTTTCTCTCTCTCTCTCTCTCTCTCTCTCTCTCTGTCTGTTTTGGTACTGGGAATCGAACTTGGGATCTTGTGCTTATAAGGCAGGCAGCGGAACCACCGAGCTAAATCCCCAGCCCTATTCCTTTTTTTTTTGAGGCAGTATCTCATTGTGTAGCCCAGGCTGGCCTATAACTCATGGCAATCCTCCTGCCTCAGCCTCCTGAGTGCTGGGATTATGGGTGTGAGCCATCAGGCTGGGTTTAAAAAGACTGCTTGCACAAAGTGCTATGTATTTCTTGGGTTTTTCACAACCCCCTCAACAGATCACCCCTGAGGACTACTGTTAGCCCTGTGCAGATCAGAAGGAAAGAGCATACCAAAGTCATGTTGGATGTGTGGCTGACTTATTTCTGACAAGGATTTAGAGCAGCCAAGAGTAAGGTAAAACAAAAACAAAAACTACCACCACCAGGCCAGGCATGGAGGTGCAGGCCTGTAATTCCAGCACTTAGGAGGCTGAGGCAGGAAGATTGCTGTGAATTCCAGCCTGGGATATATAGTGAGTTTAAAGCTAGCTGGAAATGCTTAGTGAACAACAAAAACAACAAAAAACACCACCAAGAGAGCCCCAGACCAAAAGCTGAGCTTCCGTATCTTTCTGGTGTGGGCAATGGAGTCATGGGGCTCCCAGCTCTGAGACACCAGGACCATCTCTTACACTGGTCTCTCAGCTGCTTTGGGACAGTCCCAGGCTCAGAGCTACCACTGCTCAAGGGCAGCCTCTCCCCGGTGATGACACTTAGTCAAGTGAACCATGGCGCCCAGCGCCCACCTCTTCTATTTTTTTGTTTGTTTGTTTGCTTTTTTGAGACAGGGTCTCACTATGTAGTTGAGACTGACCTGGATGTAACTCACCATGTAGCCCAGGCTGGTCTTAAAATCAGCGATCCTCCTGCCTCAGCCTCCCAAGTGCTGGGATTACAGGAGTGCGCCACCACACCCAGCTCTTCTATTTATTTTTTTGAGACAGGGTCCCACTAAACTGCTAAACTGCCCAGGCTGGGTTCAGAACTTTCTATCCTCCAGCCTCACTGCTGGGATCACAGGCTTGCCTGCCACACCTGGCTAGAGCAACCTCCCAAAGTCTGTGCCATGGCCTTGGGCCGGGTGGCGAACACGGCCAAAAATATCAGTTCATCTGTATGGCTCTAGGTAACTATGGTACCCATCAATTACGGTTGCTGGGAATATTAAATGAGATAAGGAATGTGCTAGGCATACACAGCAACAGGTATTTGCTGAGGGCAGGAAGCATTTTGTATACTCTGCAAACGCTGCCTTTGTCATCTGAGTAAGCTAATGTTTTTATTACTAAATATTTGTTCCAAGGAACAGTATTCCCACTTACAGAGCCCCCACTTATTGAGCATCTACTCCAGCCAAGCGCTGTGCTGCCCCGAGGTGTCATATTTCCCACAACTTGCAAGGCTCTTAAAAGCTGCAATGAGCACTCTGCTTCTTTTTGTATTTTTGGAGCTGGGGACTGAAGGCCTCAAGCGTGCCAAGTATCCACTTTACCACTGAGCTCCATCCGCAACCCAGGGCCCATCCTCTGAGCAGTCGGGGCTGCAGCCAGACCCCAGGGTCACACCATGCAGCCTGGTTTACACACTGAGGAGCGAGGCAGGATTGTTTCAATTTCACAGAGATTAAGTGCTTTCCCAAGTTCACATGCACTTAGGAAGTACTTAAAAGACTTCCACAGCCCAGGCTTTTGGACTCTAAAGCCTGCACTGAGTTTATGTCTCCAAAAGACAAAGCACTGTGAAAAACACTGCAGGGGAAACTCGAATTGCACAGAGGGCTGCATCCAGGAAGTCTGCAATCTAACTGCAGAAGGAAGTCGCTGAGCAGCAGAACAGCGCACAGCCGTACTATTACCTGCATTCCTCCAGGTCTTGTAACTGCTGCATGAGTCTATCCAGCTGTTCTTCTAAATTCTGCTTCAATTTGCTTGTCTCCATCTTTCCTCTGGAAGCCATTTTAATCTCTATGTAGAACAATGAACCCACACGCGGTATATTGTATTTGGTAACCTGAAGAGATTTAAGATATCAGTGTGATTTAAAATTAATTACATTTAAATCTAATTTAAACTTAAAGGTGACATTCCTTCTTAGTTCCTTGTATGGGAAAGATTATTATACGAATAAATAAAAATCTCAGCTGAGGTATTCAAGTTTAAACTCATACAGTACTAACACCCCACAAAAACCGCCCAAGAGTATTTACATTTGCAATCCCAGGGACAGAATCCTGGGTCTCGCACCTGCTAGCAAAGTACTCTGCCCTGAACCACATTCCCAGCCCCAGTGGTCTTCCTGACTGACTGGACAACTTCATTAGATGTCTTTGCTATCGGTCCCATCTTACCTAAAACAAACTTGGTAAAGGAACACACATACTTATAGAGGACTAGGTTAGATGTGACTTGGCTTTCTACAATGATTTATAATGAATTTTTAAAAATAAACCCACATAATGTAGTATAGTATTCCATTTTATTTATTTATTTATTTATTTATTTATTTTTTTTTT